>NC_090348.1:33195672-33800690 GCF_035084215.1 Heptranchias perlo | reverse complement strand
AGAGGTGGGACATAAGCTGCTTCTGCAGACCCCTGAAAGGTGGAAGATATCAGGGGAGGCTGACCCTTTTTCCTTAAAGAAACAAAGAACTCTAAGGCCCATTGGGCACCTCGTCCTTTTGGGAGACCTCAATAGGGCAGGGGCCCATGTCAATAGCTGACCCTTGGTCCACCCCCAAAAGTGGCATAAAAGGAGCACCCTGCGCTGGTATCAGGTTGTAGAGACTTGGCAGGAGTAATGACTGGTGACTCTGGAGACCAGCCAAACAGCTATTCAACACTTCGACAACAATCTGGATCAATAGAAGTGGCTTCAGGTGGAGCTGGACTGAGGACAAGGAGTCCAAGAGGTCACCCCAGGTGGGGCAGAAGACGTGAGGGATAATCAATCGACGAAGATACCCCAGGCAGGGTGAAAAATGCTTTCTTCAAGGCTCCTGAGGCAAATACAACTCTACCCAGTGCGGAAAGGGTGATATGATCTCTTGCTATGTGTTATAAACCACTGCTCCAACACTGCATGCGTTGGTTCTTTTGTGAAGTTCAATAAAGCACCTTTTTACCAAATTGGAGTCACGTCAATTACAGGCAACTGAGAGTAAAATCTCTATACTGCCTGGTTGAAGATGCTGTCTTTCAGATAAGACATTAAACTGAGAATCTTTCTGCTTGGGTGAATGTAAAAGATCCCATGGCACTATTTGAAGATGAGCGTAAGAGTCTTCCTGGTGTCCCGTCCAACATTTATCTTTCAACCAACACCTTTGAAAAACAGATTAAATGGCTATCTATCTCATTGCTATTTGTGGGACCTTGCTGTGCGCAAATTGACTGCCATGTTTGCCTACATTACAACTGTAACTACAATTTAAAAGTAATTCACTGGCTGTAAAATGGTTTGGGATGTCCTGAGCTCTATCTGTAATATATAAATTCATGATTTACAAATTCCACAAAACATCATTCATGACATTGGACAATGATAAATCAGAGTGTCATAGTAACTTGTTCAGCTCACTCAATCTGCTCCATTCATCACATTCACATGCTTACTTTTGGATATTTACACCTGCAACGCATGCTACTGCCCACCTGTCTCCTAAATAGAAGACCGAGTCCCCTGCCGATGCTGGCATTGTGTTTTTGATTAGACTGCCAGAGGGACTGCCTCCTCAGTGACAGGATGCTTCATCTTGTGGGAGGGACAATAAAATTGCTTTGGTCGCTACAAGGGCACCTGCTGTCGCTCAATCATAAAATAGCATCGTCGTTGGTTGCAGTGCAGTCTGTGGCCTAGAAAATTAAGTATTGTTTTCAAAAGCTTAAACTCTATAAACTCTTCTGTCAAGCAGGCTGGAGAATACCTGTAGAGCAGTAACTTAATATGAAACAGCAAACATGGAGTTAAAAGAGGAATATCCTGCCCGTCAAGCCTAGATTCACAGAAGGAGGCCCTTCAGCCCATCATGCCTATGCCGGCTCTTTGAAAGCACTATCCAATTAATCCCACTCCCCAGCTCTTTCTCCATAGCCCTACAAATGTTTCCTTTTTAAGTATATATCCAATTCCCTTTTGAAAGTTACTATTGAATCTGCTTCCACCATCCTTTCAGGCAGTGTATTCCAGATCGTAACAACTCGCTGCATAAAAAAAATTCTCCTCATCTCTCCCTGGTTCTTTTGCCAATTATCTTGAATCTGTGTCCTCTGATTACCTCCTTGACATCCTTGAGGATGTAACAGATAAATAGAAATTAGTACATCCTATAATATTTAGTTTATTTAAAGAAAATTCACACAGAAGACCTAATTAAATAAAGGGTACATTTTGTGAGGGGAGGCTGCAAGCATGGAATCTTGCTTGAAAACTAGGCACTGAGGTCAGCATGTGACTTTCCCATTGATAATCACCAGAAAATCAGGCCCACTAATCTCCAGGTTTGATTCTCCAATCAAGCTTGGGTCTGTGCTGGAAATAGTGCTTGGCAAAATTTATCCTTAAAAATCCCAGGAATCTAGAGTAGATCATGAAAATCTAGAGTAGATCATAAGAAAATGGTTAAAAGATTAAAAAAAGCAAAGTACACCAGAGGTGTGGGGCTCGAATTTAGCAGGCCTGCGGGTTCCCAGCGGGTGGTCCTCCGGGAGCGTGGTCAACACGCTCGGCGAAATTAGTGGGTTGCCCACGCGATCGTAGCAGGCAACACACTAATAGGAATCAATTATCTGCTCCTCCGGGGTCCACGCTGCTGGTCTGCGCGTCGGGCGGGCTGCGCATGCGCAGTACGATCTGTCAGCTGGAGGCGCTCTAGTTAAAGGGGCAGTCCTCCACTGACAGATGCTGCAACCAATGGAACAAATTGCAGCATGGAGCAGCCCAGGGGGAAGGCTGCTCCCAGTTTAATGATGCCTCACCCCAGGTATCATCAGATGGGGTGAGGAGGAGGGGGAGGACACAGATCTTCCCCCCGGCGGGCGGGAGGAAGCGGCCTGCCTCTGCCACCAAGAAGGCCTGGCTCGAGGTGGCAGAGGGGGTCACCTGCGCCACCAACATATCGCCCACCTGCATACAGTGCAGGAGGCGCTGCAATGACCGCAGTAGGTCAGCCACAGTGAGAACACGAAGTCTTTCCCCTACACTCCGTCTGCCACAACACTGCCCCCACCCCACATCTCCTTCGGCACCGCCAACACTACTCTGTCACATCACCCTTCATACCCACTCAAACCCCAAGCTCATCTTACCTCCACCTACTCACCTCGCCAGTACTCATCCTGCCACTAACACGCAACCCAATCCTCATACAATCTCATTGCTCCATCCCATACTCACCCTCTCGTGCATCTCCCTCACGGCCAGCCTCACTCAACCTGCCACCACCTGTGCTGCAGCCACAGGGCATGCATCACATATGTGCAGTAGGCAGCGTAAGGCAAACGTGTCGTGAGCATGAAGGGGTGCACAAGGGTGTCTGAGGTTTTGTCCTGGGTGTTACCCATATTGAATTTCAGAGCAACAAACAGCACACATTATATTGACACCACCACTGCCATGTCTCCGCGAATCCTGTCCGTTGTGTCCAATAATGCCCGCTCCTGGGTATCACTATGAGGACCCACCACTGATGCCACCCATCATGTTACTGCAGAGTAGGTGCATGTGTATTTGCAGGACTCTTCCGCGCAGACGACTGAGAGACATCGGCGGTGTAGCCGGCTGCACCCTGGAAGGATGCGGAGGAGAGGTTGTGGAGGGCAGTGGTGACTTTGACAGCGACAGGTAAGCAGTTGGTGCTGGGGCCAGCCAGGAGCAGCTCGGCATGAAAGAGGCTGCAGATCTCCACGACTACATGTCGAGCGAATCTGCGCCTCCCTGTGCACTGCTGCTCGGAGAGGTCCGGGGAGCTGCGCCTCGGTCTGTGGACCCTGCGGCGAGGGTAGTGCCCTCTGCGATGTGTCTCTCCCTGCGGTAGCCCTCCCTCCTGCTGTGCAGGTGGGCGTGCAACAACACCGTGTTGGGGGGCTCCACGTCTCTGCGGCAGACGGCGTGGACTGCGAGGCTGGTCATGCTGTTCGTCCTCCGAGGGTGTCCACGCACCACCCATCTGGCAGGTGTTGGTCTGAGGGGTTGTGCAGGGTAGGTGGGTGGTTCCTCGCACTAGGGCTGCGGTTTAGTGTCGGTCTGTCCTCTGGCTTGGCGGGGGGTGGTGGAGGGCAGGTGTTGCCCTATGTGACGCGATGGCCTCCTGCGTGGGTGAGGGCTCTCCCTCGTGGAGTGCACCTTGGCACCTGCCACAGGCTGCTGGCTGCAACACGCCTGGTTGGAGAGAGACTGTTTCCCCCAGTGTGGGAAACTCACTGCCTTGAACCTAAAATCCCACACTTCCTCTTTTGACAGCTGCTTCAGCTCATTAACTGACCTCAACAAGCAAGGTAAGTACTCTCAAGTGGAACCCCGCTGGCTTTAATTGCCTGCGGGATTCCCACCAGCGGGGCTTGCGCGCGCAGCCCCGCACGTCAGCGCGGTACCCGGAAGTGGGCGGGATTTCAGCGCGATCCGGTCACGTGACCGGATATCGGGATTTTCGGGGCCCCCCCCGCTGGAAACCCGCAGGTAACCCGACGCGAAAATCGAGCCCGTGATGTCAGCCTGGGTGCAAAGGCTGAGTTCTGCTCGGATCCCTCTTGTTGAATTTGCTGACTCCAGAAAAACAGACAGAGGATGCAGCAAAAGGCACATGTCAAATGAAGTTTAACACTGATGATGTAAAGTACTGGTTGAAAACAAATGTGGGAAGTAAGTATGAAATGAGTGGAATTGAGTTAGCACAGGCTTAAAAAGGGGCTGAGGAATAATAGTAAATAGAGGGCTGAGCTTCCCCACAAAATCTCAGCAGTGTATTAGCTAATTTAAAAAATGGGTGATGGTTACCAGTGTTATCACTTAGTATTAGCATCAAGTACTCTTAGGTGAGGTTTGGCATAGCATATAATTTTCTGATGTGATTTAAAAAGTGTTCCATTCTGCACCACTGGCATCCATCACCTCGATGAGCATTAGAAATACATACATTAGAAACCATAAGACCATAAGAGATAGGAGCAGGAGTAGGCCATTTGTCCCCTCGAGCCTGCTCCGACATTTAATGAGATCATGACTGATCTGATTTTTACCTCAACTCCACTTTCCCGCCCTTTCCCCATATCCTTTGACTCCCTTGCTGATCAAAAATTTGTCTAACTCAGCCTTGAATGTATTCAATGACTCAGCCTCCACAGCTTTTTGGGGTGAAGAATTCCAAAGATTCACAACCTCCTGGGAGAAGAAATTCCTCCTCATTTCCATCTTAAACAGGCGACCCCTTATTCTGAGACTATGCCTCCTAGTTTTAGATTCCCCCATGAGGGGTAACATCCTCTCAGCATCTACCCTATCGAGTCCCCTCAGAATCTTGTATGTTTCAATAAGATCTCCTCTCATACTTCTAAACTCCAATGAGTATCGACCCAACCTGTTCAATCTTTCCTCATAAGACAACCCTTCCATACCTGGAATCAACCTAGTGAACCTTCTCTGAACTGCCTCCAATGCAATATGTCCTTCCTTAAATAAGGGCACCAGAACTGTACGCAGTACTCCAGGTGTGGTCTCACCAGCACCCTGTTCAGTTGTAGCATGATTGCCCTGCTTTTATACTCCATCCCCCTAGAAATAAAGGCCAATATTCCATTTGCCTTCTGGATTACCTGCTGCACTTGTATGGTGACTTTTTGTGTTTCATGTACAAGGACACCCAGATCCTTCTGTACCGCAGCATTTTGTAGTATTTCTCCATTCAAGTAATATTTTGCTTTTTTATTTTTCCTCCCAAAGTGGATGACTTCACATTTTCCCACATTATATTCCATCTGCCAAATTTTTGCCCATTCGCTTAACCTGTCAATATCCCTTTGCAGACACTTTGTGTCCTCATAGCAACTTGCCTTTCCACCTATCTTTGTATTATCAGCAAATCTGGCCACAAGACACTCTGTCCTTCATCCAAGTCATTGATATATATTGTAAATAGTTGAGGCCCCAGCACTGATCCCTGCGGCACCCCACTAATTACAGATTGCCATTTTGAAAATGACCTTTTTATCCCGACTCTTTGTTTTCTGTTAATTAGCCAATCCTCTATCCATGCCAGTATATTACCCCCAACACCATGAGCTCTTATCTTGTGCAGTAATCTTTTATGTGGCACCTTATCAAATGCCTTTTGGAAATCCAAATATACTGCATCCATTGGTTCCCCTTTATCCACCCTGCCTGCTCCTTCCTCAAAGATCTCTAATAAATTTGTCAGACATGATTTCCCCTTCATAAAACCATGTTGACTCTCCTTGTTTGTATTATGAGTCTCCAAATGTCCTGCTACTACTTCCTTAATAACAGATTCTAGCATTTTCCCAATGATAGATGTTAGGCTAACTGGTCTATAGTTACCTGCTTTCTGTCTCACTCCCTTCTTGAATAGGTGTGATACATTTGCGGTTTTCCAATCCGCTGGGACCTTTCCAGAATCTAGTGAATTCTGGAAGATTACAACCAATGCATCCACTATCTCTGTAGCCACTTCCTTTAAGACCCTCGGATGCAAGTCATCAGGTCCAGAGGACTTGTTAGCCTTTAGACCCATTAGTTTACCTAGTACTTTTTCTCTAGTGATAGTGATTGTTTTTAGTTCCTCCCTCCCCTTTGACCCTTGATTTTCTACGATTATTGGTATGTTATTAGTGTCTTCTACTGTGAAGACAGATACAAAATATCTATTTAATTCCTCTGCCATTTCCTTGTTTTCCATTATTATTTCCCCAGTCTCATCCTCTAAGGGACTAATGTTTACTTTAGCTACCCTCTTCCTTTTTATATACTTGCAGAAGCTTTTACTGTCAGTTTTTATATTTCTTGCTAGTTTACTCTCATAATTTATTTTCTCCCTCTTTATTATTCTTTTAGTCATCCTTTGCTGGTTCTTAATCTAGGTTGAGACTGTACAAACTCACTAGTAGTGAGTTCAAAAGGTTGGCTATTTGTTTATTATTATTCCCCAGCCCTTTTCCAAGTCTCCCAATGCTAATTCTACTCTGTTGAGCGAGAGATTTTTGCCCCATCATTCTGGGCTGGATTGAACCCAGTTCCAAAAGTGAAAGTACAATGTGCTAACTCATTGCACCAGCCACCCATCTATACGAAAGATTTGTGAAGGGAGAATACAACTCAGATTGACTTCTCATTTGATCCAATCTCCTCACTGATGGTACTCACTTCTAGTTACCTTCTTCTTAAACTGAAGACAGTTGGGAATTTTTGGAAATAAGTAATCTGCTATTACATATCTCTACTATTTTGAAGGCAATTAGATTAAATGGCAATGTTAAAGATTTAAACAAACACATTCAATTTGTAATAGAAGTATCATGAGGCAGAACCATCTGTCAAAATTATTTTCCAACTAACTTAATTTTTATATGAAAATTAGGCTGAACTAGCATATTGCATTAATAGATTATCCTTAGTCCCATAACTAATTCTTGATTCAGTTGAGATAAAATAGATATGGGCTTGGCGCAGGGGCAGCACAAATGGTCTATGAAGTCCTTGAAAAAGGAGCTAAATGATAAGTAAGTTAGATCAGCTAAATGATTATTTCTTATTCCTCCATGTTTGTTATAAATTTACTGATCAAATATCAAAGAAGCTCGCTACTGTATGATATATTTTCAATTCAACCTTATTTGAATAAGGTGAAATTGACATAACTCAATAATAGTATGGTGAATATTGCTTCAGCTTTCATAAAGACAGAAATTATTTAATTTACAGGAAAAGTCTTTTTTTTTAAAAAAAGCTAATTTAATTATATAAATTATACATATATATATATATATATATATATGTAAAATTATTACAGTAGACTTCTGGGAAATAAACTCCCAGAATACAAAAGAGAGTATCGAATCTATAATTTACTTTGTTTCCACAGAGCCATATATGGTGACCAAATCCTTCAATGCCAACTTTTATACATAATAGTTTAGCGTTTGTTGACTTGTATCAGTAGGACTTAAACATCTTTAACAACAATTGAAAATAGTAGATACTAACTAATGAAAACAGCAGCACAACTATGTACAAAAAGACCGCAGATCAGAAAGAACACATAAAATAGGACATTCCAGGATAGTTTTTCAATGGAATAAAAACCAGAAGGGTTCTATAATGGGCAAGCAATCTACTCTGCCAGATTACCACTCATGAGGTGAAGATGAACATTTACCCCTTTTTTTAATGTTATCTTATTTTATTTTCTTAAATTTAAGGTTTCTAGCCTCCATTACTATGATCATTATTTTATATGACAAATCAATAAACTCTACACTGGGGAATTTGCTGAAATTTCAGTCACAATGTATCTGAACGCACCACAGCTGAATTTTGTTTTCCCTATTCATATATTGGAGACATATAGCTCATAGAATCAGTCGATGCTACCATGCTGCAGGTACCCATTTGTTACTTGTCCTGGAGCAAGGAGCCGCTCGGCTTTCTGTCAATGAAAGTCGTCATTTATCAACTTGACGTTGACTTATAACGGCATTGTACCTTTTTGTCAGCCAGCACAACTTCCAAAAAATCGAACAGATTTATATGTTTTCATTCATTCAGAGGATATTGCAAAGAAATAATTGGTCTGTGGTGTAACATGTTTCTCTACCTTGTATTCAGTGTTTGGAATGTGCACCAGATCAAATGTCACGATGGAATGGACATGCATTTTTGATAGCTGCAGGAGAAATTCTAAAGTGTTACTTTATTGTTTTAAAAACAACAAAAATTGATCTTGGTCAAGTTTTTAAAGGAACTATTGATTTTAAAATCATCAGCTGCTCAGAAAAAGAGTGAAATTTGTTTTAATCTGAGAGCTATAAATTACACAGGGACCGACATGATAAGTTCCACCATTACTTTTGGGTTAAGGTAAATAAGCCTTCCACTCTGATGGATAAAATTCATATGCAGCAGATCAGTCATTCATTGTTTATCTGTCTTGTCTTTCTCTGCCAGCTGCTCACCACCTCGATATTCTTCACTACACATGTGAGAGGAACATTGTCTGATTGAGAGCTTGTAAATTAGACAAATTGATGCACTTGCAGTATTCAGTCAATATACCAAGCATGGGACATCACAATTTAAGGAAGAAAAAGAGGGTTATTCAGGCTTGGATTGGCAACTTTTGACAAGCTAACACTTAAACCTCCCTGACAGCTCAGTTTGTAAATCACTGTCAAATGTAAACTGAACTATATGGACCAGGAAGATCCTAGCTTTTGTTTCTGGCCTGAGTTGAGTTAGAAGATCTCAGGAAGAGTGACAGTTGAGATGCTACAGTTGCTCTCACGGCACCTCGTGTAGGAAGGAAAAAAATCAACCAGTATTTCTACTCCTGATCAGTATCAAATGACATAGGCACAACCACTGGATGGGATGAAGGGGAATATGTTCCCTCCCCATCAATTTTTTTTGTTGGCATACGTTATGACATCATCTTCAAATGCTGTATTGCCTGTGATGTTCCCCATGCTGGAGAATCTCTGGTAATCTTGGAACTCAGGAAACGTCACTTTCAGGAGATTAGGGGAGAAAATTGGAGACAAAAAAATATAAATCTAATAACAGTTGTAATTTTTCCAGAACTATGAAACTATTTTTAACATGCTCTCGGTATGTGAGCAACATTTATTGACCATCCCTAGGTGCCCTGGGATGGTAGTGATTGGCCTTTTTTGAACTGTTGCAGTCCAAGAATCTTTTGCAATTCAGAGGGCATTGAAAGTGAACCATGTAGTATTGACTAGATTGATGTGTAAGCCACACCAGCTCGGACTTTTCTTCCATTACTAGTCCACATGTTACTAGATTTATTGAATTCTGTTTTCTCGGCTTTTCATGGTAGGATTTGAACTCCTGACCTCAGGGATGCTAGTGCCATAACCACTATGCTATTGTGCAAATATCTGATAAATTGAAGATACTATGGAGTGGTCTGAGTATGGTTGTTGATTATTTTATGGTTATATGATCTCTAATGTTACAGACGTGATGACACTTACTTAAAATTAAGAGAATTACACATCGCTTGGTAATAATGATAAATAATTTCACCACCTGTCACAAAGTGTGAGCTGTGATTGTTGTGACACAACGTAGGAAGTGCACAACACCATCTAAGTTTCCCAGAAGGGATGCTCACTAGTTGAAAGTAGGGAGAACAGTTGACTATGGTTTTCTGCTACTTGTCGTGAAGGAGCAAAGGACAAGAGCCCTCATCTTTAGAAAAAAAAAATCCTCTTTTTAAAAAAAGAAAACTTGGCTAGTCCCACAGTCCGTGGTCTGAGTGCAATGCAACCACTTACTTTCATGTGAATAAGCTTCAGTGTATGGGAAATGCCCCATAGTGGAGCAATTGCTCGAAAACAAAATACAGTAGCATTCTTTTCTGCCTAGGCCAAAATTTACAAACAAATTATAAGGACAATGCTATGCTGAGCCATGAATACAAAATACTGGTTACTGTGGCAGAATTCTGCATATCCCTAATTAGTGCAAGAGTTTTAGGAATTAGTTTGTGTGGCCGTTACAATGACTGTTTTTCTATCTGTTAACAGATTTAACAGTAAATATATATTAAGATGAACTTTCGCAAGGAATACTCAGTCCTGAGTACTAATTGCATTTGAAATAGTGACACTTGCTGCTAATATCTTATTTTGAATAGCATTGCACAGAAGGAAATTCACCGTAGTTGCGAGAAAATGAACAAGCCATGTACGATATATATGACTTGATGCCTTTCAACCACATCCACTTCAAACCAATACAGAATTTGGATAGGTAAACTGCCAGCGATGGTGTGACAGCAGTAAAATATGATGGATGATTGTTTCAGCAATTCAATAAACAGCGTGTTTAGATTAGATCAGCAGGGGGAACCGTAGGCGCATGCACAGAATCATTCAACTGTTTTTATTTTCAAATTATGCAATGGGTTGTTCAAGAGTTTAAAAACAAGTGTCAAGCATTTATTGCTTATTTTCTGCCTTTTGCCCTTTCCACCGGCGTATGTCCACGTTTACGCATCATAGCAGAAGCTGTGATTGGTTGGTAAATTCCTTTAAAGGTTTCAATGGCAAAGGCGCTATGAGGTAAAAATTCCAGTCTGTGCTCCCAGCCATACTGGAAATGCATCTCATGAATTTGCACACTGCCTGTCAATTATTTTCCATTATTAATTTGAAGGGACAAAAAATTATGAGGTGTGATTGCATAATTCTGTGATATGTGTTCCTGGGAGCACAGACGTGAAATGTTTACCCTTTTATAAGTTTGATGACATAAGACAAACATACTTTACAGCAGGAGCCTTTTGCCTTTGTGGTGCACTGAATGGAGCCACATGGACCACATATAAAGTTTAAATCAATGTTCTCATTAATTAGTGCATGTCTCAAGCTGCAGATACTAACAAGTCTTCATGTTAAAAAACATCCCTTAACAGTGAGTAAGAAATATAGGCCCATATATATAAAATAGTTGCTAAGAAATCCAAGAGGGAATTTAGGAGAAACTTCTTTACCCAAAGTGTAGTGAGAATATGGAACGCGCCAGCACAAGGAGTAGTTGAGGCATAAAGCATAGATGTATTTAAGGGGAAACTAGATGAGCACATGAGGGAAAAAAAGAATAGAAGGGCATGCTGATGGGGTTAGATGAAGTAGGGAGGGAGGAAGCTCGTGTGGAGCATAAATGCTGGCACAGACCAGAATTGCCTTTTTCTGTGCTGTAGTTTCGATGTAACTCGATAGAACTGATTTTGTCAGCTAGACTACCAGGGCTCACAGGCCAGATATGACCCCCATAGGCCATAGCTTGCACGTGTTTTCCTTTAAACACCTCTGCTTTACAGTAATCCCACCACTAACGACAACCATTTCAATTTCTGAGAATTAATGCCTTTTAACACAAAAAATCATAATATTGTAACATTTAAAAAAATCTGGACTTTACATTTTATTTCTAGATCTTTGACAAATCTAAGTATTCGATTACATAGCGACATAAATTGAAAATGAAAATGACAGTCATCACTAAGATTTAACTTAAACATTATTGGTAGAACAGTGCATTGAGAGCAGAGAAAGCAACAAAAATATGGCAGTAAGATTGCAGGGACATATTATATCAATAAATGCATTTCTATTCCACTTCTCCCATATAAAGATAACATTTAAACAAACACTACAGATGTAAAAAGGTGTCGGTAAGCTATAAAAATGTAAGGATGCACTTGAAAATTCCAGTGGCTTGCAATTTTTTTTATTTGCAAGCAGCCATTCAGAAGATGAAGCTTTTATGCAGTACTACTTATAATAAGTAATATCGAATATAGCAGATCAAGCATATTACAATTTTAAATTAAATGATACTTAGCATGGACTTGATGTTCAAATTATTATATAAGTTTTCCTGTTGAGCCAATAATTTAGTCTACTCAGAGTAATGTTTGTTGTAAATTCCCAGCAGACTCAGTTTATCTGCTGTCAAATTTGTTGTTGCTATCAACAAAGCTCTTGTGAGGTAATGTGCTGGTTAGCTATATCACAGAGTATTAAGATGTGAGTTCTTGATGTAATTCTTCAACTGGTGAGTTCTGTTAGGATGAGAGGCTGGTACCTGTGGGAGGTGTGCCTGCCTGAGGGAGGAACATTAGACACAAATGGAGGGGATTAACCTGCTCCAATATCTCTTAGCAGCTGATTATTGGGTAAAGTCGACAGAGGCCTGGGTCTGTGGTGGGATTGAGACGATGATATGTGTGAGTCCTATGCATGTTGATGGAGAATTGCAAAATAGGAGAATGTAAACATTTTAGATTGAAAGGAAGAAAGTATGCTGGAAACAGCAAGGACTTGAAATTGAAAATATCTGTCAATAGCTTTTGTATGAAGCATTACTGAACATCCTTGGCCAAATATTTATTTCATTTATCCTATGCATCAAGTACACCAGACACCTAAACTATGACTATAAAGGTGTGAATCAAGTATTTTAACAACTATATTGGTTGGTTTTGCAAACTGATAGAAAATTGTTGATTGAATAGAGCAATACAATTCTAATTGCTCAAATTCCTCATTTAAAATGTGCTGCTGTATTAGGTTTAAATCTCATCCTATTTTAACTTCACTTTGGAGCAAACCTGGGTACATTAAAACAGACAGCATTAAAAAAATACAGTGTAGTATTAGGGTAATTCTCCCTGCTTGGGTGATGTGCATAATACTTAATATAATGCAGGTACTCCCAAAATCGTCACGCACATTACCATGAAACGTGAAGGCAATTTTAATTCTTCCGCAAGTCGTTGCTCTGTTAATAATGAAAGCAGCTGAACTTTAACGCAGCTAATATGAATTAAGTGACTGAATTTGCTCTTGATTCCCCATGGGAAGATGGAGGCTTAGGGATTCTTATTTGAGGTAGAAATCAAAATTATTAAATAAAATACCCATTTAAGCATCTTTTAATTTATTATGTTCATGAAATATTTACAGCCCATTTCCGGTTATCTGATCATCTTAGGAGGCGATGAATTACTCTGAATAATTGAGAATTCAGATAACTTGAAGTCAGTAATTTAACGGGTTAAGTTATTCATCAGGGATATAAAATCTGTTCAGGGAATGTTAAAGGTTGGCTAAGCAAAACTCAGTTAAGCGTGGGTGTACTAAGATACATGGGAAACAATTAATTGTTTAACAAAAGCTCATACATCTGATCCTGGTTGTGATTCAGTCTAAGACTCCTTATAAGGATGTTATGGAACATGTAAACGCGTTGAATATGTATGTGAAGGGAATTGAGGAGCTCTTGCCCTTTGATGGCAGGAGGGGAACCGTATAAAATGGTGAGAAACCATATAGATGGTCGGGTAGCAAGCAAAGTTTTCTGTAGAGAAAGGGCAGAGCTTGTTGCGTTATGCCGCCCACTTCTGTGCAGAGAGAAGTGAACTTCATATAGAAAAACTCTCATTGGAAAATGAGATAGTCCAAACCCAAGCAGAACCCTGCCAGAATGAGGCGAATCAAGTGCAGATTGTGGTTGCTACTGCCTCTGTGTACAGTTTGAGTGCCCAACAGGGACTACTAGAAAATGGGAAGGGAGGGAGTCTGTAATTAATCTTTTTTTTGTCTGTCACTCTGCCACATGACTTCTTATTTATTAAGTGCTGGTCACTACATCAGCACTTTCAAAAATTGATGCAGGAATTTGCTTGGATATTTTTGTCTTTAGACCCAAATCTAGTTTGCAAACAATTCTCAATTGTTAGAAAAAATAAAAATAGGGAAAACTTTAAAAGAAACAAGTTTGTTGAAATTCCTACTCTAATTTATGCTTAAAAATAATTATTCGCTAATTAGCCTCCCTTCGTGGCATGCAGGGGTACAGTGGACCTCTAGTACTTTTAAAGAGGTCGGTCTTTCTCACTGGGACTAGAGTACAGCCTAGATAATACTGCACTTCCGCCTCCTGACCCAGAGGTTGCGAGTTCAACTTTTATTTAAGAACATAACTGAGGTTGACACACAGACTTGAGCACATAACCTAAACTGATACTTCATGGCAGTACTGAGGAAATGTTGCATTGTCAGAGGTGCTGTCTTTTGAATGTTTCTGAATGTATTCATACCTCTTGTATTAAAACAAAAAATGCTTTACCTGTTTTGGATAATCCTCAGTATTGCAGGCTACATCAGCATGTATCTCATTCCTGCTGCTCTTTGTAACTTCACTGCATCTAACTCTTTGCTATTTTTGAGCAGTTAGAGTGAATAGCTGCTCAATTTAAAATGTGGCAGTCAAATAGGTATAGATATTTATGTGCCACTCCCAGTATTTTGTATTGAAACTGAAAACCTGTGTCACAATGGCCCACAGCCAACTTGGATCTGGTTCTCTTTTGGCCAGCATGCAGCATGCCCTCCCAAGGTGCTATCTAGGGCTGGATCCTTTTAAAGTTGTATTCAACGCTCTATTTTGGCAAGGAACCCAGCCAAGCATATATTCTCTAGCTCTTGTTGCATACCAAATGCTCTTCTATTATATGTACAACTTCAGTGAATAACTGGCAGCATGTTGGTAACATCAAGTTTGCATGTGTTATTAGCATCAGCTAATTGTGATTATCCTGTGCAGAAATGGCGCAACATGTTATAGTTTGGTGTTCAAGAATAGGAAATACCTGTCTGGGCTCTTGCCTCTCGGGTAGGAAGATATTATCAAGACTCCCTCACTAGGTGTCTTTTTTAAATAAATAAAAAGGCGAATTGAGGTGTACAGCCTTTACTGCACGATTACAATTATCTGAATTGCAGGGTTTATGTCTTTGGTGGTGAATTT
The DNA here is from genome assembly GCF_035084215.1 of Heptranchias perlo. Taxonomy (NCBI): domain Eukaryota; kingdom Metazoa; phylum Chordata; class Chondrichthyes; order Hexanchiformes; family Hexanchidae; genus Heptranchias; species Heptranchias perlo. The sequence goes on along the minus strand of NC_090348.1, from coordinate 33,785,684 downwards.
CTGCGGGGCTTCTCCTGCCCGTCTGCCTTAGCTTTGATGGAAGAGATGCGGCAACCTCACTGTAAACAGCGTTTGTCAATTTTCCGGGGTTTCTGCAGCTCTTCTGCCAAAGTTACGGTGGAAAAGTGGGAGAACTCCCGTGGAAATTCACTCCATCTGTGACATCAATTCGTGAGGAGATTGGGGTTGTAACATTTAACACTAAGATATTAATTGTATTGTCTCCACCTATTCCTATCAGTGAAGTGCTATAAACCACGGTGCTCTCATAAAGATGGAGAATAAACTAAACCAATTACATTTAATGGTGCATTTGGGGTAGCTGTAAAAGGAATAGAATTCTACCCTAAAACATACACCGTACACCTCACCTGGATTTAATGGGTTCCACCAAAATACAAAAAGACCTGCATTTATTTAGTGCCTAATCACGTTTCAGAAATGCTTCACATACAATGAATATAACAAAGAAGTACAGAAACTGTTGGTGTGTGGGCAAATGCAGCAACCACTGCATGCCCAACAAGATCCAAAACAGCAATGAAATAAATGTTAATCTGTTTTGGTGATATTGATTCAGGGAGGAATGCTGGCTTGGACATTGGGAGAGCTCCCTGCTCTTCTTCAAATATGGGATTGTGATATTGGAGTTTGACAACTACCTCAACAATTAGGCAAAACTTCAGTTTACCCTCTCATGCAACGGACAGTATCTCTGATAATGTAGCACCTTTTCAGTACTGCAATGCAATGCCAGCCTAGAATATGTTCTCAAGCCCTTCGAAAGCTTTTTGACTCAGAAGCAAGATTGGTACCAAATTAATCAAGTTAACTTTTTGACTCTGGGGCAAGAATGCTACCAAATGGGCCAAACCATCATTTTTAAAGGTGCAATGTTGAGAGAAAGGGTAGAAAACAGCAATCTCCTTACAAATGTTGATCAATTTGGATCTGTACAAACGTCCTCAGTATCTTTTTTCAAAATGAAGTTTGTGTTCATTAAGGGGCTAGTGAATGGAGCACTCTCTATTTGGGGCTGAAGGTATCTAACAAAGAAAAATTGCCCCCTTGGTTTCGGAAGCTATTTTTCATACAGCAGTAGGGAGACTCCGGATATTTTAATTTTACATGCTTTCAACACCCTAGCAGTTCTGGACACCAAGGATGGACAGCTGTTCCTGCGTTAGTAAGAGTGCAGAAATGGGAATTACATCATAGGTTATTCTGCATCTGCATGCACCTGTCCATCTATAGGCAGATTTATTGTGTGCCTGCCTCAAATGGACCCAACATGTCAGCATGTGGAAATAGCCCCTATTTCTGTTCCCCCAATGCCCTGAATATGGCATTACTTTGCAAAAAAAAAACAAGGAAATTCGAGGCCTGAGAATCAGCAGGCTATTCAACTGTGGAGCTGAGCCCAACATTGTTCTTAGCTAATGTCCATACATGCACTTTCCAGCATCAGCCACTGTATAGCAATCAAGTCTGGGAAACCTGACTTGATTGCTATACAGTGGCTGATGCTGAGTTCCCACTGGGGGACTGAGCAAAAGGGAACGCAGGATCAATTAATTTACCCTCTGAATTTTTTTCCACTTCCTAATTTTTGCATCTCAGCTGCTGCCCTGGTTGAGATCAACTAACTCAGCACAGACTAGGGATCAAACTTGGAACATTTGGGTCTGGATAGTTTGATGTTATGCCAGGCATTGAGTGAGTTATTAAGAATACCTAAAAAGATAGGGTTGATTTTAACCCTGAGCAGGTTTCAGGAGGGCACGGCGACTGTGAAATACATTTTCTGGCTGAAGTTTCAAGCCTGGGTATTTTAACTCTTGGGCCTCATCTGGTGGAAAGTGGCAGCTGGCCGACAGGCAGGAGAGGAAGTAAGGGAAGGCTCGCTGGCAAGGAGGTAAGTCGCAGGGGGTATGGTGATCAACATTGTCTCATGGGAGGGACAAGGGGGTCCAGGACAGGGGAGGCTGCGACTTTTCTTGTGAGGCCCAAAGGGAGCCCTCCTGTTACTCCTGACCCCACAAAGGAAAGTTTTACACTTGTCTTGGAGGGCCTTTTCTGTCTGCAAAGCAACTGCAGGCCTGCTTCAGTCTGAAGGCAGTTTCCCCGCTCAGGCCCCAGTAAAATACAATTGGGGTACCACTGATGAAATAGGGCCCCGATTTTCATAAGCTCTCAAGGCCCCCCACTTGTTTTAGGTGGGCGCCTCAACCACCTGCAGAATCCTGCAGGTTAAAATCTGAAATGGTGCGCAAGGATCGAGTTCTAAGTGGGTAAGTAACCTGTTCATTTGAACTGCCCACCTGCCTAGTTTCTGCCAGGCAGGTAGGGATAACATCAACCCCAATGTTTCATAGATAAGGCCATATACCAAAGGGAGATAAAATCACAAAATGTCGGAAATGCACAACAGGTCCATCAGCATCAGTAAAAAGAAAAGATGGATTAACATCCCGGGTACAGACTGTTCATCAGAACTAGGGGAAATGGTGTGGTCCCAAATGACACATCCCTGGCATGTCTGCCCAGGGGTTCCACAAGGATTTCTCTTCATTTCTGAGTGCAGAAATTGCAGAAAGAAGATCTTGAGAAAAAGCAGAAAAGAGATGCATTCACATTTGAGTTTAAAAGCAGCAGCTGGATAAAAAGCTCTTCAGAAGTCGGAAATGGTCAGCCAGAGGCCTGAAGATAATTTTTCCAAGAATTTTTGATTCCTCTTCAGTGGCAATTACAGTGCACAACTTGGTTAGCGACACGTGGCCTCAGGGGGATTATTTGTAGTGAGACTAAAGCCTGAACATTTTAATATGTTGGTGTTCTGAGTGCAAAGTAGAAGTAAGTTGGTGGAATGGGGGTGGGATAATCAGGCTGGAATTTAATGTAATAGCTAAGAGAAGAGAGAAGGAAGTGAAACGGGGAAAGGATTGACAGAATGTAAAAGTAAAAATAAGTGAAGCTTGGAGGTAGAAAGTTGCGACATCTAATGTCTGAAAGCAAAAAGGAATGAGCAACTCTTTAAATTTAAAACTGGAACCAGTAGATGATGGCAGGTGTTCTTTTAAGAATAAAGGCCCTGAAATTATGCCACCTGACATTTACATGTTCATCTAAAATTCCTCATCCCGTATTTAAGCGGAGGCATAAACTCATTTATTTTAAATGGGTTACCGCCTCTGCTAAAATATGGGCGGGAAGAGCTTCCGACAAATGGGTGAAGCATTGGTACGTTAATATTCCATGATGTAATTTCAGGGGCAAAAACCTGTGCCAATTAATTCAATACCTTATTCTTTTGTGCCTGAAACATTCATTTCCCTTTCACTCTAGCATGCATTCCCTATTTTTACTTCAATATTTTAAATGGGCAGGAAAATGTACATATTGTCTAAATGTTATGTATAGAAAATGCATAATGATTATGTTGATGTTACAACATGCCCTGCCCATGGTAGGCATTGTGCATCAATTTGTCCTGCAATAAGATAGAGTGAATGAGGATAAGGCTAGGAGTGTGTGCCAAGTGGCATGGGAGAGGTGAAATGTGGGGGCATGATGGCTGTTAAAGTAGAGAAAGGGGTTTTAGGGTTTTGCATGTAAGTAATGATATGAGGGGAGCAGGGTAGCCATGGTGCAAGATGCTGAGTTGGAGCTCCCCTTAACCAGAGAGCGTTGCGAAGGTTCAGTTGAGAAAGTGTTGCTTTAAAGAGTGTGCTCAGGATGGGCAAGGAAGAAAAGGGAGAGGTGTGCAATGTGTTACCTTGCCTGCCCTGCAGAGGATGTTTGTGGCACTATTCTGCAGTCCCGGGGGTGAGGGAATGGCAGTCAGTGCCAGTATCACTTGCCTTCAGGTGTCACAAATCTTAATTCTGAGAGACTTGGTGCACCCACACCGAGCAGTCTGATTGTTCTGCCTTTGCTGTCACCAGGAGGGCTTGGAGGTCAGAATAAGTGAAATTGTGCATTCTTCTTCTCTGTCTTGGTGCCATGTTCTGCTGCCCACTGGGCACAATGGCACTCGAGTAATCATAATTATGTACAAGTTTAATAAAAAAATATTGCTAAGACATGACATGATGTTATTAGAGAGTGAAGTGAAAGAGCCCAGCACTGTTATTCTTTTATCTGCTTGTCCCTCAGTCTGCTGCTGAAGAGTGCAGTTCGAACTGTACTCTGAAAGCAGGCACAGAAATTTCCAGGAAGTTCAATTGCTTACATCCGCTTTATACTGATTTTACACCAATGCCTGCCTGCACCAATCGGAATGCAAATGTGCAGACCCAGGAAACTCGTGTGTAACTCTCTCCACAGGACACTGGCAGGTGCAATTGTTTTTAAGTGACGTAACTCATTTTGAGGAAATTCTAGGCTATTATTCTACATTTGGCATGACCAGTGAAGTATAAAGCCTTAGCATAACCTCTGTAAACCTGTTGCAAACAGGTCAACATCTATCTTACAAAAAAAACTCTCAGAAGAATTTAGTACGAATGTGTTAAGTGTTCATATGACAATTTTCTGAGATCTTGTGCCACTGGTGGGGCCTTGCATTCAGTAGTTGGCTGATCAGAAAATTGTAGGTGGACTGCATGCAATTTTTAATTTGAAAAATTAATTTTCTGCATCAACTTAACATCTGTGTTAAAGCACACAGGAATTTAGTATGAGTACAGTATGGAAACAGTGTTGTTTGGTAATGTAACCCCTACTCTTACTGTTCCAGCTAGGTATCCTGGCATTCTATTAAGTGCTTAATTGCTTCATTACATGGTCAGGATATTGAAAGTGACATGCAGGAGTACAGTGGACCCTCTAGTACTTTTAAAGCGGCCGGTCTTTCTCACTGGGACTAGAGAGTACAACCTAGATAATACTGCTGGTGACATTAGCTTATGAACACTTAGGGGGAAAAATTGGATAGGGCCTGTTTTTGGGCAGGGGTAGCGTGATCTGCTATTACCCCACACCCAATGGTCCCTGCACAGGCAGGACGAGACTTTCGTCAGGCCTGAGGACTTACCTGCAATCTACATTGGAAATCAGCGTTGAACGAGGATTCCATGCAATTTGCACTTTTCACCAGCAGGGGGAGCTCCAATCTCTTAAAGGCAGGCTGCCTCTTAAAAAAATCTCTTAAAGGTAGCTGGTACCTGTTATTTGCTGAAAATATCAGTCTGCTGATTGCACGGAGTCTCAACGGAGATCAGGCATCGCACATGTAAAACACTGATGCAGCTCCCATCCCTATGTTTACAAACTGATGAGTTATGTTAAAACATTGAATAAAGGTTGTGCACCACTAAATCCCACATCCTCCAATCTGCATGCCAGACCTCACCAATCTGCTGATCTGAGTTTGTACCAGGCCTGCGAGAGTGCAGGCACCAAGGTTCTCTGCTGATGCACTAGAGGCCTTGGTGCAAGAGGTGGACAGAAGGAGGGACATCCTGTATCCGTGTTGGGGGGGGGGGGGGGGGAACACAAGAGGCCCTCCAGACATATACCCAAGAGGCAGTGGGGGATGAAGTCAATGCCAGGTGCATAGCACCACGAATATAGATGCAGTGTGCGGGAAGAAGTTCAATGCTTTGACATGATTGGGCAAGGTGAGTGAGGTCAACTGTCAAGTGGCATCTCCTACCAACTGCACCACTAGCCACATCCACTGCTCCACACACTACACCCCCCATCACCCACATACCAACAAACTCTTTCCATCAGTACTCAACTCTTCCAATCAGATGCTTCCTCTCACCCTTACACATTTCCACTGTTGCAAGCCGTCCACCCACAACTCACAGACCACACACACTGGTAGCTATTCAACCATGACAGGCACATCATAGAATCATAGAAGTTTACAACATGGAAACAGGCCCTTTGGCCCAACATGTCCATGTCGCCCAGTTTATACCACTAAGCTAGTCCCAATTGCCTGCACTTGGCCCATATCCCTCTATACCCATCTTACCCATGTAACTGTCCAAATGCTTTTTAAAAGACAAAATTGTACCCGCCTCTACTACTGCCTCTGGCAGCTCGTTCCAGACACTCACCACCCTTTGAGTGAAAAAATTGCCCCTCTGGACCCTTTTGTATCTCTCCCCTCTCACCTTAAATCTATGCCCCCTCGTTATAGACTCCCCTACCTTTGGGAAAAGATTTTGACTATCTACCTTATCTATGCCCCTCATTATTTTATAGACTTCTATAAGATCCCCCCGAAACCTCCTACTCTCCAGGGAAAAAAGTCTCAGCCTATCCAACCTCCCCCTATAAGTCAAACCATCAAGTCCCGGTAGCATCCTAGTAAATCTTTTCTGCACTCTTTCTAGTTTAATAATATCCTTTCTAGAATAGGGTGACCAGAACTGTACACAGTATTCCAAGTGTGGCCTAACTAATGTCCCGTACAACTTCAACAAGACATCCCAACTCCTGTATTCAATGTTCTGACCAATGAAACCAAGCATGCTGAATGCCTTCTTCACCACCCTATCCACCTGTGACATCACCCGGACACACGTCCCGCTTTCTTGCAGGAGAAGGTGGCGCATATCAGGAGGCAGCAAGTGGCAGTGGAATTTTGCCCCTTGAGCCTGTTCTGCCATTCAATGAGATCATGGTGAACCTGTGACCTAACTCCATATACCTGCCTTAGCCCCATATCCCTTAATACTCTTGGTTCACAGAAATCTATCAATCTCAGATTTAGAATTCACAATTGAGCTAGCATCAATGGCCGTTTGCATAAGAGCGTTCCAAACTTCTCCCACCTTTTGCGTGTAGAAGCGTTTCCTAACTTCATTCCTGCGAGTCCTGGCTCTAAATGTTAGGCTATGACCCCGGGTCCTAGTATTCAAGTATAGGAGACCTCCAAAAACACTTACAAATGTCTCGGCAGCCAGAAGCAATAATCCAGTCACTAATCTGTAAATCCTGCGTGGTCCCTTTAAATAGCGCTGGTGGAAGTCCTCCAGGCACTCTAAGACACGTTCAGATGTTCGGGGTTAAGACCGTGTGTTGAGTTGAGTGTTAAGTCCCAAAATGGTGTCTATCACTTTAAATTAGCATTGCATCCTGACGATATCCATTTTCTCCTTACTTTACATGCTTCCGGCGTTCATTATCTGCGCCTGCGCTAACTCCTATACCAAGATGGCGTCTGGCGCACATCACGCTCCGAAACAATCAGCGCTACATGGCCCAATTTAGCGTCCTTAATGTGTTCATTTGACATTCCCCTGTTTGCTATTTTAACAGAGGTGATAACCCATTTAAAATAAACAAGTTAAAATTAATGCATTAAGTGCTTGTAAGCTAATGTTGCCAACAATAACTCCAAGGCTTAAGTGTTGGCTGGCTATTAATTTGTGGGGAGGAATCCTGATCCTGTCCTCATCCAGGCTGGGATTTTCACTTACTGTGCTTGTCTGCCCATTCAAATGAATAAGTAGAAAATTATGTTTTGGCGAATGCAGAAGTGGAAAATCCTAGCTTCAATATCCATGTGTGTATGTTTCACTGGAGGTCTCTGGGCAAAGATATGAGTGGGAGTCCTGGCTGATTTCTTCTGAGGCCAATTTGATGCACCCTAACTTGCCAGCCTGGTTGAGGTCAACTACCTTACCACAGACCAGAAATTTGAACCTGTATCTTCCTGGTCTAAATGGTTTGCGATGTGAGCATAGTTTAATCTCAATGTAACAAATCCTGGCACTTTTAAAAGCATGGTACATTTTTGGAGATACACTTGCAGATCGTATAGGAGTTTGCCACTGAAACTTTTGAAAGCAGCCACCTCCTCATATTTATTTTAAGTTACACAAATCCCACTGAGACTATCCAACCACAGCATTCTCAGCAGTATCAAAGTTTCTCAACACTCTTTAAATCTGCCAGCCCTGATATACAGAGCCGAAGAAACACAATCAAACGAATGTTTGAAGCTCTTACAGTGCAATAGAATTCCACCTACCACAATAGGAAACGAGAGAAGGAAAGCTGACCCCTCGTATTCAATGGTAGCAGTTCTATGTGTGTGTAAGAAGTACATTTTTCCTTTATGTCATTACATTGTCAGTATTAAGTGCCTCTCAATGAAGTAATGTGCCAACTCAGTGAGTTCTCCCCCAAGATATGTGCTCCTTACCTACTTTAGATGAGCAGCAATAGTTCCTGAGATAAGCATAATACCCTAATATCTTTATACCAGCTCTGACTGATTACATTTGTACTTGCTTATCAGTGAGTGGACTTGTGATGACCCATTCACAATTTGCACTGCCATGGTTTTGTCCCAAATTATTTAATCCTTTTCAAAAGGCCGTGGTGAATATATTCATAATTTCCTCTTTCTTTTGCGCCGTACAAGGGTCCTGATGACGTAGATGCTGCAAGTTTCCAGGAAAATCTGGGCCAATATGTTAAAAAGCTGGTCACTTTAGAATGGCTCTTTGAGTTTCCATATACAGAACTACATTTTGTCACAGCATATTTTTCACACTGTTCTGATGCTACTTTTCAGTGTTGCTGTTAAGCGAAAATTGTTCTCAAGTTTTGTGTCTTCAATGAGTATCTTATAGCATTCAAGATATCTAGTCTAGATAAGCTGCAGTCAAACCTAACCATAAGATTGAAAATAGCAGCACTGTAATAATGTCACCTCAAGCTTTTCTTTAAGTGGACTTCTGTGAGCGATTTTTGGCCAATCCACTTGAGTACTTGCTCAGAAGGTGAATGTGTAATAACATAGTTTAAAAAAAAACTCGAAATTGCTACCAGGTTTGACTGCACATATGTGTTGCCTGCGTGAAGAGAAGGGGTCAGACAGATACGCGATTGTGATCATGGTGTGTTCTAAAAGTAGAAGAGACTGATTTGACTGCAATAAATTGCTTGACCAACACACCTTTGTAATAACAGATTACACAAGAAAAGATGTCTCATCTAGGGGAAAAAAACACAAATGCATCAGTATAAACTAAATACAGAATGATGTTAACTAATCATACTGTTGGAAAAACAAAGGCTCGTCATTTCAATTCAAAAGTGCTTGTCAAGAATTGATCCCTTTGCACTATATACTTTTGCCAACACTCGATCATGTGCCACTTTATCTATCAAGGATTCTATCCCTTGACAAAAGCTCTTAGCTGAAATATTAAATGATTCTTTCTTTTCACAAATCCTGCATAGTTTGTTTTGTTTTGTTTGTCCTTTATCATAAATTATTCAGAACATTTTACTGCATAATTAGTGCCATTAGCGGTTCCACTTTGAAACAAAAGCCTGAAATGTAAACCCTTCAAAGACAGTCACATTGGGAATTTCATTTATCTTTGACATAATTTGTTGGATGTCGTATTATTTATTTGCTGTGTATTCATTTAATTAACATGAACTGTTGGAAAAAAATACTTGGCAGGGTTACAGAATTTTCACTTTGCATCATGAACAATAACTGTTATTTAATTTACAGTGTAGGCAAAGTTTTCAAATGATTTTTTGTTTCATCATTATCAATCTATTTACCTTGGTGTGTGTGTGTGAGTGAGTGAGTCTCTCTCCTTGGCTCAAACACTAGAAATTATTGGTTGAAGTGTTGTCACATGTAGAACAAAATTTGCAATTTAATGAATTACATCAGTGAGCAACAACATCAAGATTGGGGCCTGATTACATCACAAAGGATAAGATAGTCTGCCAAAAATAGGAGAAATAGTTCTCATTTTAAAATGAGTTTATAATAGCCTAGAAATTCCTCTTGGCAACATTAGAGGATAAAAACTTAATGTGTTCCTATGACATTCCTTTGCCTACTGTTTTACTGGAGGTGTGAATGGGTTGAAATAGTGGACAAAGGAATGTCAAGTAAAGGTGTTAAATGCTCATCCGTTAATATCAGCAACTGTCATTTCTAGACTTTTGAACCAAACACTAACCGCAGTTTTCGGTCTGAAAGGTTAGCTATTGACTCTCAGGTAACGGGTAATCTTGGAAATGCAATAATGATCTAAGCCGTCAACTCTCTTAGAACAACTCAATCTCAGTCACTTCTGCAATGCTGGAGGTCAACAGTTTGTCAATACTACTTTAAATTGCACATAATGTATGGGAGATTTTGACCTTCATAGGAAGAATTCATTTAACTACGGCAAGTTGCAGTTCAAGTTACTTTGAGTGAAAAGCCAATGACACTGACAAGAGGAAGTAAGAATTGCAAATTTCTATTGACAATTGTAGAAAAGAAAGACACTGAAATGGAATTATCTCAGCAAATAAGCTAAGGGAAAAGGATAGCACCAATTATTAGTGAATTTAATGACCTTGTATTATAATAGAACAAGAGTGGAATTCTTAAAGTGGTAGAAATATTGATGCAGGCTGTTTTCCATTATAGTATGTTTAAAAAATGGAGTTGGAAAGAGCCCATATAATACTTGGTCTAATATTTAGTGCTAGTGGTGGTGGGTTGCAATGATAGTGGAAAATAAGTACATTGGGAAACATTTAAGCATCAGTGATTAGAATGCAATCATATCTGATATTTTGACATGGGGAGGAACAACGTATAACAGAACAAGTGTACATTAATAGATTTCCAAATTGAAAACTTTAAAGACATGAATATTGAAATAGGGAGGATAAATTTGAAGAAAATAATGGGAAAGAACACAAAATAAAATGCAGCATTTTAAGGAAACATTGGATATGGAGTGTAGGACAGTAGATTAATATAAAAAGAATGGATCTTAATTAGTAAATAACAAATTAAGAGAGAAAAATGAGGAAAACAAATATGTTCTTGAAGAATTTTTAAGGAAACCGAGAACAATGTCCTATTTGAGTTGTGCGTTTGGCCCCATATCAAATTCATCACAAAGACCGCCTATTTCCACCCCGTGTAACATTGTCCGCCTTCATCTTGTCTCAGCCCATTTTCTGCTGAAATTCTCATCTATGCCTTTGTCACTTCCAGACTTGACTATTGCAATGCTCTCTTGGCTGGCTTTACATCCTCCACCCTTCACAAACTTCAGCTCATCCAAAACTCTGCTGTCTGTGTTCTAACCTGCAAAGAATTCTACTCACCCATCACTCCTGCCCTTGCTGACCTACATTGGCTACCGGTCCCCAGTGTCTCAAATTCTCAATTCTCATCCTCGTGTTTAAATCCCTTCAAGGCCTTGCCCCTCCCTACCTCTGTATCCTCCTCCAGCCTGACAACGCCCCCACCACTCCCCCACCCCCCACCTTCACATGCTCTGTGTTCCTCCAACTCTGGCCTGTGCATCCTTCCCCATTCACCCCACCATTGGCGGCCGTCTGCTGTGCCTTCAGTTGTCTAGGCCCCATGCTCTGGAATTCCCTTCTTAAACCTCTCCACTTTATCACTTTCCTCTCCTCTTTTAAGGCCCTCCTTAAAACCCACCAGTGACCGAGCTATTGGATGCCCCTCCTAATATCTCCATACTTTGCTCAGCATCGTTTTTCTTTATTATTAATTAGTTAAGTGCCTTTTCTTCTTCCTCATTGGTTAAGATTCCCGGATACGCTCGAGGAAGCATTGCTGCTGTCTAGAGTTGCTGCGTCAGAGCAAGAACAGAAGCTTAGAATGAAGCTGCAGTGAAATTCAGAAACTGCAATGCAGCCCCAATACAACCCGTAGGCAGCACCACGGGGGATCTACTAGTATTTATAAATAATTGATGAGTGCATTGTAAAAAAAAAAGTGTATTTTTGTGGATCATGGATCATATCACGTTTTGTGGGAAAATAAGATATTCTGAGGGAACAGATTTAGGAACTGGGAAGATGCATAGCAGATATTTAATATTCAAAAATAGCACACATGATACAAGATGAAGGGCATATTGTGAAAAAGATACATCATAAAATATGTCTGGTTGTGATTAACTACACTTAAGTACCATCACTGTGCAATTTAGCAGTAACTCAGAGAATCTAGAGTTATATAAATTAATCCATAGAATGCACAACCAATGAAATGATACTGGAGCCATGCCTACATTATTGTGTTCAATATTAGGTACAGAAAGTACAGAGACAGTGAATAAGATCTGAAGGGTAACAAAAATGGCTCCAGGTTTTGGATCTCAAAGCTATGAAGCCAAGTTAAGACTATTAATCTGATTTTGTTTGGGGGATAAAAGTAGAACATGATACAGCCTTTTAAAGTTTATGCGATGGGTGTTACTTGTGTGGAACTTGTATAGAAGAATCCGTGGACATGCTCATAAGCTAACGAAGCAGGAGGTAAGTATATCAAGAGTAACTGCTTCACATTTACAGTAATGGTCATATCAATTCAGCAGCAATAGAGGGTATAGGATTTGGGTAAAAGGAAAATGAAAGAATACATGAAGGTAAGAGTTTGGCAGGATGAATAATCTCCTATTCTGCAATTTTAAAAAGAAAATCTGTGGGGTTATCATTGTGCTCATCAAGGAATGGGATGCTACAGTTGAGGAATGAAACACTTTTGCACTTGAATGCACAAGTTAAGATGTCCAATTAAAATTATAGTCCCAACCTGTTGTAGAGCTCAGCTCACTTCAGTCTAATCTAACATTTTGCTTTAATCCTAATCTCAGAAGAAAATCCTTACTGAGCCTGTAAATTTTCAATATTGGTCATCCTTTTGTCTTGTGGGAGAGAATGCTAATTTGTACCTGATTATATGGACAGTTTAGCGTCATGTCCTTCAGTCCCTGGAAATTGGGTTGATCTTACATAACACTCTTGCAACCTTCAGATAGAGAACACTTTCATCCCAACAGTCTTAGATCTACTTTCTGGGTTTGAAAGGAGCCAGAAGAATAGTTTGCCAAATCACTGGGCTACCCAGTTGCTCTCATTACTACCAGGTTGTATTCTTATGTATATTTGTATTTGTATGATGTCATTGTATGTGGGAAGTATTACATTTTACAGACTATTGAAAAATATTTTGTTATTAAATATTCATGCTCATACTTGAATATTTAATCTTATAATACCTGGATCGGGAGGTTGCAATGGTGGAATACTTAAGGCTACAAAAGTTAGGGTTCAGGACTGGCACTTTTACTTCACTGTGAAATGCTTCCACTTTGTAATGATGCAAAAGTGACAGTATAACTTTGGAATCCGGTTCAACAAAGAGAACGTCATATGAAATTTCTGCGCAGAGCTCTACTCCCTGTTGGTAAAATTCAGATGTTTTGAGAGATGTTTCATAAAATATTGCAAAAATAAACTCTGCTTAAGTGGGCAGGGGTCCACTGGACCTTTTTTTTTAAAATGTTTTCTGAAAATTGAGCCTCCCACCCCTGTGAAGCCCTGTCCGTGCCTGGCAGCATGAATGAAGGAATTTCATATGAAATTGCTATTTTAATAGAGGTGTTAACCCATCTTAAAAATGGACAAAGAATTTATACGATTAAGCATTTGTACTCTAATATCGTGCAGTGTTATTTCACTCTCCCAGTTGAACTGATTATGTTCTTAGGAGTAGGAGAGAATTGTGGAATGTTAGTTAATGTGAAATTTCATATGCGATTCCTTCGTTTGTGCTTACAGGCATGTGGACAGGATAAGATCTGATACTACATATTGTAACCAAAATGGTTAAAAATAAAAATGTCCTTAATGCTCTCTCCTCAAATTCGACATTCTAAACTATGTACATTAATCAATGACTGCACCTCTCTCCATTTAGATTGCATGAATCAAATAATTATGATGACTTCATTATACATTTTTAAATTTTTAACATAGGTTGAAAATTAACTGAGATTATAGGGGTACTTTAGCAACTGTGCACTCCCAGCTGTGAAGCTCCTCATCAAAGTTGGAAAATGATCCCTGATGAGTACAGATGAAGGAATGGTTCAGATTGGCTGAGGTGGGTTGTAAACCATTAATTAATTCACAATTTCATTTAGTTGCACAATTTTTCAATCTGTCTACATCAGAGCTGCCACCATTAAGCCAAGTAAGTCAGTAACAAAAAAAATTCAACATTTTATTTAAAGAAAATGCATAACCGAAATCAAATTAAGTTAATGGAAGGAAAATTGGGCGAGTTCATTTACAGGCATGTGATCCTTCCACCCAATTTTCCTCTCTACTTTCCACCCAGGTGATGCTTTATGCCCAGACACGAAAGGCAAAAATCTGCTCCATTTTCTTATTCATCATTGTTTAATTAACTATTTGCACTTAGAGATTTTATTAGAATAATTTTACTAAGCACATACACATGTAGCTTTTACTTATCTAAACAGCTTTAAAAATAATTAATATTTTCTCTAAGAGTTCAACTTACCTACTGTGATGATAATATAGTTTTGTGGCTGTCGCAATAATTTTGGGTTACCTGTCATCATTTTGGTAGCAGCACACAAGCCTCAATTTTCCGATCTGGCATGAACCTAACTAGAAGTAGGGTGATGTTAGAATAGCTCCCATCTGACCCGTAATAAACTGGCCTGCTGTATTTCTGGGGTCAGTGTCATTAGCATAACCTTGGGAGCTCCCGACATTGGAAATACATCCGTTGCTGGATGGGAAATCTCATGCTACTGCAGAATTTAAAGGTCTGTGCAAGTTTAAAGGAGCAGACAAATTGATTTCTAAGGCAACACCTATCTGTTTGGAAACCTGTCTGCAAGCAATTCTATAGGGAACAAGTTGCCCTGGTTCTCCAATAGGGTGATAGAAATTCTGATGGTGAAAGTGAGACACAGAAAGGGCACAGACCACTGCTGCCCAACAAGAATGACAGGAGGTGGCAAATAATATGAATGCTATGAGAATCATACTGCTTAACCGGATGTAATGTAGAAAGAAGCTTAATAACCGTACCAGGTCAGACAAGGTAATAAGCACCTGTGGACACTTCCAGTTACCTCCTTTCCATGATGTCTTAAATTAATTTGAATGCTTGTCAATGAATGCCTATTAAGTGCTGGGTTCCACTAAGCATCAGTTTTGACATGTTAATGTTCCTTCACTCACATCCTTTCATGCGTGCAAGTCAAAGTAATTGTTCCATCTCATGTAGCTCCATGATGCTTGCATATGTCATCACATTCACTGTGGGCTACATGTTGACACTGGGGTCACTGTGTCATTATATTTCTTCAATACATTGTAACCACTCAGTTCTTTTACTCTGTTAGCAGAAATCAATCCATAACAAAGTATGAGAGAACACTTACTGGAGAACATTTCCCTAATTATCATGTATCAACCCGTAGGAGGACACCCTACAAGTCCTAGGGAAGAGAATGACGGAGACGGGAAAGTAAGAAGTCTGGCCCCAGCCACATTTGAGCCACTCTTCCTTCTCATCCTATTCTCTCAGACGGTCCCTTTTACAAACTATACTGAAGCACTTTATCATGTCACTCCTAATAGGAGCCAGGTGTTGAAGCTTCTCATAAGGGCATCGTTGTAATATCTCTCCCACTTTTTATTCTCCAGGTATCCCAGAGGAAGTTGAGCCAGGCCTCAGTGACACTGGATCTACTTACGCTTCACACCACACACTGTCACACACACTCTCCCTCCCAACTTCAAGCTCAGATACATCCACTCGAGGGGATTGAGATAGTGATCTAGAGGACATAAAGTTGGCTCTTGCAAATGGCATCGGATTTCCTTCCACATTATCTTTAGACTTCTACTCCTCTTCGTGGTTTACTTGTTGTACCTCCTTTCTCCTCCGGGATCTCATGATGACACTTCTTTGTATGGTGAAGTTGTACAGCATGCAGGACACTATGACGATTCTTGAAACCTCAACTTTGCTGTATTGTGGACCATACCCAAAGTGATCCATGGACCTGAAGCACTGCTTCAACATGCCCATGGTGTGTTCAATTATTACTTGGATGGATGCATGCACTTCATTATACAGCTCAGCTGGTGTCCAGAGATACTGGAAAGGTGTCATGCGCCATGACTCTAGAGGATAGTCTTGATCACCCAAGAACCATCTCGCGAATTGCCTTTGTGGATAAAATATTGCTGGGACCATAGACAGTCTTAAAATGAAGGCATCATGACAATTATCAGGGAAATGAGCTTTGACTTGTATAATCTGGTGCTGATGGTTGCCAATAAGCATAATTCAGGGACTGGAATCCTTTCTGATTCATTAGGTAGTCAAATTATGCAATGGAGCACATAAGGCCATAGGGGTGCAATCTATAATCCTCTGGAGCTGTGGGAATCCTGCCATTTGATAAAAATGCACAATTCTCTCATGCTGCTGTAAGCTGTCCATGTGAAAGCATATGAAATTGCTTTATAAAGAAGGGCTTGCTCACTTGCTTTATACATCTATGTACTGCAGATTGACTACTGCGGGTGATATCACAATTGGAATGATCCAGCAGCATAAAAGAAGTGGTGTGCCATCCATAGCTAATGACAGTGCCTGTGAGTGAATATGACTTTGGATCACATTGGAGTATATGGCACAACTCAGTCAAAACCTCCCTTGTGAATTGCAGTCTATGCAAGTGCTGATCCATTGACAGTCCTAGATATGTACCACTTGGTCCATAAATGTGGGTGCTAGGCTAGCAGGGTGTGGATGCAATGCCCCTGTGGTGTAGCCTAATATTCCTTGCATTTTTCTGTTGATCATCACGTTCTTCTACCAAAAAAACACATGTCCAGTGCTTTCATTGACTGGGCTCTTCTCATTTATGCTCCAGCATAAATGTGACTTGACTTTTGCTGTAAATACACACCAATTTTCAGCCTGAATATTCTTTGCAACTATTTATATCCCAATGGATTAAGATACTTCACAAGTATATTCTTGCAGTTCTAATTTTAAGTGACTAGAAATTATCTTATCATGACCATGATGAGTAGATCATACACCCTGTTTCCAACATTGTATAGCAACCGTTCCACAGCATTTGGTGCAAATAGATTTTAATTTACCAGGTTATTCATGTACAAAACATACAGTTCACAATTGGCCATTTAAGGACACACACTAATTTTACTGCAGTCATGTTGAGTGTTAGAACGTTAATGGTAGGTCCTAGATTACAGTAGGGACCACGTTTTCATTTTGGAATGTTTTGCTTTTATCTTCTACGGTTTAAATCAAAATCTGAGGACAGTCTAGGGAAAGAGCTTTATGTTTATGTATGATCTGTTAGATTATGTTAGTTTGTTTGTTTATACAGCTGGGAAAATCATGAACTGTAACTGTCCCAGTACATAATGTTTGATGAGAAATTGTCAGATGAAATTAAATTGATTCCAGACTACAATGCATTTATTTATTTTTTTGCTCCCTATGCCATTCACTACCTTCTGACCAATGAGAAAGTGATCTGTTCCTCGGTTATTACCAATGTCACTGTTGAACTCAATGTCACATGTTGCGTGAGAGCGGCACTAATTGATTCATCAGTATGTTTTCCTCCCTCTTGGAAGCATGTTATTTCTTCAGATGGTCTAACTAAGATATGGAACTCACTATGTGGGGAAATTATATAGAGAGGACCTGTAAACAGTCATAACAATTATTAGTGTTCCACACAGACCCTGCTGTTCAGATGAATTCTGAATAACACGGAAGAAGCTACTTCTTGTAATATAAAATTTGCTGACAGCTCTAGGCTATATAGCCAGCTGAGGAGTATCAGAATTTGACAGCAGGCAAAAGATTCTGAACTAAGCTCTGGAATTCCCTCCAGAGGGAATTCCAGATAACCTCTCTGCATCTTGGGATGTTTTACTACGTTAAAAGTGATATATAAATGCAAGTTTGTTGTTGTAAGTAAGTGGACAGGCTAAGGTAATGGTGGATGGATTTTTCAGTGTGGAGAAATTAAAAGTTATGTACATTGGAACAGAAACATGAATTGATGAAGTGGTGCATTATTTTTTGGTCAGCCAGGTGTCCAACACTTGCAAAAACCCATCACCATGGTTAAGGGCCTACAAACCAATCTATTAAGAAAGTGTTTGCTTGCTCCATAGGAAAGATTCTATTTACCCAAGACCAGAGGCTTTTGGCACAGTTGGCAAAAAAACAAGGTCTATGGACCCCTAATATTAAGCTTCCTGCTGCTGATCTCTTCTTTTGTGCATTGCCTTGAAGGATTACTGGGAGCCAAATGGAAAGAAACCCAGTCCCCAGTGACAGAAATGCCTCTGCAGGTCCTAGGCTGGCCTCTTAATTAACAACTGTGTCTTGAAGTAATGTAGAATTGCCTGGCTCAGGTACTGGATTGCTGAATCAGCCACAGAGGGTTGACTTCATTCCAATCTCCCATCACCAGGCATGCCAACTTGGAGTCAACTAAATGTCAATGATCCCCTACCTCCAAGGAGGATAATCACTAGTCGATCACAGGAGAATTGACGAGCGTGGATTGGGCTTTTGGTTAATGGATAACAGAAACTCCTCTTGAGTGGCATGGTGAGCAACGGAACTCACCATAAACTGTGTGAATGCATCACCACCATCCTCCTGACCACATTGAATGGGGTGGTTCCATCAATTGAAACTGTGCAGCTTCAGGTGTAGCTGCTTGCCACACAATCATGGTAGGCACAGAACTATGGATATATAAGCTTGTGTTCGCAAATCCCGCCTCTAAGTAATGTCGGCGTTAAGACAGGAGACCAGGACAACCCCTGTGGAATTTTAGGGCCCAGATTTTTTTCAGTCAATCATTGTTTTTGATAACTGTATTCAGTTAAAGAATCTCGCCTGAACCATTTGAGGCTTAGTGACTTTTTTAATAGAAAAACTTGGGAAATTGCATGAACAATTAACTTTGAGTTTTTTATGGGCAATTTTTGTTTGTTTATGTTATTAAAGACTGTTTAAGTTAGCAAATTCATTGATAGTACAGTCCTTGTGCATGCTGGGCGTGCATTTCAGGAAAATACACACCCCAAGCCTGTGATTTTCTGTCCATTTCATTTTAATAAGCAGAAAATTTAGCTCTAAAAGCTTGAAGGCAAGAACAGAACAACAGGAACCAGTTGGCGATGAAGAAAGTGGTGGTGGGGTATCTGACAATCATAAATATAGGGGGCGGGGGCCTGATGGGTTGAAGGGGGGCATAGGCAGTTTGGGTAGCATTCTTAATTACTTAATTTATATTTAGGGAGCAAGAAGAGAATTTGAAAATGTTCCATTAGGAGATGAAAAGTCGTCGAACAGGTGTTATGTGGTCTTCAGAAGGAATGTCACTTGATTGGCAGAATAGCCAATGCTCCATGCTTCCTTATGTTAATGTATTAATGTTCAGAGCTACGAGGTCATCTTAGGGGTCTACGTTTTTCACTAATTTCTCTCCAACTTACCTCTTTTAAAGGCATTGGGTCCTTGCTGAAGTATTGTTCCCACAGACAACAGTCACCCTCTGGTATCTCATCCAGGGGATTATAATTCATGTGTGATCCTTGGCACTGAGGTCAGCAGTCTTGTCAACTGCATGAGGCATCTCAGCAGAACCCAATCCTGTCCTCACCTGACATGCACTCATGCACATTTCCAGCAGGGATCACTGGATAGCAATCAGATAGGAATTCTGGCCAATTTTCCCCTCTGCAACATAGAGCCACTGAGGCCAATTATAACACCGTTACTGCCACCCAGATGAGACTAGCTAATTCAGTACAAATTAAAGTTCAAACCTGGGGCCTTCCTTGTGTGCATGGTTTGTCTACTCACTGGATATACTTGCTCAGCTATTGTCGATTTATAACCATCTCCTTAACCCTATCTCATGCACATCAATATAAGTGGGAGAGTTTATTTTCATGGCAGGAAGTTCAGTTCTAGCCTAGTTCATTCAAGGAATGGAGAATGATGGTGCTGTCTTAAAGTCAATATATCCACATGTATGTGTGATGTGTGTGTAGAGAAGAGGGTTAACTGCATCTCATCCAATGACATCTGACACTAAAATAGAAGCTAATTGTCATTTTACTCAGATCCCGCCTTAACGCTGGCTCTTTCACAATTCGTAACTTGACCAATCCGCTGACAAGAACATTCTGTGCAGCGAGTTATTGTTACAGTTCTATCTATGTCACTGCCTTTAGACAGTGTCTAATGGATAACAACATGAGTGAACTGCACCTGCTGAAGCTCGCTGAATGGCAAAGGAACACTGAAAGGTTAGTGCCTCTATCTGAAACAGTATAAGCTCTGTACAAACACATAGAAGCCATGATCTAACATGACTTGAAATTCACATAGAAGTGGCTTTAAAGAAAAATCCAGTGAAAAATAATGCAGCGCACTTGTTTAGTATCTTTACTGTCTAATGACCCGCTGCCTCAAATTGTACATAGTTTTGAATAGTGAAATAGAACAGCACATTACATAAGCTAAACAACACTACATATTGGAATTAAAGAAAGATTAAAGGTTCAAAAAGCCTTACGAATGCTGTAAATATAGCACAGTCTCTATAGCATCTTAAACCTTTATTTAGATGCCTATTGTTTCTCATCATTCTCCAATGCTGCAGTAGAGAGTGCACATTGCTAAACATGCTGGCATATAACTATTCTGTGATCAAGGGCTAGATGAATATTGCTGTAGAAATTTATGAAAAACATTATTAAAAAGGTATGAGGATGACATACTAGCTAATTACATATGACTTGTGTTGCATTTTTGATTCAGTTTAAAATACAAAAATGGATACAGCAGTTTTATAGTGTGTGCTTTAAGAAAGGGCATTAGGACCCTGAATATTTCCTGGTATGACAATGTTTGCTTACTCAACCCATCTTTGTAGGAATATAACCATTAAATTGAGAAGTCTTGTGTTTCTCCTTTAGCATCTATACATAGTTACAAAGCTGGTGTAAGCCAAGCTGTGCAATTACTGTGTATAAATTCCATTAAATACCATAAACAGCACTCCATATTTTTGGCAGATGAGTTTTTCTTTCTTTCATTATAACACAATCTACTGGAACATCTCAAGACTCACTTTGCCTATTTCCATGAATTTGACAGATAAGCATTGAAAGTAACTTGCCTCTCCCTGACCAAGTTACCTTGATTTATTAATCAGAGAAAACAGAAATGAAATGCTTGTTTTAAATATACATTTTCAGTTGTGCTGTCCTTTTCTCAAGTTCAATTTTTTCATATAATAATTCAACAGAATCAGACATTGTAAAATGACAGATGTTTCCAATTACACAAAAACTCATAAATTTATGAAGCTGGCAAGAGTGTCTTGTTGAATTGGAGATGCCACAGAAAAAAAAAGTAAAAGTTGTAGAGGATAATTACATATAAATGCTTTAAACTCGAAATCTTAACGTGTGACATTGCCTCGCGATGTTATTGGGCAATGTAATAAGTTCAGAAGGTCAAACACCTCAAATTGTGTTCGTTAGTGTGTCTCTGGTTAATTCATTTGGATACACAATGAACGGAATTAAAATCTGAGATCATCCAAATATCATAAATCCGTTAACAATCCGAATTCTACAGAAACGTTGTCAGCGTTTGCATAGAATTATCAAAGGGGCAATGCATGGTGAGGCGAGTCTGTTCCCGAATGTTTTCCTCCTCCGTTTAACAAATAATAAAATATTTTAATAAAATACTCAGTTGGTGTTCTACGTAAATTTGAAATTAGATGCATTTTTGACTTCAGCACTTGGTATTGATGTCAAACCACGGGTTCAAAAAAAAACACACGCTTAAAAACAAATGACAACTCTTTTGCATATTAACTATATTCGTGATTAAAGTTGCAGCAGCTTACCGCGTGTTCATCGTCCTCGATCTAGGAGGGAGTTGGAAGACGGGGCTTGTTCCTTCGGATTTTCCAGTGCACCGTCCAAACGGTTGCTGAGTAGCTTCGACAACGTGTTATAAATCGCGAAGCATTAAATCCCCCTTTTACTCACAGAAGTCAACTCGGAATGAATTCCGAAACCTTGCCCAGGATCTGCTCCTTGGAATACAACACAGAGGAGCAAAAAGGCAAATCAAACTCACCGTAATTTCTCGACTGCACTCGATTACATTGGAATAGCAACTCTTACTCACCGCGAAACCAATTTAAACAGCAGGCTGAGGAAAACTCAGGGAAGGAGAGGTGCTCAGTACTTCAGTGTATCTGATGTTTGGTGAACAAGGGGACGATCTGCTCTCTCTCTCTCTCTCTCCCCCCCCCCCCTCTCTCTGTGTTATTTCAGGTCTCTCAGGTGATGGTTACAGGTCCGGAGAGAGGCGGACTGACGTGCCCGGGTCTGGAATCTGCTAACTTG
Source organism: Heptranchias perlo (assembly GCF_035084215.1). NCBI lineage: Eukaryota > Metazoa > Chordata > Chondrichthyes > Hexanchiformes > Hexanchidae > Heptranchias > Heptranchias perlo. The sequence goes on along the minus strand of NC_090348.1, from coordinate 33,763,367 downwards.
CCTCAGGTTCTCAACGCGCCGGAGCCGATTGTCTGGTGGTTGTAGCTGTTCATCCAAACATTTATGGTTTGGGGAATGGCCATTGGACCCATTGGATGCTGCCGTCTCCTGGTAACTGGAATCAATCTACCGATCGTTACCCAGGAAACGGCGATCTGATTGGACAGGGGTGCGAGTTAAAGCTCTTCTCCCGCCCCTCCTCTCCTCACAGGCGAGGGAGAGAGAGAGAGAGAGAAGTCCGTGTGTAATTGTTGTCCCGTCCTTGTCCCCCTGCCATCGTTTCCACCTCTACTCGCTGAGGTTACTTTAGCTATATGGTGAAAGTGAACTATCATCACCAGCTTACCCATCAGAACTGGCAGAAGTGAAGGAGAATTAAACTAACGCCCTAATGTGTTATCCCTCAGATAACACATATTCCCCAGTAAGGCTGTGAGCTGGCTGCGGTTTATGCACGATGAAGATACGAATAGCCTCCTTGCTGAGCACTACTGCATGTTTACTGCGAGCCTATACTTTGTGTAGAACCGATCTAGATTAACATATCCCAGCGCTGCGCTACAACTAAATGTTTTGGGTTAATTCCGACTTTCTAAACCAGATATACAAACTCGTTTAAGCGTAAACATTTCACTTGTAATTTTTATTTCCCTGTGGGCAGTTTGGTCTTAGAAGGTGTTTCTTTTACGTTTTGAGGGCGTGAGGAGCACATTATCCATACAGGAAAGCCTCCTGTCACACAGTGTTTACTTTCCTTTTTATTATTGAGTATTTTGTATTCACGGAATATAATGACATTGATGCATAATGTTTATTTCACTGTGTAATCAATTGAGATCATGTGTTACTTAAAGGTACTTTTTGCAAAGAGGCAGTGGGGACAAGGTACTACTAACTGATTAGGTTATTTTGGATGAAATAGGTTTATAGTGCCTCAATAAAAAAGGACCAGGACAATAAGTATATTTTGTTTTAATGTCCCGAAGTGACATCATATTTAAAGGTATTCTTTGTTACTGTAATAGTATTCTGTCACGATCCCAGATATAAATGAACTCATAAAATTTGGATTTTATGTACTTTGAATGTTAATATTTCGATTAAATTAACCCTGAAGCTGCTGCTGCAGAGTAAAATTTAACATTTACAATACAATGAAGCAATTTATCGTGCACTCTGCTCAAAACGTTACACGTTATACATCTGCAGGCATCTTTACACTTTTTCTTCCTTTAAAAATATTTGGAAAATGCTTTGTTCAGGATTATAAAAGTAAAACTGCGACTAATTGTTTCTGTTTGCAACACCACGAGTGGTTATTAACACTGTTTAGACATCACCTCCGCTGTTGCGCGCCATTCAAGACATAGTGACTTTGTGACATTTTCAGTACAAAGGGGACAGATATGTGAACTAAGGAGTCAGCGGCCATTCTGCTACACGGACTGCATCCGTCCGTTGCCATGCGTGAATAAAACAGACGTCTTCATACTTCTTAAAGGATACAGTGAACTGATTAAAAATCAATACAAAGTATTGGATGAAACCACAAGCCATTGGATTTTCCGTAATTCAATGGACAACAACTTGCATTTATATAGCGTATTTCATGTAGTAAAGGGTCCACAACTTTGTGAGATATTTTTCATAGATCGATTCTTTGAAGAAAATGTATTGGTGGCAAATTAATCCGTGACATTATAACCAGACCGTGATTTGGGATTTATTTGGCCCTGGGCACACCATGCAATTGAGGCTCCATGTTCCACCATGAGTTTTAAATGAACTAATGAATGTTAGTACATTCACGACATGAGCATCTGAAACATAACATTCAGTGGAATATGTGAGCATCTAAAATAAAACAGCGCAATACACATGCATCTAAAAATAAAATGCACAGTTCAACCTGTGAACATTTAAAAACAAAGGCATAGTGTAATAGGTGATCATTTAAGAATAAAATGCACAGTAATATTGGTGAGCGTCTACAAACAAATGTAGAGAACAATAATTGAGCAATAGCTACACACAGTGCAATACATGAATATTCAGAAACGCAGTGCAATATATGAGCATCTCAAAACAAAATGCATAGTGCACTAGGTGAGCCATTTGAAACAAAATCACAGTGCAATATGCAAGCATCTAAGAGCAATTCATGAGAAATAGCCAGACATAGTGCAGTATCCAAGTAAACAATACAATGCAAGATCAATAGCAATGCACAGTGTCATACATGAACAATAACTATGCACATGGAAACAGGTGAACATTAACAATATACAATGCAATATGAAAGTGTTGACCAGACACAATGCACTAAGTGTCAGCTTGCCTCAGTTACTAGTACTCTTGACTCTGAGTTAGAAAGGCATGGGTTTAAACCCTGCTTCAGGACTCAAGATCCATAATCCAGGCTGACACTTCAGCACCCTACAGAAGGAGTGCTTTATTGTTAGAGATACAGTTTACCAGTTGAGATGTTAAATCAAGACACTTTCCCTTTGTTTAAGTGGACTTAAAAGATCTCATAGAAAGGGGTATCCTGGCCACCATTGTTCCCTCCACAATCAGCAAAAAACATTAACTACTTTAGTATCTTATTTGTTGTTTGTGGGAATTTGCTGTGCACAAATTGACTGTTGCATTTGCCTACACTTCAAAAGTGATTCATTAGATGTGAAACAATTTGAGGCATTTCTGAAGAAATTATAAGGCACTATACAAATGCAAGTTCTCCTCTATGAACGGCAAACACACACATAGTATAATATGTGAGCACCTAAAACAAACACACAGTGCAATATATGAGCATTTATTAAACCTAGTCATAGGTTTTCCCCCAAATCTGGTCACATAGTTTTCTCCCACTTTTCCTCTAACAAAGCCAATTGCTTTTATATGTTTTTTTAACATTGCAGCTGTAACCTACCTGTTATTTTTTTAATAGATCATAAGGAAAATAGCGAGACCAGTTCTATTTCTTTAAAAAAAAGCCACTTTTTGGAGCAGAATCAATAGAAACTCACTATTGATAAGTTTTTCATTCAATAATAGGCAAGACATATTGGTTTGATGAGCTCCACTTAGGGTGACTGAGAAAATCTTGTCTAAAAAGCATGGGCTCTTGAGGATTAATACACAATTGTCATTTTGTTTTAAGATAATAATGGAATCTGGAAATGTTCTTCTCATTCTACTTTTTACAGCACCCTTGCCATCTAATGACTTTTGTAATGATATTCCAACAGCTGTGGAAAACATGAATGGCAGGGTGGAGGAGGGAGTGTGGGACTGACGGTGTTGATACCAGTTGGGGACCAGCACAGGAGGGTTTAATGGCAGTGTGAAGTGGGACTGCAGGATACATCAATGGCAGGTTTGCACCTAATATCACAAGATTACCACTTTCAAAGATTATTTTTAATAAATAATATTCCTGTTGTGCGTAAGATGTCTATCACTTAATATGGTTAGAACCAAAACACAAAGGTGATTGGCTGGAGATGTTAAAGAATTGGGTCAAAATTCAGTTTGCTAATTAAATGCATTTAAAAATGGATAAACTGCAAAATGAAATGGATAACACACACCAAGAGGGATAAGATATACAGTAATATATAGAAGATACCCACTGAAATTACTGAAATTTATATTATGCATAATAAGCCGAATAAAAGTATTATGGAGATAGTACCTAGTTATCAAGTGAGGTGAATGTAAATTAAAATGGCACATTAATTGAATGTTAACCCTCTCTGTAATTTGTTCTCAAGCTTATCCCATCTATTACATCTCTGCACTGTACAATGCTCTCCCTAACAACCTTGAGGGCCTTGTCAATAAAAAAACACTTTCTACCACCTTCTCTGCTTGATTTAGATACAAAATTATGCCAGCAGCGGCTGGAGTTAAGACCAATGCACCATATATTCAGATTAATTTGCTAGTTTCCTCATCAATGAATGATTTTGCAGCTTTATTGCAGGTGTGATATGATTGGCTGTTTAGTTGTATGCCTGTTAGAATGTAGTCTGCATCTCAGGAATTCCATTCAGCAACATAACACATTCGAACACGTGAGCTACAGCTCACTGAAATTAAAGCAACACAGGGGTTACACATTTCAGAGCATAAAGAGAAATTTCTAGGTAATGGGCTTTTACAAGCTTATTAGAAGTAAAAGGATACTTAGAGAGGGCAGGGATGAAAGGAGGAACCTAATTGTGGAGGATGAAGGTATGGTTGAGATATTAAATAAATATTTTAGTATATTGCATTAACATTTGGTGTCAGTGTTTCTACATGATGGTGGAAGTGACAATGTAGGTGTACTAGGGGAGGATGTGAAACAATCTTTAATGATAACTGTAGAAAAATATTTAGTCAAGAAAGAATTAGCAGAATTGAAAGTGCATCAGTCGTCAGACCTTGATGACATGCACGCTAGGCCATTAAAGGGAGTCAGGGAGGAGAGAGCACAGGCTCTGGCCAAAATTTTTCAATCTTCCTTAGTTATGCAAGTTGTGCCTTGGGATTCATGGATAGCCATTGTATCACCTCTGTTGAAGAGAGAAGGATAAATTATGTAACTATAGAGTAGTTAGTCTAACGTCAGTTGTGGGAAAATTATTAGAATTTATATATTCAAGATCAAATTAGTGAGCATTAGAGATTCATGGACTAATCAAGAACAGCTGGCATGGATTTGTTTAAATCAATCTTGTTTGGTGAATTTAACAAGTTTTTTCTGAGGAAATACTGATTGTATAGACAAGAGGAATGCAGCATATGAATTTTCAGAAAGAATTTGATAAAGTGTCTCAGAGGAAGTTTGTTACAAAAATCTAGACATGTGGGAGAAGAGGAAATTTAACAAAATGGATAAAAAGTTGGTTGATGGATTTGAAATAGGGCTAAGGTGTTTCTCAGATTGAAGAAAGGTTGGGAAGTGGTCTACCCCAGTCCTGGGTCCACTTTTGTTCCTAATATATATATAGATGATTTGAACTTAGACATATGGAGCACACTACTGAAATCTGCAGACAACACAAAAGTAGGGGGTTTGGTATACAATGAGGAGAACTGTAACAGACTTCAGGAGCACACATTATAATGGAATGGGCAGACAGGTGGTAGATGCAATTTAGTGTAGAGAAGTGTGAGGTAATGCATTTGTGAGAAAAAACAAGGAACTGGGAGTATACACTCAATGGAAAGATGCCAAATAATGCAGAGAAACAGGGAGACCTGGTGATGTAAATACACAATTCTTTGATAGTGCAATGCAGCAGATAAAATTCTAAAAAGGTCCAACGAATTTTGTGTTTTATAAAAGCAGCGTAGATTAAAAGAACAAAGGGGTTATGCTATGTTCGTACAAGGTTAAGCCATAGTTAGATTACTGGGGTCAGTTTTGGGTATCCCATTATAGAAAGGACATTAAAACCATAGAGAGTATACTGCACAGATTCACCAAGATGCTACCAGAGTTGGGAAACTATAGTTATGAGGAAAGATTATATACTGGGATTATTTCCACTGGAGCAAAGAAGGCTGGGATAGATCCATATACAATCAGGTACATGTCACTGTAATGTCACATGGTAGTTAATGGCTCATTAACACTATGAAAACCATTGGTTTGGAAATTAGCAGATTCCAAGAGCAGCTAAAATAACTTCATCTGTTGCAACTTTGCAATTGTGTTTTAAAACTTAGCACAAAAAAGGCTTTGCTGGAACCTATCCATAGCTATATTCTTAATTGTTAGTTTTATAGCTGAACAACATATCTTTCAAGTTGATATTAAGCTTCCAACGGAGGCTATCAGGGATTAACTTGAATTGTTCTGCTTAACTTAATTAATGTTATTGCATGTAAATCATACTAACATCGTAAAATAGATGAATAATTCGTTTGCTGACACACTAACTTTGAGGAAGGAGAGAGTTCCCATTTCCAACAACTTCCCATAGCAGGCATGTGTAGGATCCTGTAACAGGCAGTACATGGATCTGAGCGATAAGAGTAACCAAGATGGAATCAGATAGGTAACATTCTGATAGAGATGGTTTCTGAAACTGCCATAAACAAATCAAAATGAAAGGCTGGCAAGAGGGAAGAAAAAAAGCAGGTGGAATAAGGGAATACAATCAAAAGAGGCAAGTGAAGAGAGCTAGCAGGAGGGGTCAAGTAGTGAAAGGTATGTACAATCAATGTCAATGAATCTGACCAAAATATAGGTTATCTGTATTACAACTGTTTATTGGAAAGAAACAATCTATTCATATTAGATTAATATATACAGTTATCTGTGTAAAATCCTGAACATGATATTGGCAATTATATTTACAAATTCCACCAGCCAGAATTTTGTGAGTACAATGATCTGCAAGTGGGACTTTCTGGGTGTAAACAACTTAGTATCCTTCAATATGTTTTAAAATAAAAAAGACCAGGATACAATTGTCTATCTTTTTTATGTGGATCAGAATACCTTTGATCAAAAAGATCGAAAATAAAGGTCAGTGGAACAGCATGGATTATGATTCATAAATTCATTGATTTAGCTGGGATAAAGAGCATAGTTTTATTGATGTATATTTTCTTATTGCCCATAAGATTGTGGTAATCAGGCAGTATTCTAAGAAGCTAGTGAAATGCTAATCTGTTTCTTCAGGACATTAAACAATTGCACCATTGAAAGGGTTTTCTTCACTGTAAAATGTAGAAACCATTTAACATTGCAGAACTTGAACAAAAGGGACACCAATTTATTAGTAGCATGTGGTTTAGGCAGTTTGAGCACTGAAGCTCATTTGTATATAAGTGATTTACATACTGTAATTATTACTCTGAAGTACAATTCTATTCTTTTCTACTCAAGGTGCTACCTGACATGCAGTACTGTGCAACCCTTTCTCACCCACAGTTTTCAGAAGATTCCATTAATTTAATGAGTATTCACATCATTTACTAACATGTTGGGTGCCAAACAGTTAACCTTATGTAATAGGCTGAGACACAAAAGGTTCAGGGCCCCTCCATGGGTTTGTCATTAGTGGTCCACAGCATTCCTATTATCGAGTTTACAGGACTAGTGGAAGCAGAAGATTCACCAGAAATGTAACAAGAACTAAAGGCTTTTATTATTGCCACACATCAGATACACATTGTTTAAAGCTTCCCTTCTGGACTAGAGAATTGTGTGTCTGAGTGCCCATTATATATATAATACCAACATCGCTGTGGGATAATAAGGGGTGTTGCAGGATAGAGGTGTAGCTTTTGGAATAGATACTAAACCAAATTCCGTCTCCCTTTTGGTGAGCATAGAAGAGATCTCATAGAACACATGGTGGTGAAAGAAGATTAATTGTAATGCTTTATCCAATGTTGATTCAAGATTCCTTTTTACCCTGTTCTTCAGGGCCAATGCAACAATCATGAACAATGTGTACAATTTTACTGGGTTAATCCATTTAGAATAGATAAATAAAATAAAAAACTGGACGAGCGGCAGTCCACCGTGAACCCTCTCTCTTTGTAGAGCCAATTTACAGTCCCTCCTTTTCTCACAGGCTGTGTATATGCTATAATTTCATGTAACAGAATCGCTATGCCCTCATTTACTTGCGCATGTGTTAATTGCATCCATGTGATTTATAACAATTAGTGTTAATTGTATTCAGGTGGTGCGTATCAATTGGGAACTCTCTTTTATTCATTCATAAGAGAACTGATCTAGGGTATGGTGTGGGTGTAACCTGGAGCTCTGTGGATAAAGGCTTGGAAGCAACTGAAGACTAGACTCTAGTATTCTATCCTTCACCACCTGACTATCCAATTTATAACAGCATGTGCCTTGCATATGTTTTCTTCTCTGGCACAAATAAATCATTTAACTTGTACAGAATCAGATCACTAACATAGATATGTTTGCATTTTCTCAACCACTCAGAATGGTCAGAAATGGGGATGTTCACTGATGATTGCACAGTGTTCAGTTCCATTCACAACCCCTCAAATAATGAAGCAGTCCGAGCCCGCATGCAGCAAGACCTGGACAACATCCAGGCTTGGGTTCATAAGTGGCAAGTAACATTTGCGCCAGACAAGTGCCAAGCAATGACCATCTCCAACAAGAGAGAGTCTAACCACCTCCCCTTGACATTCAACGGCATTACCATCTCCAAATCCCCCACCATCAACATCCTGGGGGTCACCATTGACCAGAAACTTAACTGGACCAGCCATACTCTGGCTACGAGAGCAGGTCAGAGGCTGGGTATTCTGCGACGAGTGACTCACCTCCTGACTCCCCAAAGCCTTTCCACTAACGACAAGGCACAAGTCAGGAGTGTGATGGAATAGTCTCCACTTGCCTGGATGAGTGCAGCTCCAACAACACTCAAGAAGCTCGACACCATCCAGGACAAAGCAGCCCGCTTGATTGGCACCCCATCCACCACCCTAAACATTCACCCCCTTCACCACCGGCGCACAGTGGCTGCAGCGTGTACCATCCATAGGATGCACTGCAGCAACTCGCCAAGGCTTCTTCAACAGCACCTCCCAAACCCGCGACCTCTACCACCTAGAAGGACAAGAGCAGCAGGTATATGGGAACAACACCACCTGCATGTTCCCCTCCAAATCACACACCATCCCGACTTGGAAATATATCGCCGTTCCTTCATCGTCGCTGGGTCAAAATCCTGGAACTCCCTTCCTAACAGCACTGTGGGAGAACCTTCACCACATGGACTGCAGCGTTCAAGAAGGCAGCTCACCACCACCTTCTCAAGGGCAATTAGGGATGGGCAATAAATGCTGGCCTCACCAGCGACGCCCACATCCCATGAACGAATAAATAAAAAAAAAACTACCAGTATTGCAACACGACACCAACAGATGTTGCTCTCACCACTATTATTACTAATTATTCTTTATTTAAAGTGCAGTAAAATAATTGAGAACTATCAAGGTAAATTATACATATTTTTTTATTCTGAACAGTTTAGTACTATTACAAATGTGTTACTATATAGACAGATGGACAAAGGCAACTTAGTGGTGAGTGGGTTCAGGTCACAGTTTAAATAGTTCTTGAAGAAGGCAAAGAAATGGTAAGTTGTTAATGCAGCACAAGACCTTCTTGTTGCCAGAGCACTTGTTTTGGAAACTGTAAAAAAAAAATCCAAGATGAAATTGTGCTTTGCAATGTTAGTAAAGAAACACCTTAACATGTACAAAATTTCTCTGGCCAATATCTTAGTGAAGATATAATCCTTTTAAAATCAATGCAGTTATATACTAATATTGCTAAGCGTAATTTAAACTCAACGGAGTATTATGGCATTCTCTTTGGAAATCATATATATCAGCATAAACACCACAGTGACACTTGCTACCTTATCCTCATTATGTGGTAGCTCTGTATTTCACAGTCACTGGAGTACAATTTAAACTAGATCATTTTGTATTAACATATATTCTATTGCTTTCCTGTTTTGGTTACCATGGCACCTTGTTTCGTATTATATCTCATACCTTGAATCTGCATGGCAATGAATTATACAAGCAGCTTACTGGAAAGTTAGCTTTGATTAAGTCTACCCTTAGGCTCGTTTCATTGCTTTTAATAGAGAAATCTGAACTCTGGATTCTGATTATTATATCTGCTTTTATAATGTAACACCTAAAAACCCAGCATTCGGAGACACTGGAGGTTTTCCTTGAGAAGGCAGTCAGATTGATTCACAAGACCACTGGCTTCTGACAGCATCCCTTAGAAACTTTCTATTCAAAAATGTATGCCTGCAACAGCTCAGTATCTATCTGACTGCTGCTTTTATGAATAAGGCTGTTCATAATTTGATGCCTTCTCATCTTTTGTGCTTTGTTATTCCAATATCCTGAAACCAGATTGGCACAGAATTATCGAGTTATTGCTGGATGGGTCACAGTATTTCCAAACATATTAGAAATATCTGCTAAATAAAAACTGTATATTTTAAAATAATCGTTGGTGGTTCTTCTTTCTTTAAAGACCGTTCCCAAACAGGTACCCACAAATAACTTCAATTTCATAGACAGAATGGTTTCACAACAAAGTAATTAATTGGAACATTTATTACATTAAAGGTGCTTTATAATTGTTGTTGTTGTTAATGACTTTCGATTGGGCTGCAGTCTCTCTGCTACGGAATTCTAATATTATACAATATATTACTTTTCGTGTTTTGGGATTGTTTATATTTCAGCAACAGAGCAAAGGACTTCCCTTGGTTTCTGCTTGGCTAGGACAGCTCAGCAGGCAACAGAGGAATGGGTGGGTGCACCGAGTACTGGATAATTCATCTGTATATAATTTCCAGTTACTGGCTTCTCTGCCTAGGGGCTGACTGTTGCATATATTTCTTTCTGGTTGTCCAACATGAATAATGATGACCACCCACATTGCTCATCTCTGCCACTGCATGCCGCCAGAGGTCAATTCTTGAATAACAATGCTTATTACAACGAGGGCAGAAAAATGCACTGATGGCCTGTGCCTGGTCCATTTTCTTTCTATCTACTTGCTATCACAAATCATGTTCTTATTGGTCTCAAAATTGGCAAAGTTGACTATAATTTTGCACTGGCATCTTGGATGATCTGCTTCTTCCCTGCTGCATATTGGTATTTTATAGAACTTTTATCACGCCTTCAGAACCTTTTTGTTGCATTTTCATTGATTGCCATGTTTGCGCACAGCATCACATGCAATGCAAACATATTTTGGGAACTTGCTGTGATCCACTTCGATGATGTGTTCTGGTTAATGGAGTTGTACCCTCATCACCATTGCTTGTGTGCTGGTCATATTGGATTGCCTGAGCACTTTCAGCTTATTTTATGTGACCTTACCATCAGCATCATAGTAATGATCTAAGATGGCAGATGTGAAACTGTGAAACTTTTCAAGTTCTTTCAGGTGGCATCTGTAGACAATCTGCTGGATTTTCCTTTAAATGAGCATCTGTTTTCAGGCTGTTTTGGGATGCTAATCTAAGTAAAATGAGGCAGTAATTTCTACCATCTCAAATTCACTCGTAAAAACTGCAACTGAATTGTCCTCTTAAAAAAATGCTTAACCCCTTTAACGCCCAGAAGGAGCCTATCCCAACACATTTAAATATGGTCAAGTGGGCTTGATGAACTCCCCTGTACAATTTCCCCAACCTCTGCCCCAAAGCGAACCCTAAATATTGCTGCCATTATATAAGTGATGGTGTGTGCCACTAAGTGGTATCCCTGAGGCAGATGCTGCTTTGAAGAGGCCATTTTCTTATATGGAGTTGAAGGTTTGCCTTACTTTGCCTGCATATTGATTTTAGCTGTTTGGTGCTCTGGGGGTTGTGTCAAATCTGTTACTGTCACGTTTAGTCAGCTCTACAGATATTACAGTTGTGGCCTGGGGACATGGATTTCCAAATGTGAATCACTTTATTCCTATATTTTGAGGAGGAGGAGGGAGCGGCGATGGAAGAGGCAAGATTGGGGGTGCTTAGAGTGAGGTATCACAGAAGATGTTTGTTCCGTATACGCAGATATCCACTCACCATGGTTTACAGACCAAGAAACTCTTATTTAGATTTCTCTGCATGTCACTGCCTCAGAAGGCTGCATTTATCACCAGAGGCTACTGGGGGGATATGTCAACTGCTGGCTGAAGACCAGCAGTCCACTTCCATCGGGAGAACAGCATTGTCTGTATCGGTCAAAGTCACCATTACCTTAAATTGGTCCCTTCTGTGTTCCATCAATTGCTCCATGCACCTGTAGGATCCCAGCTCGTCTGCAGAACTAGATTGCTCTCTCTCTGGTTCCATTGGGAAGGAAATGAAGTGAAAGGCATGCCTGAAGAGAGAATCATTTGCCTTTTTTATGCAGTGGTGAGCTGCTGCCTAACAGGTATGGCAAAGGTCACCAGAGAACAGCATCGTCTGTATCGGTCAAAGTCACCACCACCTTTAACATTGTGTTAAAGGAACGTTAGCAGCATGGACACTTGTTTTTCCCCATATGAATGCACGCATCCAGTGATGATGAGAGGTATAAGGCATTGTCCCTTTAAATGAACTTTCCTTCAAGACGAGCAGATGCCTTTGTTAGTTGTGCTCGCCTTTAAAAGGAGATGCTTTCAGTGTTTCAATGTAATATGGGGTGCACTCCAATGACCAGCCTGCATTCTATCCAGTGTGAAGGGATGACTACACAGTGTGCAAGTAGTATTAGGTGCCAAAACATGCAACAGCGAGGCACAGGGAGCCTTTTCTTTCGGCAACCACCAAGTTGCAGCTACAGCTTTACAGACATGGCTGTTAGGTGTGTAAGAGCTGAGAGGTGGGGCTAGTCCTTTCTAAGCTGCATTGCTGATGTGGCACCATGTGGACTCAGTGCTTGTTGCATTCATAGGACGTGCATTCCTTTCATTTGAGTTGGCACACTTTAGTCAACCGTACTTTGGCACACATCCCTGGTCCAGATAACAACTTCATTTACTCCCGCCACCAATGGAAGTAGGAGACTACATTGACTCTGTCACATATTGCCTTGGTTTGGAATCTTCCCTTCTACTGCACCTCCTCCAGCAGCACATCCCAAGTCACCATGTAGAAGGTCGTAGCTCTGGCACTTGGTGCTTAGCTATTCTTTTCACCATAGTCAGCCACAATGTTCTGCATGAGAAGAAATGAGTAACAGTAAGAGGTACTATTTTGCAGATTTCCCACCCACATGCTGCAAAATGTACAGAGAGCCTATATTAATTATAGTAAAGAGCTGACCTCACTGAATGTGGCTTATCTAGCAGTGTGCCACAATCTCAAGGCCATTTTCCCTGTGAATGAGGAAATCAGCTCTGCTATCCTCAGCTCATTCACACATTGAATATATCAACACGGTAATCTGATAGAGTTTATCTTTATTATCTGAGCCTGAAGCCATTCTAAATCTTTGAAATCACTTTAACCATTTGGGTCATTCTTTTTGTATGCTGAAATTAAATTTATCTACTGGGCTAATGTGGAAAGAAGGTATTTATCTCCACTTTCAAACTGCAGCTTTACTCTTACTGATTTCTAGGCCTCCCCCCTCTCCCCCCTATTTTTATCTTCCATCTGGTCTTTGGCAAACTTAGTTTTCCTCAGTCTCCATGATTCTTCTCATGAGGAATTGTTACTACGTTGTATTAGGCATCTGTTACTATGACCACAGACATGGAATACTAACAGCAATAGTATTTTATTCTAAGGAGCTTTTCTTACACTTTTACCTGTCTCCTCTCCTGTATAAATTCAAGTTCTTTCTTTCTTCCTTACTTTCTCATGTTGTGTTCTTCTAAAAATCGGTTCTCATTGCAAATTGAGGGGCAACCAGCACATCACTCACTTAATACTCCCCTAACCCCAACTTTTTCTTACATTATGCAAAATGATTTATATCCTTGTATTATAACTGGGTAACTCTACGTGGAGTATAATGGCTACTAACCTCCAGGGTGGAAAAGGCACACAGAGAGATCCAAAGATCTGTTATAACTTAGATTTTTAGAAGAACTTAGCTCAGCTTACCATTAACTGTACTTACTCTCAACGTATCAGCCAGTATGTTGGTTGATCTGAAAGAGACTGATTAATCTGATTGAGTCAAAAATGAGGCATGGACTAATAATCCAGAGAACGTGGCTGCAAATTCCATTCATGACCAGATAATAGAGGTACTGATATAGGAAGTAAGGTACAGTTGAGCTAAGTTCTGTAAGAAACTGAAGAACACCTTTCTCAGAAGTGCATAATCTCGGGGACTTGTGAATAAATAGCAGACAGAAACGAGTAGACCTGGAGTGATGTGAAGGAGCTCCTTAATGCAATTAACACTTGCTCGTTATTGTTATGATTTCTTCCACTTCTCCTTAACCATGCTGTAATTAACCTGGAGTGCTTGATGCCTGAAGTTGTTCTATTATTCAGCACTAACATCCCTTACTTTAATGAGCACAAAATACACTTGTTTCATTTAAAGTGAACAGTTTTACGATGTTGATCTCAAGAATTTCAGCATTAATTGAATAGATATAAATGATTTCACTACTAAAATTGAAACACAATGAAATCAATTTTCTTCATGTGTGATTATTTTTGTTACATTGCTGCAATTTACACAATTACTTTTTAACTTTCCTCACCATTAAAATTATGCATAAAAGACTGAAGTACTAGGATATATTTTCCAACCAACTGTTTCTGTACAAATGCTTAACACCCTTCCCTTTTTGCATTTTTTAACACTGGTGTTAATCTGCTTAAATGGGCTAATGTCTGTGATAGAAAAGTGCACAGAGGGAATTATTACAAGTTTGTTAAGGATTCGTACAAGAACACATTGGTTGAAAAATATATCCCACCATGGCCATGATGGTGTGTTCTGGGTGTACGAATGCTCACCAGTTCCAACCTTGAAAGTCGTCTTTGTTGAACAATAACCACTATCTGAGATTCAGTGCCAAAAACATCATAAAACTGCTCACTTTAAATGAAACAGATGGCGTTGGCTGCTGTATCCCTGGCCGGCCTCCCACCTACTACCTTCTGTAAAATTGAGCTCATCTAAAACGTTGCTGCCCGTATCCTAACTCACACCAAATCCCACTCACCCATCACCTCCGACATCGGCTCCCGGTCCGACAATGCCTCGATTTTAAAATTCTCAACTTTTGTGTTCAAATCCTTTCATGGCCGCGCACCGCCCTATCTCTGTAATCTCCCCCCCCCTCAGCCCTACAATCCTCTGAGATCTCTGTGCTCCTCCAATTCTGGCCTCTTGCGCATTCCTGATTTCGTTTGCTCCAGCATTGTCGACCGTGCCTTCAGCTGCCTAGGCCCCAAGCTCTGGAATTCCCTTCCTAAATTTCTCTGCCTCTCTACCCCTCTCTCCTTCTTTAAGTCACTCCTTAAAACCGACCTCTTTGATCAAGCTTTTGGTCATCTGTCCTAATACCTCTTAATGTGGCTGTGTCAAATTTTGTCTGATTATGCTCCTGTGAAGAGCCTTGGGACGTTTTACTACATTAAAGGCGCTATATAAATGCAAGATGTTGTTGTTGAATCAAAACTGGGCTTCAGCAAAAGAAATGGAGATGATGTTTGAGTTTGGACATCCTGGGCTCAATTTTGGAGGGAAGTAGCGGGTGCATTAGGGGGCGGGAGGGCTCCGAAAAATCACGGAAATCCTGAGTGGGTTCGGAACCCGGCTCCAACCCGCAGACTTCCGGGTTCCCCACTGATGCATCTGGGTGCGTGCGTGCCTTCTGAATGCGTAAGTCCCACCGGCAATTAAAGCCGGCAGGATGATACTTTACACAGTTGTTTAGATAGTTTAATACTTGAAGCACTTAATTTTCTCCACATTGAGGCAGGGGTCCGATTTTGAAGCATCCTCAGTGTGTTCCCCGTGCTGTGGGAAACACTCCATGTTCTAACAGACGTGTTTCAGCCAGCAGCCAGTTGTACATTCAAATGCTTGTTTGACAGATGGGGAGAAAAGGTGAGTTCTTGCAGCAGGGCACTCAATTTTTTCAGACAAACTTTTGGCTGCGAGATCTTTGTGGTTTCACTGAAAATTCTTACTTTCCACTCACAATTCTTCTGTTTACACATATTTACCTATTTTTCAGACCCCCTCAAACTCACACTATCAGGATGGGGGGGGGGGGCGCCTTGCATTCACCACTACATCCCAGGACGAGCAACATCACCAGCCCCGCCAGGCACAGCGTCCACCTCCGCAACTTGGAGTTCCACAACACAGAGCCTCAGCATCTGCACTTGTCCAATAGATACAAAGTTCTTGCAGCCCTGTTGGACGAATAAGGGACTGGAGGGAGGATGAGCAAACTGGCCACAGCACCGTGGTTCAGGGGGCCATTCAAGTGGGGGGAGTAAAAAGGAATGTGGTTGTTGTAGGCGACAGTGTAGTTAGAGGGATAGACACTGTTCTCTGCAGCCAAGAGCGAGAGTCCCGAAGGCTGTGTTGCCTACCCGGTGCCAGGGTTAAGGACATCTCCTCAGGGCTGGAGAGAAACTTGGAATGGGAGTGGGAGGGGGAGGAACCAGTTGTCGTGGTCCATGTAGGTACCAACGACATAGGTAGGACTAAGAAAGAGGTTCTGCTGAAGGAGTTTGAGCAGCTAGGGACTAAATTAAAAAGCAGAACCACAAAGGTGATAATCTCCGGATTATCACCTGAGCCACGAGCAAATTGGCACAGGGTAAATCAGATCAGAGAGATGAATGCGTGGCTCAAAGATTGGTGTGGGAGAAGTGGGTTTCGATTCATGGGGCATTGGCACCAGTACTGGGGAAAGAGGGAGCTGTTCCGTTAGGACAGGCTTCACCTGAACCATGCTGGGATCAGTGTTCTGGCAAACTGAATAACTAAGGCGGTAGAGAAGGCTTTAAACTAGATAGAGGGGAGGAGGGCTCAGGTGGGGGCGAAGTTTAGATTAATAAAGAGAAAAGACAAGGAAGTAGTACAGGAAAGTGATGGGGGTAATGGTAAACAGAGTGTGTCAGGAAGGGACAGAGCATACAAACATAAGAGTGCACTAGCAAATGGGGCCGGGATAGGAAAGAAAGGTAAAAAGTCAGAATTAAAAGTTCTTTATCTGAATGCACGCAGCAATCGTAATAAGATAGATGAATTGATGGCACAAATAGAAACAAATGGGTATGATCTCGTGGCCATTACAGAGACATGGTTGCAAGGTGACTAAGGTTGGGAGCTAAATATTCAGGGTTATTTAACATTTCGGAAGGATAGGAAAAAAGGTAAAGGTGGTGGGGTAGCTCTGTTAATAAAGGATGAAATTGGTATAATAGTGAGAAATGATCTTGGCTCAGAAGATCAAGATATCAAATCAATTTGGGTGGAGGTAAGAAATAGCAAGGGAAATAAATCACTGGTGGGAGTAGTATATAGGCCCCCTAACAGTAGCTACACTATAGGGCAAAATATAAATCAGGAAATAATGGGGGCTTGTAAAAAAGATAATGCAATAATCACGGGCGATTTTAACTTTCACATAGATTGGACAAATCAAATTGCCAAAATAGCCCTGAGGAGGAGTTCATAGTTTGTATTAGGGACTGTTTCTTAGACCAATATGTTGGGGAACCAACCAGGGAACAGGCTATTTTAGATGTGATAATGGGTAACGAAACAGGATTAATTAATGATCTCAAAGTAAAGGATCCCTTGGGAAGCAGTGATCATAACATGATAGAATTTCACATCCAGTTTGAGAGCAAGGATCTTGGGTCTGAAACGACTGTATTAAATTTAAGTAAGGGCAATTAGAAAGGAATGAGGGCAGAATTGACGAAAGTGGACTGGGTAAACAGATTAGATGGTATGATGGTGGATAAGCAGTGGCAAAATTTAAAAAGTTATTTTATGACTCGCAACAAAAATATATCCCTGTGAGGAAGAAAGACTCCACAAAAAGGGTGAACCAACCATGGCTAACTAAGGAAGTCAAGGATGGTATCAGGTTAAAAGAAAAAGCATACAACATGGCAAAGATTACTGGTAAGCCCGAAGACTGGGAAAACTTTAAAAACCAGCAAAGGATGACAAAAAGAATAATAAAGAGGGAGAAAATAAATTATGAGAGTAAACTAGCAAGAAATATAAAAACTGACAGTAAAAGCTTCTACAAGTATATAAAAAGGAAGAGGGTAGCTAAAGTAAAAATTGCCCAGGTATGTCCTGTCCACAAAAAGCAGGACAAATCCAATCCAGCCAATTACTGCCCCATCAGTCTACTCTCAATCATCAGCAAAGTGATGGAAGGTGTCGTCAACAGTGCTATCAAGCGGCACTTACTCACCAATAACCTGCTCACCGATGCTCAGTTTGGGTTCCGCCAGGACCACTCGGCTCCAGACCTCATTACAGCCTTGGTCCAAACATGGACAAAAGAGCGAAATTCCAGAGGTGAGGTGAGAGTGACTGCCCTTGACATCAAGGCAGCATTTGACCAAGTGTGGCACCAAGGAGCCCTAGTAAAATTGAAGTCAATTTGTCCTGCTTTTTGTGGACAGGACATACCTGGGCAATTTTCCACATTGTCGGATAGATGCCAGTGTTGTAGCTGTACTGGAACAGTTTGGCTAGAGGTGCGGCTACTTCTGGAGCACAAGTCTTCAGCACTACAGCTGGGATGTTGTCGGGGCCCATCGCCTTTGCTGTATCCAGTGCACTCAGCCGTGGAGTGAATCGAATTGGCTGAAGACTGGCTTCTGTGATGGTGGGGATATCGGGAGGAGGCCGAGATGGATCATCCACTCGGCATTTCTGGCTGAAGATGGTTGCAGACGCTTCAGCCTTGTCTTTTGCACTCACGTGCTGGACTCCGCCATCATTGAGAATGGGGATGTTTGCAGAGCCTCCTCCTCCCATTAGTTGTTTAATTGTCCACCACCATTCACGACTGGATGTAGCAGGACTGCAGAGCTTTGATTTGATCCGTTGGTTGTGGATTCGCTTAGCTCTGTCTATAGCATGTTGCTTCCGCTGTTTAGCATGCATGTAGTCCTGATTTGTAGGAGTTGTAGGGGGAAAACTCTCCAGTGGCTGGACTCATACCTGGCACAAAGGAAGATGGTAGTGGTTGCTGGAGGTCAATCATCTCAGCCCCAGGACATTGCTGCAGGAGTTCCTCAGGGCAGTGTCCTCAGCCCAACCATCTTCAGCTGCTTCATCAATGACCTTCCCTCCATCATAAGGTCAGAAGTGGGATGTTCGCTGATGATTGCACAGTGTTCAGTTCCATTAGCAAACCCCTCAGATAATGAAGCTGTCCATGCCCGCATGCAGCAAGACCTGGACAACATCCAGGTTTGGGCTGATGAGTGGCAAGTAACATTCGCGCCAGACAAGTGCCAGGCAATGACCATCTCCAACAAGAGAGAGTCTAACCACCTCCCCATGACATTCAACGGTATTACCATCACCGAATCCCTCACCATCAACATCCTGGGGGTCACCATTGACCAGAAACTTAACTGGACCAACCATATCAATACTGTGGTTACAAGAGCAGTCAGAGGCTGGGTATTCTGCGGCGAGTGACTCACCTCCAGACTCCCCAAAGCCTTTCCACCATCTACAAGGCACAAGTCAGGAGTGTGATGGAATACTCTCCACTTGCCTGGATGATTGCAGCTCCAACAACACTCAAGAAGCTCGACACCATCCAGGACAAAGCAGCCCGCTTGATTGGCACCCCATCCACCACCCTAAACATTCACTCCCTTCACCAGCGGCGCACTGTGGCTGCAGTGTGTACCATCTGCAGGATGCACTGCAGCAACTCGCCAAGACTTCTTCGACAGCACCTCCCAAACCCGCGACCTCTACCACCTAGAAGGATAAGGGCAGCAGGCACATGGGAACAATACCATCTGCACGTTCCCCTCCAAGTAACACACCATCCTGACTTGGAAATATATCACCATTCCTTCATCGTCACTGGGTCAAAATCCTGGAACTCCCTACCTAACAGCACAGTGGGAGAACCTTCACCACACGGACTGCAGCAGTTCAAGAAGGCGGCTCACCACCACCTTCTCAAGGGCAATTAGGGATGGACAATAAATGATGCCCTCGCCAGCGACGCCCACATCCCATGAACGAATTTTAAAAAAAGATATAACGACAGCCACATCGCCACCAGGTCTACAATTGAGCATGCTATAGGGCTGCTCAAGATACGATTTAGGTGCCTTGATCGTTCTGGGGGAGCGCTTCAATATGCACCAGACAGATTGGGACGCATTATAGTTGTCTGTTGTGCCTTGCACAACACGGCACAACAGAGAGGGGTGCCGCTTGGGGAGGCCCCATCCACATCTGCCATCCATATTGAGGAGGAGGAGGAGGAGCAGGAGGAATCCATGGGCAGTGCAGCGGCTCACCTTGCTGCTCGTGAGGCCAGGGAGTCACTGAAATGCGAAAGGTTCTCCTAACATCAGAAAGTGTGAAGAGTCCAGTCCTCAGACCACCTGGATAGAGCAGCGCCCACACCAGGCCGCCCACCGCTCCCTGCATAAAACAGTCCTGCAACTACACATACACCCACTGTAAAGTGACCCAATGGGTGGCATCAAGTGTCGCCGTTCATGGTGAACTTCATGAAAGGGCACTATCACAAGCCAGTCAAGAATGGCCAAGTAGTGGTCACAATAATAATATTTAATGTGATTTTAACAAAAAGGTAAATATAAATGAAAAACATGAATATCTGTCAAACACCCTTGTGCATATACCCCTCGTGCTTAAAAAACCTTCGCCTTTCTCTTGCGGCTACTTCTACGTGGTGCATCCCCTGTGGCTGCAGCAGAGGTAGTGGCAGGTTGCTCATGTTCATGGCCTGGCTGCTTAGATGCTTTGGGCCTCTGTCTTCTGGGTTTTGAAGCCCTTGAGGGCCCCTCCAAAGACTACTCCAGCTGCACCTGTGCAGGGGCAGACTCGATCACCTGGAGAGGAGGCAGCATTGCGGGTACTGGTTGAGAGAGGGGCAACGGGTGAGACGTGGGAGCGCTTTAATTGATGTCCCCACTTCCATGTCCCCTTTTGCCATGATCCCTCCCCTGGGCCAGGGCCACATCACTCTTACCACTCTGCTGGATAATAGTTTGGAGGACATGTGTGATGCTTTGTAAAGCCAGTGCTAGTGTATCTGTCTGCCTGTTTAAGGCGGCAGAATGTTGTTCACGCTGAGTCCGAACGGCTGTTGTCAGGGCCTGAATGGACTCATTTGAGGGCCGTGCTTGAAGCTCAATGGAGTCTAACCTTCTCTCCATCGCAGACATCCCCGCACTTACCTGTGGCACTATCTCGGACAGTTGCTCACGTCCCTGCGACACTATCTCAGAGATTCCCTCCCGTACCTGTGCCACTATTCCACTCATGCAGGAGTTGGACTCCTCCATCCTCTGCGCGATTGTGAAGAGTGAGCATGGCACTTGTTCCAGTACCTTGCAAATGTGCTGCTGCCCCTCGATCATTCTCCTTTTAAAGGATGGCCCCCAGGATTCCGCATTTGCGTCCAGCTGAGCAGATCCTGGAGAGGAGTGCTCCCACCAACGCGGACTCTCTGCAGCTACCCCTGCCACCAGTGTCTGCTCATGCTCACATGTATGTGGTAACTCAACAGGTGCCAACCCAACTAACTGAGGAATAGGACCCACCAAGGTGTGAGTATCTGCGCTGGTGCATGGCTCGCTCAGATGTGACGGTGCACCCTCAGAGGCCGACAGGTCCTCTGAGAAATCGCCCTCTGCCATCACAGCGGTTGCTGAAGGCCCTGTAAGAGAACAGAAGGCAATATTAAGCATCATCACAGATGTGTCATGTTGTGATGAGCATACTAAGATGCTGAAGATGGCAAGGCATGTTAACATCAATTCACATTGTATGTGATGAATGTTAAAGGTGTCCCCAGATGTTTGTCGGGTGCCAGTCTCGGCGTGCCCAATGGACAGGCACTTGAGGGTTTGTCTGAGCTCCAGCGCCTCCTGCTCCGTCTCTGTGAGGACGACAATTTGTTCCTGCCCCCCTCCGGTCCTTGCCCTTTCCCTTGCATTTTGCGCTCTCTTCTTCTCGAAGGGGAGAAAGAATAGACGTGTGAGTGAGTGATGGTGAAGTGGCCAACCAATGAATGCATTGGTTTGGGTGATGCTGACCATGAAAGAGATGTATCAGAGGGTGAGTATGAGACACAGCCATCACATTGGATGAGGATTAGGTTGAGTGGTAGTGGTGGGGTGAGTAATGGGGAGGTGAGGAAGTGCTGAGGAAGTGTAGGTAAGTTGAGGATGAGCCTTAAGTGGGTGTGAGGAGTGATGTGATGGAGTAGTATTGGCAGTGCAGAATGAGTTGTGGGGGGGGGGGCGCGGTGGTTGGTGACGGTGATGTGGAAGACTGAATGTGGGAGAATCAGTAAGTGTACTCACCATGGCTGACCTATTTAGGTCATTGAAGCGCTTCCTGCACTGGACCCAGGTGCGCGGATGTTGCTGCTGCTGGTGACCTCCTCTGCCACCTCGAGCCAGGCCTTCTTGGTGGCAGAGGCAGGCCACTTCCTCCCATTCGCCGGGTAAAACAGATCCCTCCTCCTCCTCACCCCATCCAAGACCAGGTTATAGTCCAACTGTTTTATTTGAAAATCACAAGCTTTCGGAGGCTTTCTCCTTCGTCAGGTGAGCAAGTATCTTGCTCACCTGACGAAGGAGAAAGCCTCCGAAAGCTTGTGATTTTCAAATAAAACAGTTGGACTATAACCTGGTGTTGTAAGATTCCTTACATTTGTCAACCCCAGTCCATCACCGGCATCTCCACATCATCACCCCATCCAGTCGCACCTGGAGTGAGGCATCATTGAAACTTGCAGCAGCCTTGTCCCTGTGATGCTCCATTGTGGTGTGTGGGTGTTTGCTCCAGGAAAAGCCATTGGAGCAATGACCCTTTAAATAGAGCTCCTCCAGCTGACAGCCTGTGATGCGACTGTGCAGTCTGCCCGCTGCGCAGCTTTCAGACAGCAAACCCGGAAGCCACATTAAGTGGCACCAATTGAATTGTGATCGTGTGGGAAATGGACCTTTTTTTATTGTTCGGGTTACGCCCTTTCACCCCTCCACTGCCACCCTACCTCCACTCTAATATCAGGGCCACTATTTCTCATTTCATTTCTTACTCAAGTGCCAAAAAAAACTTGTAACTCTCATTAGAAGTTTCCTAAATGTCCTCCAGTGGTGCTAATATGATGCATTTATTTTAATTGCAATAGAAAAACTAAGTGTGATCACTCTCTGGAACTCGTTTGGTTTTGTTAATCAAAATTTCAATTTTTGTAGCCAAAATATTTTGCATTGCTGCTATAATTTTATCTCAGTTGAACAATTTGTGTACAAATAGTGTACATAAATTGTCCAAACACATGATTTCACAACTGAATTAACAATTTTTTTAAATTGAAAATTGTTTCCTCTTTTAAATTTCTTGTGCTTACCAAAGTGAAGGATATGTGAGCTGGGGAATGGTTCACTTTCCATTTTAGGCACCAAGTTTCAGCAGCAGCATTGGCACTAAGTACTTTCAGGTTAGGTAAAGGACAGCCCAGTGCAGAGAAAGCTCTCTCTACTATTTGTCCTGGCTTTTGTGAACAGGACATACCTGGGAAATTTTTCACATAGTCATATCTGTACTGAAATAGCTTGACTAGGAGGACAGCTAGTTCTAGTGTGCAACATTTCACTCCCACAGACAGTATGTTGCTAGGATCCTATTTGGCCAACTCTTCTCTAGCCCAAAACTCTTTACACAAACATAATTCATGCTCAGAGTCTCATTGTCCATAACATATTATGAAGGGAATTAAATAGCACCATCCTGCTTGTAGCACTAAACAATTGCAGTTGGACAAAACAGGGAAACATGAATGATGCTAATGGTACATACTTAGTCACTCGACGTGCACCGTCTGGTCCCTACACTTCGTGTACTGTAAGGATGGGATAATTCTGAAATTCTGGTAGGTTTGTGCCAGCTTGCTCTGAAGATTTTAGTTTCAAATGGTGCAAGAACAGACAGCAGTAATCCAATTTCCAATAAATGGAAAGGTCGGCTTAAGTTACTCCCAGGAATTTTTGAAAGACCAGGAATTTAACTTGGAACTTTCTGGTCCACATGGCTTATTACTACACTGGTTGGCAAGAAATCTCTATTCTGTTGCTTTAATCATTTAGTGGGCTTTCACTTTTTGTGATGCAGGAAACGTCCAAGTATTACTAATTTTAAACTGGCTAAGATTGTAAAAGATATTGGATCAGATTTTCTGAGGAATTATTGCTTTCCCAGCAGTTAGATCGGTGGGGGGAGGAAGGATTTGGTCGGAAAGCTGATACAAGGAATACTCAACGATTATGATCACTTTTGGGATTTTCGGCCGGACGTGACCTCAGACATATTCAAATAAGTAACAGTGGAGTAATGTCAGATGTGCCCCAGTGAGTGCAATTGATGCGTTCTCTTCCCCCACCTCACCCACCCTCTGGCAGTGTAGCTGGTATTCTGAGAGACCTGACCCCAGTAAGCAGCTGCAGGTATCAGAGTCCTGCACGGCAGTGATTTTGTATTTCCCCTTCTCCCATGGAAGGCAGAAACACTGCCGAGAGCCCACCAACAATATTCAAATTAAGCTGAACCTGGAAAAATTCACTGGGGTGAGTGTCAGGTCAGATGTGTGAGCGGATGTCCCACTCCGTCATATATCCAAGTGTAGAAATAATGGTGAGAGCCTCACAGCCTCGTTCTCTGTGGTGCCACTTGAAGCTTAACAAAACAGGTCGCAAAATATGTTGTGTTGGGCAGTAGTGTTAAGCTAACAAATGCCTCATATTTTTCTCTTTCAATGGTCCTATGAAATTGAATTTGTACTTCAAGATGCACTTCTGTCATGTGTGAACTGTTGAATCTTGGCTGCTTAGATAAAGAATCCTTTGTAGCTCTCAAGCAGTCAGCATGCCAAAGAGTTCAGTGCAATTCTGTCAAAGACAGTGACACTTGGAATCATTTCCATTGAGAACAAATACAGTTTGCGGCCTACCACATACTGAGAAGGCAAAAGATCTAAATTTTCCCATTAGTTCAGGGCTGAAACTTCCTGTGAAAGAAGACAGCCAGCATCTGTAGGCTGGCTCTTTACAAACCTGAAACCCTACTGAATCCACTATTCTTTACATCAATGTTTGTTTTCTTCAGACTTCCCCCTCATGCAGAGCATCAATCTGTTAATAGCACAGCATCCATCCAGTTCATACATAGCTTTTACTTCTACTTGCCAAGACTTGCCATTTTATAGTGAGCCTTGTTTTCTTCAGACATGTCCTTTGCTTATTTAGAACTGAAAACTGTTCCTTTTATAAAAATACCTAAGGTTTGAATTGGGCATGCCAACATAGTAGGTTTTGTTGACACCAAATCCAGCACTAATTCCCTTTCTTAGAAATGCATTTAACAACCATCTTGCATTTGGAGTTCTGATTCCAAATGTGCACATAACACATATTGGACTATATTTATTGCAAGGTTTAAAAACAAATCCCAATTAGACAATGGACACAATGCAGTTGTCCATGCAGTTGTCAATCAATCCCTCTAGTGATCTGGGGAGATATAAACATGGGTTGTTAATTGCATATCCTGAGGATACTTTAGTCCTGTCAATTCAATGGGACTACATCTACTGCCTTGTGAACTGTCTGCAATTGCCCCAGGGTCATTTAAGGGTGCAAGTATGAACTTTTTCATGGACATTCTTGGTGTTTTCTTCTTGCACTGTGCCTCAGTTAAAGGCTCATTTACATGCTGCCCCTCTAAGATATTATTCTGAGGCATGCGGGTCAGTAGCCAAGGGGTAAATTTTAACGGGGAGCCTGGAAGAGGGCAGGGTGGGGTGGGGGGGGCGGAATTCTTGATGGGAAACCTGGAATATGGGTTTCCCGGATATCCTTACGATTTTGACGGCTGGCTGTCAGTCGGACGGGAGAGCAGCCAGGCAGCAGATGCCATCAGGTAGGTCTAATGAGGGGGGGGTCGGAGGTCATTGGGGGGTCAGTCATTGAGGGGGTCAGTCATCAGGGGTCGGTCATCTTGTGGGGTTGGGGTCTGAGGTCGTCAGGGTGTCAGTCATTGGGGGGTCAGTGTCAGGGTGATCAGGAAGGTCAGTCATCGGGAGGGTCGGGATCGGCGGCTATCAGGCAGGTCATCAGAGACACAGCCATGAGGGGTTTGGAGATCATTGGAGTCAGAGATTGTGGGGGGGGATCGGAGATTGTGGGGGGGGATCGGAGATTGTGGGGGGGGGGGGGCTTGGAGGTCATGGGGGGTGTCGGACATGGCGGGGGGGGGGAGTCGGCCGATCGCGTGTGTTTTATCACGGCAGGTCGGCTTATTGGGTCTGGAGGAAACACTCCTGCTCCTCCTGGCCCACCAGCAGTGCAATAAAGGCACTCACCTTTTGATCCGGGCCTTCTTGCCGCCTCTTACGTGGTGTGAAGCAGGAGGCCCAGGAATCCCGGAGTTAAAAATAGAATACCTGTCAAAATGGTGGCCGGCAGCCTCCTTAAAAGATTTCACTGACTGACCCGCCTCCTGAGAGCGGGTTGTTCACCCGCTCCTCGACCTGTCTCCGTTAAAACCGCAGGTGGGCAGGTTGGAGGCGGGTTTTACTTTTTTACGATTTTTACCTTCGCACCCACCCCCATATGTATGCTAATGATACCCAACTCTATCTCTTACCACCATTCCTGAAGCCACAACTATTCTATACCCGAATTTTAAATGTCACCCATCTGTTAATGTTTTTAATATTTCTATTTTTAGATTTCAATAGCATTGTGTATCTGTTGGGCCAATATTTCTGCAATTTCCACTGTACTTATTATACAGTAGAAATTGCAGAAATATTGGCCCAAATCTTCCTGGATAAATAATGGTGAGTTCACGACGCACACCGTTATTAATGTGGAAATCGGCCAGCAAGTCCAGGCAAATCTCTATAACTTGCTGGTCGATTTACGCTGCTCTGCCGTTTGCCTTGCACAAACGGCATCTCGCCCTCAACCTCCCTGTTATTTTTAACAATTTGCTGGATTTGCACATTAAACTTGACACAGAAACTTAGGCCTCACATTTAACACATAATGACATGATAATTGTTAATGCAATGCCAATCTACCTCTTTGGCTCAGAAAAGGAACAATTTAAAATGTTGAGTCTCATTCCTGCTTGTAGTAAAGTCTTCTTGGAGATTTAAAAAATTTTAAAATTATTTTTTTTTCTTACTTTTCCTTTGACTGTTTTCCCTCTCTCTCTTAATCCAATCTTTCTTTCCTTCTCTTTATTTCTCTTTCTGTACCTGATTTGACTCTAATTCATCATCCTTCTCCATTCTTCCTCTCTTTCTTTCTCAATCCTTAAATCTCATCGGTTAAGGAGATAGACAGTTGATCCCGTCGATCACCAAGGTCCCAGATGCCCTGCTGCGCATTATCAGTTTGCACTTCCATCAACTAACGGGGCAAACATTTTTCGAGCTGAAGGGCGCAGGAAAAAGTTGAACTAACACCACGCATTGTGAGATGTTCCACGCCAGCAAGATTTGGGCCATTATAATTCAAAATCAATATTCTTTAATTGAAACAAAATTGCTACCTTGTTTTATTTAGTGAACCTCTGTGGAATGTGCCAATATTCTGCATCACCACCAAAAATACTTGTTTATCTTGAATTCTGCTGATCTCAATGTACATTGTATTTCTGGAGCATCTTTCATGGAAATCATGCTGTATCAGAATTTATTTATTTCTTATTCAGTAAAGTTATTTAGAAAGAGTTAAAAAGTATAGAAGACTAAAGTGTAGCATGTACGATGAAAGTTCAAACAAAAAGTTGAAACTATCTATACCCATTTAAACGTTATGCTGAAGTGAACAGAATTACATTATTTGTTTGAAATAGATTGTGTCCATTTCTCTAACATATCAAAATTAATAAAAAGTAATGCATCAATTAAGAGCTTACTTACAGGACACTTTTCAAAGCTCTTGTCCTTAAGCATAAAATAGATCAACTGCCAAACTTTTCTGAAGTCATGATTCTTTGGTTTGTGTAAAAAATATAGAAAATGCTGGAAACACACAGATGGTCAGTCAGCATCTGTGGTGAGAACAGATGAGTTAATGTTTCAGATATGGACCCTTCATTAGATGAAGGGCCCACACCCAAATGTTAACTCATTTGTTCTCTCCACGGAAGCTGACTAATCTGCTGTCTGTTTCCAGCATTTTCAGTTTTTTTTATACTCAGAACATAGAATAATGACTTCAGAAAAGCTTAATAGTTCCAGCATCTGCAGGTTTTTTTCTAATCTTTTGTAATGTTAGTGGCACTAAGTTAATTATTTTGCATTGAAAATCATTTGCATACAGTTTTTGCAATGCAATATTCTTCAATTGTGTTGCTCAATACAAAATCTCTTGAAATCATTTAAACGGTGGGAAATTTCATTTTTTTAAAATGCTTTTATGCATATTAATAATAAATCAAATGACCAAAGAACCATTTTAGCAATGCATGGGCTGGATAATTAATTATATCTTACAGTATCATTCTTTCAATAGAATATCATAATCATTTGATTATAAAAATCCTAATCTTATAGCACTGGAAAGGAATGGTATTTTGGTGCTCAGATGTCCCAATATTCAAAGTACACTTCTTGATTTTCATATAATTGGAAGTTCAGGTAACAAGACCTGCATGGATATATGTATTTGTGTTTTTCATTTCAGTCAGAGAATATTCATTAGTTTAGGTATTTTCTCCATTGAACATGTTAAAGAATTAATGCAAAAGCTCCACATTAGTACTTCATATTTGAATGTATGCTGAGTCAAGTTTATATTGGTCAAAAAAATTAGTCCAGCAAGAGCCTCCTTACCATAAAGAATAAGCTCATCAAATTCAAAATATGTATTTTCAAATTTTACATTCTTCCTTCCGGCTTACTATTCTCCCCTCCCCTGTTAGGTTTCCTCAGGTGATACGCATTCCCTGACTGAGAGGGCTGGACTCACCTTTTCACATACTAGCCTTGAACACTGAATGATGTGCGAGAGCAGCACAGGTTAATGCCTCACTGATCGTTTTATCCTTCTTCCTGTCAAACCACTTAGCCTCAGCTCAGTGCTTCTCCCAGATAGCCAGTCAGATTCTCGGCTGAGAGGAATCAGAGCTTACCTGAGTTCTACTGCACCATTAGCACCTCCAACAGCTGGTGAAGTATCTGCAGTGGGGGAAAAGAATAAGAAAGTCATGTGACACCATATGGTTTCTCTTTGTCCTCTGTTCTCGCCATTTTTCTTCTGAGTCGCTGGAGCATTTAAAATGAGGTCTCTGTCCTACGCATTATAGTGATGACCATGCTATGCATTTGGGGCATGTTACCAAATTAACCTATTAAGTAACATTGTAGCATTTATGCACTTTATTGAAAAGTATGTACTAGACATACAATGCAAAACATTGAGATCAAATGCACATGTAATGAAGGATCTTTTATATTGCTGTTAATCCAGAGTAGACTTTGGTTGTGCAGCCCATCTTCATATTCACCATAGCTTGGGCTTGGGCTGATAAGTGGCAAGTAACATTCGCACCAGACAAGTGCCAGGCAATGACCATCTCCAACAAGAGAGAGTCTAACCACGTCCCCTTGACATTCAACAGCATTGTCATCGCCAAATCCCCCACAATCAGCATCCTGGGGGTCACCATTGACCAGAAACTTAACTGGACCAGCCATATAAATACTGTGGCTACAACAGCAGGTCAGAGGCTGGGTATCCTGCGGCGAGTGATTCACCTCCTGACTCCCCAAAGCCTTTCCACCATCTACAAGGCACAAGACAGGAGCGTGATGGAATACTCTCCACTTGCCTGGATGAGTGCAGCTCCAACAACACTCAAGAAGCTCGACACCATCCAGGACAAAACAGCCCGCTTGATTGGCACCCCATCCACCACCCTAAACATTCATTCCCTTCACCATTGACGCAATGTGTACCATCCATAGGATGCGCTGCAGCAACTCACCAAGGCTTGTTCGACAGCACCTCCCAAACCCGCGACCTCTACCACCTAAATGGACAAGGGCAGCAGGCACATGGGAACAACACCACCTGCACGTTCCCCTCCAAGTCACACACCATCCCGAAATATATCGCCGTTCCTTCATGGAGATGGTCATTGCCTGGCACTTGTCTGGCTGGGTCAAAATCCTGGAACTCCCTTCCTAACAGCACAGTGGGAGAACCTTCACCACACGGACTGCAGTGGTTCAAGAAGGCGGCTCACCACCACCTTCTCAAGGGCAATTAGGGATGGGCAATAAATGCTGGCTTTGCCAGCGACGCCCACATCCCATGAACGAATAAAAAAAAGCTGTTCATTCCTTGATTACCAAGTTCAGTTGGAGTGCCAGACAAAGATCTATGGTAGCAACAAAGGCAGTTTATTAATACATAAGAAAAGCAGGTTATTTGCTTACTTTAAACCCCCTGTTTTGTTCTTGACTATTCAGCTACTCCATGTTGTGCATCATCTTAACACTATGCATTCTCAAGCCTGTTTTCATTTGCTTGGTAAGCATAATTTAATATATTACACACAAATACATTCATTCTGCCAATTTATTCTTCCCAATACAAGCTATTATGGGAACAGCTTATTTGATACTGTCTACACACAGCTCAGCCTCATATTCACTCACATTCTCTACCTTATCTCAAGGTGGAGAGGAATAACCAATTGACACAAAGTATTGCAGGCAGCAGGATCATTTCCTACATAGCCATAATGTATAACACATAATTTAATCATTCTCCTCGTTCATCGTTAACCATAACTTATATCTGATGTACAAATGGGTAGGTCATTGGGCTGATTCTCTGAACGAATGTTCCCGGCAAAGAGCAGCAGTCCCATAAAACAGTGGTCAGGAAGTTGTGCATCTGCAGCCCCTGATTGCGTGTCCTTTCATTTAAATAGGTGGAAAACTAAGGCGAGCAATCCCTCAATTTACCCAGCAGTGTTTTCCTACATGCGCTGCTCTTTTCCAGGAGTGCCTGATTGACAGCTCAGTCCCTGTATACTGGGGCCGCAGGTTGTATTCTGTAGTTCCTCCCAATTGGGACATGACTTCTCCCATTATTCGGATTCATATGGAATGCTGGACGTGTTATAGTGAAAGCAAAGGGATTCACTAAAGCAAAACAACACATAAAGCAACACAGTACCTATATCACACTTTATTCAAATACATCAATTAAGATTTTACAATTCCACCACATTACACGCAGCACAATTTTCTACAATGTATTCTTTCACTACTGTACAATTATATTCACAAACCCTTCTGTCTAGCCAGAAAAGGAAAGAGAGAACTAGAGAGACTACTTAAGGAAGAGAACAGGGCTTTGAGACAAAAAAGGGAAAGGATCAGGTTGTGTTTCCAGTTACACTCAGTGCCTTTCAATCAGCAGCCACTGATGCTGCCTGCCGTACAGACTATTTCTCAAGGTCCTTCTCTCTCTGAATTGTAAGAGGGCAGGGAAGGTTTCCATGCTTGATAGATACTTTATGATTCTGCCTCAGGCCCTATACTGAACCACAGTAGTTCAGTTTTGTTTTCTGTGATGTTTCACTACCACCTATTATGGACATCGAGCTGTTTCTCATATTTGTTCACAATCCGCAAAGTTGTGTTCGGAAATGCCCAGGTGCATTTATAAACTTGTTTTATACATTTTTAACCTCTCTTGAGGTATCTACTTTATTACAAATTACACTGATAATCCTTTTGAGAGGATATAGAACACATTAACTATCACATTCTTATTTATATGTGCTGCATAAGCCTGGAATTATAGTCACACATTTTCCCAGACCCACACTACCCAACTCAAGTCATGGACCACTGAAAACTAGAGTAGAGCATTTCCACCTGTAGCTGGGGGGAAAGTACACTCTTGCTGCCTTTGACCCCAAACAGCTCTTGTCTGATGACATAAGGTATCACCTTTCTGTCCAATCTGACAATCAAACCTTGCCAGAATAACATTCACTAATTTGTAATTCTTTTACTACCAGCTTTTTTTAAAAAAAAAGTGCATTGCCATAGTTACCCATGGGCAGGGTTTAAGCTTGATCCCAAGATTGATTTGAACACACTAGACTTTTTACCACCCACTGTTGGCTGCAAGCCATTTCACCTTTGGCTTTATATCAGCTGCCAATTATGCTATTAGCAATTAGCAAACTGATGGGGCAGAAATTGCTTGGAGCGGCGAACAAACACTGCTCACCACTCCATAGATTTATACTAACCCACTAACTTACGTTGAGCACGTCCTCGAATAGGAAGTGGAGAAGAGCCCAGCATCAGTTCAAGCGAAGCTAGGACCCTGGAGCGATCTTTCCCCTCGACCAATCAGATGGCAGTATTAACACGCTGCATTAACACTCTCTGCAGGCTTGGCGTCTTAAACCAGGAAGTGAAAGGTACAACATTAAAATCAATGTAAAAACAGTTATAGACAGTGAAAAAAAGAGGGTAAGAAATAATTGAATAATTAAATAAAAGAGAAGGGAAAAGTTTTAAAAAATACATTTTTAATTTAATTTTTTTTAATGATCAAAAACTATTAAAATAAGGAGTAATGAGACTTACCGTTTTTAAAAGTTAATTTTTAGTAGTTTGGCAGTCATTAAGACTGTTAAAACTTAGTTTAAACCTATATTTTTAGGTGTACCTGTTTGGTGGTATAATTAGTTACTTTCCAGCTGGGCAGATGAGCAAGTTTGCACTTTTTCAATGATTTCTCTGATTGCAGTGTGCGACATACCTTTCATTCGAAGCTGTCATATCGCCGGCGAACCAGTAGCAGCAAGTTCCGGATTTCTGCGTTTCACTTCGCATCTGTGAACGCTGGAACTTGCTCCTCCATTTCGCCACTAACAATGGAGAGCGCAGTTGAGCTCACCGTTATTTTGTGAGTGATTTCTGCCCCATTATATAAAGATTTAGCATCTCATCCTTTATCCCACAATTTTAACTCTTACATAGTTTGCAAATTTTTTGAAGTATATATTTGTTAAAACATTGCATATACGCCATTCTGTACAGTGAGTGAGGGAACAAACAATAGTATTGTCATTCTCTGCACTTTTAACATCAGATGCTGCAAATCTTTCTCTTCAAAAATGATTTTGTTGGTATCCAGTTCAATGCATATGGACAGAAGTAAATGTTAAGATCAATCTGACCATGGGTTCTTAGAAGCGCCAGTTTTAAGAGAAAACATGCTGTCTACAAGAGATTTAGTCACATTGTTGCCTGCATTAGGACTCCAATTTTTAAAATGATTCTCCTTTTATTGAAGTGTGTGCAGTAGCTGAATGATTGAGAAAGCCAGATAAATGTCTTGCTGTTTCCCTTTGTTCTTCTGCACTTGCTCTTCTGCACTTGCTCTTCTGTGGCCTGTGGGGAATTTACCACTGATTATGTGCTGCTATCCCAGATATAGTACTGCTAGTGCCTTTGATCTGTACTTCAGATCCACCCAGAATCAAGAAGGAAACTATAGTTAAGATGTACGGTATGTAAAACAGTTTATATATTTGTTTAAATTCAGAAAATATTGTCTTAATGTTATATCTATACATGTGTCAAATACAACTATATAGTATTCAGCACCTGCAATTTGTGGAAAATTGCATTAACAGAGATTTTGCTGGAGCGGGGCATCTCGCGACATACCTTGTTAGTTAAACTTGTTTGTGCACATTTAGGTTTTCAAATTTTTTGCCCACAAAGTTGTTGGAAGTGTGAGCTGATAATGGTGCAGCGAGGGCAACGGGGCATTCGGGACCTTGGTGAAGAACGGGACAAACAGTGTATTTTCTTAACCAATGCGATTTAACAATTGAGAAATAAACAGAGGAAGGACTGAGAAGCAGGGTGAATTAGAGTGGGTGAATTCAATGTCAAAAATCAGGTACGGAAAGAGAAATAGAGGGGGAAAGAATGATTGGATTAAGAGAGAGAGAGAGAAAAAAGAGACAGAAAGGAATTTGACATCTTTAAAATCTCCAACAACAATTCACAGCCAGAAGGAATGAGACTCCACACTTATAATTGTTCATTTTTTGGACAAGAGAGGCTGATTGGCAGTCATTAACAATTATCACACTGTTAAAAGTGTACTTACGCTATTAGTTATTAGACTTAACTTTCTGTGGCGAGTTTAATGAGCAATTAATGTGCAAATGCAGCAACTTCATGAAAATTCACGGGGAAGTTAAGGGCAGGATGCCGTTTTTGCGAAGCTAACGGCAGAGCGATGCAAATCGGCCAGCAACTTGTGGCGATTCGCAATTCACGGGGTTTCTCTTCCTCGCCCCAAGTTGCTGGCTGATTTGCACATTAATGACGTTGTGCACCATTCACACGCTGTTAGTTTTTCAGCAAAATCTGGGCCATTGATTCCGTGTATCCTTATTGGCTTTTGGATTAATGAAGGGTTAATAAAGCATTACATGGGGTAGACTGTACCCTGATTCATAATTCACAAGACAGAAAAATATGTCCTTACTTATTCTAAAACCTATGAAATTTTTCAAAACAGTACTGATAAATATTGATAAAAGTTCTCAAAGTAATGTGCCATTATGCACCATCATAATATAATTAACTTAACAATAGTAAATTTGTTTAAATATTATTTCAAGAGGGACCAGTTTTGAATTCAGTTCAGATATTCGGATGAAACCCCTCTGTTTGATAACTATAAATTGGCAGTCTCCCTGAGAGATCAGAAGGTCAACTGTTATTGGAAATGGAAACTGGTGCAGTAAGGTGGGGGAGGCTGAAGTATGAATTGGAGCACTTTGTGTTAAAGGGAGCTTCGCCCTGAGTGCATTCCATTCTGTGTCTGATCTGGGAATATTTGATACTGACTGGGAGAAAAAATTCTAAAATGTCCCATTCTTGGGCAAGGACGCCTTGTTAAGTACAGTGTTTACTCTATATAGAAACACATGGGCCTGGAATTTGCTGAAAACTTGCACATCTACAGTGTCTGCCGTAAAACTAGGGCAGCACTTCCAGGAAATTATGGCGTGAGTGACTTACACCACACCATAATTTCCTGGGACTTTTGCACCGCTGTGCTGTTACTTCCACCGAAAACAGCTAGGAGGTAATTATCAGAGCTCTGCCCCCATTAAAATGAATGGTGATCACAAATTTGCTGCATTTTAGCCATTCTTCACTCCGCTGCCACTTAATCTGGCAGTGGAGTGATTTATGGACTTGTATATGAGGAAGTAGGTTGCTTTATTTCCCATTCTATTGACCCAAATTAGCATGTAATAAGCATTATTGGGAAACAACTTAAGTAATCTGGATCTTTCCCTTAATCAATACAAAGCTGTCGACTTGGGAAGTAGCCGGGTCCTTTGCGAGAAATATTCATGTCTCCTGATTCCACAAATCCAAGAAAAACCCTGATCACAGACAATCACTTTTATACTAGCGGCCACTTAAAACCCTGCCCTTAAAGAGACGGTAGCCATTTGTTACGTGACTTGACGTGCAGATGGAGAGACCTTAAATTAAAAGTCCTCACAAATAAATAATTAATCAGGAATTGATGTACCAGTCCAACCAAAATCCTCTGAAAATAGGAAAAATATTAAAAGTGTTATTCTCACAGTTTCTGGACATTGGGGCTGGTCTGACACATCATTAGCGGGGGATCAATATATAAGTCATTGGCCGTGCTACTTCTGATTCGCCTCTATGATTCATGCTGCAGTGTATTTTAATCAGCTCTCCAGCAAATTTTGGCGTAAATTCGCCACTGGAGGATCAGGGCACACAACGGTCTAATTTATGGCGTTCGTCACCAACATCGCCATTGCAGGAAATTCCTATGGGCTTTATAACTTGTAATCTACAATAAAACATTTTGCATTGTTACTGTAATTTTTCTTGTATCATGATGGCTCTACCATAAAAACGCAGGGACATAACCTCAATCTGACAGCAGGGGTGTCACAACCTTTGGCTGAAAAATCTATGGTATAGTAACACAGTTAAAGGTTATTGGATAACCACTGCTGTGTCAACATAAAATTACATCAAAATTTAGTTTTTGGAATGTGAAAAATAGAAACTGAACTGAAATCAAAACTTTTAAGTTGCATTATGGTGAATTCTTGTCATCGGAAAAGTGCAAGTACTCACACTGCCTGTCTGAAGAAAATATGGTCACATTTGTTACCTGCCAAAATAATCCTCAAATTTGCTGCCTAACTGAGACCTAGTACTCCGACTCTCCTTCCCTTCTAAATTGCCCCCAATGTCATAATGGGGATGTGCCATTTGTATCTCAGAATGGCTCAATTTTTTTCAACTGGAACATCAAATCGGCCTGGAAGCTAACCTGGACCAGCAGCCCAACCTGCAAAAATAAAAATCCTATTAGCTTGGTACTCTTGCATACTGAACTCGTAGAGAACTTTGCTCAAAACTCCAAATCTAGTTACTCTCTGAAGCATTAACCCCATTGAAATGAATGGGGCCACACTGGGACACACATGATCTCTGCCCATAACTGACATTACCAGTGCATCTCCATAGCGGAAAGCTGAACTGAAATAGTGTGAATGGACGGTACTCTGAAGATTTTATTTGATTCGCAACAAATACATCATATTTTCTTCAGCTAGGCTCCAGGGGAATAATATTTCTCCTAGACTCCCCTTTCTCTTTAAATTTAGTGTCGCTATAACTTTTGAGTTTAAGTAGAATATATTGTACTCTTAATTGGCATTTGTTTAAGTGAAGTAAGCTGTACAACACTGAAGGTGAACATCATGAGGACCAGATTTGGATGCAGCTCTAATGGTCCATAGCTAAATTCCTATTCAGACTTTGGAATTCTCTTAGTTCATTCTGCTCTCCAAAGCTAAATTCTAAATGATCCGAAACTCACGGTATTTGGCTTTGAAGGTTTAAATTGTGAGCTTGACTTACACAACAATAAACAATAACTTCACTTCAAAGTTGAGGTCATACTAAATAATCTTGATCTAATCAGCCAGAAGCTATTTGATATTGGGTTGGAACTTTCTTTTCTTTATGGTTCTGTTCAAGAGCATTAACACCATGATGTGAAGCAGTCGATGTACCAATAGCCACTGGAAAAAAAGGAAATGCATATCTTGTTTCCTCCAGTATCAGCAATGTAAGATTTTGACACTTATTATTACCAAGGAGTCAATAACAAACAAAACGTCATCATGTGATTTGTCAGAAAATAAGAAAAAGGAGCAGGAGTAGGCCATACGGCCCCTCGAGCCTGCTGCGCCATTCAATAAGATCATGGCTGATCTTTGACCTCAACTCCACTTTCCTGCCTGATCCCCATATCCCTTGATTCCTCTCAAGTCCAAAAGTCTATCTATCTCAGCCTTGAACATACTCAATGACTCAGCATCCACAGCCCCCTGGGGTAGAGAATTCCAAAGATTCCCAACCCTCTGAGTGAAGAAATTCCTCCTCATCTCAGTCCTAAATGGCTGACCCCTGACTGAGGTCATACTAGAAAATTTTCATCTAATCAGAGCTTCATCTTCATCTAATCTTCATGTAATCATAAGTCAGGCATCATCATTGAAACTTTACTGATTTCTTTGTGTTTATTGGGTATCCGCACATTGGTTCCTTTTTTAAGACATATCACCAGAACACTTACTCCCGGTCTTTTTTTTGAGTTATACACAACCTGTGAATGAAGGTGTGCTGTGTTGCTCCTACAAATCTGCCTATGCTGTTCTTAAGCAATGGCTAGAAGGTGTGAGAGAGCATCTATATATCGACATTCCCTCTAGTTTTCTCCCCCGAATGGTAGAAAACCTGCTCACAAGAGTGCATGTGAGATCATGAACTCAGAACAGTGGGAAATCAAAGTTGTGTTCTCCCCAAATGCGATTCTAATAAGACCATCTTGGTAGTGATATGGTGGATGATATATAGATGGCCTCTCACACCTTCTGGCTGTAGGCTCAAGAGCAGCATAGGCAAATTTGTGGGAGCATTTGTGGAGTTAGTTCCAAAAAACTCTGAAAGCCATTATTCTAATGGATAGAGTGATCCTCGCTAGAAAAACAGCCAGACGCTTACCTGTGTTCTGTGCTGATAAGCTGCAGGTTTCACGGGTTAAATTCCAGCAATGCACCTATTCACACTTAGGGGTCTCATTGCCTCGTCTTGCCAATTGGCACTTTGGTATTCCAGGCTCACATAAGTAGAGTGTTCCCTATGGGGATAGAATATGCACTCTCTGTCAGGCAAATGGGAACTTCACTAACATAGATTTCTCAGTGGTTTGATTGGGAGACCCTTAAGCATGATGAACATTTTTAAAACAAAGGCCTCAATTTTAACTCGGGGTGGGGGGGTGGAGTCATTGGTGCATTGAGGGGGCGGGGGCAGGGGCAGGGTGAATGACAAACTCTAATGCTGAGGCCCAGTGAGATATTACCTCCTGGGCCTTATTTCCACAATCAATATCGGACTTCCGCCTGATCCCGGCAGGAATCAGCGACTGGACAGAGGGCGGGAGCGTGAATTCGAGTGGAAAGAGGCCGCCACCGGGGACCAACAGGAAGGGTGTCCTCGAGGTGGGGAATCCCGATCGGGGGAGGCCCAATATTGCCTTGTGGGGCCTGGAGGAGCACTCCTGATCCTCCGAATCCAAGGGAAACAGATAGAAAATAATAAAAACTTTACCTTACTGGGCCTCTTTTGGCCCCAGACTTGGATCCTGGCAGGCCTTGTCTGGCAGGGAAGCTACCACAGCTCCCCCATTCAGGCCTCAGGTTAAAATGGCAGATCGGGCCCAATAACACCATTGGAACCCAATCTGCATATTTAAAGTGGACCCTGCCGGATTTGGAGTATGTGTCCATGCCACCTGCAATTTAAAATTGCAGTCAGTCAGATCGGGCTAGGAAAGGAATGGGTAAGTCCCCTACTCCATTATAACAGCTGCCCTGCCTGGTTTGCAAAATCGAAGCCAAAGTATAAAAATCACCAACTGTAATTTCTAAGCTGTTATGTAAATTTAGGGCTGAGCAGAAGTATTTGCTTCCTGCTCTCAGTTTTCTGATATTAATACTGGATTGGTGTTAAGGGCAACTTTGGCATGATAACAGGCAGGTAATTTGCATAATAGTCATGTGATTTGGTAAAGCTGAAAACCTTGCACAGATCACATTTTGAAAAGGATTAAATTACGCTGAATTTTGTGTATGAGTAAACTGAGATACACTGTGGTTACCAAGAGTACTATTCAGTTACTGATATTTTTGGGAGTAGCACTTTCAAATATGCTATTGTCATTTGAGTCACTCTTTAAATAGTCACAAAGGCACCTGCAATCAACCCGTAACATGGAGATGGCTTTGCCAGTGGCAGTGCGTAGCTGTGCTGATGCATGCAAAGATTGGTAAGAGGGTGCAGGATGCTCTGAGATGCTATCTTGTTCTGGTCCATTGGTACTATTGGTGGGCCACTCTTGGACAGCTCTTCAGCTTCAGATTCCCCATCCCACTTGACGATCTTATAGGCAAGGATGTCCAACGTGGCTTCCTCCAAGGTATTAATGACTAGTCATATCTGGTCCCTCCTCCAGTTTAGTATGTGCCTTTCTATACTATGCTATCTGGTCCTCCAAGTAGCGGAATAGTTTTGAAATGTTGTACATTGAAGGAGCATCTACAGTGACAGATGCGTTCCCAACCTGCAACCTGTGTCAATAAGTGACCATGCATCTTGGAAGTAGGTTGTTGTGTGAAGCCCTTATGAGGTGCAGTGTGCCAAGGATTTCAGTCTTCAGCTGTAGCGCTTGAATGTGTGCCCTACTAAAGAATGGACATGCTTAATTAACAATGTAAAGTTGCAAGGTTGTCTAAGAATTTGACACCAATAATAAAGGTATAGTAAGTTGATAGTCAACACTTTGTAGCATGCATAGTTGGACCATCTAACTGGTATGTAGGATTATTATCATTAGCTATATCTTGGCATCTTTCTTAAGGTCTTCTATCTTCTTCTGCATTTATTCCCAAGTAATTCAGGTACAATAGAGAGTGTTCTTCCTTGCTGCCACCTCCTTGCCAGGCATGCTACACTGCTGTCCTATGTGGAGGGTGCCCTGAAATGCCGAACTGACCAAATCTCCTCACACCTACTTCATGCAATAGCAGTTCCATTTCACCAGCCATCTAATAGGTAGTTTGGGTGTTGATTCTCCATAGACTTTGTTTTCTGCCTTCATATTTTTCCCCATTCATTAGTTTTTGACAGCCACTTCTTTTGCCCAACACAGACTTTTGACAGCCAGAAAAAGATTTTGCTCCCACATGCAGCCATTTTCTTTTAAGTGGCTGCATCCCTTTAAATTACTGCTGCAATCCTGTAAGAGTATGCAATATGTGGCAGGGTTGGCAACGTGCAGCATGAACGGGCACAAAGCCTGCTCCACAATGTTCAGCAGAAGAAGCGGCAACATCGCAAAATCTGCCCTATGGTCTTTATGAAAAAGTGTTTGGCAAATATTTTCTCATTTATTTACAAACATAGGATGCAATGATGTAAGTCACATTAAAATGGATTATTATGTCAACTTGAGCTGAACATGACAAAATTGACACAAAAACAGAAAATGGTGAAAATTTACAGCAAGTCTATTAGCATCTGAAATAGAAAAGAAAAGTTAATGTTTCAGATAGGATCTTTCAGATTGTCAGTGAATGAGGAGATTTCTTGCAGCCACGAATGAGAAAGAGAATTCAGTTGAAAGTTTTTTCACACTATTTTTTGGAAGAAAAAAATAAATTTGAGTGCAGAACTGTTTTAAAATATGAAGTGTCTGACTGAAATGAAAAATTGGGAGAACGGTGTGGAATCTGAGATCAACCTGAAAAACAATCCTGGGACTTGGCTGATAGTTGAGGGCCAAACTAATTGATTTGCTTGCTGTGTGGTCAGTTGGATCCAGAAAACCGTTTTTGATCTCACCAACTGCTGCAGCTTTGGATGTATGCTGTGGTAGTGGTAGTGTGAAGTCTGTAAGTACCATTAGCACAAAACAAAATCAACATTAAAGGATTTGAAGCGTATTCATTGCGGTCCATTGGAGCTCAGGGATACACAATGCTGCTTGCTTTCTTCTTTTAATGGGCAACTGTCAAATCCC
The DNA here is from genome assembly GCF_035084215.1 of Heptranchias perlo. Classification (NCBI taxonomy): domain Eukaryota; kingdom Metazoa; phylum Chordata; class Chondrichthyes; order Hexanchiformes; family Hexanchidae; genus Heptranchias; species Heptranchias perlo. Next base: position 33,722,361 of record NC_090348.1, on the reverse strand, counting down.
TGCAATGCAGTGCTGCTGAAGCGTAGTTGCCCGATTGTGTGTTTTTCTTTATATCTCCAGCATTATTATACCTGCAAACCTTTTTTTTTAAAAATCATTTTTCTTTAAAGGGGCATTGTCTTATCAAGAGGTTCTTTGGGGGAACGGATAGCCTGGTGACCTATGAGCCATTTCCAATACAGTGATATCACATGCAAGAGATGTGGCAATCCATTTTTCTATCTTGCATTTTTGTCCCTCGCTTCAAATTTTCATTTCAATCATGTGTTTGCAGACAAACTGAAAAGGCTCACTAAATCCCTTTCCATAAGGAGAGTGCCCTTTAATTTTACCGTTGTTGATTCTCCCTAACATTCTGTATTCTATTGCTGTCCATTGTTGACAGCTGACCTTACCCATGAAACTGACATTTGAGAGGCTGCCATTCTTGAATGTTGCCGTGGTAGGACATTAATATTTGTCAGCAATCTCCATTTCTAGAATCTTCTGTTCCAGTAAATCTTAGTTACAATGATTGATGGACAATGGGTTAGCTTGGTGAAAGGTATGAATGCTAATCTATACAGTAATGTTTGACAGAGATACTTGAGCATATACTGTCCTCTGTGTAAAATTAAAATAAAAACACTTTTACTAGATTATCATTTTAATCCAATGTCTCAGTCAATAAAAAGATTTTTATTTCAAACTTACAAGCAGAGGAGAACACATCATTCAATCTTGCTTCTCTCACGAATCTGAGTTTGATGAACTATTGGTATTTGTAAATTATAATGGCCAGTGGAATATTTGGAACTCTATTGGCCTCAACAAATAGTTGAGACAGTCCTGTACAGCTAAAAGTGTCAAAACGGCATTGACAGGACGTAGAAAGGATTGAATTTTACCTTTATTAATGCTGGCGCATGTTAGTACACACAAATGCTGATCGCATTTTTTCTTCCTCCAATTTTCACTCCTCCTCTCCTAAAGACAACAAGTTATGCTGGGTTATGATTTCACAGGCAGATGCGTGATTCTAGATAGTGAGTATCAGCAAGTCATTTGACTGTGGAGGCATCACTGTCTGAAAGACATTGGAAGTGTCCTCATCTGATCCACGCACATGCACTTTCCAACAGGAGCTGCTGAATAATCAGGAGTGGGAACCCTGACTGACTTTTTTTTCCCTCTTCCCTATGCCAGAGAACTGAATCTAATTGCAGTACCCTATATCATCCTGGTTAAGATCATCTAACTCGGCACCACCCAGGAAAGAAAGGAAACCTTGCACTTATATAGCACCTTATCACATCTCTCAGGAAGGTCTCAATGCATTCACGTAGAATGAATTACTTTGATGTGCAGTAGTGCAGCAGAAATTGAACCTGGGATCTTCCTGCTCTGTATGGCTCTGTTTCTGGACAGTAACTTTAGCATCTGAGGAGAACATTGGGGAGAACTGTCATTGCAATTTTATGTCATCCACCTGGTACAGACATTAAAGAAAGAGTAGATGAACTAAGGGATGTTGTCATAAGTAAGACTGAAAAACCCAGGAGTACAACTGGAGGTGAGCACAGGTAGGTAGTGGTGAACCTTGCTACGATTGCCTTAATACAAACGTGTAACCTTTTCTGTTGATTGTTGTGGTTCATTTATAGTGCTAGGTGTGATAGACATGGGCCTGGTTCAGATCATGTGCATCATTCACATTAAGTTGGAGTGAGCCAGCATTTGGCGAAATGGAATCTCTGTCTGTCAATATAATCTTGCTAAATTTTATTGTACAAATTAGTCCCTTCATAAAATAAAACCCACCTCTGGGAATAGATTTCACACTATGGTTTCATCCTTATCCTTCCACTTGTCACATCCACAAAATTCAGCCCAATTCAATTCTCTGCGGTGCCCATCTGTTCTACTTGCCATAAATTAATGAAGACAATTATAATTTTTTTATGGATAAGTACGCTGACATCTGCAAAAAATACACACATGCAGATGTCCTGCTGAAACCAGTAGTGTGAATAGAGCTGCTTTATTCAATCCATATTCACTTACATAGTGTGACTAAAGGTCCATTAAATTAAGGAAACAAAAAATAAAATACTTCCAATGTTGGAAATCTGAAAAAAAAACAGGAAATGATGGAAACACTCAGCAAGTCAGGCAGCATCTGTGGAGAGAGAAAGGTAGGGTTAATGTTTCAGGTCGATGACCTTTGGTCAGAAGCGGGAGGTGTTACAGATAAACAACTTATAAGGATGGTCAGAGTCAGGGAAATGGGGCCAGGGAGAGGAAAAAAAGACTGGCCTGTGATTAGGTGAATGACAGGAGATGAATAAATGACAGAAGCGATGATGGTGTAAGACAAATGGAGGCATTCCTTTCTTTTTCTCCCTGCCCCCTTTTCCCTGGCTCTGTCCAACACCAGATCAAATAATACAAATTGGGGAACTGTTAGATACAATTAACATCTGACAGCAAATAATACATGAGCCCCATTTAAAATAAATATGTGATAATTTTTCTTAATTTTAGAATAGTTCCAAAAATAGGAATTTCGGGATAATTCCATGATCTCATATTCCCATTGGGGAGCCACAGTTGCAGGGAGTGTGGCTCAGAGGATTAATGTTACATTGTTGTAGCTCTATCTCGTTGTGAGCACAGCTCTCCGTTCAGAACACTGGATTGTGGAACTACCCCATAGGTAAAATGAGCTTTCCACATTCTAAATTAATGGACACACAGTGGTGTCATGATTTCATGAATTTATGAGGTGAGAGTTTCCTCTTCCCCGTGCCTGGGAAATTGGTGTTCCCAGAAACAGGGAAGAACAAAAAAAAGTGCAGACGCTAGATCTCCACCGACATTTTGGGATTTCCTGGGGCTTGCCACTGGCTGTAACTGCGCATGCATCTGTAGTAGGCATACAGGTTGCTATCACAGTGAGATGAGAGTGTCGTACCTGCTTCCAACCTCATTCTTCCCTTCAGTTCGCTTGTTGAGAATCCCAGCAGAGGGGTACCCGAAGAGACCTGGTGTGAGGGCCTGCCCTTGGACTCCCATGGAAGGGAGGATATGCAGGGATCCACTGGTGGGGGTCAGGCTCAAAAAGTATGCAGGCAAGTTTTAAACTTAATTTAAGAACCATTCCCAACATGGCTTAAAGCACCGGGGATCATCTGGCTGCTGCTCTTTACTGTCCTTTAACGTTGACTTCAGGTCTTAACTTTAGCTTCCACTTTCTTTACAGCAGCGGATTCTGGTGATGTGGATTGGGTATGTCAGCGTTTCTAGGGTGGGGATGAAAACAGGATGGCACTTGGAGTAAGACAGGTTGGCACTTGGTGTGGGACCCTTGATCAGAAGACTGTGCTGGCGGTGTAGTCCACACCTTTGATGTTGGTTTACCTTCTCCCAAGGCTGCTGGGTTCTGTTTCACTTTGTTCTTCCAATGCCTCATACCATTCACACATTGTCTGCGTCTCTTAAATGTTTTTAATTTGGTTCATTATGCTTCTTCCCATCATCTCATGTCAATATCACTTCAGCCATTAACCATCGCCTGTTTTCCTTTAAAGCACTTTATGGGTCATTCTTCTTCCTGTTCCATATGTGTATGTGTGTGTTTTTTCCCCTTCCTTTTGTTCTGTTTCATTTGTTCATCTGTGCTGATGAAGGATTACACCTTGTTCTGACTGCCCTGTTGTCTGTTTCCAGCATTTTCTGTTTTAGTTTCAGATTTCCAGCATTTGCAATTTTGTTTGCTTTTTATTTAAAACCCAGTTTAGTTTTGGTGAATTATATTTATGCTGTACCCTGAATTATGCACACAATGCCTTTGGGTTAGCACCCAAGAGATGCAATTTTTACTGTATATGTTGAAAAAGAACATGTTCATGGATTAAACTCAAACTCTTCACCTACATGTTAATGAAAAATTGCACACTAAACAAACATCCCCCTAGAAATCACACTACCATCATTGAACAGAAGACCCAAATCAATCAATTAAAAAGTTCCCTGTAGTCACAGCCATGGCAACAAGACAGAATCGATATTTTTGCTGCTGCTATGAGTAGACATCATACGGTAGATTTTCCTTCATGGATGCCCACTGGGTGCCTGACAGGCATAGCGCACCTCAGTTGTGTTGTGCCTGAGAGGAAGCAGCTGCCCCTGTTTCTCCTTCCCCAGGGCCATTGGCTTGGTGCAGGTCCAACCCTAGACTGGGCCATGCACCTAAAAATTTAGGAGGATATGTGAGCCTAGCAGCTGTGCTCCTGGCTGCCGACGTATAAGAAAATCTTCAACAGATTCCCTATAGAGTTGACTCTGCAACTGGATCATTGAATTTAGTGGTTCTTATTTATCAAATAGTAGCTTGCAGAGCTTTTCAAGTCAGTAATGTAGAATATTGCATTGTAAATTCACAAACTAGGATTAACCTAAGTCTGGTCAACCTATCTTGTGTGTGTGCCTCTAAGCATTAGTTACTCCTTCCATTCAAATATACCACTTGACCAATGTGCCATGGATGGAATACACTAAATAGTGTTGGGTGGAGGTGGTCAAATATGGCAATCATTCTATGTCATACTCAGGAGAGAAAGGATTGAGGAACATGCCTTGAACCTAACCTCATAAAAGTTCTCTCTTTTATGCTGTACAGATCAAACTGATACTTGTTCAATAATAATTTTCAGATAAGTGTTTCCCCCATGATTGAGAGAGTGGCATCTCTCTCAGGTCAACTTTCAGAAATCCTGTAATACATGCTAGTCCACTGAAATCTCTCATCCTAGGTCCTTGTTCCCTTCCACCTACTGATATTACCATTAATTCCATGAATCCTGACAGGATGTGACTGCAGGAACTAGACACTGCAGCAGTCAATTAACATAATGCATTCCTCCCGCAGGAGAAGACAACACATAATGCCAGGGAGTAGGTACAAATAGCTTAGATGAGGAATTGATACACTGCAAGACATAGAATCATAGAATCATACAACATGGAAACAGGCCCTTCGGCCCAATATGTCAATGTCGCCCAGTTTATACCACTAAGCTAGTCCCAATTGCCTGCACTTGGCCCATATCCCTCTATACCCATCTTACCCATGTAACTGTCCAAATGCTTTTTAAAAGACAAAATTGTACCCGCCTCTACTACTGCCTCTGGCAGCTCGTTCCAGACACTCACCACCCTTTGAGTGAAAAAATTGCCCCTCTGGACCCTTTTGTATCTCTCCCCTCTCACCTTAAATCTATGCCCCCTCGTTATAGACTCCCCTACCTTTGGGAAAAGATTTTGACTATCTACCTTATCTATGCCCCTCATTATTTTATAGACTTCTATAAGATCACCCCGAAACCTCCTACTCTCCAGGGAAAAAAGTCTCAGTCTATCCAACCTCTCCCTATAAGTCAAACCATGGACCAGAAAGGAACCCAGAGGATGCAGATATGGAAGTGAAGTTGATGTAGAAGTGCATCTGTTATGGGTACTGTAGCCTAGTGATCCAGTATGGTGAAAATTTGACCAAAGCCTAAATCTCCACTAAAAATACAATTTTTCACCTGGCAGAAAACTGGCAGAAAGTTTACTTAGCAGCTGAATCCTCTTTTCCCTAAACTTTTGTAAGCGTATGGAATGAAAAATAAATATCTAAGAGCTGCCAGTTTATGACAAATATAATCCCAAGAGAATACTTTCGACTCTATCTCCTTACTATTACACCATGCCAACCTTTGTTTTTTCAGGTGTAAGAGCACAAAAGCAGACAACAAACTGTCGTGTCTTCTAAGGTTAGTCCTCTTCATTAGTTCATCCAGTAGGAAGAGAGCCCTCAAGGAGCAACACAGCAGCCTGCCACATTGTTTCTGACAGTGTGAGCAGCCTGTCAACATGTAAGAATAATAGGCAACGAGCATTGACATCTGCAGCATCGCAGGTTTTCCGTTTACTGGTGGGTATCTCTCTTCATTTGTGCTTTGTTTCAGAGACTAGTTTGCCTAAATATTTTTTGCAGGCTGCTTGAGATTTTCCCTGTCTCTTCATTTGCATTCCCATCTGGTTGGTTTCTAACTACCGCCTGTTACTTTTTAAACAGCTTCCTTTTGTCACGTCTGTTATACTGCCTTTGCAAGAGCAACATCAGACTCCAGATGAAGCCTTTGCAACAGAACTTTTATCTCACAGGCCAACTGTGATGCAGTCACAACTTGCTTCATCAGACTGTGCATCATATTCACAGTGATCTGCCAGCTGGTAGAGGACTGTGGTGAGACTGCCTGCAGAGTCTCTTTCGTTTTCTTTGGTTAAGCTTTGCTTTCTTGCAGTAACATCTCTATATACTACCGAATGCCTCTCAAAATCTTTCCAGAACTATCTTATGGACAAAGTGTCCCAGCTGTCTGCAACCACAGTGCATTTCCCCTTTAAGAGGTGCTGGCTGCCATTAGCTGGTATCAGAAACACCTGCTTTGCTGCCCCCAAACAGGCGCAATAATCAGTTCTGGCTGCATGCCTTACACATGATAATGAGTTGCCAGCATGAATTTCACGTGGTCCCGACACCCACAGGCGCATGCAGTGGGCACCCAGCCCTCTTTGCGTCCATTTTTGGGCGCGATCGAATTTCTAGGCCTTTGATTTGTTGGGATACAATGCACCAACCAGGTTAGGCTTTTTATACCTAGAAATAAATATTTAAATTTTGTAAACAGTGCAATGAATACTTTAAGTACTGCTGTTGAAAATCAAAGATGTAATTGTGTGTCTGGATTGGATGCTATTTTCTGGTCATTATTGACTGTATGGAGTCATTTGCATGACTCCATACAGGCAATAATGATCAGAAGACTTATTGAGGTGATTATTTTTGATTTTGGCAGTTGAATTTTATTTTCACTGTTGCAAACGTTTTATGGTCATCATGCAGGACAATACAGTAGAATTTTTTTCCCCTGAAATCTGAAAATCTGAAACCTGGAAGGCCTTGTCCTTTTTGTTTTCAGGCCTGAATATATAATACTTGCACGTTATCCAAGCTTATCAATGTTGCTGGACCACTCATGTGAATAGACAGTAATGATATACCTCATCTGATAGAGGGGAGGTAAGTAGCGCATAGTTGATAATCATAACATATAAATCTGGTTTAAATGTATTTTATACATATCATCATAGTAAATACTTGTAAATGAGAGATCAGAATTATAGCTGGGATGTTTATCATCTCTCAAAGTTGCTTTCCGATCAAGAATTTCATAAACAATTGCCTGAACTCACACAAGTATTACTATTCCAGTGGATCTTGTCATTGCCTGGCAACGCAGATACTAATAGGATGGCACCAGGGATGTCTGAAGTCATCTTGTTAGTGCAGCATTTTTTCTCAAAATTAGTTTTCTTTAAATCAATAAATGCTGGAAGAATGCATCAATGCTAAAATAATTAGCCCCTATGGTTGAACTGATGTTCATTAGTTTTACTATCCTCATTACAATAGAATCTCCATCATGAATGGTGGAATGTGAATTTGGCACAAAAATCTTAGTGTGAACAGCCACATTATACTCCAATTCAATAAATCCACCTCCAGTGAGACCAACAATGGTTTGAGGCTGAAGCAGGTCTCCAGTATAATGGCGGAGCTGGCATAGCATCCCATAGGTCAATACACAATCATGATATTTCAATGCACACTGTGAAACTAGTCTGACTATCGACTGGAATATGTCCAACCCATTCTGAAACTGGTAGGTTGAAGGTGAGAATTAGACTTAAGTTTACAGTGGTGCTCTATGTTTCAAAAGACACATTGACTATGGGACAATATCTTACTTATATAATGTAAGATGTCACTGTTAAATGCATCACACTTTATACCAGAGCGCTTTATGTAATCATGACATTAGATCCAGGGCCAAATCCCACCTTGCATCCCATTCCCAATATTTGCAAGCACCAGCGTAGTTACATACATCCCAGAGGGTGCAATTATTGAAGCTGAGGAGTTGGCATTGCATGAGTCACAGTGCACAGGTGAGGAGAAGAACTGGTGGTGCCTGAGGAGAAATTGGAACCTGCTGGCCAGATGATCCCATTACTGCCACCAGTAACCTCCTATACAAAGTGATGGAAGGTGTCGTCGACAGTGCTATCAAGCGACACTTACTCACCAATAACCTGCTCACCAATGCTCAGTTTGGGTTCCGCCAGGACCACTCAGCTCCAGACCTCATTACAGCCTTGGTCCAAACATGGACAAAAGAGCTGAATTCCAGAGGTGAGGTGAGAGTGACTGCTCTTGACATCAAGGCAGCATTTGACCGAGTGTGGCACCAAGGAGCCCTAGTAAAATTGAAGTCAATGGGAATCAGGGGGAAAACTCTCCAGTGGCTGGAGTCATACCTAGCACAAAAGAAGATGGTAGTTGTTGTTGGAGGCCAATCATCTCAGCCCCAGGGCATTGCTGCAGGAGTTCCTCAGGGCAGTGTCCAAGGCCCAACCATTTTCAATTGCTTCATCAATGACCTTCCCTCCATCATAAGGTCAGAAATGGGGATGTTCGCTGATGATGCACAGTATTCAGTTCCATTCGCAACCCCTCAGATAATGAAGCAGTCCGTGCCCGCATGCAGCAAGACCTGGACAACATCCAGGCTTGGGCTGATAAGTGGCAAGTAACATTCACGCCAGACAAGTGCCAGGCAATGTCATCTCCAACAAGAGAGAGTCTAACCACCTCCCCATGACATTCAACGGCATTACCATCGCCAAATCCCCCACCATCAACATCCTGGGGGTCACCATTGACCAGAAACTTAACTGGACCAGCCATATAAATACTGTGGCTAGAAGAGCAGGTCAGAGGCTAGGTATCCTGCAGCGAGTGATTCACCTCCTGACTCCCCAAAGCCTTTCCACCATCTACAAGGCACAAGTCAGGAGAGTGATGGAATACTCTCCACTTGCCTGGATGAGAGCAGCTCCAACAACACTCAAGAAGCTCGACACCATCCAGGACAAAGCAGCCCGCTTGATTGGCACCCCATCCACCACCGTAAACATTCACTCCCTTCACCACCGGCGCACTGTGGCTGCAGTGTGTACCATCCACAGGATGCGCTGCAGCAACTCGCCAAGACTTCTTCGACAGCACCTCCCAAACCCGTGACCTCTACCACCTAGAAGAACAAGGGCAGCAGGCACATGGGAACATCACCACCTGCACGTTCCCCTCCAAGTCACACACCATCCCGTCTTGGAAATATATCGCCATTCCTTCATCGTCGCTGGGTTAAAATCCTGGAACTCCCTTCCTAACAACACTGTGGGAGAACCTTCACCACACGGACTGCAGTGGTTCAAGAAGGTGGCTCACCACCACCTTCTCAAGGGCAATTAGGGATGGGCAATAAATGCTGGCCTCACCAGCGACGCCCACATCCCATGAACGAATAAAAAAAAATTCTTCAGTGTAGTAGTGCAAGGGAATTGGGCAGCCTTATCGTGTTGCTGTTGTTATTTGATGGGAAATGACATGAAAGTGCTGGCCATGTTAACCAATGCATCAGTCACCTGTTTGATATTTCTATAGACAGCACATTGCCTGAGAGAACAAACAATCCCTATGTTAGCTTGAAAGGAGGCAGTAGCCCAAAGTTGAAGGCAGCACTGATATTGACTGCCACTGGCAGTACATCCCGTTCTGATGAACGGTCATCGACCTGAAACGTGAACTCTGTTTGTCTCTCCACAAATGCTGCCTGACCTGCTGAGTGTTTCCAGCATTTTCTGTTTCCATTTCAGATTACCAACATCCGCGGAATTTTGCTTTTGTGTTGGCGGTACATCCCTATTGAGTTGGTTTTGCAAGTGATCTTCTAGCAGATGGCACAGTTTTACAATTGTCTCCCTGCTGATCCAGAGCCTGAGGAGTTGTTGCCCTCAGTCATTGCCAGGTACGCTGGACGCTGCCATATTGGCATAAGCAGCTGTCCAGATGCTCATGGTGCCCACCTGAAACAGGCATTAGGCCCTTATATATGTAACTGATGGGTTTAACGCCTGTTTCAGGATCCATGCACTAAATTGTTGAGTGATGAGCAGAGTAGGCTTGCTCTCCTCAGCAATCTTCAGCGATCACTGCAGCCTAAGCAGCTACCGCCAGCAAATAGTTAAGTTTTATTAAAAGTTCCTGTGGAGCCAGGGGGAGCATTTGTCCTCCAGATTCCAGATCACTTCTGAGGGCTGTGATCATCTCCCTGCCTGCCCCCCACCCCACTCCCCACACCCCTGGTTATACGACCCTTTCCCAGGACTTACCTGAGGCAGGACAGGCGGCGGCAGCAGCTCACCCAAAAGTTTGAAATGAGGCCTGAGGCCCAATTTCAGGCGAGCCCAGGTCTCCCAGTTGTGGTACCCGAAAATGAGCCATAACCAATTTTTACCCTGTTGTGAGAGAGGATGGCAAGTTGCACTGATTGAGTGGGCATCTGTTCTCGTTTTCACAACAATCACTCACGTGTTCTGCACCATTGGGACCGAGCCCACCAACTGGCAAATCTAACCGAGTATTTTTACATGCAATTGCCAAAACTCTATGGGGGGGAAAATTGGATAAAGCCTATTTTCGGGAGCGGGTAGCATGATCCGCTATTAACCCACGCCCGATGGCCTCTTCACAGGCAGGATGAGACTTTTGTCTGGCCTCAGTACTCACCTTCAAGCAGTGTTGGAAATCAGCGTTGACACGAGGATTCAATTCGCACTTTCCACCAGTAGAGGGAGCCCCTAGCTCTTAAAGGGCTCTTAAAATCTCTTAAAGGTCGCCTATACCTTCTAATTGCTAAAAATAAAAGTCTGCTGTTTGCATGGAGTCTGAACGGAGATCAGACATTGCATATGTAAAACAAAGATGGAGGTCTCATCCCTATGATTACAAACTGATGAGTTATGTTAAAATATTGAATAAAGGTTGCGCACTATTAAATCCCACATCCTCCAATCTGCATGCCAGACCTCACCAATCTGCCGATCTGAGTTTGTACAAGGCCTGTGAGAGTGCGTGAACCAAGGTTCTCTGGTGATGCACCAGAGGCCTTGGTGCAAGAGGTGGACAGCAGGAGGGACCTCCTATATCCGCGGTGGGTGTTGGGGGGGTGGGGGCAAGAGGCCCTCCAGATATATGTCCAAAAGGAATGGGAGATAGCGGGGGACATAGTCAATGCCAGGCACACAGCACCACAAATGTGGATGCAGTGCAGGAAGAAGTTCAATGCTTTGACATGAGTGATCAAGGTGAGTGAGGTCAACTTTCAAGTGGTATCTCCTATCAACCACTAGCCGCATCCACTACTCTATGCTCTACACCCCCCCATCGTCCACATACCAACCAACTCTTTCCATCAGTACTCAACTCTTCCAATCAGATGCTTCCTCTCACCCTTAGACATTACCACTGTTGCAAGCTATCCACCCACAACTCACAGGCCACACACACTGGTAGCTATTCAACCATGACAGGCACATCACCCAGACACACGTCCCGCTTTCTTGCAGGAGAAGGTGGCGCATAACAGGAGGCAGCAAGTGGCAGCGGAATTTAGCCCCTCGAGCTTGTTTCGCCATTTATTGAGATCATGGTTGATCTGTGACCTAACTCCATATACCCACCTTAGCCCCATATCCCTTCATACCCTTTGTTCACAAAAAACTATCAATCTCAGATTTAGAATTCACAAGTGAGCTAGTACCAGCTGCCATTTGCATTAGAGCGTTCCAAACCTCTCCCACTCTTTGCGTGTAGAATCATTTCCTAACTTCACTCCTGCATGTCCTGGCTCTAAATGTTAGGCTACGTCCCCATGTCCTAGTATTCAGGTATAGGAGACCTCCAAAAACAGTTACAAATGCATCAGGAGCCAGAAGCAATAATCCAGCCACTAACCTTTAAATCCTGCACGGTCCCTTTAAATAGCGCTGGTGGGGTATCCTCCAGGCACTCTAAGACATGTTCAGATGGTCGTGGTTAAGATTGTGCGTCGAGTTGAGCGTTAAGTCCTAAAATGGCGTCTATCACTTTAAATCAGGCACACTGATTGTATCCATTTTCTCCTTACTTTATATGCTGCCGGCGTTTGGTATTTGCGCAGGCGCTAATACCTGTACCAAGATGGCATCCGGCGCACATCACGCTGGAAACGTGTGTGCGTAGCCAAGACACCATCTTGTCACTTTGGGAGGCCGCGTAGCGCCGGAACAACAGGAGCTACATGGCCCAATTTCTCACCCTATGAAACCTGAATAATGATACCACTTGGAGTGCATAAACGTGTATAGTTGTAATCTATTAACACACTACTAAAGCTATAATGGTTATGTTTTTTATCTTAAAAAAGAATGGTGAAATTTGCCCAATTTTACTGAAAATTTCAGAACTGTTCTGATATCATATGGGAGTTTTCTGAAAATTTGAATGAATTAAAAGAAATTAGTATGTCTCCTTTCTTCATTTTCTACCTTCCCCTGCTGCCTCCTTTCTTTTCTGTGTTCCAGACGTATTCTCTACCTCTGTATCTGCTGCAATCACTAATAGTGGATCTTAGAATTGAGAGATTTCTAGGATGAATCAGGTTAATCTGCACTGAATTCCTGTATCAACAGCAAAAACTTTCAGAAAATCAAATTAATTCATTCAAGTTATGTCACTATGTTAATGAAAGCGAATGACATCAAATGACTCTCACTGAAAAATATATAAAATGCAATCCTAGGACAAGTGCATCTGTTATGGGTACTGTAGCCTAGTGATTATAGAACTAGACCAGCACCCCAGAGGTTTTGACTTCAAATCCCATCATAACAGGTTTTGAAATTGAATTTAATAAATCTGGTAATTTATGGGCTACATTGCTATAAAACCCTACTGATTCACTAATACCATTCAGAGAAGGGAGTCTGCCACTCCCACCCGGTCTAGCAGACATGTGACTCCAGTCCCACACTATGTGATTGACTCTTAATGCCTTCAGGGCAAATAGGGATGGGAAATAAATGCTGCTTCACCAGCATTTCTCACATCCCAATAACAAATATAAAGAAACATGGTGAACTTGCAATGCCCTCTTCCTGCGTCTTGGGTGTAAGAATTCTTACATAATCGAAAGGTACATTTACTCTATAAGAAGATAGGAGCATGTTGTTTTCCTGCTCTGGACCAGGAAATTGGAAAAGAAACAAGAGAGTATCAGCTAGAAGGCCCTGAGGCCCAGAGGACATTTTGTGAATGGGGCAGAAGAAGAAAGTACCTTAACACTCGCTCCTCTGTGATCCTTAGCTGTCCTGAGGGCTCTCGCAAATGCTGAAGCCATTGCAGGTCCTGGCACAGGTCCTTGCACGAGATTTCTTCAGGTGCCTCTGTTTGGGCAAGAAAGTGAGGCAGGATGCAGGGAACACTGCCTCCCGTCTCATTAAAGTGGTGCTGCTGGGCTTGCACCTACCCCAGGCACTTATGTCAACCTGGAATGTCCCAGGCCCAGGAAATCCCAGGGTGTACACCTGATATAGTGGGGTCTCTGCCCTTTTCTCCCCTTCACTGTGCATGGGGAATTCCAATTTTCCAAGTGCAGCAAAAAGAATAATCAACTCTGTCGAATAAGTGCATCCTTAAACATCTTTTTGAGTGTTAGAGGCTGCATTCTCCTGTAAAAACAGTCATCACTGGTTTTGCTGCTCACATGTAAAGAGTATGCGGCCGATTTTTGGATGGCCGAGCTGGTGCGTTGTGGGCGGGGGGGGCTCCGAAGATGGCGGAACCCCGGAGCGGGTTTGGAGCCTGGCTCCAACCCGCTCACTTCCGGGTTCCCCAATGACACGTTCGGGTGCGCGCGCAGCTCCCGCATGCGGAACTCCCGGCGGGATGATAATTTAGATAGTTATTTAGCTAGTTGAGGTACTTGACAGACCTCATTGACTGGAGATTTTGGCAGGGGTGTAATTTTGAAGGATCCTCAGCGTGTTTCCCGTGCTGTGGGAAACACTCCCTGTTGGAGCAGACGTGTTTCAGCCAGCAGCCAATGGGAGATGCAAAGGATTATTTGACAGTTGGGGGGAATACCTCATTTATTGCAGCAGGGCACTCTGTCACTTCAGACAAAGTTTTGGCTGCAACACCTTTGTCTTTCCACTCAAAATTATTAATTTATACCCTAAACTCTGCTGTGCAAACACATTTACCTACTTTGCAGACCCCCTCAAACTCACACCGTCAGGATGGGGGGGCGCCATAGCTGCATTCGTCACTTCATCCAAGGACGAGCAACATCACCAGCCTCACCAGGCATGCCGTCCACCTCCGCCACGTGGAGCTCCACAACACAGTGCTGCGCCACAGGCACCTTCACAACAGCAGGGAGGGCAACAACAGAGCGAGCGACATCGCAGGAGGCACTATTCTCGCCACAGGGTCTACAGACCGAGGCTCAGCTTCCTGGACCTCTCTGAGGAGCAGTGCATACGGAGACTCAGAGTCAGTCGCCTGGTAGTCGCAGACATCTGCAGTCTCCTTCATGCCAAGCTGCTCCCGGCTGGCCCGAGCAGCATCTTCTTACCTGTCGCTGTCAAAGTCACCACTGCCCTCAACTTCTTTGCCTCCGGATCGTTCCAGGGTGCCACCGGGGACATCGCTGGGGTCTCTCAGTTGTCTGCACACAAGTGCATAAGGCAGGTCACCGACGGCTTATTTCGCAGGGCCTCGCACTATATCAACTTCCCCATGGATGACCTCAGCCAGACGGAGAGGGCAGTGGGATTCCACGCTGTGGCTGGCTTCCCACGGGTGCAGGGTATAATTGATTGCACCCATATAGCAATATGAACACCTCTACACGAGCCAGGACTGTTCATCAACAGGAAGGGCTATCACTCCATCAACACTCAGCTCATCTGTGACCACCACAAGAGATTCCTTCACGTGTGCGCCAGATACCCTGGCAGCTGCCACGATTCCTTCATCCTCTGGGAATCCAACATCCCGCCTCTCTTCCACGCACCGAACACCCACAAGGGGTGGCTCTTCGGGGACAAGGGATACCCCCATGCACACGTGGCTCATGACACCGCTGAGGAACCCCACCACCGAGCAACAGAGTCGATATAACGACAGCCACATCGCTACCAGGTGTACAATTGAGCAGGCTATAGGGCTGCTCAAGATGCGCTTCAGGTGCCTTGATCGTTCTGGGGGAGTGCTTCACTATGCACCAGACAGAGTGGGATGCATTATAGTCGTCTGTTATGCCCTGCACAACATGGCACAACAGAGAGGGGTGCCGCTGGAGGAGGCCCCATCCACATCTGCCACCCATATTGAGGAGGAGGAGGAGAATGAGAAGGAGGAGCAACCCATGGGCAGAACAGCGGCTCACCTGGCTGCTCGTGAGGCCAGGGAGTCACTGATATGTGAACGGTTCTCCTAGCATCAGACAGTGTGAAGAGTCCAGTCCTCTCACCACCTGGACAGAGGAGCGGCCACACGAGCCGCCTCCTCCGCTCTCTGCATAAAATAGTCATACAACTACACATAGACCCACTGTAGGGTGACCCGATGGGTAGCACCAAGTGTGGGTGTTTATGGTGAACCTCAAGAAAGGGATTTATTACACAAGCCAGTCAAGAATGGGCAAGACGTGGCAGTCGTGGTGACAATAATAATATTTAACGTGCCAGTAACAAAAATCAAATATAAATAAAAAACATGACAACCCGTCAAACAGCCATGTGCATCCCCTTTGTGCTCACAAAACTTTTGCCTTACGCTTCCGACTACTCCAACGTGGTGCTTCCCCTGTGGCTGCCGCAGAGGTAGTGGCAGGTTGCTCTTGTTCATGCCCTGACCGATTAGATGCTTTGGGCCTATGCCCTCTGGGTTTCGGTGCCCGAAAGGGCCCCTCTAAAGACTGCTCCACCTGCACCTGTGCAGGAGCAGACTCGACCACCTGGAGAGGAGGCAGCATTGCGTGTACTGGTTGAGAGGGGGGCAACGGGTGAGACGGGGGAGCACTTTGAGTAGCATCCCCACTTCCATGTCCCCTTTTGCCATCATCCCTCTCCTGGGCCAGGCCCACATCACTCCTACCACCCTGCTGGACAACAGTTTGGAGGACATGTGTGAAGCCTTGTAAGGCCAGTGCTAGTGTATCTGCCTGTTTAAGGCAGCAGAAAGTTGCTCACCCTGAGCCTGAAGGGCCATTGTCAGGGTGAGCAATTGGTGCTTGAAGATCGATGGAGGCCAGCCTTCCTTCCATCACAGACATTCCCGCAATTACCCGCGACACTATCTCAGAGATGCCCTCACGTCCCTGTGACAGTATCTCAGAGATTCCCTCCTTTACCTGTGCCACTATTCCACTCATGCAGGAGTTGGACTCCTCCATCCTCTGCGCGATTGCAGAGAGTGCACGTGGCACCTGTTCCAGCACCTCGCAAATGTGCTGCTGCCCCTCGATCATTCTCCTTTTAAAGGATGGCCCCCAGGGTTCAGCATCTGTGTCCAGCTGAGCAGAGCCTGGAGAAGAATGCTCCCACCGACACGGACTCTCCACAGCTGCCCCTGCCACCAGTGTCTGCTCGTGCTCACGTGTGTGGTGACTCACAATGTGCAACCCCAACTAACTGAGGATGGGGACCCACCGAGGTGTGTGTATCTGCGCTGGTGGATGGCTCACTCAGATGTGAAGGTGCCCCCTCAGAGGCTGGTAGGTCCTCTGAGGAATCGCCCTCCGCCGTCATAGCAGTCGCTGAAGGCCCTGTAAGAGAACAGAAAGCAATATTAAGCATGATGACAGAAGTTGAGGTGCTGAAGATGGCAAGGTCTGTTAACATCATTTGCTATTGTGAGTGCTGAATGTTGAAGTTCCATCACCAGCCGTTTGTCGGGTGGCAGTCTCGGCGTCCCAGACGGACAGGCACTCGAGGGTGCGGCTCACTTTAAGAACCTCCTGCTCTGCATCCATGAGGATGACCTGATGTTGCGGCCTCCCCTCCGGTCTTCGCCCTCTCCCCTGCATTCTAGGCTCCCTTCTATAAGGGGAGAAAGTAGAGAGGCGTGTGTGAGGGATGGTGACATGGCCAACCGCTGAGTGCATTGGTTTGGGTGAGGCTGACATTGAAAGAGATGAATCAGAGGGTGAGTATGAGATAGAGCCATGACATTGTATGAGGATTGGGTTGAGTGGTGGTGGTGGGATAAGTACTGGGGAGGTGAATAAGTGCAGGTAAGTTGAGGATGAGTTTTGAGTGGGTGTCAGGAGCGATGTGATAGAGTAGTGTTGGCAATGCAGAATGAGTCGGGGGGTGGGGGCAGTGATGTGGAAGACGGAATGTAGGAGAATGAGTAAGTGTACTCACTTTGGCTGACCTCGTTAGGTCATTGAAGCGCTTCCTGCACTGGATCCATGTGCGGGAGACATTGCTGCTGCTGGTGACCTCCTCTGCCACTTCGAGTCAGGCCTTCTTGGTGGCAGAGGCAGGCCACTTCCTCCCTTCCGCCGGGTAGAAAATCTCCCTCCTCCTCCTCACCCCATCCAGTAGGACCTGGAGTGAGGCAGCGTTAAATCTGGGAGCAGCCTTTTCCCTGGTCTGCTCCATGCTGCACTTTTGGTTGGTTGCTGCAAGAGCAGCAATGTAGGAGTGCCCCTTTAAATAGGGCTCCTCCAGCTGACAGCCTGTGATGCGGGTGCGCAGTCCGCCCGCTGCGCAGGTTGTCGATGGGAAACCCGGAAACCCTGTAAGTGCCTTCAATTTACCCGCGATCGTGTGGGGAACGGACCGATTTCAATGGAGGGGTTACTCACGCGCCCAGTCGCCCCCCCCGCTGCCATCACGCCTCCTTGGTGATATCGGGGCCTATATCTAAATATCGGCCTATGAAACTGCAAAAGCTTTGGGCCCTGAGTGTATAGACCTAATGTGGCCACTCATCATAAATCCGATGTTTTGCTTACGATTACTGTTGTCAGTAGAATGATATAGCTGAGAACAATTTGGAAATGCTCATATGGTTTGTTCCAGATGGTTAGGTTTTTAGACAATGCGCCAGATACTTTGCCTTTCACAGCTGCAAGAAAACAATTACAATTTTTAAATAGCAATTTTTCAGCATGACGCAATTAACTTTAATTAATCCTGATTTAGAGTACATAACTCTGTCTGGAATATATTTTCAGAATATGTGCTGATGTGGTCTTTCACAAAATGAAAGAAAGTGTCTCCTATTTGGTGTAAAATAATGACTGAAATGTATGATAGATGTAATGGATAGAAATAGGACTTTATAATCTGGCTTTTAAGACTATAGACTTTAACACAGTGGCTGTGCCTGTGTCGTGAGTTGAATTACATTATTTTCTATTGTTGAGGTAAAAAAGAAAACTGCAAATGTTGCCAAAATCAAAATGCTGGAAATACACAGTGGGAATGTCAGCATCTGAAAAGAGCAAAGACAGGTTAACCTTCAGATGTTGACTCTTCATCAGAACTGGAAATTGAAAAATAATCAAAGCTCTTTAACCAAAACAAAACAAAGAGGGGAGGGTGCAGAGGAGGAGAGAACAAGAAATAAAAATTGAAGCCCTGAAATTTTGCCACTCTGTTCCTGATGTGCGGCAGGTGCACAGATTGGAGAAGTGATTGCACAGATCAGTGTGCTTAATTCATGGCGCTCTCGATTTTCTGCCCGTTAATTTTTCTGGCTGGAAAATTAGGAGTATCCTCGATGGGGCGTCCTCATCGCCATGCCCAATTCTCAGTACTCCAGTCAACTGTGACTCTATGCTGGGAGCAGAGTCTCACAATTTTGGAGCTCAAGGTTAAGTATGTTAACTACTACCACAAGAAACATTTAATGGCTTTAATAGCCTGTGAGCAAAAAGCTGGAAGGACATGAAGAAGTCATGGATGATATATAACAATCATCTTTATCAGGCAGTGGAAAGGAATTATTTTGTCAATTACTTACTTGAGTGAAGATTCTAGTCACCTATTTGTTATGGTTCTGTAAATGGTGATGGGATAATTTAGTAACTTGGTATCAATGATGACACTTACTGAAAGCTGGAGCATTATGCAAACCCAGTGAAGTAGTTACTGATTGGCTAAATTAAGTGATGTCTTGGCCCTATACAATGTCAGATGGGAAGCAGAGAACTATTTGGAACTATAACATGAGTTTCACTCTCTTTCTCCCCTATCTATCTTGGCAGTGAATTGCAATATAGCAGGAACTAAAGTGGCTCGGAGCAAAACTACTAGGCGTGGTTGTGAAATTATGTGTCTGCAACCTGTTTGGCCATTTGTTGTAGTGTGTTCTGTTTTGAAGGACCGCAATGTGTCTTCAACTCCATCTGATCCTGGAGAAAGCTGTTAGGGTTACGTTGAATACAAACACTAACGTAACCCCATATACATATAATGCAATTACTTTTTACAAGTGTTGATAATAATGCAAATTTTTCATAGATTGGCTTTGGGATTCATTTTTGTAGTTTTATTAATAGTGGGAGATGGTTGACCTCAGGACAGTTCTCTCTAAACCCAATATATCAAGGTACTTGACTCAAATTTAGTATCTCAATCTACCAGTGAGGAGTGTAAGTTTCCTGCTTTGTTGTCCACTCAAGTGGAATAGACTGAATGTCACAATTTTTTTAAAAAAACTGTCTGAGTATGATGGGGGACAGATCAGATGGTTTAAATATTTAAATATTTAATGGAACAGTAAATCCCACCTGTACCATAAGAATTAACTGTTGTTTGTGCTGAGAAAACATGTCCATTTATATTGTCAGGTTTTTGTGACACTGACCATGCTGTCACAGATGAAACTAATTGCAAAGGTCACAGGGTAGATGAATGGATCGGATAAAATCTTTCTTTCATATATTACTTGCATAAATCTCCTTTGTTATGAGCCACATGTGGCCATCTACCTACTCCATTCTCCTCAGACTCTGCCCAGTTAATATTTATTCCCTGGATGATTCTCTTCACAATTTGATTCTGATTCACAATCTTAGAGAGAATTTTGGTCCTGTTCTTTTTTGTAAATAGTTGCCAATTGTGATAACGTGTGGTTTTATCACCAACAATTGCTTACTTAAATTCATCGTTTTTTTGATGCACAAATATAATATCTGCTTTCTGTGTCTCTTCTTGAATGCGATCATTGGACCTGAGTGGTCCCCAAGCAGAAAACTACTTGGCACACTACATTATTGTAGCTATATACAATCATACATATATATGGACACATAAAGTTTTAGGATTCAGATAGACTTGTTCTTACTTTATTTCATGATAATTGCCAGGAATTTCCTTGGAGCTGCTCCTGATCCATAGTGACTTCACCGGAAGTGTGGTGGAAACCCAACTACTCACTACCTTAACAAGCTGAACCATGGCTTAAGTTGTTGTTCCTACTTCTATTGTTACTGTTTTCTTCTGACTCCTTTTATACGGAAGATGTTACTTTGCAGATTTTAGCTTGGAGTTGATGCCTTCGTATAATAGTATTTTAAAATGATAGGTATGACATCTATCATGCCTTTTCACTTTTAAGTGTAGTATCAAATGGTAGGAAAATTACACCTCAAATCCAGAGGGAGCTAATTTTGCAGTAAGGCAAACCGTTACCTTTTTTTACACACAGCTCTCCAGAGATCAAAATCAAAACCTGTTTTCATGAAAGAAAGAGGGAGCCAACCTGGAATATTTAGCATTCTGCATAAAGGAGTATTTGTTCTAGACTTTTTGTAATAACATAATTCTGACAGGTATACAAAAGCAGTTCAATATACTAAAATCAACACCCTGCGCTGTTACCTTTTCCTTGACATTTTTAACAGTTCTGGGCTGATTTCACACATGGGATAAATCCTGCGAGATTCACACTTCAACAGCCCCAAACCGTATGATTGAAGGGCATAAAAGCAGAAGCATCCCTTTTCCCAGGAATCAAATTTGCAACATGATGCCAATGAACCAATGGGTTATCTCTGTGCATTCAGTGTGATATGAAAATGGATAATAAGGGCTCATGCCACTGAAGCCCCATATGGGGCAATGACCTAAGCCTGTGATACCCCATCTCTAGGCAGGCAAGACCCTTGAAATATTCCTGGTTTAGCTGAGCCAGAGGAACGCTGTCAAATTACTCTGATCCCCAAACGGGTGTTTTTCTCAGCGTTCATTTAACTGTGCCAATATCTCAATAAAGGTACGTTTTTGTCTTTTGCACTCCTGATACAGAGTTTTGCATGCTGGGAGTGCTAAAGATGAATATTCACACCAATTTGCCAACATATTGTCCTGCATGTACTCCATATCAAAACTGCATAGCGACTTCATAAAATGTATATATGGAACATAGGAACTTGAGTAGGCCATTCAGCCCCTCGAACCTGTCCTGCCATTCAATTAGATCATGGCTGATCGATACTGATATGTATTCTTTCCTCAGAATAATTTTAAAAAACAAATGACAGTCCATATTTTTGTAACTGATTCATTATTCCATCTTTATTTTCTCCTTTAGTTAGTTACTCTCCTCTGTGATTTCCTTCTTTTTAACCATGAGCAGGTTGACAGAATATACACTTCATGGCTTCTAATATCAATGTTGGCCTGCAAATCAATGATTTATTTTCAGGGATGTAGGTTGCCCAAAACTCTATAAAATCGACAACAAACTTGATGAAAGTCAGTAAAAATATAATCATATATTTAAGTGTTCAACTGGGCTTAAAGAGCAGACTATTGATATTTTAAAGGTCATCCATTTATTATAAGAAAGTCTAAAATGAAAAAGGCCTTCTGGCTCTTTAAGCCAGCTCCTTCCAACAGACCATCAGGTGTTACACATGCAAATTTCCACATTACATTTAAAAAGAAAGGTGTAAAAAATAGAAGCCAGTCATTTCTTGGTGGCTTCCTCCGACCTTTGAGAGGAGCTGAGGATTTACAAGAAGCTGACAATCTACAGAGAAGCATCCCAGCAACAGAAAATACTGCCTAATTATTTTCCGGATCTGGTTAAGAGCGACTGGTCTGTAATTGACCTCAAGATGTACCTATTTACTGAATTAGACCTATGGTCTTAAAGAGACACACCAGTTGCACAGAGCTGTATCTTAGCAGCAGAATAATACATTGTGCATTACATATAAAACTGAAAGATGACACAGAAGATCTGCTAGTTTATTTAATCAAGTAGGGGAGGATGGTAACCACAGCTAATGCTTCCAAGATAATAAAGTTCTGTGAAATTTCTCCCTGGCCGTAAAATGTAATGGAGCAAAATGCCAGAATTTTATAATCTACAGATGGTATCTCCACGAACAATTTTCATCTCCATAGAGTATTTCCTGTTGCTGAAGCAGAGTCCATACTTTTTAAAGAGGAATTAGACTGTTGCTTGAACAAGGTGAATACTGGAGTAGGAGAATAAAGTAGGAGAGTGGGGTTTAGACATGTGGTTCAAAAAACAATGGTGCAAATGTAATGGGACAAATGACCTGATTCTGTGCTGTAACTTTCTATGATTATACAATCATCTATGTCCACATTTAACCTTTCTACCTTCAATGATGCTCTACATATACAAACTAGCTTTACTGATTTATAATCCTTTTCTTATGCCAGAATGTGGAAAATCCAAGTCACTGCTAATGGTGTGAGCCCATTCTAAATTCAAATTTTCGGTCTGTTACTCTTCAATTGGGCTATGTAGAAAAAAGAATCTACTTTTTCATTATTCCAGTTGAACATTTTTCAAAAGAAACTGTGTCTGTTACTTAAAATAATCCTTAATAGCAGGCAGGTGAATGGAATCCAAACAGCACCTGTAAATGTTAACTTCCCATGAGATGGCATTAGCACTCCTGAGACACATGAGATGGCGAGTGTGTGTAAGGCCAGCAGAAAACAATGCATGTGAGAGGGGAAGAGAGAATATGCGATATTGCAAAGTGTCTGTGAATGAGTGTGTGAGATGGAGACAGTTTTGTGTGTGACTAAAGATGAAAGGATGGATTTTGTATAAGAGTGAGGTGCTGAGGAAGATATTGCAATCTTGACTGATTCATGTCAGCTGTTTTCTAGCTCCTTATCTAAATCTCATTACCCATGGTAGAACCATAGATATATAAGTGTCTTTAAAATTTACTGAACTACTTCACTATAGGATAACTTTGCATAGACAATTATGGCAAAATGAGTATTAAGGTCTGGCTGCTTTTCCATTAAATTATTAATAGCTATGCTTCGATATAGTAACTAAAACATAAGAGATCCAATTGTATATTACATATTCTATAGGGACGGTCATGGCTAAGCATTTCTAAAGATCCTTAATAAAAGTATTGACATGCTTCCTTCATGTTGAAAGCTAAGGGAGCTGGGTTCAGTCTCAAATACTACTGTATAAATTCTTAAGCACAGCTTGTGCACATTTGATGCTCATGCACACTGTGCCGAACAATGGGCTCGATTTTAGGGTCGGGTTTCCTGCGGGTTTCCAGCGGGGGGGCCCCGAAAATCCCGATATGCGGTCACGTGACCGGATCGCGCCGCGATCCCGACCACTTCCGGGTTCCCCGATGACGTGCGGGGCTGCGTGCGTGGCCCCCGCTGGTGGGAATCCCGCAGGCAATTAAAGCCAGCGGGGTTCCACTTGAGAGTACTTACCTTGCTTGTTGAGGTCAGTTAATGAGCTGAATCAGCTGTCAAAAGAGGAAGTGTGGGATTTCACCTGCATCGCAGAGTGTTTCACACACTGGGGGAAACAGTCTCTCTCCAACCAGGCGTGTTGCAGCCAGCAGCCTGTGGCAGGTGCCAAGGTGCACTCCATGGGGGAGAGCCCTCACCCACGCAGGAGGCCACCGCGTCACATAGGGCAACCCCTGCCCCCCACCACCCCCCGCCAAGCCAGAGGACAGACCGACACGAAACCGCAGCCCCAGTCCGAGGAACCACCCACCTACCCTGCACAACCCCTCAGACCAACACCTGCCAGATGGGTGGGGCGTGGACACCCTCGGAGGACGAACAGCATGACCAGCCCCAGCAGCCTCGCAGTCCACGCTGTCCGCCGCAGAGACGTGGAGCCCCCCAACACGGTGTTGTTGCACGCCCATCTGCACAGCAGGAGGGAGGGCTACCGCAGAGAGAGACACGTCGCAGAGGGCACTACCCTCGCCACAGGGTCCACAGACCGAGGCGCAGCTCCCCGGACCTCTCCGAGCAGCAGTGCACACGGAGGCGCAGATTCGCTCGACATGTAGTCGTGGAGATCTGCAGGCTCTTTCATGCCGAGCTGCTCCTGGCTGGCCCCAGCACCAACTGCTTACCTGTCGCTGTCAAAGTCACCACTGCCCTCCACAACTTCTCCTCCGCATCCTTCCAGGGTGCAGCCGGCTACACCGCCGATGTCTCTCAGTCGTCTGCGCGGAAGAGCCCTGCAAATACACCTGCACCTACTCTGCAGTAACACGATGGGTGGCATCAGTGGTGGGTCCTCATAGTGATACCCAGGAGCGGGCATTATTGGACACAACAGACAGGATTCGCGGAGACATGGCAGTGGTGGTGCCAATATAATGTGTGCTGTTTGTTGCTCTGAAATTCAATATAGGTGACACCCATGGCAAACCCTCCGACACCCTTGTGCACCCCCTTCATGCTCACGAAACATTTGCCTTACGCTGCCTACTGCACATATGTGATGCATGCCCTGTGGCTGCAGCACAGGTGGTGGCAGGTTGAGTGAGGCTGGCCGTGAGGGAGATGCACGAGAGGGTGAGTATGGGATAGAGCCATGAGATTGTATGAGGATTGGGTTGCGTGTTAGTGGCAGGATGAGTACTGGCGAGGTGAGTAGGTGGAGGTAAGATGAGGATGGGGTTTGAGTGGGTGTGAGGGGTGATGTGACAGAGTAGTGTTGGCGGTGCCGAAGGAGATGTGGGGTTGGGGCAGTGTTGTGGCAGATGGAGTGTAGGGGAAAGACTTCGTGTTCTCACTGTGGCTGACCTACTGAGGTCATTGCAGCGCCTCCTGCACTGTATGCAGGTGGGCGATATGTTGGTTGCGCAGGTGACCCCCTCTGCCACCTCGAGCCAGGCCTTCTTGGTGGCAGAGGCTGGCCACTTCCTCCCGCCCGCCGGGTGGAAGATCTCTGTCTTCGCCCTCCTCCTCACCCCATCTGATGATACCTGGGGTGAGGCATCATTAAACTGGGAGCAGCCTTCCCCCTGGGCTGCTCCATGCTGTAATTTGTTCCATTGGTTGCAGCATCTGTCAGTGGAGGACTGCCCCTTTAAATAGAGCGCCTCCAGCTGACAGATCGTACTGCGCATGCGCAGCCCGCCCGACGCGCAGACCAGCAGCGTGGACCCCGGAGGATCAGGTAATTGATTCCTATTAGTGTGTTGCCTGCTACGATCGCGCGGGCAACCCACTAATTTCACCGAGCGTGTTGACCATGCTCCCGAAACCCAACCCGCCGGAAACCCGCAGGCCTGGTAACATCGAGCCCAATATGTCTGGCCATTTTGTAGGTTTAGTCTCTAGATAACAAATAGGAAATATTCTTGAGAAAAAAATAGACCAAGACACTAGAATCAGTGTTCTTTATATATAATTCAGAGAGACAGGTGGCAGTGAGGCAGAGGTTATCGTAGTATCTAATCTGAAGGACAGTGATTCCAGATACACTATGATGAAAATGTATCAATAGATAAGAGATTGTCCCCAGATGCAATCAAACTTGTAACGTTCTCCCTGTTCCAAAGCAATTCTTGCCAACTAATTTATACTAATGATGGCCAAACCAGCAATTAATCTGGTTTGAACAGGACCATCCCAAGTATAATAAAAACAGAAAATGTTGGAGATACACAACAGGTTGATCAGCATTTGAAAGATAAAGCTTGATTAATGCTTTGTGTGGGACCCTTCGTCAAAGCCTGAACTTTGCAAAAGAGTAAATAAAGTAGCAGCTGCTTTGGGCATTGCTATGTCAATGTGTAATGTCAGAATGGCGGGGCATGAATTTTTATTTTCAGTCAGGCTGCCATGGGTACTTGACTAGAGGACTTGTGATGAAGGGTCACACCCAAGACATTATGGAATCATAGAATCATAGAACGATACAACTCAAAAGGAGGCCATTTGGCCCATCGTGCCTGTGCCGGGTCTTTGGTAGAGCTATCCAATTAATCCCACTCCCCCGCTCTTTCCCCATAGCCCTGCAAATTTTTTCCCTTCAAGTATTTATCCAATTCCCTTTTGACAATTACTATTGAATCTGCTTCCATGTGCATTCCAGATCACAACTACTTGATGCGTAAAAAAATGTTTCCTCATGTCGTCTCTGGTTCTTTTGCCAAAAATCCTTACATCTGTGTCCTCTAGTTACCGACCCTTCTGCCACTGGAAACATTTTCTCCTTACTTACTCTATCAAATCCGTTCATGATTTTGAACACTGCTATTAAATCTCCCCTTAACCTCTAAGGAGAACAACCTCAGCTTCTCCAGTCTCTCCGCATAACTGAAGTCCCTCATTCCCGGTACCATTTTAGTAAATCTCTTCTGCCTCTAGTAAACCTTTTTAAGGCCTTGACATCCTTCCTAAAGTGTGGTGCCCAGAATTGAACACAGTACTCCAGATGAGGCCTAATCAGTGTTTTGTAAAGGTTTGGCATAACTTCCTTGCTTTTGTACCCTATGTCTCTATTTATAAAGATAAGGATCCTATATGCTTTTTTAACAGCTTTCTCAACTTGTCTTGCTACCTTCAAAGATTTGTGTACATACACCCCCAGGTCTCTCTGTTCCTGCACCTCCTTTAAAATTGTATTCTTTAGTTTATATTGCCTTTCCTCTTTTTTCCTACCAAAATGTATCACTTCTCTGCATTAAATTTCATCTGCCATGTGTCTGCCCATTTCACCAGTCTATGTCCTCCTGAAGTCTGTTACTATCCTCCTTATTGTTACTACATTTCCGAGTTTCGTTTCATTTGCAATCTTTGAAATTATGCCCTGTATACCCAAGTCCAGGTGATTAATATATATCAAAAAGAGCAGTGGTCCTAATACTGACACTTGGGAAGACTACTGTAAACTTCCCTCCAGTCTGAAAAACAACTATTCGCCGCTACTCTCTGCTTTCTATCCCTTAGCCAATTTTGTATCCACACTGCCACTGTCCCTTTAATCCCATGGGCTTTAATTTTGCTAACTAGTCTATTGTGTGGTACTTCATCAAACGCCTTTTGTAAGTCCAGATACACAACATCAACTGCACTACCCTCATCAACCCTTTCCATTACTTCATTAACTGCTTCATTAACCTATCTTTCCCTTTGAGATGCTGACGGACCTGTGAATTTCCAGTATTTTCTGGATTTATTTTAGATTTCCAGCATTCACAGCTTTTCTCTTGATCTCTACCACATAATAAACATTTCCTTTCCTGCAGGGACTAAAAGGCCATGTCAAGAAACCTTCAATTTAACAAAGTTGGATGCATTCATATTGTGGCCAAAGTAAAACAGATTATGGATCACTTCCTATAGGATGGCAAACATTATTCCAATGTTGCATATTACAATTTATAGATAGTGGTTAGATGTTTACTTCATACAGAAGTACTCCCACTCTTTAATGATGGCTGTGATCTAGGTTTGTTTATTCTTGAGTGACATTTTATTTTGCTTTGGCTGCATCAATAGTGTAGGAGTAAAAGCAAACAGGAAGGATGCTTACCTTTTTATCCAAATCATTGAACTTCAGAACATATTAGAACATGATATATTGCACAATAACACTGCTTCATTGTTTGACATGACCCTCCATATGCTGTTCGTTGTGAATTCCCCATCCATCCTTCCAGTTTCTTGCAGCTAATTTGTCAGATACTGACCACAGTGGCTACCCCATTATAAAATATTAATTGTGGCATCTTGATTTATTGATTAATGATATTGTGAGGTTCGGCAGATGTGCAGGCAATCTAACAATCAGACACATCTGCTGTTCGCACAGATTGACCATCTTGAAAGTGAAATCAACTTTTATCATAGTCCGTCCGCAGATAAAGAGGAATATTGCCTCTGAAGCCAGAAGTGGAGATATGAAGCATATGTATAATATTAAATTTTCAGATGAAGAGAAAATTGAGATAATCAAAAGAGTTCTCAGATGATGTCTCTGGATTTTTGCCAATCAAGCAGCTGAGAAGTACTTTGAAGCTAGGGAATTTTAGAAAACAGACATGGCCCTTTGGGTACCTCATAACTATGTTATTCTGTACATTGTTAGGGTTTGACAGATCAAAGTGTAGCTGGGGATGCACCGGTTTGTGGAGGTTCTGTGTTGTTATGCAGGTCAAAGTTTGGGGAACATGGAACAACAGATGAACATTTGAACATTTCACTACTTACCTTATTCACAGTTACTTACAGAGTTCAAAGTAACAACCAAAGAATCTGAAGTGGGGAAAGCACTGCCTGATTTTTTTTTAAATGGGCTTCTTCAACAGTAGGATTAATTTCATTATTTTAATCATTGAAATTGAGTGGAACTTTCTGAAAATAAAATACAGAAGTACACCAGTTAAATTTGAAATCTAATCAATCATTCTTGCACTGATTTCACACCCTGTGGGTAACTATATGAAAAATATGATATAGGTTCAAAGGCATGACAGTAAAACATTCAAACTGACAGTGAAGAATTATTTTCAGAATGGTGTATTTCGATTGACGATTGTTGACTGGAAGTTCCTCCTTGTGTTACATTTATCCTACTAACAAATTCAGAGTGGGTTCATGATGTTATCTCTTGAGACAAATGCTACATGTGGAGGAATTTCTAATCAGGCATGTTTTCTGTAGCTTATACAAGCTGGAACATGCCAGAAAATATTAAAAGATTACTCTTTAGTAGGTAATTGCACCATGTAGTGTGACACTGAGCCCAACAAAACAGAAGGTCCCAGCTTTGATCTGTGCTCTGCATTGAGCGAGCCGATCTCAGCCAGGACAGTGGTAGGTGCATTGCAATTAACCTTCATGCCCTTGGGTTAGTGAGCGTGAAAAATCTGCCCTACCGTCAAATAGTCTGTCCTCAGCCATTGTCCCCATTCGCACATGAAGAATATATACATGTGTCGCTGGACCCCGTGGAACCATACTCCAGCAAGAGTATATTATATTAGCTTGGATAGAGGATTGGTTAACAGACAGAAAACAGACAGTAGGAATAAGCAGGTCATTCTCAGGTTGGCAGGCTGTAACTAATGGGGTGCCGCAAGGGGATCGGTACTTGGGCCTCAGCTATTTACAATCTATATTAATGACTTAGATGAATGGACTGGGTGTAATGTATCCAAGTTTGCTGATGATACAAAGCTAGGTGGGAAAGTAAGCTGTGAGGAGGATACAAAGAGTCTGCAAAGGGATATAGACAGGTTAAGACAGTGGGCAAGAAGGTGGCAGATGGAGTATAATGTGGGGAAATGTGAGGTTATTCACTTTGGTAGAAAGAATAGAAAAAGAGAATATTTTTTAAATGGTGAGAAACTATTAAATGTTGGTGTTCAAAGAGATTTGGGTGTCCTTGTACACGAAACACAGAAAGTTAACATGCAAGTACAGCAAGCAATTAGGAAGGCAAATGGTATGTTGGCCTTTATTACAAGGGGGTTGGAGTACAAGAGCAAGGAAGTCTTGCTGCAATTGTACAGGGCTTTGGTGAGACCACACCTGGAGTACTGTGTACAGTTTTGGTCTCCTTGCCTAAGGAAGGATATATTTGCCCTAGAGGCAGTTCAACGAAGGTTCACTAGATTGATTCCTGGGTTGAGAGGGTTGTCCTATGAGGAGAAATTGTGTAGAATGGGCCTATACTCTCTGGAGTTTAGAAGAATGAGAGGTGATCTCATTGAAGCAAATAAGATTCTGAGGGGGCTTGACAGGGTAGATGCTGAGAGGATGGTTCCCCTGGCTGGAGAGTCTAGAACTAGGAGGCATAGTCTCAGGATAAGGGGTCGGCCATTTAGGACTGAGATGAGGAGAAATTTCTTCACTTAGAGGATTGAGAACCTTTAGAATTCACTACTCCAGAGGGCTGTGGATGCTCAGTCGTTGAATATATTCAAATCTGATATTGATGGATTTTTGGACTCGAAGGGAATCAAGAGATATGGGGATCGGGCAGGAAAATGGAGTTGAGGTAGAAGATCAGCCATGATCTTATTGAATGATGGAGCAGGCTCGAGGGGCCGTATGGCCTACTCCTGATCCTATTTCTTATGTTCTTATTTTCTTATAATATCTTGAGGAGAGGAGGGGAGGATTTAGAAACAAGATGGTATTAAATTTCACTGTGCGATACTAATTAACAAGTTGGTATAAAATTCCATTGTCCACTATTTCAACACAACTTCAACCCGTTTATTTTCTTCTATAAAATAGCAGACACAGGAATTTTGCACAAACTCATCAACACCTTCATTACTAATATAGGACAGCACAATGTCAAACCTTTTTTTTTGAGGATTTTGTTTAAGCTGTCCTCTATCTTCACTCATTCTGTTTGTCTTAGATTTGTTCCCATAGTGGAAGAGACTATAAACACAGAAGAGATTTACTGTGAATATTTACATCTGTTTTGAGAATGTATTCTCCAGGCTCCCCTGACACGTCAGAACTATTAGGCAGGAGGGAGCTTAGACAATACACATTAGCAAACTGTACTAGCATCAGTCCATCGTGAGGCCAGTGTCTACAGGTTCTGTTTGCAATGGAACCTCTAATGGTCTTAACACGTAAGGTGCAGCAATACTCTTGGCACAGGAATGAAAATGCTTACAAGACAAACAGCAAAAGAAACAGTTCGTAATTTTATTCGCTGAGTAAAGAAGATAAAATATGAGCAACACTGTGGCTTCCCTGCTCAGCCCCAAGTTAAAATTGTAGTTGGGGCCCGTTGACATCTTCGGACCCCGATTTGCATATGTAAAGAAAGACCCCACCGGCTTCAGGTGTGTGCGTTTTCCACCATCTCAAAAGAACAGGTTAAAATCAGGATGGGCGCGAAACAGGCAAGAAATCACTGGGTAAGTTACCCAGGGCATTTTAACTCTCCATCCGCTCAGTTTCCGGATTTTAATCAACCCCATGTCCAAAAGTAAATTTCCTGCTAGCCATTGAGATTGTACATGATTCGTTGAGTATCAATAGAGGGCACGGAATTCCTGATTGATTATTTTGAAAACATAACTAACTTTTCACTTCAGTTATTCCCCCATCATCTGAGAACCAAGTATTGCTGACATTAGTTGTGGGAGAATCCAAAACTAGGGGCCATAAGTATAAGATAGTCACTTATAAATCCAATGAAGAATTCAGGAGAAACTTCTTTACCCAGAGAGTGGTTAGAATGTGGAACGCACTACCACATAGAGTAATGGAGGCAAGAAGCATAGATACCTTTAAGGGAAAGCTAGATAAGCACAAGAGGGAGAAAGCAATATAAGAATATGCAGATAAGGTTAGATGAAATAGGGTAGGAGGAGGCCTATGTGGAGCATAAACACTGGCATAGACCAGTTGGGCCAAATGGCCTGTTTCAGTGCTGTAAATTCTATGTAGTTAGCTAAGAGTTTATGTGCAATTGGTAAGATGGTAACAGAATTTCACAGTTTTCTCGTTTTTTGCAGGATTCTTTGCCATCCCCAAGAAAGCAAATAAATTAGGAAAAGTCAATCAAAATACAAGATAAACTTGGTCTATGCGAAGGAGTTGACTTGATGGGCCAATGTCAATATTTTATTCTGTACAGGAAAATGCAGGTGTAAGGATCTCAGCTGCTGGCATGTGCAGTCAATGCGGATTCACTGTAAGTATTCAAAAGGGAGCTGGATGAGTTCCTGAGAGTGGCAAAATCTCTATATATAGAAGGTAGGTGGGTCATTGCAGGTTGTGTCACCCATTCGCTATGGTCTCCCGTAGCTTGCTTGATTGCCTTTGGGAGTCGGAGTGGAATTTCACAAGAATGTTTTCATGAATTGGACTAAGATTTTTTTCTGTTTTTTGCCTCGTCCAGGAGATTGCATGACCGTGTTGCGGGGGAGGGGAAATGGGCCGATTGTGTGCAGAAGTTAAGCTATGCCGGGATGGGGACAGGCTCGATGGGCAAGCTGGTCTTTTCCTGAGCTTCTTTGTATGTTTGTATATTCTCCTATGTTCCTAAGAATCTTTTCATGTTTGTTCTTCAACTAAGTTAAGGCAGATTTTGATAAGTTAAGCAAAGAGTTTAAACGGGATAACTTACGAAATATTTGCTGGCAGCAGGGACTCAATGAAACCAATGGATGGAAAATTGTGATTTTTCTGGAAGAAACCTGTAAAACTGAGGGGAGGAGGCACTGAATACCCAGCAGTGGGTCACAGTATTTTTGTCAGACCAGTGGAAACATTCCTGCTCCTCCTGACCCTACAGAAATATACGGAAACATTTTTTGTGGCTGTTTTGTGAGTGGATTCCGCTGGTCAGGCTGTTAAAGGCCTAGTACCCACTAGCATGCGTGCGTGGTTTACACTTCGCCCACTGGCGCTGGAAATTGCAAACGGACTCCTATAACCAATGTAGGATTCCAATTTGCATATTTTGCGCTGGCTGTCCATTTGCAGGCTTATCTCAAAATTGAAATGGGCAGGCCTCAGGCAGCCAAAGGCGGTCAATTAAAAAAAAAATTTCAACTGTCGGCAGCCCCATGTTCCAACATTAATGGGATGGGTGGCAGTTGAAAATCACCCCTAATTCGAGCAATCTTATATACTTGTAAAAAACATGACAAAATTGCATCAGAAGTAGGGATTTTTGCAATTTGTTTCTCGCTCTTGGTTTGATGGAATTGAGCCAGTTTGAATTGACCTGACTGCCTGAACTGAGACTAGTTTACTTGTCCCTAGAGAGACATTTTGTTGATTGTCTCTGCAACCCTAGTATTCTGGGTATGTGAACTTTCAAAACATATGGCATTCATTCCATTAATTTAAGGCAGGCTCTTTCCAGGATGGAAGCACTGAGGGGTTGCTACCGATGTCTTTGAGCTAATGAAAGTCTTAGCTCAGACTAATGAGATTCTATTGTATTCTCCAAAATCTGTTTTCTTTCTCATGGTTTTGAATGTGATGCATAATTATTATTTAGACTATTAAAGGCAAATATATTTAATCCTCTGTAGTCAGAACCACATAACTTGCATTTATATAACAGTTTTAACATTAAGAAATGTCTTACGATGCTTCACAAATAGGCTCAAGGAAATGGGCAACCGGACAGGAAGGAGCAATGACCAAAAGTTAGCTCAGACATAGGTTTGTGAAGTTTTTAAACGTGGAGAGAGTGGAGCAGAGATGGAGAGGCTTAGGAAGTGTGACCCAGAGAGCAGGACCGAATTGCCCAAAGGCTGTGCCATCGGTATTGAGGTGAAGGGACGGGGATGCGTAGAAAGCCCAAATCAGAGGAATGAGGCATTCATTTTGGGGTGAGGGGGTATGATACAGGGCTAGAGGAGAAATCTGACTGTTGTGCTACACAGCTGAAAATAATGAATAAACATATTGGTCTCGACTTTAACCCCTCCCCCGGATGGGCAGGAAAGAGTCAGGCGAGAGGGGTTTACAATCTTAAAAATCTAGATCCCGCCACCAAGCTGGCGCATTCCTGGTGATTCAGGTCCTGGACGAGGCTTCCACTAAAAGCAGGTGAGGGCCTACTTAAAATTCATGTCATTGGCGCCGCAGCATAATTTTAAGGTCCATGCAGGGGGAGCCCAGCACTGTCTGCTGCCCCGCAGCAACAACAAGGCGGGAAGAGCTGACTGGCCAAAAGAGACCCAGTTAAATGTAAAAATTTTGCCTATCTTTGAACTCCTTGTAGGCCAAGAGGAGCAGTAGTGCTCCCCTCAGGTACCTCAAGCTGTCCTTGGGCCTCCCTAGACCCGGCATTCCCACGATCTTCGAGGATTCCCCAGCACTGGCACCCCCGCAATCTCTCAGCAAGAGGAAATGCTGGCCTGGCCACCCCACTGCTAAGCTAGGGAATCCCCACCACCCACTAACTGCCGAGGACCGTTCCCACGTCAGTCAATCTGGTCAGGTATTGGGCGGGACTCTGGAAATATTTTTTCAAATGAAGCCCTGTTGTTAAGATTGGCAGGGCCTCCACTTCCCCAACCTTGCTGGGTTTGTCGGCTGCTACCGGGCTCTTGTGCATCCTTCCTGCCCCCCTGTAAAAGTCGGGTCCATTAACTCTTCTGGTGTAGAGCTTCACACAACAGGAGCGCACTTCAGGAATCCTATGTGGTTTTTTTTGGTCATTAAAATGAATAGGCAGAAAATTGTGCATGGTGTGCTGACCTCTGTGCCTGCAAAGGGAGTGCTAATTTGTAAAGTCAACCTGGTACACTTTAACAGAGAAATGTTCTGTTTGGGATCTCTTGTATGTGCTTTTCAGAATCTTGGTTCTTTGATGGCAGGAACATTACAATTGGCTTCAGTGCCCCTGGGGTAGGGAGAAGAGAAACCATTGCAGGCTCCCAGTCCTAATTACTGTCCGCTGAATCCTACTGGAAAATGCCAGTTTGTGGACATCAGGTGGTTTAATTTCTGCTAGTAGTGCACTCCTTAACGCATTCCTGTAAATTCCTTTGTGCACTATAATAATGAGGTTGTTAACCTATTTATTTTAAATGGGTTAATGATTATGTTAAAATGGCACCCAGAGGGATTTTATGTGACTGCATTAAGCATTAACATAGTGGACACAGGCATTTCATATGAATGCTTTAAACATTGGTATGCCAATATTCATACAGCGGTTATCAAGGCCAAAGCCTTTTTTATTGACTCAACTTTTATTTCTCAGTAGGCTGTGGGCAATTTTGTCAGCTGTCTAAAATATAATAACATACTGAGAGGATTCTGCGATCTCTCCCTTGATAATATTTAAAATGTTGCCATCCTGTTAATGGTTACAGTGCTTGCCCAATACAAGCTGCAGGCAGGTGTGATGAATGTTACTTGTACAGTCTCACAAAGATAGTGTAACATTTCTGAGTACGTTTTATATACTGACATAAATATTTACATTCTTATCAAAGGGCTCAAGGACTTTCTGCTGAATTTTTAAGTAGTGCAATTGTTATTAAAGTTAGTATCAAGGGTAGTCAATTAGAATTTGAATGCATTTCACAAGAAAAATGCTTTAAAAGCTGGCACATGCCCTAAAATTATGGACAGTGTTTAAAAAAATTGACATTTTCATCACATTCATTCTACATTTACATCAAAAACTTTAAATTGATCCAGTATATTATGTGCGCTAAAATGAGGGAAGAATTTAGTATCTTATTATCTCTATTCTGCTGAGTGCTAGTCTTAGCACATTGGTTAATGTGCTTATTTAAAATTCATACATGCACTATTTTAAGAAGTCATTAACCCTGCTTAACCAGCGTGCTAAAAATAGGGTTCAGCAGAATTTCAATCCATAACTGTTCGAAAAGAATAGGCATTGATGTAAAATTTATTGCAATCAATGAAAAATACTGTGGCCTCAAAATACCTGGGGCCGGAGAGAGCTGGGTTGAGGGGGGTGGGGCGGGGAGGGAGAAATTTGGGGCAGAACACAGTTACACCGCAATTCTGCCCCATTCATACTGCTCTTTAAATTTCAGTAAGGAGGCCGAGGATGGATCTTCTACCCATCCCCTATGTCAAGAGGGTGTGGCTGTGGGAGCGCCTGGATTTTCCTGGGAAATTCTGCCCAGTCCGTCTCCTATTAGGCTCAGCGGAACTTATGCCCGCTGAGAACAGGCATACGTTCTTTTATGGGCCTACTAAATGCAGGATCCCAGCCTCCTTTTGAGTGGTGTAGAGATGGGCTGCTCTTTATCTGGGAAGGCCCTTCTTGGTCCTGTTGTGGTGTGTCGGAGTGGTATACCATTGCTCTGACAGCTCTTCAATGGGGCTGGTGCTGCTAATGCACCTTTACAGGTGCTGGCAGCCCATCCTGAGTATGATAATTCTACA
The DNA here is from genome assembly GCF_035084215.1 of Heptranchias perlo. Taxonomy (NCBI): domain Eukaryota; kingdom Metazoa; phylum Chordata; class Chondrichthyes; order Hexanchiformes; family Hexanchidae; genus Heptranchias; species Heptranchias perlo. Next base: position 33,686,199 of record NC_090348.1, on the reverse strand, counting down.
GGTTTTTACTATACCTTCATTTAGAGCTGCTTGATCATTATTCAAATGAGGATTGAACGACTAATAGACAAAGATCCAAGGTTCAATCGATGGTCTGTGTTGAATTAGTTGACCTCAGCTGGGACAGCAGTAGAGGTGGTACAATTAACCTTAGTTAGGGAAGACAAAATTGGCCAGGCTCCTGATCGCGATCCAATGAACCCTGCTGGAACTGTGCATATGTGGACATCCAGTGAGGACAGGGCTAGACATCAAGTACTTGGGGGTCAAGTAGTCTGCTCCAATAGGATGATTTTTATTTTTTAAAATTGATGCCTTTGGGTTCGATTTATCTCAGTTTGGGCGAATTCTGAGACCTTCTCAAGGGTTTCAATGAAACTCAAGCAAGTGGCGTACTGGGCAGAATTCCATAGGTAACCTGGGAACCGCCCTCAGACATATGTCCCCTTAACCCGGGAGGGGTAGGATGAGCTCTCTTTGTCCCCTCAACTGGAATTTACATGGTGCAGGATAATCACCAAACTAGGCACCATGCCAAATTCTGGATCTCCATGCACAATCCTTCCACTTTCCACCCCTGGTGCCTAATCAGAATTTTGGGGCCATTGATGTTAACCTTTTAATGACCCATTTCTAAAATTATTGAAAAGCAGTTGGCTGTAGTCTTATGTTCAAAATTCAGATTGGGTGGCCCAGTAACTCTGATGGTGAGGCATTGAACCCTCAGTGAGAGAATTTGAGTTTGATTTGGAGTTGTGATTGATGTTGTGAATTGGGTAACTTCCACCAGTTCTCAGCTAGGTTGATCTTGTGATAAGAGAAAAATTGTTAGGACTGTTCCTGTCTGCGAGAAATGCACCGATTGCTGTCCAGTGCAAGTCAGCATTATTGACAGCTATAGGTAGTTGCACAGTCTGAACTGCCCTGCCCTTTGGTTGAAGGATGAAGCATGACACCAGGGAGGAAAAACAAACAAAACAAAAGGTCACTTTAGCATATTGAGACGTTTTGTGTGATCCTGATTGTGTTTGTGGAACAGCATTTTCTATACATGTTTATTGAAACCAGAGGCAAAGCCTTATACTGACTGTACACCAACAACATTACACTGACCTTGAACCAGCAGCCTTATACTGACTTGAACCAACAGCATTGTACCGACTGTGAACCAACAGCCTTGTACCGACTGTGAACCAGCAGCCTTATACGGACTGTGAACCAACAGCCTTGTACCGACTGTGAACCAGCAGCCTTATACTGACTTGAACCAACAGCATTGTACCGACTGTGAACCAGCAACATTGTACCGACTGTGAACCAGCAACATTGTACCGACTGTGAACCAGCAACATTGTACCGACTGTGAACCAGCAGTATTGTACCGACTGTAAACCAACAGCCTTGTACCGACTGTGAACCAACAGCATTGTACCGACTGTGAACCAACAGCCTTGTACCGACTGTGCACCAACAGCATTGTACCGACTGTGAAGCAGCAGCATTGAACCGAATGTGAACCTACAGCATTGTACCGACTGTGAACCAAAAGCAGTGTACCGACTGTGAACCAACAGCCTTGTACCGACTGTGAACCAACAGCATTGTACCGACTGTGAACCAACAGCCTTGTACCGACTATGAACCAACAGCATTGTACCAACTGTGAACCAGCAGCATTGTACCGACTGTGAACCAGCAGCATTGAACCGACTGTGAACCAGCAGCATTGAACCGACTGTGAACCAACAGCCTTGTACCGACTGTGAACCAACAGCCTTGTACCGACTGTGAACCAACAGCATTGTACCGACTGTGAACCAACAGCCTTGTACCGACTGTGAACCAACAGCATTGTACCGACTGTGAACCAACAGCCTTGTACCGACTGTGAACCAACAGCATTGTACCGACTGTGAACCGGCAGCATTGAACCGACTGTGAACCTACAGCATTGTACCGACTATGAACCAACAGGATTGTATCGACTATGAACCGACTGGATTGTTCCGACTGTGAACCAACAGCATTGTACCGACTATGAACCAACAGGATTGTACTGACTGTGCAGCAACAGGATTGTACTGACTGTGAACCGATAGGATTGTACCGACTGTGAACCGACTGAATTGTTCCGACTGTGAACCGACTTGATTGTTCCGACAGTTAACCGACTGGATTGTTCCGACTGTGAACCAACAGCCTTATACGGACTGTGAACCAACAGCATTGTACCGACTGTGAACCAGCAGCCTTATACGGACTGTGAACCAACAGCATTGTACCGACTGTGAACCAACAGCATTGTACCGACTGTGAACCAACAGCATTGTATCTTTGGAGTATCAGTCCTGGTGATTCTACCACAAACATTTCTGAACCGTTGGAAGTTTTACACCTGCGTTAGTTGCCTTCTACCAGAGGTACATCTACCAGAATGGGAGCATATAGGTCTTTTTTGTAATTATTCGTTCATGGGATGTGGGCGTCGCTGGCGAGGGGGGCATTTATTGCCAATCTCTAATTGCCCTTGTCATAGATACATAGACACAGGGTGAGAAAGGGTAAATCAGTTTCATTGGGGGGGGGGGACGGGGACGAGATGGGACCACGTTACACAGGGTAAACACATTTGTTTCACATTGAAAATCATATTAAATGTTTGTAAATCACCAATTTGTTTATGTTTCTCATTTAAATATTCTTCTGTATAGCCATAGGGCAATAAAAAGTTTATCTATTGGGGATGTTTGCCGAGACAACAATAGGAATAAAACGAGCAGTGCTGTAACAGGTAATTTAGAATGTCCAATGATTTTTGGGTAATGTTCGCTAGAGGTTTTAGGTGGATTTGCTTGTTCTGTATATGTGAACAGCCAGACCAGTGCATGAAATTTCTCATCTTGGCAAGTTGTGAATTCCTTAAGTGAAATGGTTGTTAATCAGATTTTTTTCTAACCTTCTGTGCCAATACCAATACCACTTCATCTGTCAGTGCAGGCAATTGCAGTCCCTTGTCATCCATAGTTATAGCATTGGTGTGTTTCCCATTGATTTTCAAGTGATGTATTGTCAAGGTTATGTGGCATGCATCGGACCACAATTTTTCTATACATTTTGACTGGCTCATATTTTAAAACCCCCTTCGAGCAATCAAGACACCAGAATAATTTCTTTAGAACCCCAGCTGTTTGCTTGATGATGCGCATGCTATCTTGTGTACCTGCTTGTAGCTATATTCTGCTGCCCTCTGTGAGTTGACCAACAGAGTAATGAGCCACAGTTTCAGACTGTAGCGCAAATTTTCTAACAACCAGCCCTGCACTCTGTCGTCATGTTTTAAATGCTGCAGCCATAGGTGGTTGGCTGAAGATGAAGAAGTTGATATGTGCTGATCCCAGAGGTTGAGTATTGACACACAAATTCCTCCATTGTGCATCATAGGTCAACTGCATATTGATGGGATGGAAGCCTTTGTATTTGATATAAGCCATGGGAAATGGATGAGTGTATCAGTTACATCTTGGACGCAGTTGAATGTGATTCTGTAGCTAATGCCGGAGAATTTCCCTCCAGATGCGATTGAAATAATGCAGTGGCAAAAACATTTGGAGCACCACTGTGGCCCTTCAGAGCCACAGGCAGAGCAGTCTACTATTATTTGTGCCATAGTTCAGTAATTGCTTCCCTGGAGAGCCTCAACCCCTTTTGATCCTGCTCCTTCATCAGTACCAGGTATGACATTCTGACTCTTTAGATCCTCAAATCTTTTTCCTAGCCTGTTCGCTCTCATGTCCCTTTCATCCACTCCCCATCTGTCAGGATGATGGCGGCCAGAACAGGGTAAAAAAAAATCATCTTGGTCTCCTCTTTCTAGGTTTAATGAAAATGTCATCCCATGAACAAACTTTGAGGTGAATTTATGGCTTCTTAACTATGCAGAACTTGTAATGTCATCCCTTTTAACTGGATCAACCCCGGTTAGTAAACTTAACTGGTCTTTTGCCAAATGCTTTGCTAATCCATTTCTATCATTGGAACCAGCTGTCAAAAACTGCTAACCTTTGACCTCAACAATCATGTTGAACCAAATGGCACTGATAGTTCTGGGTGTCATTCTACTGTCAGAAATGTTTCTAATACCCAAAAATCCGTGCCCGTTGTGTCTTGTGTTTGTAAACACATGGAAAAATAAAAGTTTGAAAATCATATTTTCAAAGAGACCATGTCCATTTAACAGCATGTATATTTATTTTTTTCTTTCAGTATCTACGTGATTTCCATCAGAAATCTGTTGTTTTCTCTGATGAGGTGACCTTGCTACTGATTGAAATTGTTGTTTTTGCTGAAATTATTTCTCTACAAACAAGGGCCAATTTACTTATGCTCAAAATGACGGCAGGGTGCAGCCATGACTGGACAGCAATGGCTGTGGGAAAGAACACACAATCAATATTATCTGGAATCCTTACTCTTCCAAACAATGCAAGCAGTTGTCCAAAAGGCTGCAGCTGCTGACAGGCACTTGGGACTTTGATTTTCTTCAGGAAGCTTTTATGTGAGAAGATTGTTTATGACGGGTTGTTCACCCTCAAGCTCTAAAGGAGGCACTATTTATGCTGAGACATATCTCTTCCAAGGGTCATAGAAGTTTTATGGCATAATGTCAGTAAATATGATAATGGTAACATTTTTCAGTTTGCTCACTGTACTTTTAGGTTAATCACTTTGGATCCTGGTTAAGAAACTCAAGCTAATATGTTGTTTTATGCAATCTTTTGCCACATAGTATAGGGTCAGGCTGTTCACAGACTAAAGCCTGTGAAATATTTATTTTCATTTTGATATTTTATATCGGATGTGTCAATTTAGCATATGGAAAGAACTCAATGCGTACGTAATAGGATGAATCTCTTGTGTAGACTGGACTGAAATTGTTAAAAGGCACAGAATTAGCTAAATGTGGACATAAGGTGGTGGTCCAAAACACTGCTATTTCTGGCAGAAGCTTCTGGCTCTCTCATTTTGCCTGCTAGAAACGTGTATTGTGGGTGGAAATGCAAGGTAGGTGATTTCCCCTTCCTAATATGGGAGGCCAATTGAAACACCCCTACTGCTACCCCATCTGACAACAGCTAACTCAACACAGAACAGGCTTTCACTCTAATACCATAATTACACACATTTACAGCCGTTACGGAGTTGGGGTTGATAAAACGAGAAATATTGATTAGGTAACGCCAAGCTTGGGTTTTAAAAGTAAGTAGATTGCAGGATGACGGAAAAAGTGAGAGAGATCAGAAGTTCCAAAGTTTTGAGTTCCTGGCAAATTTAGAGTAGGAGATGTGAGCATATTTATGATTATTGATTGAGGTACTCATTGATTATCCTTATAGCCCATGACTGTTATTAGGAGCCATACTAATTCAGTAAGCACAATTTGGCTATTTATTAAAACAAAAACATTATGTGCTCAGCATTTAACACTCAGCAGATCAGGCAACCTCTGTGGAGAGAACAACAGTAACAACTTGCATTTTTATTGCGCCTTTAATGTAGTAGAACGTCCCAAGGCACTTCACAGGAGTGTTATCAAACAAAATTTGACACCGAGCCAGATAAGGAGATATTAGGACAAGTGTCCAAAAGCTTGGTTAAAGAGGTATCATAGTATCATAGTAGGTACAGCACAGGAGGAGGCCGATCGGCCCATTGTGCCTGTGCTGGTTCTTTGAAAGAGCTATCCAATTAGTCACAGTCCTCCGCTCTTTCCCCATAGCCCTGTAAACTTTTTCCCTTCAAGTATTTATCCAGTTCCCTTTTGAAAGTTATTATTGAATCTGCTTCCATCACCCTTTCAGGCAGTGCAGTCCAGATCATTACAACTTACTGCGTAAAAAAATGTTTCCTCATGTCACCTCTGGTTCTTTGGCCGATCACCTTAAATCTGTGTCCTCTGATTATCGACCCTTCTGCCACTAGAAACAGTTTCTCCTTATTTACTCTATCAAAAACGTTCATGATTTTGAACACTTCTATCAAATCTCCCCTTAACCTTCTCTGTTCTAAGAACAACCCCAGCTTCTCCATTCTCTCCACATAACTGAAGTTCCTCATCCCTGGTACTATTCTAGTAAATTTTTTTGCACCCTCTCTAAGGCCTTGACATCCTTCCTAAAGTGTGGTGCCCAAAATTGAACACAATACTCCAGATGAGGCCTAACCAGTGTTTTATAAAGGTTTAGCATAACTTCCTTGCTTTTGTACTCTATGCCTCTATTAATAAATTGTAAACAATTTTACAACACCAAGTTATAGTCCAACAAATTTATTTTAAATTCCACAAGCTTTCGGAGGCTTCCTCCTTCCTCAGGTGAATGGTGTGGAATGGTCATTTCCACACCATTCACCTGAGGAAGGAGGAAGCCTCCGAAAGCTTGTGGAATTTAAAATAAATTTGTTGGACTATAACTTGGTGTTGTAAAATTGTTTACAATTGTCAACCCCAGTCCATCACCGGCATCTCCAATTCATGTCTATTAATAAAGCCCAGGATCCTATATGCTTTTTTAACAGCCTTCTCAACTTGTCCTGCCACCTTCAAAGATTTGTGTAGGTTTTAAAGAGCATCATAAAAGAGGAGAGAAAGGTAGAGAGGTGGAGAGGTTTAGGGGGGGAATTCCAGAACTTAGGGCCTGGGCAGCTGACGGCACGACTGCCAATGGTGGAGTGATGAAAATTGGGGATGCACAACAGGCCAGAATTGGAGGAGCGGAGAGATCTTGGAGGTTACTGAGATAGGGAGGGGCGAGGCCATGGAGGGAATTGGAAATAAGGATGACAATTTTAAAATAGGGAACTGATGAGTTAACATTCTTTTTTTGGGGGGGAGGCTTTTGTCAAAACTGAAATTTTTGTCTTTTTTACAAATTTTCAGCATCTGCAGTCTTTTTTGTTTATATTGACCATTTATTGGATGAATTATTCGATCAGCACTTTTGGTCACTAACGACAAGAATTGTAGGAAGTATACTAACATAGTAATACCAAGTCAAGGACACTGCCCAGTGGGAATGATCAGACCTGGAACTGAGAATGCTGAATTAATACACACAGTTGGAAATGATACAATTTTCCGAAGAGTTCTGGATTCATGATGATGTGAGGGGGCTGCAGTTCGATGATAGCATCAGAAAGTCACTGTAAGCAAATAAATTCAAATCAAAAAAGAAAACTTATCCAAAAGATAGAAAATAAAGATATTAAAGTTATTTTTTTATATGACTGTCACTTTTACAAAGGTGGTGATGTTCTTCAACGATGGTCCTTTGGTGATGAACTATCTCTGACTCTTATTCCCATTCAGGCCATTCAAATGTTGTTATGACATTGTGAATAAAGAAATTTGTCAGGCATGCAGGGGATTGCAGAGTCACCCTGTAGTCATGTACAGACATTTTAAAAAATGTTTCTAGGCAGAGAATTTTAGTAGATTATCAGCTAATGCCAGTTGGAGTTAGGCCAGTTCAAATCAACATGCAGCGCAGCAAAACTGATATTAAACCAGAAAATGCTAAGAAATACATAGCACGTTCGTGATTATCTACAAGGAGAAAAGCTAAACCTTTTATGGTGTAGGTCCTTCATCAGAACTGTGGTTCTAATAAAGGCTGTATATCAAAATGTTAGTTGGTCTTTAATTCTCTTTGCAGTCGCTGACTAACTTGCTGTATTTCCAACATTTTTCTATATTGGTTTCATGCATCCAGCATTTGCAATTTTTTTTTCTTTGTCACAACAAAATTGCTAAGTTTATTAATTGGTCATAATTGCAGGCAGTAAAGACCACAAAAATTACAGATGAATTGGTTCATTTTAAACCAGACCAGTAAAAGATGAAAGAAATATAGGCATTTAAAAAAGCCACAAAATGAACTTATTTCTGGGCCGTAATTTTCTGGTAATCTATCAACAAAAATAGCCTAATATGCCTATGATATGATGCTATATACATCCAGGTTGTTCATTATTATTTTCCCTTACATAACACTCTCTACTGTGCTCAGCACGTACACCACAAAGTGGCAAAAAAAGTAGACTGACAGGTAATCGCACTGGGTGAAACAGATAAAAGATTTTGTGACAAAGAGCCAGTAAAGAGGTTGAACAGTCAGATGAAAGGAAGCGCCAGTAAATATGTGGGGAACAAAAGCCAGACGGCTCAAACTGGGCAACCCACGAATCAACTGCCATTTCTTGAACCACATTGGTTTCAACTACACTGTAGGGGTATTACAAAGTTTGCTATGAAAAAAGCTAAATGCTCTGAAAATAAAGCAGAGCCCTTTAGGAGATTGTCATAGTGGCTTTGTATGTAAGTACGAAAAAAGCTTTAGATATCCATCCCTACGATAAACACCCTTTCATCATCATAGGTGAAGAATTGACTAGAAGAAACATATATCAACTGCACTATCCTCTTCGTCCTGATGTGTTGTTAGATTATGTGAGTTGCATAGTGTGTAAAATAAAAGCATTTGTTATGCAAAACATTTGCGCTTGAATTTGAAAAGCATTTTTATTTCAGTAACTGTTACGAATGGAAGCAGTGTGTGTCCTAATGAAGATACTACTGTGATTCCTGAGGGTCAGGACTTCCATTAGAATGGAGAATAACGCACTCGGATGCTCTCAGAGTTTAGACTTCATTGTGATTATTATCCGCTACTCTTACACTTATCTTCCACTTTATTATTTTGTTTAAGAAAAGACATTTTACATCGAAACTGTAGCACAGAGACAGGCCATTCAGCCCAGTTGGTCCATGCCGGCATTTATGCTCCACACGAGCCTCCTCCCTCCTCATCATCTAACCCACTCAGAATACCTTTCTATTCCTTTCTCCTCCATGTGCTTATCTAGCTTCCCCTTAAATGCATATGCATGAGTTTTATACTATTGTCCATTTTCTTTTCATTTCAGTTAAATTATGACTTTTCTTTTGCCTTGGTACTTTGTATGTCTAGCAGCAAATTCTGTAGTTCTCAATAACCCATAAAGCACCAGTCCAAAAACCCTTCTGGGATGAATTTCCTTGCAGGTTCTCTTTCTCGCCCGCTGTATCTTTGATGGAAAAGCTGCGGAATGCCCAAGAAAAACGGCGTTAGCACCATTTTTGCCATTTTTCTGGGGCTTCCACAGCTCTTGCACTGCAGTTACGGTGGACGGGTGGGAGAATCCCTGAGGAATTCACCCCCTTGGTGTTCTTTTTTGTAAGGAGCATTATATAAATGGTTGTTGTTTGTAGTAATAGTGAGTCGAAGGGTTATGATGGAAACTAGGGCTAAGATAAGAATGGCCTATCTGACATGAGCTTTTACTTATATCCTATCCAGTGTCATATCAGTGTGTTCATGTTCATGCAAAGAAATATCCATAAACCAAATCTTTTTTTTCTTTTTAAATTATGGTACATTCCTGCTGTAAACAATAAAACAACTAAATTCCATTTAATGAATAGCTGGACCAGCACTAATAACTACAGATCATTTTGGAGTTTATAAAGCTTTGATTGTGGCAGTAGTATAAATTGTAAGGCAAAATGTTTATAATTGATAACAATGTTCATAATTAAATGTGAAAATCATAATGCCTTATAACACCTTATTGGGAATTTGCCTTTTCAATATTGGGAGAGTAGTTGCTATCAGTTGCAATGCAGTAATGGAGTCACATTTCTACATCTATTGTACTTCCTATTGCATACTCTTACCTCTGTCTGTACATTTATTATATGGATATGTTTACAAATAGAACTTTTCTCAAAGAAAAATTGAAGCCAAAAACTTCAAAGAAACAAATTGGAAATTATACATGAGCATTTCAACATTTTTGTTAGTTATTCTCCATTGCATAAGGAAACTAGAAGCATGAAAGATAATTATATAATGTTTTAATAGTTAAGTTTTGAGGGAACTGTGCATCACAGTGCTTATCTTGTGGTGAAATACATTTTCAGATGTCTAAGGTACTTCTTGCCACTTCTGATGTGACTGTATTATTACTTTTTAGCAATTTAAATTCCAGCTGAAAAATAATTAATAAGCACCAGTTCAACAAGTTCAGTTCTGAAATAAGCAATTTGCTTTCAAAGAACCCTGTCTTTTTCATTTCGTACAGCACACTGCTTCTGGTAGGAGTAAAATGTTTCAAAGATATAGTGAACTGGACTTGATGGGATGCCCTCTGTGATGTCTCTTACTTTCTTTAGCAATAGAGTAACTGACTATGGACCATTTGTGTCAACCCAGATATAGAAACATAGAAAATTTATGGCACAGAAGGAGGCCATTCAGCTCATTGTGTCTGTGTCAGTTGAAAAAGAGCTACCCAGCCGAATCCTGCTTTCCAGCACTTGGTCCGTAGCCTTGTAAGTCACGGCACTTCAAATGCATATCCAAGTACTTTTTAAATGTGATGAGGGTTTCTGCCTGTACCACCCTTTCAGACAGTGAGTTACGGACCCCTACCACCCTCTCGGTGAAAAAAATTTACCTCAGCTCCCCTCTAATCCTTCAACCAATTACTTTAAATCTATGCCCCCTGGTTATTGACCTCCCTGCTAAGGGAAATAGGTCCTTCCTGTCCACTCTATTTAGGCCCCTCATAATTTTATGCACCTTAATTAAATCACCCCTTCTCTGTTCCAAAGAAAACAACCCCAGCCTAAACAATCTTTTCTCACAGCTAAAATTCTCCAGTCCTGGCAACATCCTTGTAAATCTCCTCTGTACCCTCTCAAGTGCAATCACATCCTTCCTGTAATGTGGTGACCAGAACTGTACACAGTACTCAAGCTGTGGCCTAACTAGTGTTTTATAACCTCCCTGCTCTTGTATTCTATGCCTCGGCTAATAAAGGAAAGTATTCCTTATGCCTTCTTAACCACCTTATCTACCTGTCCTGCTACCTTCAGGGATCTGTGAACATGCACTCCAAGATCCCTCTCTTCCTCTACACCTCTGAGTGTCAATATCTGGGATATAGATGCTGGTAGACTGAAGTATAAAATCTAATCATATACCATTGTTATTTTCTGCTATGTATGCATCCTGGGCTCCTTCCCTTGTATTTTCTTCTGATAATATAAATTACTATTTTAATAAAATAGGTATACTGTATAATATGTATTATAGCTTACAGTATTTCCTGGCAATGTTCCAAACAAAACATATCATTCTTGTATTCCTATCGTACCAATCCCCTGATACTGTATCATTTAACCTTTAGTTTCTACAGTGTTTTTTTGCCACCGTGGTTAAGAGAAGTGTAGTGAGCTTATCCAGCGAGTAGCCGTAAAGACCAGGAAGATCCCAAGTTCAATTCCTGATCGCTGCTGATTTTGCTGGGGACACTATAATTAGACTAGGAAAAGTTTACAAAAAACATCAACCAGGATTTCCATTCTTAATCATTATCTAGTGAGTTCTCCTTGAAAAGGGGGCATTGGATGAGGATAGGATCATGTTTTATTTTGCTGGACTTACATTCTGCAGACACCCACACATGAAGACTGGCAATTTGGACAAGGGACCAGATGGCTGCTGGTACTTGTGAATCTGCCCCCAGGACGAATTAAGGACAAGAGAGAAGGAAGTGGTAGAAAGTTTGGAATTTTAATAAAATTAGAAATAATGCATTAATTTACTGCAAAGAATAATAAATTGGTAAGAGATAAAACAATAACTGAACTTCTGGATTTTGCTGTCATTATAAACCATTTGGGACTCAGCTCTCTGGTATACAATTTCTTGAAAATTGCAGGATTAGCTCTTGTCTATGATGACTCATGGTTTGGTGGGGATGGGGTACCAGAGGGCAGCTGATGGGAAGGCAACACCTTCAGAGAGGTGGGGTAGATAGAGAGAAACTATTTCCTCTGGTGGGGGAGTCCAGAACAAGGCGGCATAACCTTAAAATTAGAGCTAGGCCATTCAGGGGTGATGTCGGGAAGCACTTCACACAAAGGGTAGTGGAAATCTGGAACTCTCTCCCTCAAAAAGCTGTTTAGGCTAGGCCAATTGAAAACTAAGATTGATAGATTTTTGTTAGGTAAGGGTATTAAGGGATATGGAACTGAGGCAGGTAAATGGAATTAAGATACAAATTAGTCATGATCTAATTGAATGGTGGAACAGGCTCAAGGGGCTGAATGGCCTACCCCTGTTCCTAGAGACGAAGAGAGAAAGTTTACAAGGAGAAGAAAGGGTCAATATTTTTTACATTGTATGACATAAATATGGATTTTTCTACGCTCTCTCAATCTGCAGGCAAGTTTTAGTGACCGAGATTGAGAGAATATCTGACTATAGCCCTCAATTATAACAGAATGAACAAAACTTAATTTAAGATCCTTATACATAGAGAAGTGTCACACACCACAATAAACTACATTCTCTGTTTGAAAGCTACACAGTGAGCATACTGTGCGGTGTATTTGTTTTAAATGGTTGAAGTTGGCGTGCTGAAGATTTGATCTACAGCATGTATTTCAGAGAAAGCATCTTCTTGTGGATGATAAATGAATACATATGTGGGGATGCACTCAAGTCAGTTCTTTGTTTGTTTGTTACAAGAACAAAAATAATGCCGTGACCTGTACTATATTGCAGCTATCACTTGTGGTTAAGCAGCTTAAAACATCTGAAGATTTACGGCGCATGAAGCCCAACAAACACCTCTTAAAGCTTCAACAGGATGAGCTGGTGAATATCTAGCCCTCCTTAAATCATCATAGAATTGAATCATACGGCACAGAAGGAGGCCATTCGGCCCATCATGTCCATGCTGGCCAAAAAAGAGCTGTCCAGCTTAATCCCACTTTCTAGCACTTGGTCTGTAGCCGTGTAGGTTATGGTACTTCAAGTGCACATCCAAGTACTTTTGAAATGAGTTGAGGGTTTCTGCCTCTACCACCCTTTCAGACAGTGAGTTCCAGACCTCCACCACCCTCTGGGTGAAAAAATTTCTCCTCAGCTCCCCTCTAATCCTTCTACCAGTTACTTTAAATCTATGCCCCCTGGTCACTGACCCCTCTGCTAAGGGAAATAGAACCTCCCTATCCACTCTATCTAGTCCCATCATAATTTTATATACCTCAATTAAATCTCCCCTCAGCCTCCTTTGTTCCAAAGAAAAGAACTCCAGCCTATTCAAACTTTTCTCATGGCTAAAATTCTCCAGCCCTGGCAACACCCTCGTAAATCTCCTCTGTACCCTCTCTAGTGCAATCACATTTTTCCTGTTAGGTAGTGACCAGAACTGTACACAGTACTCAAGCTGTGGCCTAACTAGTGTTTTATAACCTCCCTGCTCTTATATTCTATGCCTCGGCTAATAAAGGAAAGTATTCCATATGCCTTCTTAACCACCTTATCTACCTGTCCTGCTACCTTCAGGGATCTGTTGACATGCCCTCCAAGGCCCCTTTGTTCCTCTACACCTTTCAGTATTCTCCCATTTATTGTGTATTCCCTTGCCTTGTTTGCCCTCCCCAAATGCATTACCTCACACTTCTCCGGATTGAATTCCATTTGCCACTTTTCTGCCCACCTGACCAGTCCTTTGATAGCTTCCTGCAGTGTACAGCTAAATAACATGTTGTTCTTCTTTTAAAAAATAGGATTGATTAAATTTTTGATCCACAGCATTAATTTCTTTATTATTGTTTTATTGGTCCGGATTTTCCTGTGAGCGGTGAACGAACGATGCCTGCCCTTCGTTTGACGTGAACTTGCCCATAGACTTTCTATGAGCTTTTGCACGGCGAGTTCCTCTAAGCTAGAATAGTGAATTCAATGTCAAATCAAGTACAGTAAGCAAAATAAGGAGAGGGTAGGAAAGAATGAATTAACAGACAGAGATAAATGAGGAAAAAATTTAAAAAAATATGTCCAACAACAATTAAAATCTGAAGGAATAAGATTCCACACTTGTAAAAGTTAATTTTCGGTGCCAGAGAGGTTGTTTAGCAGTAATTAAGACTTACCACACCGTTAAAAATGTCCTTATGCTTGAAATGACTTGATCTAACTTTTTATTGTAAACAATTTTACAACACCAAGTTATAGTCCAGCAATTTTATTTTAAAATAAAATTGCTGGACTATAACTTGGTGTTGTAAAATTGTTTACAATTGTCAACCCCAGTCCATCACCGGCATCTCCACATCATAACTTTTTATTGGCAAGATTAGTCCAAACCTATCAGGCAAGTACAGGAACTTCACGCCGTTTAATATATTTGAACGGGGAGCCAGACAGCACGATGCCGTTTTTGCGCAGCTTTTGGAGAGCATCGCACCTCGGACAGCAACTTCCGGATTTCTGTATTTAACTGCACATGTGCGGTCGCTGGAAGTTGCTGTCTGATTTGCCTCACCGTTATTTTTACAGCAAAATCTGGCCCAATGTTCATTATAGGCAATGGTCTAAAAAGTTAAGCAGGATTTTGTGGCTCAATTAAGTGCATTCTGCAGGTTGGTATGTGCACTTTTGTGATAATTAATGGTTTCACTTGATCTTTAAGTGCGTTCAGGAAAATGTGGCCTAAATGCTACTTAACCGGCAGTCCTTAAAGAGATCGCTGGAAGCTGCCACCAGAAAGGAGCCTGAATGTGGAGCTGGGAGGAGGAGGATTTATCTGGATCTACTCTGGATTTACTTTTTTATACTTTCTAAGGTCCCCTTGGTCATCTTTTAAGCTAGAGATAGATAGAGGCCCACATTTCTCCAGCCTGTTCTTCATAACTTAATCCTCTGACACTGGGGCCTGGATATTAACTTGGAGCCGGGAAGAGAGTTGGGGTGGGGGGGGGGAGTTTGCAGATGGGAAACCTGAAGATTAACAGTAGGCCTTGTTTTAAAATTTTTCAAAAGGTTTCCCGCCCGATAACCAGCTTGATTGACAGACTGGCTGCCTGTCGGGCCGGAAAGCAGCCGGGGAGTGGATAGAAAGTAAGTTGGGGTTTGGATGGGGGGGTGCTGTCGGGGGAGAGATCGGTTCTTCGGGGTTTGGATGGGGGGCCAATTGCGGGGGGGTGGGTGGGGGAAGTTGGACATCGTTGGGGGGGCTGTAGGACATCTTGGGGGGGGGTGAGGAATCAGAGACCATGACGGGGGGGGTGGGTGGTGAGCAGTTAGGGATCGCAGGGTGAGCAGTCGGAGATGGTGAGGGGGGTGGTGAGCAGTCGAAGATCGTAGGGGGGGTGAGCAATTGGACATTGTTGGGGCGTGAAAAGTCGGAGATCGCAGGGCGAGTCGGAGATCGCGGGGAGGTGGGGGATGTCAAAGATCATTGGGGGGGGTGTGGGGGGAGTTGGAGATCGCCGGATCCAATGGCAGTGTGTGTAGAGAGGTTAGTTTGGGGGTCCGGGGGAAGTACTCCTGCTCCTCCTGGCACACAAGCAGTGATTTAAATGCACTTACCTCATTGATCCGGCCCTTCTTGCCTTCGTTTACCTGCCGGGAATCCCGCGGCCCGGGAAATCCGGCCTCCATGAGATAAAAATTTGACAAAGTGGAGGCATGCAGTCTCCTTAAAAAATTTCACCGACCAACCCACCTCCTGACAGCGGATTGGTTGCCACCCCCCCCCCCCTACCTGCGTCCATTAAAACCGGAAGGGGGAGCGTTGGAGCCGGGTTGCAGTTGTGCTGGAAAATTCCATTATTTTAACTTCCCACATGCCCCCAACCCACCCGTTCTTGGGAGTTAAAATTTCCCCTAGGGATCAGTCTTGTGGCTCTTTTCTGCGCGCTGCCTTGTGTCTCTGGGATCAAAACTGAATGCACGACTAAAGATTTGACCAGAGCACTGTACAGTTTCAGCATGACATCCTCTGAACCATACCCTGCTGATTTGGCGATATATTTTGACAATCTGTTTGCTTTATTGATTGGTGCTTCACAGTGACTAGACATGTTAAGTGCCAAGTCTAATAACACTTCCAGATTCCTTTCAACTTCACACTTAGTTTGATGCCATTCTCAGACGGTGGATAGTGCCTTTTTATTTGTTCTTCCAATGTGCAGCGCCTAACATTATTATCCGTATTAAATTTCATGTGTCACTGTTCCGCTCACTTGCGGATTTTATCAGCCTCATCAAATTTAACTGTTCTATCGCCCCCCCTCCCTCCGTTCAATATCATTAATAGATGAATTCTTCAGTCTTCTTCAATTACTTTGTTTTAAAACCCAAACTGCACCCAGGGTGATCATCGATGAATTGTTTATATTTTCCTTGAACAGTTGGCAATTGGGTTCTGGGGAAACCTTTTCTCCAGGTTGGATTTTAAGTTGAAACCTTTCCAGTAGATGCATTCAAATCATTCAACAAATAGATTTTTGTTAGGCAAAGTTATTAAGGGTTATGGAAGCAAGGCGGATAGATGGAGTTAAGATACAGATCAACCATGATGTAATTGGATGGCGGAACAGGCTCGAGGGGCTGAATGGTCGACTCCTGTTCCGATGTTCCTATGTTCCATTCAAAACAGCACACTTAAAAATACAACATTCATTACCCAGACTTGTCTGAAGTTCGTCTAATGTTTGTCATCGGGTAATAAAAGGTCATCCTGTTTGTGGATTGAAGTACATCTCATAATGTATATATCGATATTAAAACAGTCAAGAGTGAAAACATCATCAAATATGTAGCAGGCTGGGACATAGGGGAGCGAAGAGAAATGCAATTAATAACTACTAAGGTTGGTACCGGGTTGTAAAGTTAATACATGCAGACAAGTAAAAAAAATATACTGCAATGAGTGAAGCAAATTTAAACAACCAAACCTCGTTTTTATTATCATGACCTGAGAATTTAAAAAGTATATGAAGATTTGGCAGTATAGCTATCTTCCACTGGGGGGAGTCTCACTATTTAATATTCCTTTATGAAAAATGCAACATGAGAAAATTGGACATTTAAGTGAAACATCAAGGAAATTGAGAAACACTTGATTGTTGCTAGCCTTGATGAATGGATACATTTTATTTTCTACTCCAGGCAGTTTTGTACTGCTTGCTGAGAACTTAGTTGAGACTCTTACAGCTTAGCATCCTATCATTTTAGACCATATTGTCAAAGGACAGAGTAATAGTGTGGTGAACTGTTAAAAGAACTGTTTCTAATCATGGGACAGGTGTCAGGCTGAGCAAATGGCAGAAATGGATTCACCAGGTGAGGTTATGTCCCATCGGACATAGCAATAGTCTTGGCAAGGCTTCTGCCAATACATTATGGGATGCCAATCTGGCAACTGAAAGGTAAATTTATATTGAATAGACACCAATATTACTTTAAAAGTTTCATTGTCAAATGTGTTTTTAATGACTTATCAGAATAAATCCAAGTGAATAAATGGACAAAAGTTTCAGTATCTAATGAAAACTCCAAAGGATAAATAATTTGCTGATCCTATAGGTGGTTACACATGGTTAGTTCTGAAGAGTCTGCAGACAACAATGATTTGCACTTCTACAGCGACTTTCACATGACAAACATCCCATGATGCGTCACCGCGGTGGAACAGACACTCAGTAGAAGAAGGTAACAAAAGAGTCGTTGAAAAAGTAGGTTTTGAGAAGGCGTTTGAAAGTGGGGAGCGATGTATAAGATTTAGGGAAATCATTTCAGAGTATAGGGCCTAGCTGGTTGAAGGCTTTGCCACTGATGGCTGAATAGAGGGAAGAAGGGATGCAAAAAAAGACCAGAGTCAGAAGACCAGAGGGATGAGCATTAACATATAGGGCTGGGGGAGGTTGCAGAGGTAGCATGTAGTGAAGCTGTGAGGGTATTTTAAACATGCATGGGGATCTTGAATATGCTTTGGGGACTGGTAGTCCCCAGAGTTAATGAGAGCAGGATTTAGTGTGAGATAGGATATAGACAAGAATGCAGATGGCAACATTTTGGACAAGTTGGAGTTTAAAGAGACAATACACTTTCTAAGGAAAAATAGTGCAATTCTGTAATGTATATGAAATCCGTGTTGATTTTTCCTAAAACAACCATACATTCACAGAACAGGCTTGACTTTAACATGTATAATGTAAAAAAAAAGCACTGGGCTTTGGGATACAATTTTAACCTGGACACACTGGACTTATTGTCAGTTTTGACAGCACTAAATCTGAATGATCCAATTCCTTGTTCCTCCACAGTGGCAGAAATAAATAATTTTTAGCAAAAAAAGAATGCATAAATTTTGTGTCCTTCAGCACTCATATTCTTCATCCACCACTGGGAAAACGCAAGTGAATAATGGGAAGTAAAGCCATCATATGTAAATATGGCATCTCATGAACATGTGATATTCTAATATCCTAGAACTTCAAATCAAAATATTACACCTTATTTGGGAACCAGAGTTTTAGGGATTTTACTGTTTGGAAAAGCTGATGGTAACAGATCAAGAGGCAGACAAAGAAAATTGTGGCCAGATGATGTGGAAGAGTTGTAATTTCAGGGCTGATACAATCTGTCTGTACAAAATGGAAGGTATTAGTTCCCCGGGTCAGGGTAGCAAATGCACGGAAGGTTTTCAGGACCCAAAAGACTGCCAAGGTAAGAGTACTCAGAATTTGCCAGTCTAAGTATATGACCATCAGTTGCATGACACAGAGTTTTTATTTTCTCAATCTGTGTGTTCCTGTGCATGTGAGTAGGGAGAGACAGAGAGAACACTAAACAAAGGATGGTACTGGTCCCAGGCCTAAGGCAGAATGCAGTGATACAACATGTAAAGTCTCTGGATGGACAGAAGACTTTGTTGCTGACAGTAAAATATACTTCTAATATCATATTGGATGTTAGGGCCACTGCCAACAGAAGCTACCTGCATTGTACATTTCCTATGGACTGGGTAATTGGTTGACATTGTATCTGCACTTCTAAATCCCTACATCTGTATGTTTTCTATTTGCTTACAGGAAAAGACCACAAATAATCAGCAGGAACTGCACTTGATTGGAGGAGGCCCTCCTAGCTCTTAGAAACATAGAAAAAATTACGGCACAGAAGGAGGCCATTTGGCCCATCATGTCTGTGCCAGTATGGCATGCAACTGATGGTCATATACTTAGACTGGCAAATTCTTGTTGATTGAGGACACTGCTCTCCAAATTCAGAGACTGGAAGCCATAGGGGGAGTAAGGAGGGGTCAGAGGCTCC
The DNA here is from genome assembly GCF_035084215.1 of Heptranchias perlo. Lineage (NCBI taxonomy): Eukaryota > Metazoa > Chordata > Chondrichthyes > Hexanchiformes > Hexanchidae > Heptranchias > Heptranchias perlo. The sequence continues at coordinate 33,666,967 of NC_090348.1, read as the reverse complement.
TCCAAGCTTAGAGCTAGTACCATTCTTTGCTTGTTCCCTACTGACTTACTTACCCATTGGCATACAGGGATACTCTACACTGAAGCAGCCTATCACATTGGTCTCGAAATTCCGCAGGGGTTCTACTTATCTCCCACCATAACTTGGGGGCGTTCTTTGGCACCTGCATGCCCCATACACCTGGAAACTAGGGCACCCTCCCGCCTAAGAGAAAACTCGCCCTGGCCCGTCATTTGACTTGGAAAACGCAAACAGAAATCCCACCCCTTACAGGTCAACACAGAAACTGGCAGAAAGGGCAGAGACCTGACGTAAACCAGGTTTCCCCCTCTCCTTGGGGATTCTGCCAGTGGTGGGTAACTGATTGATTCATCACAGTGAGAGGGAATCTGTTACAATGGACAATATATCTTGTGAAACCAGCCTTGATAATGACCCCTAGCTGGCCTTGCAGCTGCCACGTCTCTCCCTTACCACTGGCCGTGCTGCTGTTGCTCCCCGGAGTCAAAGGCTGTAGCAGCAGAGTGGACAAAACCTGTGGGCACGGCGAACGGTTGCAGAGCAGGGTCAAGGGTACAATGTGGTGGGTGATGAGCGAGCATCCCTTTTTGATAAATTTTGCTTTAACCACTGCACATAACGTGCACATTTCTAACAGCATAAGCAGGATTATCAGCAAGAATATAGATGAATCATGTGGCAGGTCTTTTTAAGGCCACCTACTGCCTATGTAAGTTTTCAGTCATTTCACAGTTATTACCATGTTGTAGAGGTGATGCTTTTAAAGGTTTCATTCTTGACACGAGGCAAGTCTTACTCGTGAAGAAATAAAGATCTCAGCTGACACTAATTTACTGAAAGGGTCAAAGCACTATATTTCTTTTTGTTATCTCAATTTACTTGTCATAATTTAATATATTGAAGGTATTCGGTTGCAAAGTTTGCCACTAAGATTATGCTGGTATCAATATTCAAGATCAGTTTAAATAGACTCTCTGATAAATGTGTTGCCAAATTATAATGAATTAATTCAGTACTTCTGCTGAATAGACATTAATATCTGTAGAAAGGCAAATTAGCATTCATGCTTATGGATGAAGACATAGTAAGATTCTTAAATGGGCATTGTTTTCTGCTAAAGGTAAGACCCTTTACCAGATTTGCAAGCAGAAGCATACATAATGGTGATGCTCACGATGTGAAGTAGATAATTTTTAATTTCCATCGGAAGTATGAGTCAACTACATAACTCTGGTAATGCATAATAGATAGATTTTGCATAATACTACAATTGAATGCCATATAACAGCCTTCCATGCATGCCTTCCACACTTAGGGTCTGGGGTTTCTTTTTATTTCCCGGCAGTGTAGTCCTTCTCAGCTAATAGTTCCAGTTCCCGCTATGTGTACGTCATAATTCCCTCGTATTTAAACATTTTAATAGAAGTTTCCGTCTAGATTTGCAGATAGAATATCTGCATTTCTCCAGGATCAAGGAGGTCACTTCTACATTGATTTGGTTAATGGGAATTATTCTTGCCATTGTGTGATTCAATGTCTTGTTTTCCCACTGTCACAAAATATTGGAAAGTATTTTGCACCATTATGCTGAAAGATAACATGAAGATTTGTAACTGCTTCTTTTTGCCACAGCCTGGATAATTCATCATCCTAAATTTGCCGTTATGCAGTCTTTTCTACCATACCTGACAATCTCTCCATTCTGCTTTTCACCTACCTTCACAGAGGGATTTGACATAATTCTGTGGTTGTCTTGTAATGCACTGAGATGCTAATCCAGAAGTATAGCCAAATCCTTTCTTGCTTTGGTTCCAGCTTTGGTCGATGCAGCAGTTCTTGGGACCTCCTGCTTATTTTGGACTCTGCAAGCCTCGGGTAAGACCTCTTCACTGTGGTGGAGTAGACCAGAAATCTGAGACATCAGTTGACATCTGACATCTGACAATGCAAATTGTATCTTAATACAGAATACTGCTTAAAATATGTCGAAAAACATTATTATATAATTTAGCCCGTAATATTGTTACATATTCCTGTCACCCAATATATTGGAACTTGATCATCATTTTCAGAATGCAACAGAGGAATTTTCAGATTTAGAGACATTATCAATAAAATCCTGCAGTATAAACTGTACTACATTACAGTTTCTTACTAATTTATCACCATTTTCAACCTCTCTTTCTCCTTGATGGGCCTCATCCAAGAAAATTAGGTTCTCTAGCTTAGGCCTTCACAGAGATTAGGAATGCTATTGCTAATGGAACAACAAGGGCAAAGACAACTTTTGAAAGATGAGGTTATTCCTCATGCCATTTTATAAACTTTAAAATACAGTGCAGAGGATAGTGCAGGAGGTACTGTTTGGCTCACTGTGTAGTGCATTTTTGATCTGTTTCTGAGATGAGAGGCTGCATGTCTGTTTGGCGTACTCTATTCCTGGCTACAAAGCTGTTTCGGCAACATTATCCTCAGGATTGTCAGTGCCATCCTTTGGCATTGCATGTTGATGAATCTCCTCCTCTATTTCTTCCCTATTTGGGCCTATGGATAGCAAAATTGTGAAGCGTACCAAAAGCAAGACTGTCCTTGGAGAAACTGATGGGGTTCTTCTGGAAGACCCCCTCTGATCTGTCTAGGCATCTGAAGCACAGTCCGTTTTATGGTTGCCCTGGGAGATGCATGTTGTTGTATGTGCATTCACTTTCTGGCCATGAGTGTCTTTAGCCGGAGGCCCAGATGCTATCCTTTGTCTCCTGGGGGAATTCTTTCAAATCTATCTTCTCCTTAAGATAACTCAGGTAAGTATATTTGAAATACTTACCTTGTTGCTAACAGACCAAGGTCTGGTTTTCCTGAGTGCATTCAGTGCTGGCGTTTGGTATCCAACCATTTAATTTTTAAGAACATGTATTGATGGCATAATTACTTCATTATCATGAGAGTAATTTGTTTCTAGTGTTTATATTTTGATATAACATCACTTTAGAATCTGATTTGATTTGCTTCTCAAAAATAGCAAAACTCCTTCACTTCGTTAAGAGTTAAAAAGAACCCACCACACTCATGCATTCATCATTACCAAACGTGAAAGGAAAAATGCAGCAAAAATAAAAGCTGTAGCCACTTTATCCCTATGTCCTTGGGCTTGTTTCACTTACTTTTAAAATATCCAGCTGCTAGCTGTCAATGTAAAAACAGACACATTACAGGAAATATTTGTATGACTTCAAATAGACAATAATGCAATTGCACTTTGACATCAGTTATATTAAACTGTTGCCTGGGGCAAAAAGTTTGAAAACACCAGCAACGACTATCAATTTTTGTGATGTGATTGTATTTTAGCTTGTCACATTTCTAGCCCCAGGGTAATGATGTCATAGTACTGGACACTGCTTTTATTCACTTCAGTTTTAGTCCATAAAATGTTTCTTTAAATGGAGGGAGTAAATGATTGGGGTTTTGCAGAACAACTAGATTACTTCTACCCTGACCATGATTCAGAATTGTTTTGGAATTTCTCTATTGATACCAAAAGCTTGAGAGACGAAAGCTCCAGTTAAATTAACTGAACTGAGGAAAATATTTCCTAATCAGTAAATTACAAATAGGCACCTGCTAACTAGTCAGTGGTCTCTATTTCCTGAGGAAAGTTATCCCGTTCACAGAAAAACCTGAATTATTCCCTGGTGATCGCCAAGAGAAAAGAGAACAATGGAGGCCACTCAAAAAACCAGCTTGAAACAATTTTCATCTTTTATTTTTATGGTGCTAAGAGCAGAAATACTCCAGCCTACTGCCAGCCCATCCGCAGCACCCCTGGGATCGCCTCGCCCACCTCCCTCTATTTCCTCTATCCCCTTCTCTTTCTCTCTTTCCGTTTAATTTGCATTCTCCCTCTCATTCCTGCTGCCTGTCTCTTAATCTCTCTATCCCCATCTTGCTCTTATTCTCTTTCTCTCTGTATCTCTGTCATTCTTTCTCATTCCATCTCTTAACCCCCTCTCACTTTAATTCCTTCTCTCCTTTTCTCTTACCCCTTTTCCTCACTCTCTTTTATTCCCTCTCTCTTCATCCCATTCGCTTTTTTGCATTACCTCTCACCTTTCTATCAATTTCCTTTTCATTCTTTCTCTGTTTCCCTCCTATTCACTTTTCCTCAATTACTCTTTCTCTTATTCCAGTACACAAACCCTACTGCCCCAGTCGTAGGATTTTAGTAATAACGAGACAGGGATGAAGTAAACCAATTATATTTCACAAAAATGATGCCCAAGTTTACTTGTATGTAATATGCATGCATCAATTTCTTGTGCAGGTTTGCCTCAAGATTATATGGAGTGAAAAGGGTATAGAAGGGGACAGCTAGTTTCTAGTAATTGATATTGCATTGACTACCATTCAGAAATATCCACAGTACCACTGCCCTTTACTCAGTCTGTAATTAGTACTATTGTATAAAAAATTATGTGAAATCCAGAAGTTTTCAGAAAACATTGGTCTTACATTGACTTGTATTGTTTCCTGCATATTGGCTGGAAATTGCTTTAATCAATATTAACATCTAACTACACATGAATTGACATAGAAGGTTGGGACCTCTTCAGCAGCACTCTTCTGAACAACATTTCTAATTGATTCCTTTGGGACAACCTTAATGTAAAACACAACAAATTACCAAGCTGACCTTAAGCTCCACATAAGATGATGAATTCCTATCCAATAGGGATTATCTCTCCTTTCAGAAAATACAAGGATAGCAATTGTAGGTCACACAGAAGGTTGGAAAAGATACAGCTTTGATTTCAGAAGTATCTGTAGCAAGTGTTGGTTCTTTTCTTACTTTTAATGTTTTGTTAGATTGTCCTTGACATCAGTGAATGGTGACCAGCATTGACCAGTGCAGGCCTTTCTTAGTTACATGTGTATATCTTTAAGGAAAATTGAACTGCAACTGAACATTTCATTTGGGAGGGTGGCGAACAATAAGGACTTTTAAGGAATGTTGGTGTGTAGTAAAGGGTTTGGTTTTATTTTATTAATTCTCAGGGTGTGGACATTATTGGCAAGGCTGTCATTTATTGCCTATCCCTAGCTGCTCAATAGCGGTTTAATACAACTGAGGCTGCTTCAGAGGGCAATTAAGAATCAAACACATTGGTTTGAGACTAGAGTCACAAATAGGCCAAACTGGGTAAGGATGGCAGATTTCCTTCCCTAAAGGACATTAGTGAACCAGTTGGGTTTCGACTACAATTCGATAGCTTCATGGTCACTTTTACTGATACTGCTGTTTTCTTTTTAATTTTCAGTATTTTTTTAAAACTGAATTCCAATTCTCAAACTACCATAGTGGGATTTGAATGCACATTTTTTTGCATTATTAGTTCAGGCCTCTGGATTACTCTGGATAATCATTACACTACCATAACTCCACGTGCTCAAACAAGGAGATGGAGCTGGAGGAGTAATGGTACAAGCCAAGATAGGACCTGGAGCTGAGAGCCATCACACCAGCAACTTTAGTTGGCAGGCTAAGGAGAAAAAAAATGAGAACATAATTTTTATAAAGTATTTGAACAATTTGGTTCAGTTTCTTCTGCTGTGCAATTTGCTTTAGAGCAAATCACAATTAATAAACATACATATCAGCCAGGTAAGTGGAAGAAATTTTGAGATGGGAAAAACTTGTATAATACAACATGATGCCAGAGTGTAATGCCAGAGGATGGCACAGGGGCAGTGATGCGTGAAGTGTTTGCTAGGGACATCACTTTTAACATATTACTAGCATGGCACTACTCATGATAAGTCAGAGAATGCTCAATTTTATAAGGACAGTATTATAATACCTTGGGTTGATTTTTCTGATCAGAATGCCTCTTTTACTGCTGTAAACAATTTTACAACACCAAGTTATAGTCCAGCAATTTTATTTTAAATTCACAAGCTTTCGGAGGCTTCCTCCTTCGTCAGGTGAACGATGTGAAAATGAAATCCTCGAGATGAAATCGCATTTATAATTCACAGAACAATGCTTGGTGAGTACAGACAGTTTTTTCAACTGCCCGTTGCCAAGGCAATCAGTGTGCAGACAGACAGGTGTTACCTGCCAGGTCTCACAGAATATACAAATCACCAAAAAAAACAACAAACAAAAAAAAAACAGAGATAGAGAGGTAGAAACATAGAAAAGACAGCAACTGACCCGTTATATTAAAAACAGATAACATTTGTTCGCTGGTGGGGTAACGTGTAGCGTGACATGAACCCAAGATCCCGGTTGAGGCCGTCCTCATGGGTGCGGAACTTGGCTATCAATTTCTGCTCGACGATTTTGCGTTGTCGTGTGTCTCGAAGGCCGCCTTGGAGTACGCTTACCCGAAGGTCGGTGGATGAATGTCCATGACTGCTGAAGTGTTCCCCGACTGGGAGGGAACCCTCCTGTTTGGCGGGTTCAAGTTCCGCACCCATGAGGACGGCCTCAACCGGGATCTTGGGTTCATGTCACGCTACACGTTACCCCACCAGCGAACAAATGTTATCTGTTTTTAATATAACGGGTCAGTTGCTGTCTTTTCTATGTTTCTACCTCTCTATCTCTGTTTTTTTTTTGTTTGTTGTTTTTTTTTGGTGATTTGTATATTCTGTGAGACCTGGCAGGTCACACCTGTCTGTCTGCACACTGATTGCCTTGGCAACGGGCAGTTGAAAAAACTGTCTGTACTCACCAAGCATTGTTCTGTGAATTATAAATGCGATTTCATCTCGAGGATTTCATTTTCCATCGTTCACCTGACGAAGGAGGTAGCCTCCGAAAGCTTGTGAATTTAAAATAAAATTGCTGGACTATAACTTGGTGTTGTAAAATTGTTTACAATTGTCAACCCCAGTCCATCACCGGCATCTCCACATCTTTTACTGCTGGGGGAGATCGGTCATGAGAAATCACTGCCTGTAACTGGTCCACCCAAAGCAAATTTTTCGCTTAAAAAAAACAGGCGCAATGAAAATCAGTTTCTCCCGCAAAGTTGTTTGGAAAAAGCAGATAAACATTCAGATACTCACAGGACTCAAAATTCTACAAACTGCACGTGCTCAGAATGCACAAATATGGTTGGAAACTGGGGAAAAGTATCCAGTTGAAGCTCAAGCTTTTAAGACGAGCTGAGGCATTGAATTAAAAACTGTAAGGGAGGCAATAAAAGACTCAAGAAAATTCAGTGGATACATTTAATTATGTTGTGAAAATATAACTTTTTGAAATTGTTAATTTATTTAAAATCTTATTCTAGACATTTGGAATTTCAGTTATTAAGAAAATAATGTCAGTTTTTTTTTCAAAAAGCATTTTGAGTGATTAAATTCTCTTTTAACTTCTCTTTTCTTGTTTAGTATTTTTACTGGTAAATTATTCTGTTTATTCAGGATTGGTTGTTTCTATCAGTCCATCGTAGTTTCTAATTGGCAGTTTACTAGCCACTTATCTTGCTTTTGATTTGTTCATTCCCCGCCTCCTCAGTTCTGATTTGTTGCTGTTTCACTTTGAGCCAATCTCGAAAGTGTACTGGGGAAATGTTAACGTAGAGTTTTATCATTATAAATGTTGACATACAAAGTGTGTCTCAAAAATTGTGACGAGGGAACTAAGAATAAAGAATATATAAAGTGTGTGCAGTACACAAGACTTTTAATATATAATAGATACAGATTGATAATCGCAATTTTAGTACTCTCAAGTATATTGTCTCACTTTTCAGATCTTGCATCCACAATGCATGAATGTTGCAAGCCAAGCAGACATTTTTATGGATGCTTAGGTTCACTTCTGAATTCACAAAAGTATAGATTTGCCTGAAATGTACTTTCAAAATTAAATTTTGATGGAAGCATGTTCCTAGTGAACCAGCAAAATCTTTCACTCCAGGCTAAAGACAACTCTTTTTTGTGACTTTATCTTGTACTAAAAGTAGCAAATCTACAGTGATAAAATGTAGAACATTAAAATCACATTTGTGTTGCTTGAGGTGGAAATAACAAAATGAATGCAATAAAATTCATCCTCAAATGTTTGAGGCAGTTCATGGAGCAAATAATCTATGGAATCTTTACTTTATTCAGACGATGGCCAAACAAGTCATTACAAGCAGTGGGCTTTGCTCATAATCATTACTCAGGCTTTGTAATTAATCTCAGACTTACCATTAGAGATGTTGAACCAATAACAGAAAGGTATAGATAAATTCTAATTAGGCTTGTGATTTGGCCATGATCATTGAGGATTTGTGAATTATCAACTGCATCCTGGAGATAACTGCAAAGGTACTTTTCAAGAGTACACAAGGCAGTGTGATATGTGTTCATTGCAAATGTCTGCTGTTTTCTTCCATTTAACAAACAGCAATAGGATCCCCATTGAGCGGTAGCCCCGCTGTCTCCAAATGAACCTGTGTATACAGCTGGCCACAGCTGAGTGGTCGGGGTGCTTCAAAGCTCCTTAGATTGCCACGATCATGCTGTGGCATATGATAAGTTTCCCAGCAAATTTTGGCTTTGGATCGGGGCGAACAATAGTCTTACTTATTGCGATCATCACCAATAACGTCATTGCAGCAAATTCCGGGCCAATAATGCCTTCATGAAAAGGCCTTTTGTAAAAGGGGTGAACAGCTGTATGGGATTTTGTCATCACGCTGAAGATAGATGCTTTTTACTGCAACTCACATCTTTGCTATGTACGTTGTGTGCTGGAAAACAAACAAACAAGGCTTGTGAAGCACTTTTTCATGAACGTAGTGCCCTTTAAGAATCATCACACTTGCTCCAGAAATTCTTTTAGTAATGTCGATAACAAACTTTTTTTAACTGGAAAGTACAATGAAAAAGTCAATTATGTAGAAATTAAATTGTTTATGGAAATAAATAATTATTCTGACGCTGTGAGTACTAAGGACTCAATTTTAAGCTATTTTCAGTTGTTAAGATTTAGTTATCTCCCAACAAACAATGATGGCGCATGTTCAGGTGAGATATTTGAGTTGACGGTAGTGCTTGGTTTATAATGGCAATTTTAGCTTGATAATCTAATTCAATTTGTGTACTATTATCAACTTGCTTAAGTTTTGGAGTGCCTTGATTTTTGAAATATTGTCAACAACTTTTAATGAGTTTCTGATAATTTTTAAGATTTCCGAGAGACCTACTTGATATAAAACAGAAAGGCCTTGAAATGACTGTGAAAATATTAGCATACATATGCAATTCCCTTATATGCTACTTTAATGGAGGCATTAACCCTGGGTTAAACAGATTAACGCTTCCATTAAAATAGCAAAGAAATTGCATATGAACATATTGAGCATTCATGCTTGAATATGTGCAGATTGTAATTTCAAGGCTGAAATGTTTAGATAATCCTGTTTGGTCTGGTTAGGTAGAGCTGTTTATTTCCGGTTCATTTTTTTTCTCAGGTTGTGTACTAGAGGTGAAGAGGAAAATAAATAGTTTCATCCCACTGTCACGTTCCTGATATTTCTATAGTACGTGTACCATCATCAAATGAGATTGACACAGGGCCAGTATTTAGCCAACTGTGCGGCAGATCATTTGCCTCATTACACATTGTCCATTGGAAGAAGCAGGTTTAATCATCATGGCATGCGCTCTCCCTAATTTTATCTTCTCCCGTGTTTTTCATACAAGAAAATTCAAGAGTCCAGTCATCATTTTTAAAAAATCTCCCAATCTTGGCACATTTCCCAATTTTAGCATTATATAATATTCTTTTTAATTGCAAATAATTCTAGTTTCAAACAAATTTCCTTTGAGTTGAAAATGTTTTCCATCACAGTGGAGGGGGTGAGGCACATGAATGATGTCCTCATATACCAAGGTGACAATGTTTGTAGTACAAACTCATGGAAGCAATATGTTGACTAAAGGAAACTGGGGAAAAGATAAGGAAACTTTACCTAGGAAAGAATAAATGGTTAATGAACACAGTTTCCCCGCCTTGGGCTGGCAAAACAATGGTTGCAGTATGAGCTTGCATTGGTACTGCTGATTTACTACCCCAAAAGACCTTGCTACAGTGTGGAATTCCCAGCCTTGTGATACTATCTTTGGCAAATCAGGAATTCCAACTTGCACTATCCCGAAGCAACAGCATGAGCTGGGAACTGGAGTTGGATGAGCAGCAAGGAGTGCTTCAGGGAAGTAGACTGCCTCTGTGATCTTAGCAAAGGGAGAAATGGTGCCTCTGTGAAGGGACGAGGATGCCTGTTCAAGTAGCTATTGGAGAGTGATGGTCATGGTCTGCTGATTATGGATGAATCCAAATGTCATTCATTAAGCATGTTTTTGCCTCCCCCAGGAATGTACATGGCAGTGTCTAAAGGTATGTGTGTGTGGAGTGGGGGGGGTTTAAATATTTGCAAGGATTGTGTACAGTTCTAATTTTTTTGCTTTCTGTGAACATTTTTCGGAGAACAAAATGGGAAACAACATGTACTGCAGGCCTTACCCATGCCTTTACATAGAAGGGGCAGCCACCCACTAAAGTGGGCAAGGCCAGGAATGTAAGGGATGAAATTCCTCTATTAAATAAAACTGGGGAATAACAGTTTTCCTATGTGATTAACAATATGCTAACAAAATCACAGCTTTGAAAAGTGCACTTGCTGAGAATATGATTCTGAGAGCAGGATTGAGAAACCCTGGCTAGCTCCCATTTTTCATTTAAAATAGGGATATCACCCTTTAAATTTTTTTAAGTTATCACCGAGACAGGACCAGGTAATTGAATTTCCTGAATGCGTAGACAGTGAGAATATGGTTTGTTCGGGACACTAACTCAAAACTCTAATTACTTACCATTTTCCTAGGAATCTTGGAGAAGTAATTTTTCTGTATGAATTCAGACAATTTTTCTAATGATTGACATTTCGCTTACCTCATGTACCCTCTCATCCAGCTCCCTTCCTCCCCACTGTCATGGAAAGGGATCTCTGGAATAAATGCATATTTTGACTCGGATCTGTTTTTAGACTATTTAATTAGATGTTTTTATTTGTATTTATGGAATATTCTGTATTATAGTTTTATTTATTATTCCCATTTAGTTCAGTTAAAGTCACACTTGTGCTCTGTACAGTTCTGGGGAAATTCACCATTCAAAAGGTATCTTAGCATTAGAATGTCATTTTATAATTGCCAAGGATTTCTCATGTTTGTTTTTAATCTTAAAGGATGTGCCTTAAGCGCTGTTCAATAACATGCAGATATTTTAAGGGTATGACACTAGGTCAATTCTATTTTGCCTAATTACCTCAGCCTGGAGGCATGTGCTGCATAATTTCATATGTCTGGTCCATTAGCGCTGTAAGTCATTTTTGAAAGCACTGTAGCTATCCTTAATAGTTGAACTAGGGCCAAAAGTCTACCAAGGCTGTTACTAATAATATCATATTAAGCACTTGGATGTGACAGGTAACAGATTCTCTCCTTAATCCTGGAAAATAAATAGATTTAAACATAATTATTTTATATTTCAACTTTTTTTCACGAAGAATTGGACATTGATGTTGCTTCTTCAAAATATATTTTCCAATCACTGTGTACAGTTTACTGCAACATTTTCCTAGTTTGGACACAGACAGACAGCATCCTAAGCTTAGATCAGTAGGGCAGGCAAGATGGTCTCCAGGGTTTTGCTGACAGTACATGTCACACTAAACCCAAAAGAACAATCACTAATGCACCATGCTATCATTCTGGCCTGGTGCCAACGTAGTTTAAATTCATGAGGAATTAGACAATGTTATGGTTTACACTCTTTTAGCCAGGAACTGGATTGCGAAGGACTTCTCAAGTGTATTTCACAGGAGATCCTTATTCCTTCATCCCATCTGTCTAGAGTTGGAAATTGATAGTTTACTTTGCAAATAATGCTGAAAGGAGTTTGCCATTCATCATAATTAAGAACAAAAGAAAGACTGGGATGAAAAAAAGGCTATTTGGTCCATGAAGCCTATTCCTACAGACCAGGCTCAATTGGTTCCATTATGGACTCTATCCAACCCTTTCAAGAAAATATTCTGCAATGTTTCCCGACACTCTTTAAAGGTAAATCCAATTGACTTTACATTCTGTAGTATTTATCCTAGGCCCTTCCATGATCCCTGCAGCTAAAAGACCACCATGGACTGCACATATTCAATAATTTTATCTGTGTTTATCCTTCTAATTTTCAAATTTTTTTGCCAACCACATTCACCTAGCCATCTTTTAAAAGTGCAAATTGAAACTGTATTTGCCACACCAGCTACAAGTCTATTGTACACCTCTATTACTATGTGAGGACAAAAATCTTTCTAATCTGAAGTTTTGAGTCCTAGAATACTCCCTTGTGTATGGGTATCAGACGATGACCCAAATGGGTTTGGCTGTGTTGATCCTGTCCCCCTCTCCAAGGTGAATACTCAATTTCTAGACTCACACGTGAGAAATAGTAACTTTGATGAAGTAACTGCCTGTTGCTAGTGCTCCAGAACAATACTTTCAGGACTGGAGCAAATTGAAAAAAACAGCTTCAAAATTAATATTGACATTTACTTAACAGTTTATTATGCACCGACTTATATTTGATGTCAACATTTCCTTTTAAATTTCAAATTGTATTCAATACAGCAGGTGAGTAGATCACTGGATTCTTGGAGATGCTGTTTTGAAAGGTCTGACTTCAATATTTGCACAAATGTTCAATTCAAGTTTTCAATAAATTTGGTATTACAATCTGCAAAGGTGCATGGTGATCACCAGTCAAATTATATGTTAATTATTGGAAACTCTGTATTTAAAATGCAGTTGATGCGAGGTGGAGGGGGAGAGTTGTGTGGACACTTTGACCCAGGAGGCAGTCACATCTCTTGGGTTAGGTAGTGGTTTAGATTTGGTCAATGGTCAGGGACAGGATGATGTGACTGCAAGTCAGGCAGGTCTGAGGACCCAGGATGCAGTGATGGAGGAGCCTCAGCCTTTGACCTTGTCCAACAGGTACGAGGTTCTTTCTGCCTGTATGGATGAGATCAAAGACTGCAGCAAGGATGAGCAAACTGACCACGGCACCACGGTACAGGTGGCTATTCAAGTGGGGGGAGTAAAAAGGAATGTGGTGTTGGTAGGGGATAGTATCGTCAGGGGGATAGATACTGTTCTCTGCAGCCATGATCGGGAGCACTGTAGGCTGTGTTGCCTGCCTGGTGCCAGGGTTAAGGACATCTCCTCGCGACTGGAAAAGAGCTTGGAGCATGAGGGGAAGGATCCAGTTGTCATGGTCTACATAGGAACCAATGACATAGGTAGAACTAGGAATGAGGTTCTGCTGAGGGAGTTTGAGGAGCTAGGGACCGAATTAAAATACAGAACCTCAAAGGTAATAATCTCTGGATTATTACCTGAGCCACTCGCAAATTGGCATAGGGACAAACAGATTAGATGGTTAAATGAGTGACTGAATGAGTGGTGTGGGAAGCAGGGATTTCAATTCATGGGGCACTGGTACCAGTACTGGGGAAAGAGGAAGCTGTTCTGTTGGGAGGGGCTCCACTTAAACCGGGTTGGAACCAGTGTCCTGGCGAATCAAATAACTATGGCAGTAGATAGGGCTTTAAACTAATAAGAGGAGGGGAGGGTTCAAGTAAAGGTAATTTTATCAGTCTAAAAAGAAAAGTCAAGGCTGTAGAGCAGAGTAGCGATTTGGGTAAAAACAAGCAGTGTGTGTCAGGAAGGGACAGAGAGTTTAACAAGGGTAACAGGGCATTAGTGACTAAGGTCACATCGGGGAAAAAAGTGTTAAAATTAAAGGCGCTGTGTCTGAATGCACAAAGCATTCATAACAAGATAGAGAATTAATGGCACAAATAAAGGGGTTTGATCTAGTAGCCATTACTGAGATGTGGTTGCAGGGTGACCAAGGTTAGGAACTAAATATTCCAGGTCACTTGACTTTTAGAAAAGATAGGCAAAATGGAAAGTGGGGGGTGGGGTGCGGGGTGTAGTCCTGATAATAAAGGATGAGATAAAGGCAGTTGTGAGAAAGGATCTTAGCTCAGAAAATCAGGATGTAGAATCAGTATGGGTAAAGCTAAGAAATAACAAGGGGCAGAAAACACTGGTGGGAGTAGCTTACAGGCCCTTTAACAGTAGTTATGGGCCCGATATTAGGAGGGAGACAGGTTGCCAGTGGTGGTTGACTGGGCGCGTGGGTAACCCACCCAGTAAAATCGATGGGTTCCCCACGAGATTGTAAGTAAATTGAAGCCAATTACCTTGGCTTCCGGGCTTTGCGCTGGAAAGCTGCGCAGCGGGCGGACTGCGCACCCGCATCATGGGCTGTCAGCTGGAGCAGCCCTATTTAAAGGGGCAGTCCTCCACTGACTGATGCTGCAGAAAGGAGCCAAAATTACAGCATGGAGCAGCTCAGGGGGGAGGCTGCTCCCAGGTTTAATGATGCCTCACTCCAGGTCCTACTGGATGGGGTGAGGAGGAGGGGGAGGACAGAGATCTTCTCCCCAGTCGACGGGAGGAAGTGGCCTGCCTCTGCCACCACGAAAACCTGGCTCGAGGTGGCAGAGGAGGTCACCTGCACCACCCACATATCACACACCTGCATACAATGCAGGAGGCGCTCCAATGACCTCAGTAGGTCAGCCGAAGTGAGTACACTTACTCATTCCCCTACACTCCATCTGCCACATCACCGCTCCCACCCCACATCTCCTTCTGCACTGCCAACACTACTCTATCACATCACCCCTCACACCCACTCAAAGCTCATCCTTATCTTACCTGCACTTACTCACCTCGCCAGTACTCATCCCACCACTACCATTCAACCCAATCCTCATACAGTGTCATGGCTCTATCTCATACTCACCCTCTCATGCATCTCTTCCATGGTCAACCTCACCCAACCTGCCACTACCTGTGCTGCAGCCAAAGGGCATGCATCACATAAGTGTAGTAGGAAGCGTAAGGCAAACGTGTCATGAGCATGAAGGGGATGCACAAGCGTGTTTGAGGGTTTGTCATAGTTTTTACTTATATTTAATTTCTGATCAACTCACATTACATATTATATTGTCACCATTACTGCCATGTATTGGCCTCCTTGACTGGCTTGTGCAATAATGCCCTTTCATGAGGTTCTCCATGAACACCCTTGATGCCACCCATTGGGTAACCCTACAGTTGGTGTATGTGTAGTTGCACGACTACTTTGTGCAGGTGCCTGTTGCGTAGCACTGTGTTGTGTAGCTCCACGTGGCGAAGGTGGACCCCATGCCTGGCGAGGCTGGTGATGTTGCTCGTCCTCCATTGGAGTGAAGAATGCAGCAATGGACCCCCCCCCAATCCTGATGGTGTGAGTGCGAGGAGGGGGTCCACAAAGTAGGAAAATGTGTTTGGACAGCAGAGTTTAGGGTGTGATTTAATAATTTGGAGTGTGGAGACAACGGTGTGGCAGGCAAAACTTTGTCTGAGGTGACAGACTGCCCTGCTGCAATGAATGAAGGTTTACCCCGCACCTGTTAAATGGACCTTTGCAGCTGCCACTGGCCGCTGGCTGCAACACGTCTGTTTAAACAGAGAGTGTTTCCCCCAGCTCTGGGTAGTCCAAAATCCGAATCCTCTTAAAATCTCCAACTAATGAGGTCTGTAAACGACCTCAAGTACCCAGATAATGAACTTAAGTGGAATCCCGTCGGCTTTGATTGCCGGTAGGAGTCCCGCATGCGGGGGCTGCGCGCGCACCGATTTGCGTCATTGGTATGAAGTGGGCTGGTTGGAGCCGGGCTCCGGATCCGCTCCAGGACTCCCCAATTTTAGGAGCCCCCCCCCCACCACTGCCACGAACGCACCCGCTTGGCCATCCGAAAATTGACCCCATAGTGTTGGACAAAGTATAAATCAGGAAATTAGAGGAGCATGTAACAAGGGTAATGAAATAATCATGGGGGACTTTAATCTTCATATAGATTGGGCAAACCAAATTGGCAAAAGTAGTTTGGAGGGTGAGTACATGGAATGCATCTGAGACAGTTTTCTAGAACAATTTGTCGAGGAAGCAACGAGGGAACAGGCTATTTTAGATGTAGTATTGTGTAATGAGACAGGATTAATTAGTAATCTTATAATAAAGGATTCTATGGGGAAGAGTGATCATAATATGATAGAATTTCATATTGAGTTTGAGAGTGATGTAGTTAAGTCCGAAACTAGGCTCTTAAATTTAAACAAGGCCAATTATTTAGGTGTGAGGGGCAAGTTGGCTAAGGTTGATTGGGAAATTAGATTAAAGGATATGATGGTAAATAAGCAACGGCAAACATTTAAAGAAATAATTCATAATTCCCAGCGAATATACATACCCTTGAGGAATAAATACTCCACAGATAAAGTGATCCAACTGTGGCTAACTAGAAAAGTTAAGGATAGTATTAGATTAAAAGAAGAGACTTACAATGTTACCAAAAAGAGCAGTCAGCCTGAGGATTGGGAGGGTTTTATAATCAGCAAAGGATAACCAAGAAATTGATAAAGAGGAAGAAAATTGAATATGAGATTAAACTAGCAAGAAATGTAAAAACAGATTGTAAGAGCTTCTACAAGTATATAAAAAGGAAAAGATTAGCGAAAGTAAATGTGGGTCCCTTAGAGGCAGAGACAGGAGAAATTATAATGGGAAATAATTGGTAGGTTGTAACTAGTGGGGTGCTGCAGGGATTAATGCTTGGGCCTCAGCTATTTACAATCTATATTAATGACTGAAAAGATTAAATAGATGAATGAAAAGATGAAGGGACTGAGTGTTATGTATCCAAGTTCGCTGACGATACAAAGCTAGGTGGGAAAGTAATCTGTGAGGAAAACGCAAAGGGAGACAGGTTAAGTGAGTGGGCAAAAAGGTGGCAGATGGAGTATAATGTGGGAAATGTGAAGCTATTCACTTTGGTAGGAAAAATAGAAAAACAGAATATTTTTTAAATAGTGAGGAACTATTAAATGTTGGTGTTCAGAGGGATTTGGATTTGCTTGTGCACGAAACACAGAACGTTAACATGCAGATACAGCAAGCAATTAGGAAGGCAAATGGTATGTTGGCCTTTATTGCAAGGGGTTTGGAGTACCAGAGTCAGGAAGTCTTGCTGCAATTGTACAGGGCTTTGGTGAGACTACACCTGTAGTAATGTGTGCAGTTTTGGTCTCCTTACCTAAGGAGGGATATACTTGCCATGGAAACTGTGCAATGAAGGTTCACTAGATTGATTCCTGGGATGAGAGGGTTGTCGTATGAGGAAAGATTGAGCAGAATGGGCCTATACTCTCGGGAGTTTAGATGAATGAGAGGTGATCTCATTGAAACATATAAGATTCTGAGGGGGTTTGACAGGGTAGATGCTGAGAGGATGTTTCCCAGGCTGGAGAGTCTAGAACTAAGGGATATAGTCTCAGGATAATGGGTTGGACATTTAGGACTGAGATGAAGAGGAATTTCTTCACTCAGAGGGTTGTGGATCTTTTGAATTCTCTACCCCAGAAAGCTGTGGATGCTCAGTCGTTGAGTATATTCAAGACAGAGATCAATAGATTTTTGGACTCTAAGGGAATCAAGGGATATGGGGATAGGGTGGGAAAATGGAGTTGAGGTCGAAGTTCAGCCATGATCTTATTGAATGGTGGAGCAGTCTCGAGGGGCCATATGGCCTACTCCTGCTCCTATTTCTTATGTTCTTATGTGGCTGCAGATCATCCCATATGGGTTACAAAAGTGAAGTTGTAGAAAATTAAATGAAAGTAATTTTAAAGAAGCTAGGCCATGAAGAAAATGAAGGCATC
Organism: Heptranchias perlo; assembly: GCF_035084215.1. Taxonomy (NCBI): domain Eukaryota; kingdom Metazoa; phylum Chordata; class Chondrichthyes; order Hexanchiformes; family Hexanchidae; genus Heptranchias; species Heptranchias perlo. The sequence goes on along the minus strand of NC_090348.1, from coordinate 33,649,048 downwards.
TTTTGTGTCTGATTTAAAAAGAAGCTTCCTTTAGGATTGAGGAATCTGATCTGGTTGTCTGTTGCCCAAAAAATCAATGTCATCTTCACTAGTCCAAGGGAAGTAGATAATTTAACAGAAAATGGGAGAACTTGGAGTGGCAGGACAAAGACACCTCGATCTGCTGTAGTGAAATGCCTGGTCTCATACTTGTACACTCCCATTGTCAATCCCTGATCACTTTGTTTCATTCACTACCTCATGTTCCTGTATAATGATCTTTGACATAGCAATGGATTTAGTGGTAATATGCCAATCTCAGAGGACAAACGAATAAAAAAAATATTATTTCTGTGCCTATCAGTAGCATTCCCTGAATCTCTCTCAGGTTGAAAGAGGAAAAGCAATGCGTTTCTGAGGTTTATGAAGTGGGTGAGTGGGGGCACTCAGAGGCACATAGTGAGAACTCGGGTGCATATGCAGTAGGGATTGAGATAAGGTGTGAGGAGCATGAAGGACTAAAGTGAAGGTGAGTGCAGTGGAATCAGAGGCATAGAGTGAAGTTGAGTCCTTACTAAATCCACTGCTTTCTCTAACAAGGGGTTTGAATGTTCCCTTTTTTTCTATTACTACAAGAATATCTGCTTTTTACTCTGTATATTTTTCCTTGCATTTATGTACAATTAATGTAAAACTGGTAAACTGTTAATAACTAAAGGAAAGGTGGGATAATAAGTGACTGGTCGGAACTCCAATGTGCTGTGGCCAAGAGGAGTGTGGGTTTGCGCCCATGATTTCCCATGTGATGCCTGACTGAACTCTACTATGATTTGTATAGGGGGCAGTGAGCAGGGGGCAGATAGCTTTGCATGGGGAGGGGATGGGGCTAGATATTGGTGAGCCGGTCACCTTGGACTAATGATTACAAAGATTCGACAGCCGTTAATGCCGACAGTCCAATGGAAGTCATAAGTTAGACAGTAGCTGGATGTATTTGTATTCATTTATAAAGTTCATGCCAATATTTGTTATGCAGGGTTCTCAATTGTATATCTTATGCCAGCCTGCTTCTTTTTTATAATATTGTTAATTGATCATATTCTGGTAGCTATCTTTTAACCCTGTTGAAAAAGTGCAATTCATTTTGAAATGCTGCAGAAAAGTTTACATGGAACGATCTGTGTCGAAGAACACAGAGCCTATTATATATGACAGCAATGAATTGCTATGCAAAATTGACCTGTTCTTTCTGTGTGGGTCCTGTCTACCGCATTTAATGAATGGTTCAGCTGTCATTGCAACACTCAGTGGGAGGTAACTGTGCTCAGAAAATTGCAGCCATACAGCCAATGAATTTACCTCAAAAATGAGCTGAACAATTTCAAGAAAATTCAATTTCACTTGCATTTCTTCTTCATGTTTGCAAAGGTTTTAATAGATAATACAAAATTCAAGATTTTAAACTGTGTTGAACATGTTACATTTATAGGGTCCATAAACCTTTCCTCTAAGAAGCACTTAAATATAATGTAAGGAGTCGTACAACACCAGGTTATAGTCCAACAGCTTTATTTGAAATCACAAGCTTTCGGAGCTTTTCTCCTTCGTCAGGTGAGTGCAGGGTTCCATAAAGGCACAGCATATATAGTCAGAGAACAATGCCTGGTGAATACAGATAATCTTTCCAACTGCCCGTTATCACACCTCGGCAGAGAGATAGTCACAGCAATCAAAGGAGTGGATGGTGTTCAGACAGGTTAGTCAGGGAAACCTTACATCCAAGAATACTGAATACACAAAGGGTCAGATAACAAAGACAGAGAGAGAGAGAGAACCGAAAGGCAGAGAGAGAGAATGACCAGTTGTATTAAAAACAGATAACTTTTTTCGCTGGTGGGGTTACATGTAGCGTGACATGAACCCAAGATCCCGGTTGAGGCCGTCCTCATGGGTGCGGAACTTGGCTATCAATTTCTGCTCGACGATTTTGCGTTGTCGTGTGACTCGAAGGCCGCCTTGGAGAACGCTTACCCGAAGATCAGAGGCTGAATGTCCTTGACTGCTGAATGTAATGAAACAACGGATGTCACAATAATGGTAAATGCTTATTCAATTTTAAATGATGTCTGTATAACCCGTCTTACTCATCAAGCTCCAAACCATAACGCTGCATCTTAATGCATAGGTCTATTAATGATAATCTCCCTATTAATGATTATTTTACAGGGACACACTCTGGAAGACACTTGACTACAAACTTAATCAATTACCGTTGAAAGTTGAAATGCCAGCAACTTGAACGCACAGTAATATTTTATTTTGATAGAATTTGTCAAGTCAAGCAATAAGAAAGTTAATTATTTTGATTAAATTTTGCAGCAAAATTTGGATTCAAGTCATGTGTATAGATTGCTTCCCTTTTTATGCTTTAAGTTAAAATCTAAAAGGGCTCCCCATTTGGTTTAGCACATTTATCCAGTGAGTAGCTGAACCATGCAAATCAGGAACACCCAAAACTGCGCTGACTTCGCTCATCTCAGATGGGACAATGGTACGTGTGCTACAGTTGGCCTTAGCACCTCTATTAGGAGGGGGAAATTGGTCAGGGTTTCCCTGAATGACAACATTAGCGTGAAGAACTTGACAAACAGAAAAGAAAGAAAGAACTTGCATTTATATAGCACCTTTCACGACCTTGGGATGTCCCATTACAGCCAATTAAGTATTTTTGAAGTTTAGTTACCGAGACATGTGTATGGTGCATTTTTAAATATATAAATGTTGCTAACTATATTGTATGATAAATTTAATTAAAAGGACAGTAATACGGGTAATATAATGTGAACTGCCTTTTATATATTTTGTGAATTACTTGGCACAAAGCAAGTCAACTTCTATATGCACATGGTAAAGAAAGAAGAGTGCTGAATATAAAGCTATGGCACAAGTACATCAAACATTCTAGAAAATGAAAGTGCAGGACACAGTGTAAGTCAGAGGATGTGCTGTTTCATACCGGCATTATATGATTTTAAATATATTATTCGTCCTATGTTTTTTTAAAAAAAATTAAAGAAAAGGAAGTTGATTTTATCATTGGAGAAGTTGGGGTTTCATATTTGGCACCACTGTAAATCCTTCATGTCAGTCCATTGGAAAACTGGGAAAAGCTGGCATAATATCTCAATGATGCTTAGAATGGAAAACTGTATTCAGTTGCTAGATTCATGGAGGACTTCGCATCCAGAGATCACTGATGCAGAGGAGTCATTGGCAGATCTACTTTCCACGGAGACTTTGGAAGCAGTTAGTGAATATAAAGCAAATCAATTATTGATCTCTCATAATTGTATCAGGCTGTCAGACATCCACAAGATGTCAAACAAGAAGGATGTTTGCTGGTCAGGGTAAATTCTTGCATTTGACCGAGGAGCAGTGCCTTCATAGGTTTCACTTTGCAAAGGAAGCCATCAATGGAACAGAGAATGATTACAAAGTAAGAGGGAAAGATTGCAATGTAATAGAGAAGGATTGACAAATGAGATAGAGTAGCAGTACATAATCTTATAAATGCAGATCAAATTGATTTAATTTACAATTTGTTTCAATTCTGCTTCTGATGTACTCTCAGATGTATTTAAACAGGGAAATCAAGGTAGAGGAGTAATATGGAGCCGAGAAACAACACCTAACCATGAAAGTACCATGTTATGTTTAATCTTGAGTAGCACTACAGGATAGAATGTATTGTATTCAACATCTGCCTCCAAATCTTTCTTTCAAAATATCAGCTATATCAGTTCAATTGTGATTAGAATTTCCAATATAAAATGGAATTGGGAAGAGTGAGTTTTCATTCCATACAGTTGCAAGTGATGAATTTATATTGACTTTTGAAGGTAAAAATTTGTGCTGCCTTTTTAGTTCACATTCAAATTGTATTTGGCACTAAGACAGCTCTTTTTTTAGCAGTGAATATATAGTTAGGGGATTTCCATGAAGAGGTTAGGTAATCACTTCTGGAGTAAAGGAAATACAGTTGGTTTTGCATAATGAGGGTTATTGTGATAACTTCTGTGCTTATAATAGCAGCAATTAAAATTATTTAATATTTTAAATAAAAAGTGAATAAATGTAAAAAATATATTTTATTGAAGTTTGAATAAATTACATTGTGGCATTGTTCCTTAAGAGTTAACTAGCCAAACTCACCAATATAGATACAAATCACATTTCATGGCAAGTTATCATGGGGTAGATTTTAACTGGCGGGAAGCCCAGTCCATTTCGAGGGCTGAACCTTATTAACATATTGACACGGGCTGTGGGTGCCAAAAGGGCATCCCAATGCAGCTCGCCAGCTATCGGTGGGCACAATATCGGGCAGCCCAGAGGCCGATCTTTTGTCACTTTTAGCACTTATCTTTTCGAGCTCCTACTGCTGTACTGCTGGGTTTTACTGAACGGAGCGTTCTCGGTGGATGCTCTGCCCAGTAAGCAGTTAGAATGGCACCTGGGTCCCATGTATGTCATACACCTCCAATTTGTATAAATGAATGAGGCTCTTACCTGATTCAGGCAAGTGTCTTGACTGCTCAACTGAAGACCCGGGAAAAATGGCAGCAGAATGGGACCACCTCCATTTTAACTTTTTCATACAAAGGGTTGTTGAAATCTGTAACTCTCCAAATTGGGACAATTGGAGCTTTCAAGACTGAGAGCGATAGATTTTTGTTAGGTATGGGTATCAAGCGATATGGAGCTAAGGTGCATAAATGGAGTTGAGGTGCAGATCAGCCATGATCTAATTGAATGGCAGAGCAGGCTCAAAGGTCTGAATGGCTTACTCCAGTTCCTATGTTTCCTATGTTAGCTCCACTACTGCCCTGTTTCCACCAGTCGGAGGGAGTTAAACTCTCCCCCATGTCTGTTCTAGATAATAAAATCTGGTTATGTTATTTATTCCCCTGTAAATGCAATGAAATAAATCCTGATATCACTGCAGCTCAACTCACAATGGCATCTCTGTTCAAATCATTCATTCATCCATCAGTGCCTGCAATCTTCCTTGGTCTGTATGGTTCAGTACCACACCAGGCTGTACGGTTATCCACTACTGGAGGAGCTCGTTAATTTTTAAACTTAATTGCTGTGAAAATCCGTGGGCCAGAACATCTCTCTGTGAGTGCTGAGAGGCATCTGCCATGAACCTCCACCACGATTTAAATGCCTTCAGTGGACTAGAAGCAAAGAGGCCAGAAATCCTAGCAAAGAAGTGTTGGACTGTGGGAATTGTTGAAAGAAACATGCAGGTACCACAGCAGCTTCCTTACAAAAGGGGGACCCTTGAAAGATTAATAGTTCCAGATCTTTGGGGTTCCAGATCTTTGGGGGTCCAGGCTTGGTTCATGGCCGAGACCCTCAGGTTGGCTCCACAACCACCAGTGGGTTGACTGCATGCCTAGTCTAACCAGCGTACCTGTGCCATCCATACACTGGGTCTCAAAGAAGGCCCAAGTGCACGGGACGTTCTATGTTTCGAGCCTCTGTCCCTGGCCCCATCTCCTTACATTGATTGCCTTGGGTGCAATACCGGAACCTGGTGAATCTGGGTCCTGGTCCAGTTTTCGGCCATTGTAGTAGATTCCTTCTGGAGTTACAATGAGAATCTGGCAAAACGAGATTTTTCATTTTGCTGTTAGGAATGATCAGTAACATGGTTGTGTTACTAATTCCAAATTGAATTTCATCTTAGAAGTTATAAAGTTGAATTCTAAAATAAACCTTGTAAAGTTATGTTCTAACCATTTACCAGGACAATGATGTACCTTTAACAGATTACATCTGCACCTTTACTTTGCGACAAGGGGAAAATGTTATTCAGCTGATGGAATGCAATTGTGATAGTGAACAAAATTTAATCACCAAATTTATATCATGGAAAATTCAAAATCCATTTTAATGGATTATTCTTGTATCAACATTGCTCAGGGCTCTTCGGGTCAGGAATCATACAATAAGATATTTTTCATAGACCAGCCCTATCAGCCCTCCATATTTTATGCAGGTAATAGATGAAGTAGAGTGGGAGGAGGCTTGTGTGAAGCATAAGCACCAACATAGACAAGTTGGGCTGAATGGCCTGTTTCTGTGCTGTAAATTCTATGTAATGTAATCAGTGGTAGTAAAAAAAATAGCATTGTATCACTGTGGCTGACTGCTGTGCTTAAAATGACAAGAAACAGATGGTATTGGTGCTTACTTGCCACAGCCCCACTGACTACAGAACAGCCGGTCTTCCTAACTGTATGAACATCGACTATTAAACCATTTAAAACCCTTCAAGATACTCAAGTGCATTAAGGACCATATGATTTGATTTAACACTTATGCCACTTAAATTTCATCATCAGCAATTTACATGATACTCTGTCTGCCTGGTGGATATGCCAACCCATTGGTGAGCTGTGGTATCAAACAGCCTAGAGAGAGTATAATAAGAATGAACTGAGATTGTGTTAAATAAATAACCTGGACGGGAATATTGACTCTTGAATATCTTCATTCTGGACCTAATAACTCAAATTTTCCGATCAGTGTTACTTTAACCCAGTCAACAATACATTTGTTACCATTAGTGTTAACCTAATGCCGATCTGTAAAATTTAGACTAATCTGTCATATTGTGGCATAATATAAAGCTTAATAATAAATAGGACCTATAAGCCGAGAAATTGCTGTTTGTGTGCCATTCAGGGATGACTGTGGGTTGGTAAGGAGTGGATTTTCCATAGATTATGCTCTGGCAGCAGGATTGGTCCTGCTATTGTACAAATAGATATCAAGCAGTGTGAGCCAACTCCCATAAAAGAAAGATGCACTGATTGCTTACAGGATTGACTGACACCACTGAACCTGAGTAGGCAGACTCCAGGATAGAGTCCCTAAAGGGGAGTGACCGAGAGTTTGTTGGAGGAGGTATCATCCCAGGTAACTTTTATATCAATTAGCCAGAGAAAGTGACCGGAAATGAGGAAGAAGTTTGCAATTACCTGAAGAAATCATCCAAGGTAAAACTAGCCATTAGAACCTTGATAAAAGTATGGATGCCACAAATTGTTCTCTCATGCACTGTTACGCATTGACAAACAACAAGGACACTGAGACTATCTTATAGCCCAATGCATTGTATGTGTAATACACAAAGACTGGAATTCGTCCCCCTTAATCACCAATTATCCAAATATCAACCTGCTTAACACATGCTATAGGTACAATAGCACACAGACCTTCAGCTCTTATACAGGAAATTTCAGTTGGGAGGAAACCGGGAGGGAATTGTGTGATCTGACAGATTCTCTACATTATTGGCCTGTATTGCTTAATTGCCACTAATGTAATACTTTATGCTGACTGCAATTTCTAGGTTTTTAAGTAAACACAACTACCTTGTACCTTTATATTAAAACAATGACCAAGAATCGTTCACAAATTCCCAAAAGATGTACCTTATTTCTGAGGACAGTATAAATGCTTCTTCCCTTTGATCTCCCAGTGTTCTGACCAGATTCCTTCCTCAGCTAATACCACGAACTAACTTTTGATTGGTTGTTCACCTCATTTGTAGACATTGCAAGCACAGAATGGCTACCATGTTTTCCCACATAACAACAGTCATTTCACTTCAATAGTAACTCATTGTATGAAGGACATTGTAACATTCTGATGTAATAAGGACCTATAAAAATGTAAATATTATTTACTATGAATGTACTCCTGTTATAAACATAAGAATTTTTAAACCGAGGAAAACCCATTTCATAGATTACTCCCACTTCTATTTTCTCACATAACCCTTAATCCTTGCTCTTTCTAGAAATATGTCTAGTTAAATGCTGAATCAATTTATAACAGGTATTTCTCTGAAAGTGCACTGTTGTCAGGAAATCTCAGCCACTGAGATCACATATCCATTGGTAATTGTGGCAGTGCGTGCCCAGATTTCCCATTATACTCTTTCAGCAGACTAGGTTCCCCACTGCAAGTGCAATATTGGAAAATTAACCCTGTGTTGTCTACAGTTCTATTACTTCATTGGTGAAACAGTCTCATCATCTTCCTTCTTATTTTTAACTTGTATTCCATTATATTTGAACCTTTAAGCGTTAACCAAGTGAATAATTTAGTCTTGTTTTATCAATTCTGTTGTGATCTTAAAAACTTTAATTAGATCTCCACAAAGTTTGGCTCTTTTGCAAAGAAAACAAGGTCAACTTCCTTAATCTTTCTCCATAATTTAAATTCCTGATACCCAGAATCATGTGTGTTACTCATCTCTTTACCCGTTCAAGGACAGTAATATCTTTCTATGATTAGGTGACCATACTGTGCTCCAGATGGGGGTCTGATCAACACCTTAAATTGCAACAATATAACTCCTTTGATTTATACTCTATCCCTCTGATAAGTAACCCAGGAGCTGTCGAGAAAGAAGGCTCTATGAAGGAGTGAGAATAAATGACTAAGAATGAATGAATAATGATGAACTGGTTGTTGCAGACATAATTCTTCAGAAGTAGAGTCTCCAAGATACTCACTTAATAGTTTGCCCGGTTGGTTTTATTTATATTTTTTCTAATTTTCTTGCACATCGCTGCTCATCTTCATACATCCTTTCTTGTCTAGGGCTTTGGTTTTAAAACCAATGATATTTGGGGCCCGGAACTTATGGGATCTTGGGAGGTGGGAGGAGGTGGGTACTTGAGGTCATCAGATTTCTGTATTTTTCTAGATCTGGTGACGTTTGGAAAATTTTTCTGATGCTGTATATTAATAAAAACATTCTTGGCAATGTAGCTAACACTATCTTTCAGAAGCTTATGACAAAGGGGTGCCTAGGAGTATGTTAATATTTGCAGGGAATCCCCTGCACAGAAAAATTTGAAAACCAGTAGTCTAGAGGGCAAGTATTGTAAAATGCAGACGTTTCTGTGCTTGTGCTATTCTATGATTAGCTGTCAGCAGGTGCGTATGTAGAATGGTGAAAACGCACTTAATCACTTTCTCCTTCTCTTGGGTGGAATGCCTAGCAATGTAGACCATTCCACTTAGTGGCTTAGCTAGAAACGGATGAAATGGTCATAACTACTGCTGGCAGATGTGAGTGTTAGGTAGTCCTGCTCCATACAGCAAATTATGAATCAGTATTTTGATCATGACAGTAAAAAACATCTCATTTATTTCTTTTTATCCTTCAAGTACAGTATTCTTGTTTTTGGATTTTTTTTTAGTTAATATGTTCATTAATAATGAAAAAATACATTTATAGAATACCTTATCACATTAAAACATCCAAAAGTGCTGCACAGTTAATTGTTTTTGAAGTACATTGATTCTTGTCATGTGGACAAACACGGCAGTCATTCTTCAACAGTAGCATCCCACAAACAGCAATGACCAGTTAATTTATCTTTGGGGGTGGTATTGACTGAGAGAGAAATCATTTGACCAGACACCATGAGAACTCCCTGCTGTTCTTTGAATAGTGCCATGGGATTTTTAACATTCAGCTGAACCACTGGAACAGGAAGATGGGACCTTGGTTTAATGCTGGCCGATGGCACCACTAACAATACTGAGGCTCTAGAGAGGGTGCAGAAGAAGGCAGAGAAGATCATATCTAAAGATAGGTCTCATAGTTGAGGGCAGGCTTAGAGAGTTAGGATTACATAGAATTACAGCACAAAAACAGACAATTTAGCCGAACTGGTTTATGCCGGTGTTTATGCTCCACACGAGCCTCCTCCCACCCTTCTTCTTCAAACCATATCAGCATGTCCTTCTATTTCTTTCTCCCTCATGTACTTACCAAGTTTCCCCTTAAATGCACCTATGCTATTCGCCTCAACTACTCCATGTGGTAGCTAGTTCTACATTCTAACCACTCTCTGTGTAAAGAAGTTTATGATTGTTTATCTTGGTTTTAAGACAAGTAGGCTGTCTATATAAGGGTCGGTATTCTTTCTCATCACTGCTCCCCCCCACTTCCAGCCTGGCTGAGATCAGGTGGGGTGCATCCAAAATAAGCTCCACCTGACATGATCTACCCATATTTGCAGGTTCAGGTCATTTCAAGTGGCTGCCACAGCCCAGATGCAGACCTGCCCCTTAACATGATCTTGCGCCTGGACATGAGGCAGAGATCCAGCTACTGTTGCAGGTCGGAGAGATCTGCAGCAGCAGTCATGGTTACCATCTTTAGAACCTTGTGGCTGCTGTCCAAAAATCTGCCCTCCAGTCCTAACCTTCATCCTGTTGGTCCTGTGGAGGGAAAAACCACTTACCTTTTGGCTGCCAACAACTTTGCACCCAGCCCTTGCTCAGATCCTCCAATCTGAACTGGACTGGGTTTAAGATCTAAGGCTCACTTCTGCAGGTACACCCATGAATGGGCATCACTCTGCGTAAATAATAAAAATGAGGAGGTTGGAAATGCACATGATATCCCTGCCGATAAATTTCCCTATTATTTCAAGGCTTGCGCTTGTTGTGGATGCAAGCATTTTGATCCCCCAGGAAAAGTCCCAGAAGTCTATGGGCAATGCAAAGAGAGAGAGAACGTATCTTATTCCTGTGCTTTGTTTCTGAGGAACAACTTTGGATGCAAAGGAGTCAACGTAGTCCAAGATTCAGACTAGATGCCAAGAAGTATTTCTTTTCTCAGTGGTTTGTCGTCTTCTGCAACAAACTCTAACGGTAAGCATGGACAGGCTTTTACAAAGGGACTTAACAAGTTTCTGAGCGAGAAGTACATTTTGGCTTATCGGGATGTCAGTTAATTAAGTTTACCTAGTAGAATCATAGAATAATAGAATGGTTGCAGCATGGAAGGAGACCATTCGGCCCATCGAGCTCATGGTAAGAGCAATCCAGTTAGTCCTATTTCCCTGCTCTTTCCCCGTAGCCCAGCAAATTTTTTCCCTTCAAGTATTTATCCAATTCCTTTTTGAAAGCCATGATTGAATCTACTTCCACCACCCTTTCAGTCTGCGCATTCCACATCATATCTACTCGCTGCGTAAAAAAGTTTTTCCTCATGTTGCCTTTTGTTCTTTTGCCTTAAATCTATGTCCTCTGATTCTTGATCCTTCTGCCAATGGGAACAGTTTCTCTTTCTTTACTAAATCCTTCATGATTTTGAACACTTCTATCAAAATCTCCTCTCAACCTTCTCTGCTCTAAGGAGAACAACCCCAGCTTCTCCCGTTTATCCACATAACAGAAGTCCCTCACCTCTGGAACAATTCTAGTAAATCTTTTCTGCACCCTCTCTAAGGCCATGACATTCTTCCTAAAGTGTGGTGCCCAGAATTGGACACAATACTCCAGTTGTGGCCGAACCACTGTTTTATAAAGGTTCAACATATCGTCAACATCACTACTTTTTCCAGTACATTGATGGCTGTATCGGTGCCGTTTCCTGCACTTGCCCAGAGCTAGAAAATTTCATCAATTTTGCTTCCAATTTCCACCCTTCCCTCGCCTTCACATGGTCCATCTCCGACTCTTCCCTTCCCTTCCCCGACTTCTCTATCTCCATTTCTGGGGGTAGGCTGTTAACCAATATCTGCTTTAAGCCCACCCACTACTACAGCTACCTTGATTACACATCCTCCCACCTCGCTTCCTGTAAGGATTCTATTCCCTTCTCCCAGTTTTTCCGTCTCTGTCGCATCTGTTCTGACGATGTCACTTTCCACACCAGTGCTCCTGAAATGTCTTCCTTTTTTCTCAATCGAGGATTGCCCTCCACTCTAGTTGACAGGGCCTTCAACCATGTCCATCCCATTTCCCACACTTCTGCCCTCACCCCTTCCCCTCCCTCCCAGAACCATGATAGGGTCCCCCTTGTCCTCACCTTCCACCCCACCAGCCTCCACATTTAACGTACCACCCTCCGCCATTTCCACCTCCTCCAGCGCAATCCCATCACCAAACACATCTTCCCTTCCCTCCCCTTTCAGGATTCTGAAGGAACTGCTCCCTCCGCGACACTCTGGTCCACTCTTCCATCACCCCCAACACCCGCTCTCCTTCCCATGGCACCTTCCCATGCGAGCGCAGGAGATGCAACACCTACCCTTTCATGTCCTCCCTTCCCACCATCCAGGGCCCTGAACACTCCTTCCAGGTGAAACAGTGATTTACTTGTACTCCTTTCAATTTAGTATACTGTATTCGCTGCTCACAATGAGGTCTTCTCTACATGGGGAGACCAACGCAGATTGGGTGATCACTTTGCCAATTTCGTATCGATGCTGCCACTGCTCCTTTTATTCCATTAAGTGATCCATCATGGACAAACATGGTCTTTTGGAGCCTATTTGATAGCCTTATGTGGTCAGGAAGGAACTTCAATGACTTTTCCTGGAACTGACCACAGCTCTTTTTTCTGCCTTCCCCAGGTATTAGCATGACTAGTGGTCAGGAAGCAAGGTGCACCGAATTGTTCCATCTAATGAATTGAGAGAACATTGATGGTCTTTTCTTGCACTTTGTTTTGTTTGCTCATATGCTCACTTCCTTAGTTTGGCACTGGAGTATCAGCCTGGAGCATGAGCTCAAACCAGGGTGTGGGCCCCAAACCCACAATCTTCTCAACTTGAGGCAAGAGTGCTACCACCTGAACCAAGCGAACAAATAATTAAGTTTGAAATACATCTCCTTGCAAAAACTAATAAAATATTTTATAAAACCTGCGAAGATGGACCACCTGTAGAAAGAAATGAATGTGTTGTTCAGAAGGATCATGATTTACAATGACTTCTATGCCAAGTCTGTGACTACCTGCTGAGTTAAATGATTTTAGACTTCCCTCTCCCATGGAGCCATCAACAGCAACTAAATTGGAATGCAATCAATTGTGTTGGAAAGCATTTCATGGCAACACAATGTCATTTATCACAGAATGGTAGAAAGCAGCTGCAAGAGGGCATTGAGGCTCTTCAATATAGCCTACATGTGTTCCATGAATGATTAGTTATTATAATCCAATTCCCTGACTGAAGATAAGAACCCATTTATTTGCAAGTACAAAAAATTACAAGTCTGCTCTAGTGACGAGGCTGGCTCCTGAACAGCAGATGTGCAAAGAAACTCTTGAGAATGATGAACAAATGACTTTCAGATCAATAACTATGGCACCCCAGGCTCCGAAATAACAGTGTACGCTCAGATCCTAGTTATACTGCACATTTTCTGGAGCGTGAGACCACCTGGCAGAGATAGATTCACATCATTTTAGTTTAACACTTGCCACAGTATAATTGTAACCAGTGTGAAATTTCCAGATGCTCCAGCTGCTGAGCTGAGAATGTTTTAAATGTTATTTTTAATCTTTTTAAGTTACCAGAGACATTAAATTAACCAGCATTCAAAGGTGCCGGTTAGAGCTCTGCATGTACTTTTTTTTTTGGATTTGCGCAAAGTGCTCTATTTTTACTGGCCAATGAGTGACCAGGAACCAGCAGTATAACTTGAGTCTGTCAACCAGGTGTTACTATATGTAGATACTTGTGTTCAATTAATGTATGTAGTGCTTTTCAACACATTCAACATTTTGGTGCTTTTTGCAAATTCAGAATGATTAAGAATATGTTTACATTTCATCAAAAAACTCCACTTATAAATATTCCTTAAGTTCCAATTCATAAAATGTATTAAAATCTAGAAATTCAATTGGCTAACCAGTAGTCATAGATTTCAGCAATATACTTTAAGCAATTTTTTAACAACAGTGTTATAGGATCCTAATAAAATTAAAGTAGCACTGTATATATTGGAAAGCAGCTATTTATTTTCCTACCCATCTTTATGGTTACCCTTCTTGACATTGCCATCTCTTGTGGCTTCTCTGCTCTTATGGTCTCAAACACAGACAAGGCCATGTCTAACCACTTCCTTGTATCTCTCACCACTCACATCTCCCTGCCCCCTGCCAACCTCACCTCCGCTGCTGCAAAAAGCTCTCTCCCCAAGTCACTTGCAAAGTCCAGCCGCCTAACCTTTGGCCTACCAATCACCACAATACTTCTGTAGCTGTTGGTCTGCTGAACCATTCCCTCACCTCCACTTTTGACTCCCTTTCCCCCAGTAAAACTTTACTCTCTCCCTGGAATGGCCCCCACCTTCACTACCTCAAGTCCAAGGGATGCAGATTTATGTGTGTCTGGTGCACATCTGATTTAGCCATCCATCACCAGATCTGCCTGGACCACATCAAGCACTATCTGGCCTCAATCACCTATGCCAAAATGACCCACTACTCCATGATCACCTTGGAGATCAGAAGTAACCCCCGGCTTCTTTTCTCCACTACCAACCATGATCTTAAAAGTCTTTCCTCTGCCCCATCCACCATCACCTCCAACAACAAGTGCGAAGATCTCATGTTTTTGTTACTAAGATTGACAACATCCAATCAGCTGCTTTAGCTGCTTCCCCTCTTCCCCTTGCTCACCAAACCAATAAATCCCCCAGACTCCTTCTCTAGTTGCTCTTCCAACTCCCCTCATGCCCTCTCCAAGCTCATCTTGACCATGAGACCCACCTCCTGGTCCCTTGAACACATTCCCACTAAACTGCCGTCCACCTAACTTCCCTTTCTGGCCCCCATGCCAGCTGACATTGTAAATGGTTCCCTCTCCTCAGGTACTGTCCCTCTCCCTTTCAAAACTGCTATCATTACACCTTCCTCAAGAAACCCACCCTCGCTCCCTCTGTGCTTGCAAATTACCCATTAATAACTTCCCTTTCCTCTCCAAAGTTCTTGAACGTGTTTCTGCCTCTCAAATCCATGCCCATCTTTCCTGCAACTCCTGTTTGAATCTCTCCAATCATGTTTTTTTCCATGCCACAGCACTGAAATGAATCTAATCAAAGTTGCAAATAACAGCCTTTGTGACTGTGACAGTGGAGCCTCTCCTCCACTGTCCAGCTCAGTGGGACTGCGCTCACTTGGTTCTATTCATAGCCAGAGAATTTGCAGCAATGGCTTCTCTTCCTGCTCCTACACCATTATCTCTGAAGTTACCCAAGGATCTATCCTTGGCCTCCCTCCTCTTTAGCTACACACCACATCTTAGGAAGTGAAGACTGAGATCAGCTTCCACATGTAATGACACCCAGCTCTATTATCCCATCACCTCTCTTGACTTCTCCACTGCCTCTGTGCAGCCAAACTATTTGTCCAACAACCAGTCTTGGATGAGCTGCCATTTGTTCCATTCAAACATGGGAAGACCAAAGCCTTTGACTTTGGTCCCCGCCAAAAACTCCATGCCCTTGGCACTAATTCTATCCCCCTCCCTGGCCACTGTCTCAGGTTAAGCCAGACTTTTTGAAACCTCGGCATCCTATTCGACACCGAGCTTAGTTTCTAACCCTTATCCTCTCCATCATAATGACTGCTTACTTCCACCTTCATAACATTGCCTGTCTCTCCCCCAGTCCTACGCCCAACTGCTGCTGAAGCTCTCATCCATGCATTTGTCACCTCCAGACTCGACTATGCCAAGCTTCCACCCTCTGTAAACATCAGCTCATCCAAATCTCTGCTACCCGTATCCTATCTTGCATCAAATCCTGCTGACCCATCACTCCTAATTTTATGCTTTAAGTGGAGCTCTAGCCAGAGTGCATTGTCCAGTTACCCTGTGGTGCCTCACCCAAGGAACAATTCTTAATGTGTGAACCTAAACCGTGAATGTAGACAAGTTATTTGAGCTTGGAGGGCATCATAACTAAGCCCAGTCCAGTCCTCATCTGTGAACTTTCCAACAGGAGGCAGTAATAATAATTATGTATGGGATTCCCGACACCCTAACAGAGAATATTTTTGTTGCATGGGAAATGTACTTGCACAGTACATTCAATCGGGGGCATTTCAATAAAATGGGGACTCATTGTAAGTTGTATCATTATAAGTGGCATTACCTGTGTAACATGGCAGGAAGGTCACGTAGTTTCTGTCTGAAGAATCTTAAAGGGACATGTATCCAATGATCTTTGCACCTAGATCTATTACTGTGCCATTTGGTGCATACCAAATAATGAATACGTTATCAAGAAGGGAGGTTATCCATTTTTGAAATCTGAAATATAATATTTTATGTCTCTTAATTTGCACTATTATGTTCTAATACATAGCATCATTTTGACATGTCCTATTGAGGAAGATTAGAGTTCAAGTGCTGATCAATTTTTTCCTATTGATCAATTATCAAAAAGATAATCAGATAACTATGATACCTATGAAAAGATGTAGAGGCAATGGAAAGCAATTGGAGAAAGGAAACTAAGATATTTCGGGTTTTTGATTGCTCGGTTATGAATAGGAGCTAAAGAAACTAAAGGTGTGATTTGAAATGGATGGGAAATTATGGGCTGCATGCCCATGGTTTTCTGTGATGTGCTCATGTGAGTGTTACGCCAGATCATTGAATCACCTTGAAATATATTTTCAGTGGGAAAAAAATGTAAAGGGGCATAAGCCAGTTTTTTAAACATTGAAGGGTTTTTTTGTCCAATGGAAGGGTAAGGAAGTCAAGAAAATATAATTATAAATCAAAGGAGCCACAATGTAATCACCAGGAATTTCCTGGGCGGGTTATCTCAATCAGCCGCCGCAACTTCAGTGGAAAATCGGCTTTAGTTGTTTATCTGGCGTTTTGTCGATCTTCTGCTGAAGATATGGTGACCGACCGGATACGATCCCAGCATAACTGGCGGGATCGCGGCCTGGAAATTTTCAGGGTTTTCCCATTTTACGAGCAGGGGCAGGAACATCCGCGCTCCCATAACACGAAAGAAGACTGCCTGAGTGTTTTTTAAATCTGGAATTATACTGCATAATGCGCCAAGTCTAAGCAGTGTGTGGCAGTCTTGCATTATTTGATTGTAGTGTCGTGCATTCTAGAGTTAGATCAGGATCTGAATCCAGAGTTATGCTGCCAATTTTTCATTGTTACACCCAAAACCAATTTACGTTGACACAAAACAAAATATGTTGATGTGATTATATAGTAAATTATATAATAGTTTACATGACATATTTCATATGAAATTGTGTGCTGAAGTTAAATGCGGTTACAAATTCTGGCTAGAGTATTTTCTAACTGATGATGCTTAACAAGATGTGGCAGTTTCATCATTTAAATACAATTTCTTTTAATTACTCAAGACACATTAGTCTAAACAGTTTGGGAAATTCATTGCAAGATGCAATTACTGCTAATAATAGGAACGTTAGCACTATGAGTAAGTACATAGTGTAAATTCATCAAGAGCCTGTTATTTATTTAAGAGAATTGGGCATTGACAAAAGCAATACAACATAACGCCAGTCAAATGAACTTGGAAATGCAATGCGATGCTGATTACTTTGAACAATATTTCTGTCATAAAACAACTAGAAGCTATCTGGGGCCCTAGGTACAATGCAATGTCTACATGAACAGAAAAGGCTTCTACTCAAACAGTGTGCATTTGGCCAATGATCATCAGCACCATATCATTATGGCCGATGCCCACAGGCAGTAGCCACGATGCTTTTATTTTGAGACAATCATCTGTGCCAGGCTTATTTGAAGGTGAAGGAAGACTAGAATGATGGCTTCTGTGAAACCAAGGATACCCTCTTCAGCCCTACTAATAACAATTGTGGTAGTCATGGACAAAAGCAGAGGGCACGTGCAACAATGCCCAAGCAGCTACCCAGGTTCATTATGGAGCATACCATTGGCATCTTGAAGCAATACTTAAGATGGCTCGACAGGGCAGGGCTGCCTTACAATGCAGCCTTTTCAAGGGTCTATATGATCTCGTTGTCTGCTGCATGCTCCACAATCTTTCTACAAAGAGGTCCAACTATGAAGGATGAGGAGGCAACCCAAAATTAATACCAGAGAAGGATGTGGACACTGACCAAGCGGATGTAGCTGAGTAGCACCAGTGCAGCCAGGAAGACTGGTTTGTTAGGCGCTCATCAAAGATACATTCAGCTAAATGCCTTTTTTGTGTTCGTCAAGGTCAGGGATGTTAGTATTAGGAGAATGAAGCACTCTCCCTTTCAGGCACCCAGTATCAGTGCCAAGCACTCCCACATCACATATAGCTCTTACTACTGTATCTCAAAATATGTCTCAGCACCCAACTTCAGAACAACATCCTCCACTGTACCAGTATGGCATTGCTTCTATTTTGCAAAGAAACCATTCTTAGGCCAGTCTCCGTGCCATTACTAATTAGTGCCGAATTAGGGGAAGATTTAATTGGTTAAACATCAGGAAGACCAAAGCCCTACTCTTTGGCCCCTGCAACAAACTCCATACCCTTGCCAATGACTCCATGCCCTTCCCCAGCTACTGTCTCAGGCTGAACTAGACTGTTCATGACCTTGGTATCCTATTCAGCCTCAAATTGAGCTGCTGACCCCATCACAAAAACTGTGTCTACCTCCACAAGGTATGCAAATCCCAAATATCGTGGGTAAATTGTCATGTAAGACTACTCATGGAAATACTGATTTTTGCAGGAATAAGTATTTCCAAGCTATAGATGCAAGAACTAAACATTAGGAACTGTAGATGCATTCCAAATCTGAACTGGGCCTGTTCAGATTACTTAGCAAAAATATAGATGTGGACCAATTCAGCAGACTCAGATCGAAACATTTCAGTATATGTGTGTATGATGGTAGTTCAGAGGCTTTTTCTTTTGTGTTGCTGTGTCCTCATGACTGGTCTGATTTCTGGCAGTTTGGTGAGAGCATGTGCCCTGATAGTTGATGTGCATGCCAAGTAGCAAGGAGTAATGCAATCTTGTGGTTGGTATGTGCTCATTTAATTACTAGTCATAGGTGCAGAGGGTGCACATAGAAGCTGGTTTGCGCTGGCAGGTCAGTGCAAACTGGACACAGCGAGCGATATCTGCATCAGAACAGGTAGGCCCAAGGCCCGATCGATATCGGGCCTCCGGCCTCAATTTAATAAGACCAGCAAGCTGCGGACACGTATCTCGAGTCCCCATGCAGCTTGGTGAAACGAGGATGAAAGCGGGGCCGATGTAGCACTGGCAGTGGCCCTTAAGTTGGTTCTGGGAGGAGATTGAGAGGGGGAGGCTGAGCGGGGATGGACTGCGGCCCGCAGCATTTCTAAGGAGTTGGGAGGAGCAATCCTGCTGGCTGCTGGTTCATCTAGGAATGTCCAAGCTTGCTATAGGTTTTTGTAAGACATTTAGGTGCCCTGTGGGTTACATATAACATTTTAATCAATGTTTCTATTAATTTACATATACTAACAGATCTTGGGGGTGGCGTCAATGGAAGAGAATATTGAGTAGAATGCAAAGTGGGCAGCCGATGTGCTATCGCCCAAAACAAATTTCACCTCCCTTGGGTTCTGATTTCAGAATTAATCATCACTAAGGAACCAAAACTAAGAACAAGCCTTTCCAAACTGCCAGTCCCACAAAAATCAAACAGGACAAACCAGTGAGTAAGAAGTATAAGCACAAATAGAATTGAGTTGCTTATGTTTTGTGGATTGCTTTGCCAGAGCTTGCAGGCTGTAAATGGCCTGTGGCCATAGTTTGAACACTTGTGGTTTAGTCGACTGGAGAATTTGCCAAGATTCTTGTTTTGCAGTTATGTGAGAATGAAAAAAGCTGCATATTCACTCTCTTTAATTCCCAAACTTGAACAAATTATTATGAATGAATGGCAAAAGGAAGAATCTGGGCCAAAAGGTAAAGCCTATATTTTCCCCTTTTATTGGAGAAACTGATGAGTAATTTACTTTCTTTTACAGCATAACTTTTTTACTGAATTAGATTCACTTCACCAATATTTGAGAAAAAAAATGCAATATAAATACTTACCATGACAAATCAATAATTTGGTTATGTGGAACTTTACAGGAAGCAATCTTTTGTTACATTTCACTTAGGGTTCAATATTCTGACGATACAGCCTGTTCATTCCAAATTAAGGAGCTATAATGTTTAGCTGCTGTCCTGTTCAACTGAAAGACAAATGATGTTAATTATGAATTAAGTCTACAGTTCATCAGGATATGTTGTCTCTCTGATGCCTCTTGCATTAGCATAGTAATATATCACCATATCTGTTACATTTGGCAGCAGTTAAGATTAATTTCTATTTGCTAGAATTGGAGAATGTTCTCCAAAGTAGAACTTAAGCAGATCCTGTTCTGTCACTGTTAGTATACCCTCAGGTTATAATGTGTAGTTCTACATAATATTGCTTGTGCAGTTATTGACACAGTACTTTAATATATTCTTACATATTATGTAACTGTGGTTTCCTGTTCACTAGACAAGCCTATGATTGTTGTCTTTCATCAGTACAATGGTCTGTTGATAATATTTTGCACATCGTGGAAGTAAGGGAACTGATTAAGAGGTCAGGGATATATCAGAAAATGGTTAATTATGATGTAACTATGTCAAAATAAATGACTCTTTTAAGATTGTGATACAGTAGAACACGAGACTACAGTGACAACAAGTGATTTTTTTTTGTTAAGTAGTCAAGGAATGCTAATTGGTTTCAGCTGTTAAAATCACAATATTTACCAAAATATGTATAAAAGTCTTGGGTCTAGCTCATGTCTGTTGTGCTTGGGAAATTGTCCAGCACATTTCAAAGTAATTAATTCATTCATTGATAAAATTAAATTTAATCATGTTTCAACTGGTGTCCTAATGTTAATATATTTGCTGGCACATCTGTAAAAAGTTGCTGGACAATATTTTGTGGCTATAATCTGCGGTCTTTTCCTCTTTCCCAGAAAAGTACTCACTTTTTAAGTCACGTTTAGCACCCATCAATCAAACTGGCACGAGCATCTGGGTTTTCTAATAATAGCTTGTTACTCTCTTGATAATAGTGGTCTAATATGTGAATCAGAAGAGCCCCCTGTGTTAGTGCACTCTTTATCACTACTCATACTTATATTAAGCACCAGCCCAGAATCAAGCACTTGGGCATGAGGAGGCATTGGGTTTCATGCTAAACAGTGTTGATGAAGAAGCAGAAGAAATGGAGGCTCATGAAATACCACCAGATACATGGCAGAGGTCTGTTGTGCTGATTGTTGCTGGGTGGGGGGGGGGGTCCTTCAGAAGGAATGCTCAGCCTTCCTGCATTCCAACACGTGGACTATATGGAGAAATCTTTGGACTCCATTTATGTGGTATTTGAAAGGATATATAGATTTTTGTCAGCTGTTGGTGAGGACAGGCCAGCAAAGGCATTCCCAAAGGCCACCAATGTAACACAGGCATGGCGGACCACAAAAAAGGTGTACAAAACAGAGGGATTTTTAAATCTCAAATATGTGCCATATTCTGTCTTTCACCAAAACAGTGACTGTCCTGAGGAGAAGCTCTCTAGTTCAGTTGAAAAATTGAACATTTATTAAAGAAACAAGCAATGATGGCAGGAAAAACCACAGAGCTTTTTTGGTAAATAACACAAGAAAAAAAGATCGAAGAAAATCTATCACTGGGAAACCAGCTTCAAAGTATCCTGCAATGAGAATCGATCGTGGAATTAATGGCTAGCGATTAGTGTTAGGTTTAAATGTTAGTACTATAAGAAGAATATCAATGTTAAGAATAGTTTAGCAGTTTTTGACATTGAAGAATACAGAGAAGGTGGATTTGAAAAGCTTAGCTCCGGCATTGAACTTGATGGGCTCAAGTGAGTCCAAAATAGAGAAAACCAAATCACTAAACCATTGGCAATTCTCTAATCCTTACAGTAGTAATGAGAGAAAATATGTTCCATTCTTTGGACAATGACCCAAATGGATTATAATGTAAATAATGATTTTCACAAAATGTGAATTGATATGATTTTACTAAGTATTTCCGCTCCATGGTCTCTGGTGCAAACATTTTTACCTGTATGTTACTTGAATTATCGGAGTATTGTCTATTTCCATATCATTTCACTGCAGATGGCCATTGCAGTTAAAGCTCTCGCTCATTATTATAAACTTGCGATATAAATTCAAGCATTGTTCTGCCATGTTAACGGGCTGGAATTAACTTTGGCTTAAGAATCCACAGCTGGTGATGTTAGAGGATGAATGTTTAATGGATTCATATGGTGCTCCTTTGTCGATATTTTAGTGGAGGTGCTATTTTAAATGGGTTAACTTCTCTATTAAAATAATGGACAGGGGAATGTCATAGGGGCCCATCAGCTAATATTGTCAACAGTCATTTCTAGACTTAAGCAGATGATTTTATTAGTCTGCAATGCCAGCAGGTGAGGCTCCCCACCAGCAAAATGGAGTTGTAAATTTACCCCTTAGATCTTTCACATTATTGCAGTTCAATCCTTGTTTCCTCTGGAATACAAGCTGAAAGTAAATCAAATACAGTCCCCACTGCTTATAACGTGGTGTTAATGCAATTTTCCCGCTACATTTGGTGGACAGTAAAACCAAAATAGTAAGTAACCAACAATTTTTGAAAAAAAAAAGGAAATCTCATTTGTTTATAGTTGCATCGAGAACCTCATCACGAAGGTAATCCACTTTAACGAAGTGCGAACAGCTGGCTGAAACTGCTTGAAGACCCATTTTTACCCTGAAATCAGCACAGCCTTTTAAATGCGTAAATACAAGGTAAATACCCATTGAACTGCCTGAAATATTTGGCACGTTTAATACATTATAAGCAGCGCCTTTGTAATTGACTCTGATGATACTGGCAAATGGTTAGCGCCATTTGCCCGATATAGGCGGCTGCCCTTGCTAAGCATGGATGGTGTAAGTGGTGGGGACTGTACTAATAGCTAAGTAACTTATACTTTTTCATTTTAGGTTTCAGTAGTGCAAAAAGGAATATTTCTGACCTCTTTTCAACTGAGCTATTTAGAACTTTATAATGTGAGTCAGCAGCATAAATAAGGTGCTCCAATATTAATGAGATACTATCACAATCATATCAAATAAAACCATTCCATTTATAGTTTAATTTCACATCAATTCAACCTAACACACTAGAAGTTGAGTGTTGTGTGCTTTGGGCACATAACTCAAAGCATTTCCTTTATTAGAAAATGCAAGCAATATATTCTAATACTTTGATCCGAAAGTATCATTGCAATATGCTTATTTTGTTTGAACAAAAAAATTGTATTACTGAAGCTTTTATCTAAAGGATCTGTTGTTGGGAGCTTTGTGATATTGTTCACAGAATTTTCTATTGTGTCGAATAACCTTTGCACTTAATTCAGTGAGATAGGTTTAGTATATGGGGCAATAATTTAAAATAGCTTCATCCTTATTCTCAGTTGGTTGAAAAAGTTAGACTTAAAAAATGAAAAATGAAGAAATCCTTGATTATTTAACATAGTCAAAGATTTATTAGCATTATATATTAATGTACTTTCTTTTCACCAAGGTTTCTCTACTCCTTTCCTGAAAGTGTTGTCTCTTCACCAGTGTATGGTTCTATGGTTCTTGGTCATCATCTGTTACCTCACAAAAGTGGCAATTACTCATATGTGATCCTCAAAAGTGTCAGCCAGGCTATTTGCCTTTGGCCGTTATTGCAGTTGAGCCTAATCCCCTATTCACCTGATGTTCACACAAGCAGAGGTTATTGAACAGTGATAAAGAGCAAAAACCCTGGCTTTTTTCTCCTTCCAGAATCCAGAGGCACTGAGGCCAACATTGTGCCCCTTTCACTGTCCCAGCTGAGGTCAGTGGAATCTTTCTGTTTTGTAAGGCTCAGCTACTCACTGGATAAACTCGCTAAGCCATTGAGGGACTGCATTAATACATTTAAACAAGTTAGCCTTTATACAGCAGAAATGAATTATATTTTTCTTTCTGAAAATGGAATTTTGATTGCTACCGTTGCAAGAGAAAACTGAAACTATCTCTTTAAAATTACGTAACTGTAAAAGAAATTACAGCGATTTTAACAAACACGTACAAATGTACTCTAATCTATGTGAACTCTGAAAGTAATGCAACCTTCTTCATTGTGAGTGTAAAAAGTGGAGGAAATTGGCAGGTAACTGTTACTATGAAAGATCAAGGTTAGTGCTTCTAAAATCAATACCATTGCTCAAACAGCATGCAGTCTAACCAACTTAATTTAATTATTATTGACTGAATGGCATCAAATATTTAGAAACATTCAAAATGCAACTGTACTGTTATCACCATCATTTATATTATGCCTGTTTGAAGAGCCACATTGTTTATTTAAATGTTGATAATATTAGACAATAACATTATTTTTATTATCATTCAAATTTACCATAAATTTTTAAGTATTATATGCATTTTTCTCTCCACAAATTCCAGAAGTGGTGGATACAGATTATACATAGATACTACAATCAAAACCAGTATACTCAGGAATAGTGAAAACAACTGTTACTGTTTGAGTTTTCTCCCAACACTTTTTTTTGTATTTACATTGTAAAAGCTTCAACACTATGATTGAAAACTCCACCCCGATATGTACCATGTCTGGGATAACGTGCACAGGATTAACAACCCTAATTGTTAAGTTGATCATTGGAGATACCCACTTTGTTCTCCTGGCTTTTTCGATAGGCAGAAAATAGCAAGTCATCAATCAAATGTGCACAAATTAAAACTAACAGATTTATTTCAGCACTCATACTTATACTAAGCACCAGCCCATTTCAATAATACATAGAAGCCATAAGGTGCCGTGAAATACAACAAGATACTGAGAGCAAAACACATAAAAAACAGTTCACAAGCAGTGAAAATACCCTTTTTTAGAATGTGTTGCTTATACAGTTGCTTACAGAACTTTTGAATGAAACAGTCTATTGTAGACCTAGCATAGAATCATACAGCACAGGAGGTCATTTAGCCCACAGTGTGTGAGCTGGCTCTTTGACAGAGCTATCCAATTAGTCCCACTCCCCTGCTTTTTCCCCATAGCAGTGCAAATTTTATGATACAGTGTTATATCTGGATGATGGGATTGTGGATAATAAACAGTGAAAAAAACTTTTAAAAACCCTTTAATTTAGAATCATCATTAGATTCATTGAGTTGACAACCTCTTTGGCCTAATGCCCTTGCAAGAGCTACTATGCAGCAGGGGAGCTTAAGACAGTTGAGTAAGCTATGCGTGTGGCAATAGAGCCATGGGGTGAATGCTGGGTGAATGAAGCTAACTTGTGACTTTGGCGAGGGTCCAAAAAGATATCTGGAGAGCAAAGCCTGAAAAAAAACGTCAGCACTGACAGTCAGCGGTTTTTCTAGAATTGAAGGAAAGTTCACTGGTATGGGTCAATGAGAGGCAACAAGAAGTAATATGATGCAATTTAGAATTAAAACTAGATTTCTTTTAAAAGCATGCACAAATTCCTGTGGCTGTATGACCTGAAAATTAGATGATGCGCTAACATTTCTTCATCTCTGGAGGTTCTTGGAGCATTTTCTATTTGAAAAGTACTTGGATGTTATTTCAGAAACCAAAGGTGTGCATGTGGGTGTGAATGTGTGTACTGCTGCACAAATTTTTCCAATAATTGTAGACTCAACAGAATGGGGAGATTCCATTCCCAACTCATCAGGATCCTCCAAGAAATAATCACCATAGGAATTTGTGGTGAATTAAATGATTAAGAAATGATATTTATTGCTACAGTTTATTCTCGAAGTTTAGTGTTATAAAACTTGTGCATATAAGTATGCTTTCAATATTAATTGCTATCTAGCAAGTAAAAGAAAGGTAGAAAGAACTTGCATTATATCGCACCTTTCACAATCTCAGGACGTCGCAAAGTGCTTTACAGCCAATGAAGTACTTTTGAAGTGTAGTCACTGTTGTAATGTAGAAAACGCAGCATCCAATTTGCACAAAGCAAGGTCCCACAAACAGCAATGTGATAATGACCAGATAGTCTTTTTTTAAGTAAGGTTGGTTGAGGGATAAATATTGGCTAGAATACTAGGGAGAACTCCTCTGCTCGTCTTTGAATAGCACCATGCTCCTGAGAAGGCTGACAGGGCCTTAGTTTAATGCCTCATCTGAAAACGGCACTTCCTACAATGCAGGAGGACATAAAAAACCTACATGGGGATATAGACAGGCTGGGTGAGTGGGCGGAGATTTGGCAGATGCAATACAATATTGGAAAATGTGAGGTTATGCACTTTGGCAGGAAAAATCAGAGAGCAAGTTATTATCTTAATGGTAAGAAACTGGAAAGTACTGCAGTACAAAGGGATCTGGGGGTCCTAGTGCAAGAAAATCAAAAAGTTAGTATGCAGGTGCAGCAGGTGATCAAGAAGGCCAACGGAATGTTGGCTTTTATTGCTAGGGGGATAGAATATAAAAACAGAGAGGTATTGCTGCAGTTATATAAGGTATTGGTGAGACCGCACCTGGAATACTGCATTCAGTTTTGGTGTCCATACTTAAGAAAAGACATACTTGCTCTCGAGGCAGTACAAAGAAGGTTCACTCGGTTAATCCCGGGGATGAGGGGGTGGACATATGAGGAGAGGTTGAATAGATTGGGACTCTACTCATTGGAGTTCAGAAGATTGAGAGACGATCTTATTGAAACATACAAGATTGTGAAGGGGCTTGATCGGGTGGATGCGGTAAGGATGTTCCCAAGGATGGGTGAAACTAGAACTAGGGGGCATAATCTTAGAATAAGGGGCTGCTCTTTCAAAACTGAGATGAGGAGAAACTTCTTCACTCAGAGGGTAGTAGGTCTGTGGAATTTGCTGCCCCAGGAAGCTGTGGAAGCTACATCATTAAATAAATTTAAAACAGAAATAGACAGTTTCCTAGAAGTAAAGGGAATTAGGGGTTACGGGGAGCGGGCAGGAAATTGGACATGAATTTAGATTTGAGGTTAGGATCAGATCAGCCATGATCTTATTGAATGGCGGAGCAGGCTCGAGGGGCCGATTGGCCTACTCCTGCTCCTATTTCTTATGTTCTTATGTTCTTATTACCATTTGAAATCTCAGGTTACATCTCAGTATTTTGTCTATATGCCACTTTTAGAGTGAACCGTTAGAAAAACACTCGGTGAGATGGCTGCTCTTTCGTCACAGACAGAAGGTTGCTACTCAGCTATTTACTTCATGTGGAAATCTTATGAAAAAATTAGCAGAATGATTGTAGTGAGGTGATGAGAAAGAAGCCATGGCCTCTCTGATCATGCGATGCCCAAATCTAAAGCTGCCGTTAGCTATTCCTTTTTTAGGTGACAGATTTTCCACACGCTCATTTGACAGCCATTAGTGACCATGTTAACTATGATGCTCTGTATAAAATTCATTCAGGGTGACTGCAGCCCTTCGTCTGCAGAATCATTCATTTAATTCCGGTGGGATTGAACTGGATGCTGCAGGATATATCAACTGTTAGTCATCTCTCTGTGTGAGAGTGTAGTGCTGACTAAAGTCCATAAACCCTCTCCATAACACTCCCACTGGGGTCCATATAAAAGGGCATGGTAAAGTTTGGATTGTGCTAATGGGTGTTTTGTATGATTTCTCTTTTAAAGGAGGAGCCACAAAAAGTGTTTTCTTTTATTCGTTCATGGGATGTGGGCGTCGCTGGCGAGGCCGGCATTTATTGCCCATCCCTAATTGCCCTTGAGGAGGTGGTGGTGAGCCGCCTTCTTGAACCGCTGCAGTCCGTGTGGTGAAGGTTCTCCCACAGTGCTGTTAGGAAGGGAGTTCCAGGATTTTGAGCCAGCGACGATGAAGGAACGGCGATATATTTCCAAGTCGGGATGGTGTGTGACTTGGAGGGGAACTTGCACGTGGTGTTGTTCCCATGTGCCTGCTGCTCTTGTCCTTCTAGGTGGTAGAGGTTGCAGATTTGGGAGGTGCTGTCGAAGAAGCCTTGGCGAGTTGCTGCAGTGCATCCTGTGGATTGTACTCACTGCAGCCACGGTGTGCCGGTGGTGAAGGGAGTGAATGTTTAGGGTGGTGGATGGGGTGCCAATCAAGCAGGCTGCTTTGTCCTGGATGGTGTTGAGCTTCTTGAGAGTTGTTGGAGCTGCACTCATCAAAGCAAGTGGAGAGTATTCCATCACACTCCTGACCTGTGCCTTGTAGATGGTGGAAAGGCTTTGGGGAGTCAGGAGGTGAGTCACTCGCCGCAGAATACCCAGCCTCTGACCCGCTCTCGTAGTCACAGTATTTATATGGCTGGTCCAGTTAAGTTTCTGGTCAATGGTGACCCCCAGGATGTTGATGGTGGGGGATTCGGCGATTGTAATGCCGTTGAATATCAAGGGGAGGTGGTTAGACTCTCTCTTGTTGGAGATGGTCATTGCCTGGCACTTGTCTGGCGCAAATGTTACTTGCCACGTATGAGCCCAAGCCTGGATGTTGTCCAGGTCTTGCTGCATGAGGGCTTGGACTGCTTCATTATTTGAGGGGTTGCGAATGGAACTGAACACTGTGCAATCATCAGTGAACATCCCCATATCTGACCTTATGATGGAGGGAAGGTCATTGATGAAGCAGCTGAAGATGGTTGGGCCTAGGACACTGCCCTGAGGAACTCCTGCAGCAATGTCCTGGGGCTGAGATGATTGGCCTCCAACAACCACTACCATCTTCCTTTGTGCTAGGTATGACTCCAGCAACTGGAGAGTTTTCCCCCTGATTCCCATTGACTTCAATGTGTGGGCTCTATGAGAGATCCTATCATCGCAGAAAATAATTTATACAACTACGTATAGTTCACTTTACTCTGCCTCCACAACAGAATTGTATTTATATCATAGCACAGTCACTAGATATAACTTTTACTTGCATACGTAATCTTGAATATCAGTTATGAAATTCACTTTCAAATCTCTAAAGCCCCATATCGCAAAATGTAATGGCAGCCAGCCATATTTAGGAACAACTCAAATCAATTTTAGTAATAAATTCCAACATTACCTGGTACATAATATAACAAATAATAATAACTGGCAGAGACAAAACACAATCATTTAATGATAACATTGAATCAGCTCTCACAGTTTGTGGTATTATCAGAACCCATTGATTCAATTAGTTGCTTGTATCTTATTGTAAGCAATTAAATGTGTGTTTAGTTACTGGAGTGTGGTATTTTATATCTTTGTATCATTATGACAAGCCCTCAAAGGTCGATGGCATATGCAGTCTTGCTCCATTTACTTTTACAAAAGAGCATAAAGCATGCCTCCACTTCTGATTTCAGATATTGTCTCACCGTCAACACCATCCTACTACATTTTTCTAACACTTCTATTTTCATATTGCCTCTTTTGGTTTCCACTCACAGCACTTTTATAATCTATGTATGAATTGATATTTAGTTTGCTTAGAAATAAAAAGTGTATGACACTACTTGTTCATCATTTATTGCCTAAGCAAAAAGTGGTTACAGAAAATTCTGTTTCAAGATTTAACCATATTGTTATGCTTTTGATGTAACTCTCCAGTTTTAGTCATTCATTGGGTCATTAAATGGTTATTTATACTACATTTATATATACAGTGTAAGGAAAGGGTTAATCAGACTGTCCTGAAGTCTACTAATGTTACGCTACTATTGATTTATCTTTATATTGTAGTAATGTTTACCTTTGGTTGTTAAGCAGGGAAGTATAAGTCAATTTAAAGTACCACTGGGCTGTTGGGCCAGAGCTAACCCTGCAACAATGGTCAGTTTCAGGATGAAGTAATAAGAAATTTAATTAAAGATGTGCTATTGCATACTAATTCAAAAGTTTCAGAGAACTTTAATCATTTGATAACAGTGTGGGAAAACATTTAGTTCTGCGAAGGAAAACATCTGGGCGTACATCATTCTTTTAAATTGGTACCAATGATACAGAAACAAAGACAGACTTATAATTAAAGGTTTCACTTGGTAGAATAGCAATTATATGGAATAAGAGTAAAACTATTGATAAGATAATGAAGTAAGGCAGTTTTACTTGTTAGCCCAATGAAAAAAGAGCTTGTTAAGTAAGGAAAATTAAAGTTATTGATAAGAGATAAGTCAATGCAATTCTCATTAAACAGAGTTGTATTTTGACCTTCATGTAATTATGTAATGCAGAATTTGGATTGTCATGTAGTGGGACTGAGAGAAATGTATAAAAAGTGGCAGTTTATAATGAGTATTTGGATTCGTAAAGGCCAAAGATACTGAGCTCAGAACTATAACATGTTTGGATCCCTTTTAAGTAAATATGTTTAAGTACTGTTGCATGTTCTATATGCTTAATAAACCTATGACACCTGACTTTAATGTTCAAGAACGTCATTGATTTGAGGAGTAAATCATAAATAATATTGTTCCTCTAACAACAGTATGGCCTCTAAGTATAACCTAGCCGTCTATAAACAGCTATTAAAGAAAAACTAATCAGGAATAACATACTGTTGAAGATGACATAGTTGGCTGTAAATAACAGAGAATTCTTTCAAAAGGCTCCATTGTATTTGTAAATTATCTCATTGCTTGCTTAATAAAATAATTAATATTAATTTGGAGGAATAAATTATTTGATAGTTAATAAATAATATATGTAAATTGTAACAGAAAATTACACTATAATATTTGCTTATAAAATTTTGATCACTGTCTATTGTCAATGAATGACATTTCTTCTTAATTACTTGAGTGGGTAGGTGAAGTTCTTTAGCTAATGTTTTCTATTTAAATGTATTTGCAATGAGTGCTAAAATGTTTCATTATCTTGTGCTTATTCTACATTCCAGTAAATAGTGAGGAATAGATGGCCAGAGTATTGTCCAATGAGGTCCGTACTATGCTACAAGCTGCTGCTTTGTTTTATAAAAGGAGGAAAAAAAATCCATGAATAGCGGTAGCATTGAGGGAAAGCAAAGGTGTGGTAATCTGAGGATTGAACCAGTGGCTTCCTTTAAAACAAAACTGTACATGGATTAGTAAAATAGGGAATCGACACTAATAGCAATTGGAAACAGAAGCTCTCTGACTTCTAAAATGTGCAATAAATAAATTCCTCCTCCTGAAAAACTGTACCATCAATACAAAAAGATAAGGCCCTAAGTGCTAGAAATTCTTTTAGGGGCAAAAGAGGGTTATTTAGGGGGTGAATTTGGGCATGTCAGATACACTAGAGTTACTACCCCTTCTAAATTACATGCTAAATTCCTGTGGAATGAGCTTCTGGTAAATAAAGTGCCCAATTTCCAAAGTGTGTGCAAATAGCAGGATACTGGGGGTAAAAAACTGCTTTTCCTGAAATTCTGTCATTTACACTAGAATTGCACCTGACTTAACTTAAGCTTGTAGAAAAGAAAGATTAGTTAGGCGCACGACTTATCAAACTAGCAAGTGAGTGTGTTCACAGGCTTTGACTGTCCACAAGCTTTGTGTGAAGTCTCAACTTTGGCCGAAGTGATTAGAAATTTATTTTTTTCAAATGTGATGCTAAAAAAGGATCCTGCAAGCTGCCTTTCAGCAGTTCCGGCCAGGAAAATCTTTTCTTCCCACCCTTCTGTCATGGAGCCCTTACGACAGGGTGCACTATAGGTATTCCCATATATGTCCTCATGATGAAGGCAGAACAGAATCCAGAGGAGGAGCAAATGAAAGAGGCAGGTGGGATAAGGCTGCACCAAAGTAGAAGAAGACAAAGTAGGAGGTACCCTTCCAGTGAAGTCTATAGACCATACCACTCCCTCGAGGATGTATCAGAAGAGGTCTGCTTAAAGAAGCAATGGTTCAGTAAAAGGCATAGAAGGAACTCTGTGTCCCATTGCAAATAGACCTCCAAAGAACCTCTCAGACACAAAAAGCACAGAACAGATATACTTCAGAATACTGGACTTCAAATCACTAGTTTTACTGTGCACACATATAGTTGCTACACGTGCTTCTGTTTTCCACTGTGACCATTCCTGGTGCATTCTTCTGCCATTCTTTAACCTATTCTGCTGCTGTGCCGAGGTGATACCCGAGGGCCAGTAGTTTTTGGTGGTGCTGTGGTTTCATGAGCCTCTTGGGATCGAGGTGGCTGCCATCTCAGAGCTTTTGAGTCCCAGGAGGACTATTCAGCAAGATGTGTCATCAACACAAGTGCAAGAACAACCTAGTTCTGTATCTTGACACTTACATGAGTATGCATCTCAAGGGGCTGGCTGGAAAGGTTACATGAGTTGTCATCAGTAGCGAGGATGGACTCTCGCCATATCAGTTGTACTGGGTCCTGGATCTGACTGCCCATTGATCAGCAGTTGTGCTGGTATCATTTGATCAAATAGAGCCTGATAGTTGGCCTCCTGCAGCTCTTGGAAGCCAGTTTCCATTGTTCTTTCCAAACAGTCCCCAAAGACCTTTCTCTCTCAAGCAATACCACCAAAAACAGATTAACTGGTCGTCTATCTCATTGCTGTTAATGGGACCTTGCTGTGTGAAAAATGGCTTCTGTGTTTGCCTACATAATTTTTTTTTTTTTTTCACATCGTTCACCTGACGAAGGAGGTAGCCTCCGAAAGCTTGTGAATTTAAAATAAAATTGCTGGACTATAACTTGGTGTTGTAAAATTGTTTACATAATAAGTCACTGTATTTCAAAGTAACAGAGAGATATGACAAGGTGCTATATAATCTTCCTATGCATTTGCAGGTTTGTTTTCTAATTCTGAAATGTTGGCCATGCATAATACTAATTCATAGCTGTCCACATTAAACCATCAAACAAATTACAGCCAGTGCTAAAAAAAAATTAAGATACAAATAAGATTACATTGCCACCTTTCCAATGAAATTATTTGCAATATTATGCTTTGCTAGACCACATATTGAGTTGACTATATCACTAAATTTAATACTGGAAACTCATTGTTTACCTTTTTATTACAAAATGTGACTTCCCACTGAAATACAATAATGTCACAAGCGCATTATAAATGTCAGATTGATGAGTTGAATAAAAGTTTATATGCAGACTATTATCAGGCAATCTATTCACATTATAATTTATTTCTTTTTTACACGAAATTTGGAGAATTTGCATTTTGAGTTGAGCTTTTTTTGAGTGGATCAGTGATATCCATTGAGTCATGGGGGTGATTTTAACCCCCAAGAACAGGTGGGTTGGGGGTGGGTGGGAGTTGAAAATAGTTGTTTTTTGGGTCGCGACCGCAACCCGGCTTTATTTCCGGGTTTAACGTCAGTGTGTAAAAAGTACAGGCTTCCCACTGGGAATGCAAAGTCTGAAAATTTTGTGGTTGTGACCCAAGAAAACAGCTATTTTCAACTCCCGCACCCCCCCCCCCAACCCACCCGTTCTTCGAGGTTAAAATCACCCCCCCGAGTTTGGATAGTAATAAAGGAATTTCAGAACTAGTCCTGATCTTATTTGTTTGCACCATCTGGGTGAACTACATACGGCTTTGGGACAAGAACAGGAGTGACTCCAAAGTAAGCAAATTTAATTTAAACTAGACAATAGTGAAGCTTATATTTCAAAACTGATAAAATTGTGGTTTGTATTATAAATAAAAGTGACACAGAGTCGTATCCATTGTAGGTCCATAGATTGCCATGTGTTAAAGTTATACCTTTTGTAGTAACTCTCACATGCGTAAGTCCTCAATGGCACAGTCGTATCCTCCTCAGGGTAACGACAATCTTCCTGTGATCCACAGGTCATCATGGATTGTTATAAGGTACGACAGCCAGACAGGAACAATGATTAAATACCCATTGGTGGTGACAGAGAAAGAGTTATTAACCTGTCTACAGAGGATTAAAGTTCAATTGGGGTCACACAACATCTGGAAGTGTGCTATGCCTGTCAGTCACAGAATGACCCTTTTGACTTTAATAGATGGCACTGTAAAGAGACCTTTTGCCTGAGGTAATCACTACACAACTTTTGGCCCATGCTACTTTGGGAACATTTTCCATGTGTGGAAACTGGAAAAGACACACATGATTTGAGACAAAGGAATTGGGATTTGCTAGAACACACAATATTGGGGCCAACAGTAGCCTGCTCTTTTGAATCACTGTTCTGAGTCAATCTGTGTTATGTAGGGAAGGAACAGAACAAGTATCTGAGAGTTAAAATTGTGAAGTGTGCGCAGACAGATATAAATTCATTTTTACTTTATTAAAAATGACAGCAATGCAGTATACATTTCAAAACTCTTGATAACTGATATCATTACATTTTATTTCCAAACCACTCACAGTTTTAGAATTTGCAAATAATATTTTGCAGCATTTACAATTCATAAGCATTCTAGTAACAGTTAACAAAATCCAGAGGGACTGATCATGAGAACTAATCACTGGTGGGGTCAGCTACTTCAAATAGCCATCTACATCCATTCATCTAATCATAA
Source organism: Heptranchias perlo (assembly GCF_035084215.1). Lineage (NCBI taxonomy): Eukaryota > Metazoa > Chordata > Chondrichthyes > Hexanchiformes > Hexanchidae > Heptranchias > Heptranchias perlo. The sequence goes on along the minus strand of NC_090348.1, from coordinate 33,614,612 downwards.
ATTAATGTGAACCCATGTGAACTGTGAGATCTAATCACATTGATATATGACTTCCTTGTTTTAAAGAGGTCAAAGCCTTATGATGACAATAAGGAATACATTTTTCAGTTAAAGAAATAACAGCAGAGATAGACAAAGATAATCATTGTAGCTTATCTCTAACAAATATGATGGCTGTAGTCCTGTTATATTCCAGGTGCGAGCGGTATCTGAAATAGATAATCCCTATAGAGTTATGCGTTATCCAGGTTTGGGGCATATGCTAATATGTTATGCCTGTTCAGGAGCCCCAGGGAGTAGAGGGGCTACCTCCTGCAGACAGAGAGAAGTTCATAGCAGATGGGAATGGAGTAGTAAGCATGTGCTGGCAAGTAGATTGTCCTTGTATTAATTAAAACTCATTTTTTCTATATTACATGCATCTGAGCCTGATTGGAAGAATGCACTTAGCTTTCAAAATATTTACAGTTCTAAAATTACACAACGAATTGTTCCATCCATTTCCCTATATTTCCCTTTGGGAATAAAGTAGTCACATCAGTCCTTTTTAGAGTAGAAGGGTGACACCTTTTGTTTAATTAATTTTCTGCGAAGGTCGTGAAAATGTTATTGTTTTCATAAATTTATTTTCTCACATAGTCTATTCAAGTCCTTTCCCACAAGTGATTAGTTTTCAATTTTCTAATTGTGCTCTTTGTAAAATAGCTATTTTTACTGCTTATTAATACAATGTCATTCTATAAGTAAGATAGATTATTGAGCTGGGGGATGGGAACGTCTACATTATCTTCTTTCTGCTCGACATATATCTCTTTCTTTGAGATTCCAATGGCCTGTTGTTGTTCTGAGTCACCAAGATAGAGGATATCTGTCTGGAATAACCATCCGCGGAGATCTGATGACAGGGCTTTTGATCATTCTACATTGGACTATGCACTATTATATCACTATAATATAACTGCATAAAGTTGACTATAAAGTTGGAAAAATGGGGGATGAGTGCTGCAGGGCTGCAGCCAGAGGGTGCACTATTACACACATTGTGGTCCTTCCTCAGTCAGCCATTCTGTACAACAATATAGAAGGTCACAGAGAGAAGGACACGCTTCACAATCCCTGTAGATCCAAGGCTATGCCTACTTGGCCTACCTACTAGGAGGAGAATTGCCCTGCAAAATTCAGGCCAGCACAACCGTCAATGGTAACTGCATGATGATGCGTTCTCAGATGGTGACAGACCACAAGCCTCCGTACAACAAATGTGGGTGAAATGTTAGTGGGGTGTATGCCAGTCAGAAAGACTGATATATGGACTCTCTGTGGAACTCTGGAAGTACCAGGCAATCTGGAACCTAGTCCTGGAAGTTCACCCATGTATTTCCCACTCAGATGCAGACCTCTTTAAGAAAGTCAGCGTGGAGCTACAAATCAGCAAACCTCTTCTTGTGCTCCACAAAGAACATTGCCCCAACTTTACAAGACCTATCAGCATATTTATAATGATAATGACCCCTGACCGAGGAACCATTATCCTGACCATCAAACAGCACATTATTTCCAACATGTGTGCAATGTACTGACTACCACAAGGTTGCATCTTAGTGGATCAGATGAGTATTGATGGTCTTTCTCACTCTTCTAATCATATCTTTGCAAGTAATTTCTTTCGAGGCATAGAGTGCAAAAGCATGTTAATCCTTGATAAAACACTGGTTTAGCCCCAATTGGAGTATTGTGGCCAATTCTGGGAAACACCTCTGGAAGAATGTCAAGGCCTTAGAGAGGGTGCAGAGGAGATTTACTAGAATGGTACCAGGGATGAAAGACTTCAGTTGTGTGGAGAGAGTAGAGAAACTGGGGTTGTTCTCCTTAGAGCAGGGAAGGTTAAGGGGAGATTTGATAGAGGTGTTCATAATCATGAAGGGTTTTGATAGAGTGAGTAAGGAGTAATTGTTTCCAGTGGCAGAAGGATCGGTAGTCAGAGGACACAGATTTAAGGTAATTTACGCAGAGAGCTGTTATGATCTGGAATGCACTGCCTGAAAGGGTGGTGGAAGCAGATTCAATAATAACTTTCAAAAGGGAATTGGATAAATACTTGAAGGGGATAAATTTTCATGGCTATGGGGAAAGAGCAGAGGAGTAGGACTAATTGGATAGCTCTTTCAAGGAGCCAGCACAGGTACGATGGGCCAAATGGCCTTCTTCTGTGCTGTATCATTCTATGATTCTATATTTTGAAAATTTGTAATATATCTAACTTAATATTCATGCTCCGTGATTCATTGGCTCACCAAATATTAGAGGAATGGTAAGAAATTTTAACAGTGTCAGTATGTGGCATGGTTACTTTCAGCCACTGAGAAGGATGTTCTTTTCTTGAGTTCCTTCCTCAATCAGATGATTTGACTGTGTATTTACATTCTTCTAATAATTACAGTGGCAATGCGATACACAGCTGAAAATTTAAATTTGCCCCTTGACAAAACATTAAAATATATTTTCTGTTTTTGGAGCAGGTCCGCATCCTGGCTCCAACGCGTCGACTTCCGGGTTTGACCCAGACACGTTTGGATGCGTGCGCGCTTCTGACACCCGGAAGTCCGATCGACACTTAAAGCCAGCGGAACGATATTTAAAGGGCCAATTAAGATCTTTAAAGTACTTAATCCTATGAACTTTTTGTGTATTGAGTTACACAAACCATTTTAATTTCTCCTGAACATGTCTCCTGTGGTCTCTGAAACATATCATGGAAACAGAGACAAGTTACAGCCAACCCTTATTTGGACCTTTAAACCAGTGATTGACACGTGAAGAAAAGGTGAGTTTTTTGCAGTAGGGCAATCAGTTCTCTCAGACAAACCTTTGGCTGGGAGTTCTTTGTGTTCAGACTGAGATTTCTTTGTTCACACTCAGAATTCTTGGACCCCCTCAAACTGACAACATCACGTTGGGGGCACAATGGATTTATTCTACAGTACATCTAAGGAGGAGGCACATCGCCATCTGCGGTGGGCACGGCGTGCAGTTCTGGGATAGCTCCATAAGGACCTGCAGAAGAGTAGAGAGGGGAGGGGCTGACGTCGCAGGAGGCACTACCCATGTGAGAGGGTCTACAGGCAAAGGCTGAGCTTCCTGGACTTCTCTGCGGAGCTGTGCCTACGCAGGCTGAGATTGAGCTGCCAGGTGGTAGCAGACATCTGCACGCTACTTCACGTAGAACTGCTCCTGGCTGGGCCTGGTGGCCACACATTGCCCATCACACTCAAAGTAACCACTGCCCTCAAATTCTTCGCTTCCAGATCCTTCCAGGGCGTCACCGGTGACATCGCCGTGGTCTCTCAGTCGTCTGCACATAAGTGTATATGACAGGACACGGATGGCTTGTTTGCCAGGCCATCCGACTACGTCAACTTCCCTTGCGATGCCATTAATCAGACTGAGAGGACAGTGGGTTTCCACTCTCTGGCTGGCTTCCCACGGGTGCAGGGCACAATTGATTGCACACACGTAGCAAACCAAGGACTTGCACATGAGCCAAGAATGTTCATCAACCGAAAGGGATATCACTCCATCAATGCATAGCTGGTTTGTGACCACCGGAAGAGGTTTCTGTAGGTGTGTGCCAAATTCCCTGGCAGCTGCCATGATTCCTTCATTCTGTGCAAATCCAACATCCTGGCTCTCTTCCACATACAAAACAGACTTAAGGGCTGGCTTTTTGGAGACAAAGGATACCCCCTGCAGACGTGGCTCACGACACCTGTGAGAAACCCCACCAACAAGGCACAGCAGCGGTACAACGACAGTCACATCACCACCAGGTCTGTCATTGAACAAGCCATTGGACTGCTGAAGATGCGCTTTAGGCGCCTGGATCGATCGGGGGGAGCCTTTCAGTACTCACCAGCGAGGGCGTGCAGAATAATAGTCATGTGTTGCGTCCTGCACGACATCGCTCAACAGAGAGAGTCACCGGTGGAGGAGCTCCAATGCGCCCATCAAGCATCCGCACCTGCTGGCAACATTGAAGAAGGAGGAAGATGAGCAACCCATTGGCAGAGCAGCAGCACACATGGCTACTCGTGATGCCAGGGAGTCATTCATATCTGATAGGAGATCTGCAAAATGAAGAAAGTGAACCACTCAGACGGCCGGGAACAACCACCGCCAACACCAGCACCCTTTCAGCTTGCATAAAACAGTCATTCAACCACGCATACACCCATTGTATACGTGCCCAATGGGTGGCATCAATTCTTGGCATTCGTGATGAAGCACATGCAAGGGCCCTTTCACAAAAGGGACTCAAGAATGGACAAGACGTGGCAGTGGTGGTGACAATTATAGCATTTTTTTTTATTCGTTCACGGGATGTGGGCATCGCTGGCGAGGCCAGCATTTATTACCCATCCCTAATTGCCCTTGAGAAGGTGGTGGTGAGCCGCCTTCTTGAACCGCTGCAGTCAGTGTGGTGAAGGTTCTACCACCTTGCTGTTAGGAAGGGAGTTCCAGGGTTTTGACCCAGCGACAATGAAGGAACAGCGATATATTTCCAAGTCGGGATGGTGTGTGACTTGGAGGGGAACGTGCAGGTTGTGATGTTCCCATGTGCCTGCTGCTCTTGTCCGTCTAGGTGGTAGAGGTCGCGGGTTTGGGAGGTGCTGTCGAAGAAGCCTTGGCGAGTTGCTGTGGATGGTACACACTGCAGCCACAGTGCGCCAGCGGTGAAGGGAGTGAATGTTTAGGGTGGTGGATGGGGTGCCAATCAAGCGGGCTGCTTTGTCCTGGATGGTGTTGAGCTTCTTGAGTGTTGTTGGAGCTGCACTCATCCAGGCAAGTGGAGAGTATTGCATCACACTCCTGACTTGTGCCTTGTAGATGGTGGAAAGGCTTTGGGGAGTCAGGAGGTGAGTCACTCAACGCAGAATATCCAGCCTCTGATCTGCTCTTATAGCCACAGTATTTATGTGGCTGGTCCAGTTAAGTTTCTGGTCAATAGTGACCCCCAGGATGTTGATGGTGGGGGATTCGGCGATGGTAATGCTGTTGAATATCAAGGGGAGGTGGTTAGACTCTCTCTTGTTGGAGATGGTCATTGCCTGGCACTTGCCTGTAGCGAATGTTACTTACCACTTATCAGGCCAAGCCTGGATGTTGTCCAGGCCTTGCTTCATGGGGGCTCGAACTGCTTCATTATCTGAGGGGTTGCGAATGGAACTGAACACTGTGTGATCATCAGCGAACATCACCATTTCTGACCTTATGATGGAGGGAAGGTCATTGATGAAGCAGCTGAAGATGGTTGGGCCTAGGACACTGCCCTGAGGAACTCCTGCAGCAATGTCCTGGGGCTGAGATGATTGGCCTCCAACAACCACTACCATCTTCCTTTGTGCTAGGTATGACTCCAGCCATTGGAAAATTTTCCCCCTGATTCCCATTGACTTCAATTTTACGAGGGCTCCTTGGTGCCACACTCGGTCAAATGCTGCCTTGATGTTAAGGGCAGTTACTCTCACCTCACCTCTGGAATTCAGCTCTTTTGTCCATGTTTGGACCAAGGCTGTAATGAGGTCTGGAGCCGAATGGTCCTGGCGGAACCCAAACTGAGCATCGGTGAGCAGGTTATTGGTGAGTAAGTGCCGCTTGATAGCACTGTCGACGACACCTTCCATCACTTTGCTGATGATTGAGAGTAGACTGATGGGGCGGTAATTGGCCGGATTCGATTTGTCCTGCTTTTTGTGGACAGGACATACCTGGGTAATTTTCCACATTTAATGTTCATGTAAGAAAAAATAAATATAAATGAATAATATGACATTGCATCACTCACCCTTGTGCATACCCTTGGTGATTCCAAAAACTTTGCCTTCCTCTTCCTACCGCTTCTACGTGGTGCTCCCCTGTGGCTTCAGCAGAGGTAGTGGGAGGTTGTACAGGTCCCTGCCCTGACTGCTGAGATGCTTTCGGCCTACACCCTCTGGGTTTGGAGCCTGTTCTGGCCCCGCCAAAGGCTGCTCCACTTGCACCTGTGCAGGGACAGACTCAGCCATCGGGAGAGAAGGCAGCATTGGTTGCGGGGGGAGGGGGGGGCAAAGGGTGAGATGTGGGAGCGCTTTGAGTGGAGTCCGCAGTTCTGTGTCCCCTTTTGCCATCATCCCTCTCCATGCCCATGGCACATGCCTCTCCAGGGCCACGGCCACATCACTCCTACCACTCTGATGGACAACATCTTGGAGGACATCTGTGGTGCACTCTAAGGCCACGGCTAAAATATCTGTCTGCCTGTTTAAGGCGGCAGAAAAGATAGCACCTGAGTCCGTACGGCTGTTGTCATGGCGTGAATGAACTCTTTGGTGAGCCGTGCTTGAAGCTCAATGGAGGCTGCCATTCTCACCATCGCAGACATTCTCACACTTACCTGTGCCACCATTCCGCTAACGCTGGAGGTGGTCTCCTCCATCCTTTCCGCTATTGTGGAGAGTGTGTGTGGCACATTTTCCAGTACTTCGCAAAGGTGTAGCTGTAGCTCTATATTCTCAATCTCAACCATGGCCCCCAGGGTTCAGCATCTGCATCCAGCTGAGCAGAGCTTGGAGAGGAGTGCGCCCCCCCCACAATGCAGACTCTCCACAGCTGCCCCTATTGCCAGTGTCTGCTCATGCTCACTTGTGACTGGGGTAAATAACCAGGTGACAACCCATCTATCTGCCTAACAGGACCCACCAAGGTGTGAGTATCTGCTCTGGTGGATGGCTGGGTATGATGTGACGGTGCACCCTCAGAGGAATGAAGTTCCTCTGAGGAATCGCCCTCGTCCATGACACATGCCTCCTTATCAATCCTTGAATGCACTGGAAGAGACACAAAGCAATATTAAGAATCATCACAGAAGTTAGTTTGCAATGAGCATACTGAGATGTGCAACAGGTCAATCATTGATAACATCAATTCATGACGTATGTGAGGGATGTTAAATTTCTGTCACCAGACATTTGCGGGTTGCCTGTCTCGCCATCTCTGACAGCCAGGCATTCAACCGTGTGGCTGAGATCCAACGCCTCCTCCTCCATCTCTTTCAGGGCTGCAATTTGTGGTGGCCCCTCTCCTGTGCATTTTGTGCTCTCTTCTCCTACAAGGGGAGAAAGAACAGATGTGAGAGTGAGTGAGGATGATGGGGTCACCCAATGGCTGCATTGCTCTGGGTGAGGCTGCCAATGAAAGAGATGCATCAGAGGGTGCGTATCAGAGTTAGGGTGAGTGGGAGTGGTGGGTTCACAATGGGAAGGTGAGGAAGTGCACAGAAAGTGAAGGTAAGCTGATAACGAGACTTAAGTGGGTGTGAGGAGTAATGTGATGGAGTAGGCTTGGCAAGACAGAGTGAGGGGTCGGGGGGGGGTGGGGGTGAGTGACGAGCAACACAGGATGTAGGTGAATCAGTAACTAAAGGTCATTAAAGCGCTTCCTTCACTGCACCCACAACCTTGCCACTGTGGTCCTGCTGCTCAGCTCCTCTGCCACCTCGAGCCAGGCCTTCTTGGTGATACAGGCAGGACGCTTCCTCTTATCAGCTAGGTACAGTATGTCCATCCTGCTCCTCACACCAGCCAGTAACAACTCAAGTGAAGAATCATTAAACCAGGATGCTGCCTTAGTCCTTTGGGGCTCCATATCTGCAAATTCCTTCTTTCTCCCTCAAAATCCTTGGTTGCAATGGCCCTTTAAATACCCCAATCCTCAGCATGTAATTCGGGTGCACAGTACGCCCGCTGCACAGCTTGGAGACACAAAACCCGGAAGTTACATTAAGGTCCTTCAGTTGAGTTGTGATCGCTCGAGCCAATTCAAGCAAAATTTTTCCGGTTTTCCCATATGACTATTCCCCCCCCACCCCCACTCCGTTGAGTTCCTGCCGCCATGTTAAAATTATGCCCCAAGTCTCTGAAGATCAATGTGATTTGCTGTATTTTGCACAGAAATATTATAATTTTATGGTATATAGTCAGAAGGTTGTTGGCTCAAGCCTCACTCTAGGACTTGAGTGCATAATCCAGGCTGACACTTCAGTTCAGTACGGAAGAAGCACTACACTGTTAGAGGTGCCATCTTTCGGATGAGACATTAAACTGAGGCCCCGTCTGCCCTCTCAGGTGAAGATAAAAGATCCTATTGCATTATTTCGAAGAAGAGCAGAGGAGTTCTCCTGGTTTCGTGGCCAATATTTATCCTTAAACTAACATCACTAAAACAGTTTGTCTGGTCATGTGTATCATAGCTGTTTGTGGGACCTTGCTGTGTGCAAATTGGCTGTTGCATTTCCCTACACCACAACAGTGACTACACTTCAAAAGTGCTTCATTGTCTGTAAAGTGCTTTGGGATGTCCGGAGATCTCGAAAGGCACTATATAAATGCAAATCCTTTTTGTTATTATATATACATAAAATACAGATGTGTTCTGAGGTGTTAAATAGTCAGTGAAATGGATTGCTTTTTTGTAAAACAGGAAAAGTGCATTGCGTGCATGTTATGGCAGTGGTGCATCAAATCCCATATTACTAACAAAATTGGGCTTCCCCTCTTGCTGTCCTTTTAATGAGAATGTCACTAAGATGGAGGATGTAATTCTTTGCTGACAAGTTCGGTAATTGGGTACAACGGGAATGAAACCTTAGAAAGGAGTAGTCTGTGCTACTAGAGGGGCTTTAAAGGTATTTTCATCCCAGAAGCAATTCATTTCTTCATGTATCTGGATTTGTTCTACAGTTAAATAATATGTACCAATTCTGGCAATTGAAGAAGCATAATGGAAAATGCCTCACTTCTATGAACTAATGGGGTTACATGGTACATTCTGCAACTCACGATGGAGATTTGTAATGAGGCATTCCTCATATACACACATCATAATAAATTATGTAGTCAGAACTTTCATTTGAAATTCATTAAAGAACAAAAAAAATCAAACACAATTCATAGCTATAAACTTGGTCAATTTCTAATAAGATTATGACGCAATCCTTTAGACTTTTCTGACAAGACAGTTCCAGTAATAAATAAGATAGGTACACATGTGGATGAAATAATTTTTCTTTAAAATTTCAAATATGCAACTTAATCAAATACCTACTGAAAATATAAATACATCCTATCCACTCGATAACTCTCACCTAACTCAGTTACAATTTCAGAAAGTCTCAGATTTTTGAAACATGCTTATAAAAGATATTGTTTATGCTATTAATTCTAAACAATGTTGACTGCTTGTAATGGACTCCATGCTTTTCAACAAAAAGTTGGTAGCACCCTATGAAATTTTTCTTGGCATTTGCCCTGCTATTTGTATTGGACCAACTTTCTTATAATCCCTGACCCATGTCTCATTCTTTTTGTGAATATTGGTGTTACTTTCCCTATCTGCAGTTTTCCAGCACAACCTCTGTGTTGATGGATCAACTAAAAATATTAACCTGAGTCTGAACTTCTTCTTCACTTATTTTCTTCATACTTTTAGGATATCTATAATCCAGGTGTTTGTATATACATTTAAGAGGTATTGAATGTTGTGCTACTGATGGGGAGGTTGGCAACTGACAGCACAAACTGGAAATTTGGACGTGTTCTGCACATGATTTTCAGGGTATTAACTTAATTCATAGAATCATAGAAAGTTACGGCACAGAAGGAGGCCATTCAGCCCATCGTGTACATGCCGGCCGAAAAAGAGCTATCCAGCTTAATCCCACTTTCTAGCACTTGGTCCATAGCCCTGTAGGTTACGGTACTTCAAGTGCACATCGAAGTACTTTTGAAATGACTTGAGGTTTTCTGCCTCTACCACACTTTCAGGCAGTGAGTTCCAGACCCCCATCACCCTCTGGGTGAAAAAATTTCTCCTCAGCTCCCCTCTAATCCTTCTACCAATTACTTTAAATCTATGCCCCCTGTCACTGATCCCTCTGCTGAAGGAAATAGGTCTTCCCTATCCACTCTATCTAGTCCCGACATAATTTTAGATACCTCAATTAAATCTCCCCTCGGCCTCCTCTGTTCCAAAGAAAACAACCTCAGCCTATCCAATCTTTTCTCATAGCTAAAATTCTCCAGCCCTGGGATCATTCTTGTAAATCTCCTCTGTACCCTCTCTAATGCAATCACATCTTTCCTGTAATGTGGTGACCAGAACTGTACACAGTACTCAAGCTGAGGCCTAACCAATGTTTTATTACGTTCCAGCAAAACCTCTCTGCTCTAATATTCTATCCCTTGGCTAATAAAGGAAAGCATCCCATATACCTCTTGAACCACCTTATCTCCCTGTCCTGCTACCTTCAGGGATCTGTGGACATGCACTCCAAGGTCTCTTTGTTCCACTACGCCTTTCAGTATCCTCCTATTTATCGTGTATTCCCTTGCCTTGTTTGCCCTCCCCAAATGCATTACCTCACACTTCTCTGGATTGAATTGCGTTTGCCACTTTTCTGCGCACCTGACCAGTCCATTGATAACTTCCTGCAGTCCACAGCTTTCCTCCTCACTATCAACCACACGGCCAATTTTTGTATCATCTGCAAACTTCTTGATCAAGCCCCCCACATTCAAGTCCAAATCATTAATATACACCACAAAAAGCAAGGGACCTAGTACTGAGCCTTGCAGAACCCCACTAGAAACAGCCTTTCAGTCGCAAAAACACCCATCAACCATTACCCTGCCATTGAGCCAATTTTGGATCCAACTAGCCACTTTCCCTTGGATCCCATGGGCTTTTACTTTTTTGACCAACCTGCCATGCGGGACCTTGTCAAAAGCCTTGCTAAAATCCATGTACACTACACCAAACGTGTTACCCTCATCAACCCTCCTTGTTACCTGCTCAAAAAATTCAATCAAGTTAGTCAGACACGACTTTCCCTTAACAAATCCATGCTGACTGTCTTTGATTAACCCGTGCCTTTCTAAATAACGATTTATGCTGTCCCTCAGAATTGATTCCAATAATTTGCCCACCACTGAGGTTAGACTGACTGGTCTATAATTACTCGGTCTGTCTCTTTCTCCCTTTTTAAACAATGGTACAACTTTAGCAGTCCTCCACTCCTCTGGTACCACGCCTGTAGCCAGCGAGGATCGGAAAATGATGGTCAGAGCCTCTGTTATTTCCTCCCTTACTTCTCTTAACAACCTGGGATACATTTCATCCGGGCCTGGTGATTTATCTACTTTCAAAGACGCTGAACCCCTTAATACTTCCTCTCTCACTATATTTATCCCATCCAATATTTCACACTCCTCCTCCTCAACTACAGTCTCTGCATCGGCCCCCTCTTTTGTGAAGACAGACACAAAGTATTCATTAAGAACCATACCCACATCTTCTGCCTCCACACATAGGTTACCTTTTTGGTCTCTAATAAGCCCTACTTTTTCCTTAGTTATCCTCTTGCTCTTTATGTATTTATAAAACATTTTTGGGTTTTCCTTAATTTTACTTGCCAGTATTTTTTCATGCCCCCTCTTTGCTTTCCTAATTTCTTTTTTAATTTCACCCCTGCATTTTCTATACTCCTCTAGGCTTTCTGCAGTATTGAGCTCTCGGTGTCTGACATAAGCTTCCCTTTTTTGCCTTATCTTACCCTGTATGCTCCTTGTCATCCAGGGCGCTCTAGATTTGGCAGTCCCACCCCTTTTCTTTGTGGGAACATGTTTACTCTGAACCCTTTGAATCTCCCCCGTGAATGCCTCCCACGGCTCTGACACTTCAAGTAGCTGTTTCCAATCCACTTTTGCTAAATCACTTCTCAGCTTAGTAAAATTGGCCTTTCCCCAATTTAGAACTTTTACTCCTGTTCTATCTTTGTCCTTTTCCATAACTATGCTAAATCTAACTGAATTATGATCACTATCACCAAAATGCTCTCCCACTGATACTCCTTCAACCTGCCCAGCTTCATTCCCTAAAACTAAATCCAGAACTGCACCCCCCACCCCCCCCGGCTTGTTGGGCTTGCTACGTACTGGCTAAAAAAGTTCTCCTGAATGCAATTTAAGAATTCTGTGCCCTCTATTCCTTTTGTACTGATTGTATCCCAGTTGATATTAGGGTAGTTGAAATCCCCCACTATTACTGCCCTATTGTTTTTGCACTTCTCAGAAATTTGCCTACATATTTGCTCTTCTATCTCCCTCTGACTCTTTGGGGATCTATAGTACACTCCCAGCAGTGTGACTGCCCCTTTTTTGTTCTTTAGCTCAACCTATATAGCCTCATTTGATGATCCTTCTAACATATCATCCCTCCTCACAGCCGTAATTGTTTCTTTAACCAATATTGCCACCCCACCTCCTTTTTTATCCCCCTCTCTATCTCTTCTGAAAACCCTGTAACCAGGAATGTTGAGCTGCCATCCCTGCCCCTGTTTAAGCCATGTTTCAGTAATAGCTAAGATATTAAATGTATAGTGAATTACCCAACTTTCTAAAATGCATTGCCAGTTAGAGAAGCTCCTCGCTGAAAGCACAATGTTGGAAAACTGCCCCTTTAATGTTTTGATCTTTACATCCGGATTCCTGAGTACATTTGACATGAACTTGTCTATGGTCATTAATTGTTATGAAAAATTAATTTAATGTAGCTGCCATTTCTCAATGCTTCCATAATATTTCTATTCGAGTCAACCTTTAAATATGCTATCCGTTCTGTGTCGGTTTGTCTACTTTGTACATGGGTGAAAATCCATTCAGATCCCTCGTGCTGCTTTCAACAATTTGTCCTTGTAGCCCTTCTAATACACATTTTAGTTATTCCCAATTGACTTTTGTATCGTACTCACTACTTTTTCATTCTATTTCTCTCTTTGAAACATATTCTTCTTGGCCTGTAAATTATCTTCAACTTCACTGTGATCTTGATGTGCAATTTTTCTTTCACCGCACACATTTCTAGATCCTTTAAAGAATAGTATTAAAAAAGGTTTTGTCATCTAATTTTCTATTTCTGTCTACAGTGGATTCAAGATCAGTGCCTATTTGATCCTCCCTTGAACTTTTCTTTTAGCTTTTGCTGTACCTTTTTCCATGAGCTGCATTTGTTGCATGAAGTCTGTGAAATCAGAGGAATACCATGTAAATCATTAATACATTTTATAGTGTCTTACACTGATACATTTAAAGGGGGCCCCTTCATCCTGTGAGACTCCATGGACACAGTGCAACATGGACACACAGCTCATCAAAATTTGTCGTCCTAAAGTCTGTATTTTTGTTCTTGCCTTTTTACATTCCCAGTTCTAAGTATACAACGAGCCCATGTGTCCACACACTTCTAGATTATTGATGCTTTCTACTAAATACTAAATCTATATCCACTAAATATAGCAACCACCCTAGCACCAGAAATATCCTGAACAATAGGCTCCTTCCTGAAAATCAGCATTGGGCCCACTTGGATGCTGCAAGAAGCTTGCTCTCTCAGTCTTTGGGACAGGGAGATCCGTACTCAGGCAGACTGTTTTAGCAGCTCCCAGGAGCTCCCAGCAGGATTTCCACCCTTGTCCTGCGTGCATTCCTTAAGTTAGCTGACTCTGGAATTTCTGACGTGTTGAGCCTTCAGCAGGTATAAGTTCCGCTCTGCTATGCTTCGCTGGTGAAGCAGGGCCACAAGAACTTCCAGGTCTATGTTTCAAACTTTGAGACCTTAAAACCAACAGTAGTTAGAGTTTGGGTTGGTTTTGATCTGTTATGTACGGATGAGATAGCTGAAATTTTAACAGCTCCTTGAAAGGATTTCATTAACAATTTCATCTGCATTTTAGTGGGAGCGAATTCATTCATTACATGCAATTCATAAAATGGAGCACTTGCACAGCACAGCCATGGAAGTCATATTATAGGAATAAAGGCAACATTTTATCACTCCACATTGGCTCGGGTTATATTCAGCACATTACATAGAATTATTTTTTTCTTGCAGGAACTTTATGATTTTCCCTCATGTCTCGTACTATCCTTTGTATTGAATTGGAATTGGTTTGGTGCAGCTGTTATCTCCATAAGGCATATACCGAGTTTCAAGGTTAGACAGGCATGGTCAATAGAAGCATTTTAATATAATGTACCCTCATCTGCCCGCAGAAACCAGAAACGAATCATCTTAGTATTGCTACACTGATGACAAGTTCAGTAATAAAGCTTCTAACATTTGTAACCTCAGGAACACACAGTCAATTCCTGTTAAAGTGAATAACATGACTTTTTGCAAAATTGCATTCACTAAACTTACAAGGAATATATTCCTTATCAGAAATTCAGAGCAGTAAGCATTTTAATTGTAAACTTTCTTGCATGCTTTTAACTGTAACGAGAGATAATTTTTTCCGAAGTACAAACCTTTTCACACATGCTGTCGTTTGGTAGATTGTTGAAACAATGGAAAGCTTGTTCAAGCATTACAATAGATGGTAGCTATATAATTTGAGCTGTAGACATAGCACATGCAGCTTAGATGAAAATATAATGATTTCATTTTTTTTAAATGAGAAAGCTAGGTGCAGGGCGAAGGCCTATCCTTTAGCACAGCATTGGGTTAAAAATGGCCTCCTCCTGTGCTGTACCTGTTATGATGAGTCTTGATTTCAACACAGTGAGGATGCAGGGATGGCTTGAGCCCAGGACAACTCCATGTATCCTCCAATAATTATATTATTAAGAAAATAAAGTATATGTACATATGTCAGAGCAGAGGGCCCTACAACCATCAACCAATAGGCTTTGGTTTGCATACATACACATATACCTAATATGTACAGGCAATTATGACAGCATGTGCACAACATCTGCATTTCAACCTATAGATTTAGCTATTTGTTAATAAAGTCAGTTTAATTTAATATAATTAGAACAAAATGTTAATATTAATCATGATATGATGGGAATTAATAGCTAAATTATTCAGTCATCAGAAGGGTAACAATCAAGGCTCACACAAATTAGAGGTTCAATTTCTATTCACTTATTAGTTATTCAGACGATTTTTACTTTAGCACCTCAATAATAACCAAGTGATTTAAAAAACACCGCCTTATTGCAATATGGAAGGTGGGAATCTCACAGCTGACAAACTATTTCCATTACATTTTGCTGTGAAGTTACCAAATTCAGAAAATCTGAAAAAATCCATTTAAAGATAACATGTTCCTATTGTTGACCTAAGGCTGAGTTTATGAAGCATTACAAATTAAACCTATACAGCATTTTACAAAACACACCCAGAGTTCTCATAAGGTTAATGTACTGAATAATCCTTCAATGTAACGCGCTTGGCGCGACATTTCAAATTAGTTCCAACTGCTGCTTTTATATTTGCAGAGGATTGCAATTCCATTTTGAGCATAAAAAATACATTGAACGTATATATGTGTAAATCAGGATGATAATGATTATATTATGAAGAACATATTGGGGTAGAAATTGCTTTAGGCCCATTTTCAAGATTGAAATGGGTGCCACGCATGGAGCTTGAGCTCCGACCAGGAGGCCACTAGGCCATCCAGAGAATTGGGCCCCGTGCCTTATTAACATTTTCTGGGCGAGCTGCCGGCACCTGTTGCTCCACAACAGATGAATTTCGGCCTGCCAGCAGCTTGAAGGTAAGTCCCGTGAGGAGCTGTGGAGCGTCAACGAGGGGGGTGGGGGGTGATTGGGATACTGTGGGGTCAAGGCAGCTTTCCTGCTCCTCCTGGTTCCACAAGAATATTTTTTAAATTATATTTCTTCAACAAACTAACATTTTGGTGGCGGCTGCTGTTTAGGCTGCAGCGGCTGCTGAAGAATCCTGAGCGGAGCAGGCCCGGCTCTGCGATGTCCAATTTGGTAGGGGGGGCCGAAAACAAGTATTAGGCTCTCATTTACATATACAGGGGGCCTAAGACCTGTTTTTGGCGACTACCTATAATGGCCTGACCCAATATCAGGTTGGACGTCTTTCAGGCATCCTTTGGGTGTGGGGCGTTGTTGTGCTCGTCTTACACCTGTAAAACGGGGGCACCAAGGAACAATTTCTACTCCATTATGAGGGCATTCCGAAGCTAGAACCAGCAACCAGTAGAGCAATAGATTTGCTTTGCATTTTAGGACTCCTTATGCAGAGCTTCACATGTGAGAGCACACATCAGGAATTTGAGCCCAGAAATTAAAATCATATGGGGTGAGTTGATCTCTACTTATTTTGTGAAATCTACCCTTCAGTTATTTGTTAAGTGAAACCAGTGGAGCATTAAATTCACCATCCCATTTTGGCTATCCTGTTAAGGTTATTTTAAATTGATGGCTGAGAATCAGTTAGGATAGTATGTGAGGCTTCTTTGTCCACATCTGTTCCAGCAATACCCATGGCAAATCCAACATCAGCTTTCTTTAATGCTGAGCCATCATTAATGCCATCACCAGTGTCTGTATCCACCTGTCTTCGGTCTGACACTGTGCTATTAATAATGTCTTTGAGTAATGTGTGTTTATCAGTGGATGAAGATCTTGCAAGGACACAGAGCCTGGGCCAGATCTTGTATGTACGTTCTTGCTCAATATTGTCACAGTCCCCACAGCAGTGAGCTTTTATACATCTGGCTCGTTCCAAGCTGCCACAGGGAACATCAGAACTATCAGTCAGTATGAAGTTCACACATGTATCAAGCAGGTGACTGATGGATTGGATGCCAGAAAAAATAATTGAATCACTTTCAACGTCGATATCCAGCAGCAATATAGAAAGTGCTGAGCAGTTTTTTCACAGTGTAGGATTCCTCAAAATCCAGGGCATCATTTATGGCACCCATGGTCTCCCGCACACGATCCCATATCCTCAATGAACAGCAGTCATGATGTTTTCATTGTAAGCTAATTCCAGCGCCATGATTATTTATTATTAAGAGCCCTGGTTCTTGCCACCAATGGGAAAGCCAAAAACAGCAGAAGAGCATAGAAACAAAAAGGCTTTTACAGCTACCAGGATCATAATCAAACACATTACAGGCATCTTGAAGGAATGCTTCAAATTCCTGGGCAGATCGAGAGTGATTTACAATACAGCCTCTCCAAGACCATTATAATCTACTGCATGTGTCACAGCTTTGCCATCCAAAGAGGCATAAGGTAGAGAAAATGGAAAAGGAAGACACCCATCCACAGATAGGAGCAGAACAAGATAAAGACAAGAAGCCAATTCAGTGGGAAACCCATCTGTTAGATTATAATGAGGCCCGAGAATTAAAATTCCTGGGCCTGTGTTAGGCTGCAACGGGTGAGTTTTAAACCTGAAGCCAAAACTCACCCATTGAAAATTAGTGCCTTTGCATTTTTTCAGAGACTTAGTATGAAGAACATTGATAACACTGGAGTATGAAGTATGTCACCTTGTACCAGCTGGTACACCTGAGTCAGGTGGTGGAGGTCAGGACTGGGCAGGGCAAGGCAATCCATGAGTGCTTCGTTGCCAGTCCTGAAGAAACACCATCTGTTGTCACAGGCAACATTATTGGGCTTTCACCTTGTACAGAGTTAAGAATAAAGAAATAGAGCAGATGGATTTGAAGCCAACAGGGATTACAATGAAACTGTCAATAAATCATAGCCATCAGATAGAGTGAAGCATTCAATGCCCCTCCTTGGACTGGATTGGACCTCATTATACTGAAGGTCATGTTTCTTGTGGACTTTGTAACATTTAGTTCACTCAAAGTGCAATATAGCAACAGAATCTTTCCTCAGTCCCTTTGATGTCTGTATGTGGAAATCTTACATGAAAGATGGTCATGTCATTGATCCTTTATTATTCTTTTTGATGAAGGGGATAATGCAAGTTTGACAACAAAGTAAAACATGTATTTATATTGAATGACTGTGGTAAAATTTTATTCAGGGGAAAACTGCAGGAATTAGTCTATGGGTGCGCAGGGATTTAAGAGCAGCAAAGAAAGCAAGGGTTAAATTGGTTAACCCTGAAAATGGGCACTGGGATCGCGGTGCACGATTAACCTGCACACGGTCGTTGAAGTGCAGGCAGCACGTAACATTTTTGCTGCCTGGTGATTTCACTGATTGCTGCGTGCAGCCAGCACTACCTGCGCTGTTGAGTGGCTGTACGCACCAGCAGGGGGCCCGGATATCGGGAGTGGCTAGCACTACTAAAAGGCAGCCTGCACCTCTTAAAGGGGAGGTGCACTGTGGCTGCAGGAAGTGGTGGAAGTCAATGGTGAAGTGAATTTGTGCTGCAATACAGTGAAGCATGGTGATGATGGGAACTCTGGAATTTTTAATGAGCAACAAACTGGCTGCTCAAGGTTTGCGGGACTCTTATATTTTCAAAATATGATATACGGGTTTTAACAGAGATCAGAAATCACACACGTAAAACACAGATGCAGGTCCTGTCCTTATGTTTAAAAACTGTTGATCTATTTTAAAATATTGAATGAAGATCTCACAACTACATCCCACATCCTCCAATCTGTACGCCAGACCCCACCAATCTGCTGATCTGAGTTTGTACCAGGCCTGTGAGAAAGCATGCTCCAAGATTCTCTGATGATGCACTAGAGGTGTTGGTGCAAGGGGTGGACAGAAGGAGGGGCATTCTATATCCGCAGAGGGCAAGAGGCCCTCCTGACATATGCTCCCCAGGCAGTAGGGTATGAGGTCCTGAAGCATAGTGTAAAGAACATGGATGCAATGTAGGAAGAAGTTCAATGCTTTGACATGAGTGGTCAAGGTGAGTGAGGTCATCTGTCAAGTGGCATCTCCTACCAACTGCACCAATAGCCTCATCCACTGCTCCACGCCCATTACACCCGCACCCCCCCCCATCACCCACCTACCAACAAACTCTTTCCATCAGTACTCAACTCTTCTAATCAGATGCTTCCTCTCGCCCTCACACATTACCACTGTTGCAAGCCGCACACCCACAACTCACAGGTCACACACACTGGCAGCTATTCAACCATGACAGCCACATCACCCAAACATCCTGCAGGACACTCACCAGTGCACGTCCCACTTTTTTTGCAGGAGAAGGTAGCGCATAACAAGAGGCAGCAAGTGGCAGTGGCTCCATGGAATTTGAACCTGCTGTCCACTCTCAGGGTGACAGCATTCCTGTCCCACCCCTGCCACTCCGCCAGTGCCCTTGCTGTTGCCTGTCAGCTAGCCAGCCCACTCCCTTTAAAGTATTGAAACTTTATTATAGGAACATAGGAAGATAGGAACAGGAATAGGCCATTTAGCCCCTCGAGCCTGTTCCGCCATTCAATGAGATCATGGCTGATCTGTGACCTAACTCCATATACCTGCCTTAGCCCAAATGGTTAGCAAAAATCTATCAGTCTCAGGTTTAAAATTAACAATTGAGCTAGCACCAACTGCCATTTGCAGAAGAGAGTTCCAAACTTCTACCACCCTTTGCATGTAGATGTGTTTCCTAACTTCACTGCTGAAAGTCCTGGCTCTAATTTTTAGGCTATATCTCCTAATCCTAGTATTCAAGTATAGGAGACCTCGAAAAACAGGTACAAATGCATCAGCAGCCTGAAGCAATAGTCCAGCAACTAACCTGTAACTCCTGCATGATCCCTTTAAATAGTACTGGTCGGGAGGTCCTCCATGCTGTTTAAGACCTGTTCAGTTGTGCGAAGTTAAGACAGTGTGCTGGCTGGAGTGTAGAGTTCCAATAGAGCAGCGTTGCATACTGATCTATGTCATAATCTCCATACTTTACATACTGCCGACGTTCGCTAGGTGTGCATGCGCAGCCACCTTTACCAAGATGGCATCCTGCGCACGTCACGCCGGAAGTGTGCGCACACATCTCGGACGCCATTTTTGGGGCTTAGTAGTCCGCATAATGTTTACATGACGGGCGCTACATGGCCCAATTTAGCCCCCAGTAGCATTAAACTAAGGCCCCAAAGCAAGAACTATAAAATTCCATTTGAATTTCCTAGGTTGGAGTCTATACTCCACCACATACTGTAACGGTAGACCCAGCATGACTTACCCCTGGCAAAGTGATTTTTATCACCAGATACAGGGTACCACATCAGTTGCTTACAAACCAGGAAAGCAGTATAATGTTGCATTCAACAAGCCCTTTGATTTCTATCTCATTTGATCAGCACTTCATTTTGCTGAATGGTACCATTACAATGTAACTAGCTTCTGGTAATGGAGCATTTTCTATTGAACTGCAAGTTGTTTTAACTTCAATAAGAGCTACTGTAAGGAAAGAAAAATCTGATGATAAAGTGAAAGTGTGATAGCAGTAAACCAGTACTTAAGGGGCTTGTTACATGCAATCACTTTCAAATTTTTAAAAGGGAAAAAGAAAGCTGTTGTATAGGAGCCAACAATGTGGTCCTGATGCTGTGGCAGCAGGAGCACTACTCTTTGATCACTGCATTTGTCTAAAGCACTATAGTGCTCCTTTACATGATATTGAGGCACTCTCGACCACTTGCAACCCCTCAGATAATGAAGCAGTCCGAGTCCGCATGCAGCAAGACCTGGACAACATCCAGGCTTGGGCTCATAAGTGGAAAGTAACATTCGCGCCAGACAAGTGCCAGGCAATGACCATCTCCAACAAGAGAGAGTCTAACCACCTCCCCTTGACATTCAACGGCATTACCATCGCCAAATCCCTCACCATCAACATCCTGGGGGTCACCATTGACCAGAAACTTAACTGTACCAGCCATATAAATACTGTGGCTATAAGAGCAGGTCAGAGGCTGGGTATTCTGCGGCGAGTGACTCACCTCCTGACTCCCCAAAGCCTTTCCACCATCTACAAGGCACAAATCAGGAGTGTGATGGAATACTCTCCACTTGCCTGGATGATTGCAGCTCCAACAACACTCAAGAAGCTCGACATCATCCAGGACAAAGCAGTCCGCTTGATTGGCACCCCATCCACCACCCTATACATTCACTCCCTTCACCACCAGTGCACAGTGGCTGCAATGTGTACCATCCACAGGATGCACTGCAGCAACTCGCCAAGGCTTCTTCAACAGCACCTCCCAAACCCGCGACTTCTACCAGCAGGCACATGGGAACACCACCACCTGCACGTTCCCCTCCAAGTCACATACCATCCCGACTTGGAAATATATCGCCGTTCCTTCATCGTCGCTGGGTCAAAATCCTGGAACTCCCTTCCTAACAGCACTGTAGGAGAACCTTCACCACACGGACTGCAGCGGTTCAGAAGGCGGCTCACCACCACCTTCTCAAGGGCAATTAGGGATGGGCAATAAATGCCGGCCTCGCCAGCGACGCCCACATCCCATGAACGAATAAAAAAAAGCACATGAAGCAAAGGGGTGAATTATCTGGCTCCAGCAAGGACTGCTGGTCATCTCAATGTTATAATGCAACTGAGGGGTAGAAAAGACTGCAGCAAGACCGGGATGACAGACACAAGAACATAGGAACAGGAGAAGGCCATTCAGCCCCTCAAACCTGTTCCGCCATTCAATGAGATCCTGGCTGATTTGATCCTAACTCCATTTATCTGGCTTGGCTCCATATCCCTTAATACCTTTCGCTGGCAAAAATCTATCAATCTCAGATTCAAAATGATTAATTGAGCTAGCATCTGCTGTTTTTTGTGGGAGAGAGGTCCACACTACTACCCCCTTTACGTGAATAAGTGTTTCCCAACTTCTCTCCAGAATGGCCTGGCTCTGATTTTAAGGTTATGTCCCCTTGTCCTAGACTCCCCCATCAGTGGAAAAAGTTTCTCTCTATCTACCCTATCAATACCTTTCAAATCCTAAAAACTTCAATCAAATCATCCCTTAACCTTCCATATTCCAGGGAATACAAGTCTAGTTTATGTAATCTCTCCTCATAATCTAATCTTTGGAGCCTGGTAACATTCTGGTGAATCTGCACTGCACTCCTTCCAAGGCCAATATATCCTTTCTAAGGTGCAGCGCCCAGAACTGTACACAATACTCCAGATTTGATTTAACAGGGCTTTGTACAGCTGTAGCAAAACTTCCTCCCCTTTATATTCTAGCCATCTAGTTATAAAGGCTAACATTCCATTAGTCTTTTTGATTACTTTTTGTACCTCTACTACATTTTAGTGATCTGTGTACATGGACCCCTACGCCTCTTTGGACCTCCACTGTTCCTAGCTTTTCACCATTTAAAAAATACTCGGATCTATCATTTTTTGGTGCAAAATAGATGACCTCACACCTGTTGAAATCCATCTGCCACAGTTTTGCCCTTTCTAGGATATAGCATTGAGGTCCTGTTGCAGGAGGTGCAGGAAAGAAAGGTGGTTCTTTTTGAAGCAGAGGGACATCACCCTGTGAAAAGCAGCACAAGAACAGCTTGGATAGAAGTAGCAAAAATGATGAATGTCATCTCACTTTTGACCAGATGCTGAGATCAGAGAAGGAAAAAATTTGCTGGTTTCCAAAAGGTTGGTAAGGTAAATGTGCCCTTACAAGGCATCTTAATAACACTTTACTGAAAGCTTGGTGGAGCATTACAGGGCGAAAATACACAACATTCTGGCAAGTGTTTATCTATTTTCCAAATGGATAGGCAAGCCCATGTTTAAGCATTGCACGTGTATTGCTGCCATCCCAATGCATTTTCCCTGTTGCCCAAAGAATATTGCGAAGAACAAACACCAACCACCTGGCCGACACAGGGTACATGCTTGTCACATGTTCACAGATTCACATAAGATGCCCGATAGCTGGGGTCATCTCTTTCTGTTTGAGGCAGTTTCTCTTCTTTTCCATCTGTGCAATGACAATGGCCTTTTATAGGGCAAGCCTGTACTACAGGCCTAGACCAGCCTGTACTACAGGCCTCGACCAGCCTGTACTACATGTTTCCTCTGATCTTGCTCTTCCAGTTCCAGAACCAGCAGATAGAGAGGGATGGTCAAAGGGATATCCACAGATCCTATTTAGGCAGACCTCAATTACACCTCTCTGAGCTAACACCCACAGAAGGCAGGTAAGATGAAGCTTTGAGAAGGTATGAACAGCCGCAGAGTGAAACCCAAGGACATCAAGAAATAAACAATGAAATCACTGGATCAGTATTGCAGCTAATTGATGCAACTATTAAGTGCAATCCCCTTTAAGGAACAGGAACTAGGATGGCTGAAAGGTCTAACCACACAACACATGTTCTTTATAGCCTTATTTTTCTGAAAGCGGCAGTTTCTAAATTTCAACAAAAATAGTAGCAAATAAGTCTTTCCATGAATGTCACTCAGCTTAACCTCATTCCATTTGAATATATTGGTAAATTTGTTGCTTTGGTCTTTAAAGCCATTAAGTAAAACAGATTAATTTTACGGTGAGCATCATGAAAGTATTACAGTCCTGATTACACAGACCGAGCATAAAACATAAACTGCAGCAATATCCATGTCCTGTCGTCATAGTTCTGAATGCATGAATAGTGCCTCACATCAATGCAAATGTGAAAGAACATCTTCCTTACTATATTAGCAACCATAGCTTCCTCTTAACACACTGCTGCAAATAGTGTTCGTTGAATGGTTGACTGGTATAACCACGCTTCCTAAAAGCAATTATTTCTTACTGAGCTGACATAGAAGGATGGGGAATAATGCTGCAGTGACATCCCACTGTGGTGAATGGAAGCCCACAGTTACATGGAGCACCAGGTCTGCTATGGGACAACGGTGAAAGAAAGGAGAGCTGCATATGGCCTTGGGCTGTATTAATACATTTGATTTCTATCAAACATTAAAATATAATTTTTAATAGAAAGATATCCAGAATATAATATTTTAGGCTATGACCATATAAATCTCATATTGTTTCTACAGGATGATATTAAAGTATAATTTACAGGATAAAACTTTAGGTAATTTGCATAATTGCACAAATTGGAGCATATAATACACTGATGGGCGCCCGATGTGTTGAAGTACATTGGGTGCCAGCTCCCTGCATTCTTTGCATGGAGGCCTGAGGCCACCAATGTACCTGAGGTGCCCCAATGTATGCGGCAAGCTCAAATGGAACTAGGAGCCTGTGCATAGACTGTACACTAAGGTTATTAGCCCCAAATGAGGTACTGTACCTGTGCAGAACAGGTGCTGGGAGCATTATCGGCCCCATTATTTTTAATGCAAAGATTTTTGATTTGAAACATTTATTACATAATAATACTTACAATGTTTTTTTATCCGAAGTTCTCAGATGTGTTTTTTTATTTGATTGTGGGCAACACTGGCAAGGCTGCATTTATCGTCCATCCCTGGTTGACCCTGAGAAGTTGGTGGTAATTGAATTTAAAGTATTAGTAAACAATGTACTTTGTTCATTCTGATCTAATAATATGGTTATGAAATTGTTGAGGAAGGGGGTTGAATGAACATGAATATTCTCTAAGGGGAAGATGTAGGTTTGGCCCTACCACTTTGGAGATGCAAAGTGAACTGGACAGGTAGAAATCAGACATTTTGAATGAAATGGAGCTGGGGTCAGATATGTAAAATGATGAAAAAGGCTTTTCCTGTCCCTGTGGTGTCATAGACATGTATTTGAAATGTGTAATTATATGTGTAAACCCAATAAAAATGGTAGAAGATCTGCATCTTAAAACTAATGGGGTATATATCGGTCCTGGGCGATATTGCAAAACAGGCGATAACGAATCAGCCGCCCGTTTTATACTCTGCCTGATTTTCTTTTCCATTGAGAAATGGATAGACCAGGGACAACCAGAAGAGAGCACAAACAGAATCGTAGGGGAAATTAATAACTGCCTCCTTAACTCAACATGAAAATCAGAAAACCATGACAAATGCTGGGTTAGATTCAAAATTTGACAGACCAACAGAACTGATTAGTAACCTGGAGACCAGTGATCATTGTATGGTTTGATAGGAATAGAAACCTGGCAATTGGGTCCTCTGATTGCTAGGCTCTTCTGTGGAGTCATTAAAAGGGACACATTCCAGATTGGCTTCATTGATAGCAATGGGGCTGTTTTGTCCTGAGAATTGATCCAGATGATCCTGGAAAACAGCTGGGTACACTGCACAGTTCTGTGGTCACAATCTAAATGAAACAACCTGCTTACGTCTACATTATCTATAACTGTCATTTTGAAATCCTGTATCATATTACTCAATTAAAAAAAGTTAAATTCTTTTTCATAAATTAGATTATTAAGTACTAGAATCATCCTTGTTCTTCTCTGAACCTTTTCCAATGCACCAATACCCTTATAGAGGTAGATTGTTCAAAAATGCACACAATATTCTTCATGTGAGCTTATTACAGTTACACAAGGATCTGATGTCCTTGACATAATCAAATATCCTTAAGGTCTATCTCAATACTTATAATCTTGTTGCTAACAGCTTGCCTGGGTACTTTCAGTAAGTGGTTGCTCTAGGGATTTGAACCAATGCCATCTGGTCAGGACATAGGTGGCCCAACTCTACTGTCTGTGCTAACAGATTTCATTATTGTTAGCACAAAGTTTTGAAAAGAAATTGCAGAGAACTTCCTCTTAGTCATATAACAGTACAACCTGTGACACATATGCAAATAATGGGGTAAACTTTCACTACTTGGGTGTTAATCTGGCCGACCGAATCGTCTACTCATTGTAGAACCTGCCTGATTTTCATCCCATGGAAATCAATGGGATGAAAATTGGTTGAGTTCTCCAATAGGCAGTGAAGGTGAAAATGACCCCAATGTGCTTCATGCAATTAAAAAAATAGTGAGGGATCACACTGACGTCATAAATACTTGGTATGAAGACTATCATTTGGGCTTCTGTTTCTCAAAAATGGGCATAAGGTGGGACATTAGTTCTCATTTTATTTCTATTACTGTCCCTTTTAATATTTTACCTCAAAATTCTACTACATTCTCCTGTGAGATGTTGATTGCTGCTGGTTACTTTAATAGTGCAGTTATGATGGACATCTTGTTGTGTAGTGAGGCAATTAATAAGTAACAATATTTTTTGAAATCAAGTTTTCAAAACTTTATAAATAGAGACATATTTTTTGAGCTATTGTAGAGTTTTCTTGCATGATGCTTGCAGGAGAGTTAATTGCTACATTCGATTGTTTGGGCTGTCCTTGGGCTGGGAGCAGTGATGTTTAGAGTCTGAAGCAATTTATTTTTTCTTGGTGCTTGGGGTTCAATTGATATAGTACTGAACATGAGGACCTGCCTACAATAATTAGTTGTCTGAGAGGAGCCGAGCCGAGCGGAGGGAGCGTCCGATAAAAGGCGGGATTTCAGAGCGCTGAGAACAGCTGAGAGGAGCCGAGCCGAGCGGAGGGAGCGTCCGATAAAAGGCGGGATTTCAGAGCGCTGAGAACAGCTGAGAGGAGCCGAGCCGAGCGGAGGGAGCGTCCGATAAAAGGCGGAATTTCAGAGCGCTGAGAGGAGCCGAGCCGAGCGGAGGGAGCGTCCGATAAAAGGCGGGATTTCAGAGCGCTGAGAACAGCTGAGAGGAGCCGAGCCGAGCGGAGGGAGCGTCCGATAAAAGGCGGGATTTCAGAGCGCTGAGAACAGCTGAGAGGAGCCGAGCCGAGCGGAGGGAGCGTCCGATAAAAGGCGGGATTTCAGAGCGCTGAGAACAGCTGAGAGGAGCCGAGCCGAGCGGAGGGAGCGTCCGATAAAAGGCGGGATTTCAGAGCGCTGAGAACAGCTGAGAGGAGCCGAGCCGAGCGGAGGGAGCGTCCGATAAAAGGCGGGATTTCAGAGCGCTGAGAACAGCTGAGAGGAGCCGAGCCGAGCGGAGGGAGCGTCCGATAAAAGGCGGGATTTCAGAGCGCTGAGAACAGCTGAGAGGAGCCGAGCCGAGCGGAGGGAGCGTCCGATAAAAGGCGGGATTTCAGAGCGCTGAGAACAGCTGAGAGGAGCCGAGCCGAGCGGAGCTGCGACCGAGTTCGAAGTGACGTCAGGAATCAGATCGGGACGCGACACAGGGGAGGCACCTGATTGGTGAGTAGGTTCAGGTGAGTATTTCTCCTTATCTACAGTAACTGAAGTAAAAGGAAAGGGAAGGTCTGCAGGTCTTATAGGAAGTAGCGTTTATTTTTTAGTGAATCAAGGTCCCTAGTGTAGTTAACATTCTCTAAATTGAGAACAATTTAAAGGAGTAAACTCCTTAAAGGGAGTGGTAAGTAGTTTTTCTTTCCTTTTTTTTTCTCTTGACATTGTAGTTGTTCTTAAGCTAATTTAAGGGTTAAGTCATGGCAGGAGATCCCAGCGCCGTGTCATGTTCCTCTTGTGGGATGTGGGAATTCAGGGCTCCTTCCTGTATCCCTGATTCCTTCACCTGCGGGAAGTGTGTCCAGCTGCAGCTATTGTTTGACCGCTTGACGGCTCTGGAGCTGCGGATGGACTCACTTTGGAGCATCCGCGATGCTGAGAAAGTCGTGGATAGCACGTTCAGTGAGTTGGTCACACCGCAGATAAAAATTACTGAGGGAGATAGTGAATGGGTGACCAACAGACAGAGGAAGAGTAGGAAGGCAGTGCAGGGGTCCCCTGCGGTCATCTCCCTCCAAAACAGGTATACCGTTTTGGATACTGTTGGCGGAGATGGCTCACCAGGGGAAGGTGGCAGTGGCCAGGTTCATGGCACCGTGGCTGGCTCTGCTGCACAGGAGGGCAGGAAAAAGAGTGGCAGAGCTATAGTGATAGGGGACTCGATTGTAAGGGGAATAGACAGGCGTTTCTGCGGACGCAACCGAGACTCCAGGATGGTATGTTGCCTCCCTGGTGCAAGGGTCAAGGATGTCTCGGAGCGGCTGCAGGACATTCTGGAGGGGGAGGGTGAACAGCCAGTTGTCGTGGTGCATATAGGCACCAACGATATAGGTAAAAAACAGGATGAGGTCCTACAAGCTGAATTTAGGGAGTTAGGAGTTAAACTAAAGAGTAGGACCTCAAAGGTAGTAATCTCAGGATTGCTACCAGTGCCACGGGCTAGTCAGAGTAGGAATGACAGGATAGCTAAGATGAATACGTGGCTTGAGAGATGGTGCAAGAGGGAGGGATTCAAATTCCTGGGCCATTGGAACCGGTTCTGGGGGAGGTGGGACCAGTACAAATTGGACGGTCTGCATCTGGGCAGGACTGGAACCAATGTCCTAGGGGGAGTGTTTGCTAGTGCTGTTGGGGAGGGTTTAAACTAATGTGGCAGGGGGATGGGAACCGATGCAGGAAGTCAGTGGGAAATAAAGTGGTGACAGAAACAAAAGGCAGTAAGGGAGAGTGTACAGAACATGACCGGACAGATGGTCTGAGAAAGCAGGGCAAAGACCAAGGGAAGACTAGATTAAACTGCATTTATTTCAATGCAAGAAGTCTGATGGGCAAGGCAGATGAACTCAGGGCATGGATGGGTACATGGGACTGGGATGTTATAGCTATTACTGAAACATGGCTAAGGGAGGGGCAGGACTGGCAGCTCAATGTTCCAGGGTACAGATGCTATAGGAAAGATAGAGCAGGAGGTAAGAGAGGAGGGGGAGTTGCGTTCTTGATTAGGGAGAACATCACGGCAGTAGTGAGAGGGGATATATCCGAGGGTTCGCCCACTGAGTCCATATGGGTAGAACTGAAAAATAAGAAGGGAGAGATCACTTTGATAGGATTGTACTACAGACCCCCAAATAGTCAACGGGAAATTGAGGAGCAAATATGTAAGGAGATTACAGACAGCTGCAAGAAAAATAGGGTGGTAATAGTAGGGGACTTTAACTTTCCCAACATTGACTGGGACAGCCATAGCATTAGGGGCTTGGATGGAGAGAAATTTGTTGAGTGCATTCAGGAGGAATTTCTCATTCAGTATGTGGATGGCCCGACTAGAGAGGGGGCAAAACTTGACCTCCTCTTGGGAAATAAGGAAGGGCAGGTGACAGAAGTGTTAGTGAGGGATCACTTTGGGACCAGTGATCATAATTCCATTAGTTTTAAGATAGCTATGGAGAATGATAGGTCTGGCCCAAAAGTTAAAATTCTAAATTGGGGAAAGGCCAATTTTGATGGTATCAGACAGGAACTTTCAGAAGTTGATTGAGAGAGTCTGTTGGCAGGCAAAGGGACGTCTGGTAAGTGGGAGGCTTTCAAAAGTGTGTTAACCAGGGTTCAGTGTAAGCACATTCCTTATAAAGTGAAGGGCAAGGCTGGTAGAAGTAGGGAACCTTGGATGACTCGGGAGATTGAGGCCCTAGTCAAAAATAAGAAGGAGGCATATGACATGCATAGGCAGCTGGGATCAAGTGGATCCCTTGAAGAGTATAGAGATTGCCGGAGTAGAGTTAAGAGAGAAATCAGGAGGGCAAAAAGGGGATATGAGATTGCTTTGGCAGATCAGGCAAAGGTGAATCCAAAGAGCTTCTACAAATACATAAAGGGCAAAAGGGTAACTAGGGAGAGAGTAGGGCCTCTTAAGGTTCAACAAGGTCATCTATGTGCGGAACCACAAGAGATGGGTGAGATCCTGAATGAATATTTCACATCGGTATTTACGGTTGAGAAAGGCATGGATGTTAGGGAACTTGGGGAAATAAATAGTGATGTCTTGAGGAGTGTACATATTACAGAGAGGGAGGTGCTGGAAGTCTTAACGCGCATCAAGGTAGATAAATCTCCGGGACCTGATGAAATGTATTCCAGGACGTTATGGGAGGTTAGGGAGGAAATTGCGGGTCCCCTAGCAGAGATATTTGAATCATCCACCGCTACAGGTGAGGTGCCTGAAGATTGGAGGGTAGCAAATGTTGTGCCTTTGTTTAAGAAGGGCGGCAGGGAAAAGCCTGGGAACTACAGACCAGTGAGCCTGACATCTGTAGTGGGTAAGTTGTTAGAGGGTATTCTGAGGGACAGGATCTACAGGCATTTGGAGAGGCAGGGACTAATTAGGAACAGTCAGCATGGTTTTGTGAGAGGAAAATCATGTCTCACGAATTTGATTGAGTTTTTTGAAGGGGTAACCAAGAAGATAGATGAGGGCTGTGCAGTAGACGTGGTCTACATGGACTTCAGCAAAGCATTTGACAAGGTACCGCATGGTAGGTTGTTACATAAGGTTAAATCTCATGGGATCCAAGGTGAGGTAGCCAATTGGATACAAAATTGGCTTGACGACAGAAGACAGAGGGTGGTTGTCGAGGGTTGTTTTTCAAACTGGATGCCTGTGTCCAGCGGTGTGCCTCAGGGATCGGTGCTGGGTCCGCTGTTATTTGTTATTTATATTAATGATTTGG
Organism: Heptranchias perlo; assembly: GCF_035084215.1. NCBI lineage: Eukaryota > Metazoa > Chordata > Chondrichthyes > Hexanchiformes > Hexanchidae > Heptranchias > Heptranchias perlo. The sequence goes on along the minus strand of NC_090348.1, from coordinate 33,584,288 downwards.
ATGAGAATTTAGGAGGCATGGTTAGTAAGTTTGCAGATGACACCAAGATTGGTGGCATTGTGGACAGTGAAGAAGGTTATCTAGGATTGCAACGGGATCTTGATCAATTGGGCCAGTGGGCCGATGAATGGCAGATGGAGTTTAATTTAGATAAATGTGAGGTGATGCATTTTGGTAGATCGAATCGGGCCAGGACCTACTCCGTTAATGGTAGGGCGTTGGGGAGAGTTATAGAACAAAGAGATCTAGGAGTACAGATTCATAGCTCCTTGAAAGTGGAGTCACAGGTGGATAGGGTGGTGAAGAAGGCATTCAGCATGCTTGGTTTCATTGGTCAGAACATTGAATGCAGGAGTTGGGATGTCTTGTTGAAGTTGTACAGGGCATTGGTGAGGCCACACTTGGAGTACTGTGTACAGTTCTGGTCACCCTATTATAGAAAGGATATTATTAAACTAGAAAGAGTGCAGAAAAGATTTACTAGGATGCTACCGGGACTTGATGGTTTGACTTACAGGGAGAGGTTAGACAGACTGGGACTTTATTCCCTGGAGAGTAGGAGGTTAAGGGGTGATCTTATAGAAGTCTATAAAATAATGAGGGGCATAGATAAGGTCGATAGTCAAAATCTTTTCCCAAAGGTAGGGGAGTCTATAACGAGGGGGCACAGATTTAAGGTGAGAGGGGAGAGATACAAAAGGATCCAGAGGGGCAATTTTTTCACTCAAAGGGTGGTGAGTGTCTGGAACGAGCTGCCAGAGGCAGTAGTAGAGGCGGGTACAATTTTGTCTTTTAAAAAGCATTTGGACAGTTACATGGGGAAGATGGGTATCGAGGGATATGGGCCAAGTGCAGGCAATTGGGACTAGCTTAGTGGTATAAACTGGGCGACATGGACATGTTGGGCCGAAGGGCCTGTTTCCATGTTGTAACTTCTATGATTCTATGATTCTATGATTGCAGCCAATATTCTTGTCTGACTTTGTTTGCAAAAAAACTGGTGATTATATGAATCAAATGGAAGAAACTTTTTACATAGAATTACATCGAATGTACAGCACAGAAACAGGCCATTCAGCCCAACAGGTCTATGCTGGTGTTTATGCTCCACACCCCTCCTCCCACCCTTCTTCATCTAACCCCATCAACATATCCTTATATTCCTTTTTCCCTCATGTGTTTATCTAGCTTCCCCTTCAGTGCCTCTATGCTAGTTGCCTGAACTACTCCTTGTGGTAGTGAGTTCCACATTCTAAACACTCTCTGAGTAAAGAGGTTTCACCTGAATTCCCTATTTGATTTATTGGTAACTATCTTATATTTATGGCCCCTAGTTCTGGACTCCCCCGCAAGTGGAAACATCTTCTCTACGTCAACCCTATCAAATCCTTTCATAATCTTAAAGACCTCTATCAGGTCACCCCTCCGTCTTCTCTTTTCTAGAGAAATGAGCCCCAGCCTGTTCAATCTTTCCTGATAGGTATAGCCTCTCAGTTCTGGTATCATCCTAGTAAATCTTTTTTGCAGCTTCTCCAGTGCCTCTGTATCCTTTTTATAGTGTGGAGACCAGAGCTGTGCTCCGTACTCCAAGTGTGGACTAACCAAGGTTCTATACAAGTTTAATATAATTTCCCTCCAGAAATGAACCCCAGTGCTTTATTTGCTTTTTTTTAAGCCTTATTAACCTGCATTGCATAAGATATTTTAATTCTCTTGACCTGCTCGATTTCGATTCTGGTATTTGCTGGTCTATCTGCTTTCATCCTCCATAAATTATAAGTCATTCAGAGCACTGTTGCCCATGTTCTCGCCTGCAATAATGCCAGTATCATCATTGCCCCTTTCATTGCCAAGCTCCACTGGCTCTCCAAGCCCCAGAGAATTGACTTTAAGATCTTTGTCCTTACCTTCAAGTCCCTCCATGGCCTTTTCCCTACCTCTGCAATCTTCAGCCATATGTTCCTTTGTGTGCACTCCACTCTCCCAACACTGGCTTATTTCTCATTCTCCACTGTCCATTCTGCAATTGGCGGCCACTCTTCAGGAACCATGACCCTACCCTGAGGAACTCCTTCCCTCAGTAACTCTGTCTTGTCACCTGTCTTTCTAAGCAGCCTTCTCTAGTACTATGTTTCAGACCTTTAACCTCACTCCTTCTCTTTTTCCCTCATTCTTGGTATCCATTCATTAGCCAAATAGATCCTGTATTTTGAATAACCCAATGAAATTTGTACCAGTGGCAAGGAACTTAGAAAGCATCTTTATTGTAGCTATGGTAAAAATAAGCAAGTATAATTATTTTATTTGTTATAAATATTCATATGAGTTTTGTCCTTACTGTTAACCTGTTACCAAGTGAAGAAAAAGTCCCTTTTTAGCTATTTCTAATGAATCATAACTGTGAATATAAAGAACCCATTTCAATTTCAGTACAAATAGTAAACAGGTGAAATTTTCCCTTGATGTGAAGCTTCAACACACTGCTTCAATTGCTAAGGCCACAGCCCCTGAGCTCAACATATACATCACTTTTGATCTCGGTGACACCAGAAATGAATGCTACCATTAAAATTGTATCTTAGTTGATTTTGGGAACATATTTACATTAAAGAAAGGTTTTTTTATTTGAGATATAATGTAAGATGAATCAAAACACGTACATGCATTTCCTCTTCTTTAAATAATGTGAAAGAATTGACATTTGTCATGGTCCAATATAAACTTAATTGAAGACCAGGTAGTGCACTGGGTTGACACACTGTCCTTTCATTTCTGGGATCTGGATCAGAAATAAAGAAGGATGAACTTATATTTATCACATTTTGGAACCATCTTAAAAGTACTTCACATGCAATGAATTACGTTGAGATGAATTGACTGTTACTATGCAGCCAAACACAGTAAGGTTCCACAAACAGCAGTCTATCTGTTTTTGGTAATATTACCTAAGGAAGGAATGTTGACCGGAATACCAGGAGAACTCCACTGTTCTTCAAATAATGCCATTGGACTTTTACTGTCCGCTTTAACTACCAGAGCAGATTGGCAGGGCTTTAGTATAATCTTTCATCCAAAGGATTGCACCTCCAGCAATACTGCACTCCCTCATTACCACACTGGAGTATTAACTTGATTCCACTAGCGGAGCACCTTGTCGGAGTAGTAGAATTAGGAAACCTTCTTATAGGAAAAGCAACATAGATTGATACTGAGGTGAGAAATGAATTGAAGGCCATTATTATGTTGGGAATTAAATTCATTACCTTCATTGCATTTGGCACTTTGTTCTGCAGTGTGGTTTTATAGCTTCTTCTGAGCCTGCATTGTCATTATGTCATTGCTCCAGAAATTGGCAGAATGGTTTTAATGTTCTTTAATGCAGGATTAAGGGAGGAGTGAAGGATATAACAAGCACTGTTAATGCAGAGGGGCTTTGTGTAAGTTTTGAGAGCAGGGGAATAAGCAGTTCACTGGAATCGCTGTGCAATTAACTCATTCCTCACATCTCTTGCTACAAGGCATTGAGGTGGGCCTTCTTTTGCTGCTTGCTCACGTTCACCCTAGTCTTCCTAAACTAATGAAAATTACTGTTGCTGCTGTGCTTCCTCCAAATGTTGACCTCTCTGTATGGCGAGGTTGTTGAGGATGCAGCACGTCACTATAATGCGGGCGACTCTATGTGTGGCATATTGTAGGGAGCCCCCAAATCTGTTGAGACACCTGAACCTCTGTTTCAGCAAACCATGGTGTGCTCAATAATCATCCTGCAGTGCCCATAGCTTGTGTTGCTCAAATGTAGTGCGGTTGCGGAGAGGTTACATAATCTACGTATGTAGAGGCTATCCTTTGTCACCCAGCAACCATCCTGTCACGATTGTGGAAGGGTCAAATATTGGAGTGATGGTTGAGGGTCGCAGGATAAAAGCATTTTGACAGCTGCCTGGATTACCCACACCTGATAGACAGATGCGCTACCGATGCCAATCATCACATTATCAGCTGGAAGCTGCTGACCAAGAAAGACATTAGTTCTCTGAAGGCCAGTGGAAGGAAAAAAGCCAAATGTCATGAGTCAGAAGAGATTATGATTAAACGATTGGTAGCTGACTGGAAACAGCTTCCGTGCTAACCCAGGAAGATGCCAGCTACCTTAAGGGCCTTTCCCAGAAGATCAGAAGACAAGGGGCCTCAAACCCGATTGCATACTTTGTGAAGGGAGGATTAATTTGCATAGCTTGAGCATTGTTATTTTGCACAGTTCTTTTAGGAGTCATAGGAGGTCATTTTATGAATCTGTGCGGTTGAGGGGGTTAACCTCGCTCACCAGCAGCACAAATTCAGAATTTAGGCCTGCATTGCCCATGGTCTTCCAACTGTTTATTACTGCTATAATGTTCTACATAAAGCTTCTTGCAAAGTATTTAATTAAGCAGCAAATAATAGCAGTGGTCAAACTGTAAGCAGTCAAAATCAGCTGCCCTTTGCTTACCAGTGGTTAACTTTAATCTCCAGCTGAGTTAAGTTGTTATCTTCCATTACTTGTGCATGCTCTGGGCTAATGTGGAAAAAGAGAGATTAATTCAAATTTTAAAAGAAAATCAACTAAAATGTCTGTTAAAATGATTTGATATGAAAATATTGATTGGATCAGGGAAGAATGCTATAGAGGCTGAGTTTGACAAATATAGAGGAAAATTAAAAGGATGCAATAGTCAAAGATAATCCAGAAAATCAAGCTCAAAAGCTGAGGCCAAGCAACTTCAGACAGTATGGAGTGGGGAATTTGAGCCTAAAGCAGACAGTACACTTAGCAGCTCAAATATAGACTTCAGTACTATAGCTGCATTGATGTACTGGTAAAGGCATTAATTAAAAGCAGTAGCCTTGTTAGAGATAGAGATAAGAAAACAATTTCTTTCTCTTGAATTGTGAAAAGAGATAAGGTGTGATTGCCATTTCTAATTCTGGACTGCTCAAACTCTCTCTGCACATTTGAAAACACTTTGGGGATAAAATCCGCCTTGGGTGGGAATGCAAAACTGGCTACAGCGAATCGCCACTCCGTCTTACACTCCGCTCGAAAAGAAAATCGGGCGGGGTGTAAAACTGGTGGCTGACTCGCTATCGCCATTTTGCGCTACTGTCCGAAGACAAATTTCACCCCCTGTACATTTTATTTGGTGAATTGTGTGCTCATCAAGATGAGACATTTTGGTGCTGAGGGACCAAGCCCATTTTCCCTCTTGAGACACAGCATCAACATTAAGAATTCCCAGGTGTACTTCATTACACCACTTAGCACCTCTAAAAAAAAACAATTGACAACACCCCACAGGAAAGATAAACAATGTGATTCTTATGTATCAATTTAATCTCCAGAATTAAATGCAAGCCCTTAATTTTTTTAATGATCACTTTGGGTGTAGGAGAATAACTTTAGTAGTATCATCAAATGTTGTTTATAACCTGTTGTTTATTGGGTGGCATATACAATATGTTCATATTGTTCATATTGTATATGCCACCCGTCGTTCCATATTATTTGCAATTATTCAAATGGAAAAAAAATGAATTCCCAGGCTTGGAGTAACTTTTAGAGTATCTCACAACTTCTAGGACCTGCTATGAGCAGTTTGATTGTGAATCTATGCTATCTATTTTTAAACTTGTACATTATTGGTTTAACCCAAGACCTCTACTTCAGAAATGTTCACTAATTCACCTCATCACTTAAAGCTTTAAATCCTTGAAATTATCCTGTGGAATAATAATGTCTGAACACTCAACTCATTCCTTTGACCCATTGATTTCAAACTGGTTAAACCCTCCAATAAAATATTGGATTAACAGAATATCAGATGAATGTGTTAAGCATTCAGATACTATTCTACCACAGAGCAAATTGAAGGCCTATGACCTTACAGAGCTGGGAACTGCTGCACTGTGGGTTCTGATGAAGTCATAACCACAGTTGTTCTAGAGATAAGCCACAGTTGAAACGATCTTGCCAGAATTAAAAAGTGTTGTTATTCCCAGCACATGGATTTTTGCAACAATTCAAATGTCAGATTATACGAGACAGCATTGCTGGCAAACATTTTTTTCCGTGACAATACAATGAACTTTTTAGGCAATTAAAGCAGCAAGTAATAACTGACAAGCCTCCACTTTATCTGATTTAACTTTTTTGTAGTCTCATGAGATAAGTTTGATGTTTCACTGTGAATATTATGAATCGTTTTGCCAGGAAATGGAATTTTCAATGAAATGTTACTGCTTTCAAGATGACTGCAATAAAAACAAAATACTTCTGATGAAACAAATCTCAAGAGAAAGTAGCAAAGTATTTTTGTAAGATGTTTTTTCTCAGTAGTTTCAGTTTTCAAGACAACTGTAGGAAAATGTTCATACTGCACTTGTTACATTTATACACTATATTAATATTAATATGCTCTATTATAGAAATAGTAAATAATTACTTTGCCTCAGTATTTATCAGGGAGACTAACATGGTGGGCGTGACATTAGAAAAAGAGATCAAAAAAGATATAAAACATTTAAGATAGAAAGGGGGGAGATAATAAACTAATCAAACTTAGAGAGGACAAAACCCATGATCTGGATAGATTTTTTTTTATTCGTTCATGGGATGTGGGCGTCGCTGGCGAGGCTGGCATTCATTTCCCATCCCTAATTGCCCTTGAGAAGGTGGTGGTGAGCCGCCTTGAACCGCTGCAGTCTGTGTGGTGACGGTTCTCCCACAGTGCTGTTAGGAAGGGAGTTCCAGGATTTTGAGCCAGTGACGATGAAGGAACGGCGATATATTTCCAAGTCAGGATGGTGTGTGACTTGGAGGGGAACGTGCAGGTGCTGTTGTTCCCATGTGCCTGCTGCTCTTGTCCTTCTAGGTGGTAGAGGTCGCGGGTTTGGGAGGTGCTGTCGAAGAAGCCTTGGCGAGTTGCTGCAGTGCATCCTGTAGATGGTACACATTGCAGCCACTGTGCGCCGGTGGTGAAGGGAGTGAACGTTTAGGGTGGTGGATGGGATGCCAATCAAGCGGGCTGCTTAATCTTGGATGGTGTCGAGCTTCTTGAGTGTTTTTGGAGCTGCACTCATTCAAGCAAGTGGAGAGTATTCCATCACACTCCTGATTTGTGCCTTGTAGATGGTGGAAAGGCTTTGGGGAGTCAGGAGGTGAGTCACTCGCCGCAGAATACCCAGCCTCTGACCTGCTCTTGTAGCCACAGTATTTATATGGCTGGTACAGTTAAGTTTCTGGTCGATGGTGGCCCCCAGGATGTTGACGGTGGGGGATTCGGTGATGGTAATGCTGTTGAATGTCAAGGGGAGGTGGTTAGACTCTCTCTTGTTGGAGATGGTCATTGCCTGGCACTTATCTGGCGCGAATGTTACTTTCCACTTATGAGCCCAAGCCTGGATGTTGTCCAGGTCTTGCTGCATGCGGGCTCGGACTGCTTCATTATTTGCGGGGTTGCGAATGGAACTGAACACTGTGCAATCATCAGCGAACATCCCCATTTCTGACCTTATGATGGAGGGAAGGTCATTCTTGAAGCAGCTGAAGATGGTTAGGCCTAGGACACTATCCTGAGGAACTCCTGCAGCAATGTCCTGGGGCTGAGATGATTGGCCTCCAACAACCACTACCATCTTCCTTTTTCCAGATTCATCTTCCAGATTGCATTCGTGCATATTAAAAGAAGTTAGGGAAGAGATAGCAGAGGCACTATTACATATATATATAAAATTTCATTAGAAAATGGAATAATGCCAGAGGACTGATGGACAGCTAATATGATTCCTATATTTAAAAGGGGAGATAGAACCAGTCCAGGGAACTATAGACAAATTAGTATAACGTCGGAGGCAGGAAACATAATAGAATCCTTACTCAAAGATGTAATAGAAAAACATCTAGAAACCGAAAATAAAATAAAGAATAGTCAGCACGGAGTTCAAAAGGGAAGGTCCTGCTTGACCAACCTTATTAATTCATTGAAGAAGTAACAGAAAGGATAGACAGGGTAATGCAGTAGATGTAATATATTTGAATTTTCAAAAGGCCTTCAATAAGGTACCGCATAGTAAGCTCATGACTAAGGTCAGAGCATGTGGAGTCAGGGGACAAGCAGCAGAATGGATAGCAAGCTGGCTACAAAACAGAAAACAGAGAGTAGGGGTTAATGGTAGTTACTCAGACTGGCAAAAGGTGTGAAGTGGTGTTCCACAAGGATCGGTGCTGGGACCACTGTTTTTCACCATTTACATAAACGATTTGGACTCTGGAATCGGAAGTACAATTTCAAAATTTATGGATGACACCAAATTGGGTGGGGTGGGGGGGGGGTATAATTAAAACCGAGGAGGACTGCAACAAAATACAGGAAGACATTAATAAATTTGCAGAATGGGCATGTAATTGACAACATAAGAACATAAGAATATAGAAATAGGAGCAGGAGTAGGCCATCCGGCCCCTTGAGCCTGCTCCGCCATTCAACAAGATCATGGCTGATCTTCTACCTCAACACCACTTTCCTGCATTATCCCCATATCCCTTCATGCCTTTAATATCTAGAAATCTATCGATCTCTGTTTTGAATGCACTCAATGACAAATAAATTTCAATATAGATAAGTGTGAGGTATTACAATTTGGTACGAAAAATAAGGGGACCACACACTTCTTGGATGATATGAGTCTACGTGGGGCAGAGGAGCAGAGGGATCTGCGGGTACAGATATACAAATCATTAAAAGTAGCGATGCAGGTTAATAAGGCCATAAAAACGCAAACTAGGCACTGGGGTTCATTTCTAGAGGGATAGAATTGAAAAGCAGAGAAGTTATGTTAAACTTGTATAAAACCTTGGTTAGACCACACTTGGAATACTGTGAACAGTTCTGGTCTCCATGTTATAAAAAGGATATAGAGGCACTGGAGAGGATGCAATAAAGATTTACAGGATGATACCAGAACTGAGAGGTTATACCTATCAGGAAATTTTGAGCAGGCTGGGGCTCTTATCTCTAGAAAAGAGAAGATGGAAGGGTGACCTGATCAAGGTCTTTAAGATTATGAAAGGGTTTGATAGAGTAAACGTGGAGAAGATGTTTCCACTTGCGGAGGAGACCAGAACTAGGGGTCATAAATATAAGATAGTCACTAATAAATCCAATAGGGAATTCAGGAGAAACTTCTTTACCCAGAGAGTAGTTAGAATGTGGAACTCGCTACCACAAGGAGTAATTGAGGTGACTAGAATATATGCATTTAAGAGGAAGCTGGATAAACACACGATGGAGAAAGGAATAGAAGGATATGATGATAAGTGGAGTCGGAACATTTTCCTACAGTTGTCTTGAAAACTGAAACTGCTGAGAAAAAAAATCTTACAAAAATACTTTGCTACTTTCTCTTGAGATTTGTTTCATCAGAAGTATTTTGTTTTTATTGCAGTCATCTTGAAAGCAGTAACATTTCATTGAAAATTCCATTTCCTGGCAAAACGATTCATAATATTCACAGTGAAACATCAAATTTATCTCATGAGACTACAACAAAGTTAAATCAGATAAAGTGGAGGCTTGTCAGTTATTATTTACTGCTTTAATTGCCTAAAAATGTCATTGTATTATCACAGAAAAAAATAATTAATAGATCCCCACTCTATGGTTTGGTGGGTAGATGCGCTTCTTATTCTGCTACACAGCCGTTCAGATTAGGTTTGATCCCGGTTGGTGCTCAGTTAGCTGATTTCAAATTGACATCAGTGCTCCCAGGCTATGAAGGGGAAAAAAATCAGTCAGTGCCCCTGCTGCTAAGTGTGATTCACTGGGTTAGATTTTAAGGCCTCCCGCTGTCGCCGTGGCCACCGTAATCTTCCCCCGGGCCTACTATTGGACGGCCGGAGCATGCACCTGAGTCAGATGGTAGGCCCACTTAAAATGAAAATTGGGTCCTATGATGTAGATAGGACCCCATTTGCACTTTTAGGAAGAGTGCTGGACAGAGTGTGTGCTGTGCAAACTCCACCCAGGAGCAGCTGGCGGTCCTCCCTTGCCCCCCCCCCCCCCCCATCCTCCACTCACACAGACCTACCTTTCTGCATTGGGCTACCCGATATTCCGGCGGTCCGGAGCTGAAAACTAACATGGACTTCCTCTGTATTGAGATCATCATTTTTCTCCACAAAGAGTGAGATACATTAATCACACGGATTTGGTGCAGCAAACACTGGACAATAGCTGGTCTTAATACAGTCTAACAAAATTACATTGCAGACATAGCTCAATGAATAATTCGAACACACTGAAGTGCTGTCAGAAAATATGTTAACATTTTGGGGGGAAAAATTAATTACGAAAGCTTGAAATCCTTTGCCATGACTCAGCATTTGTTCCTCACTGATTAAGCTGCCTCTTTCCAGTTCGATAACAACCCAATGTATTCAACTATAGTTTAAACTAAAAATGATAGACCTCACAAAATTTGAAATAACTTTACTCAAGAATATTTCCAAAGTAAATAGTTTTTTGTTTGTCAAAAACAACTTTATTGTCTTGTGTCATATTGCTCATTAACTTGTGGACTATTTCATTTACCCTCTACTGATTAAAAAAATTAAGAGAGCATTCTGGTGTTGATATTTCAAACAGTACCAACCTCACAGAATTTGATTCTTTTATTTGAATGGTAAACAGTCTGTGCAGAATTAGATGGTACAGGCTGAAACATTCGGCCTACTATTTTCTATAAAGATGTTTCTATGGCAACTTCCAAATTTGCCTTGTTTGGGAGTGTTGGGAGAGTACCTGTTTTTCTCACGTATTAAATTGAATCCAATCGGCCACTCAATGAATGACTTATTTTTTCAACTGTTGTATGTTTATTTTAGCTTCTATTATCTCAGTTTAAAATGAACAAAAAATATTTCAGTGGCTGTATAAAATATATCTTGGCTATGTGTGCATTTGGCAGCCTAACATTGTAATAGACTTTGGTCTTATTTAATTTGGTCTTTGTTCTAAGTTAACGTGCTTTAAATTTTGTTATTAGAAGATACAAAATTCTTAGCAAGAAGGTAACTAACGAAATGCATTATTCTAAAAAAAAGAGATAATATTATTTGAAAAGTCTTTGCCTCATATAATTCTCAAGCATTTCAAATGGCTGCAGGAATTGATTCTTTCAGACCACTAACAATGTGCCTCATTCCATCATCTTGACAGATTTGATAAATGAGTCGGTCCCAAAGAACCACTAGTTCCATAATTGTGATGAACACAAGGGTTGGTGTGCAAATCGCTCCCTAATCAGGCTCTATCTTCTCTCTAAGTGCTGAAGTGGTCATTTTAAGTAGGCTTTTGTTATCTGTAAGGGACCAAGCTCATCAGTCAGCATTCAATATGTCACCATTCCTCCTCTTCACTGACTCACGAGAGTACTACTGCATAATAAGAAAAGCTGTGCGACACAATTCAAGTCGTCTTGTTATCTCTTCCTTTAGCCAAACTTCTCAAATGGATTTTGGCACAGGTCAGGTATTCATTGAACTGCATACACTCTACAGTCAGTACATAACTTCAAGTAGATGAAATGCATCAATGAGCATTGCACAGTCATCACTTTCTATTTTTCAGGTATGGAAGTATATTGAAGGCTGGATTATCCTTTATTCTGAAGACCTAAGTGTAAACTCTTTACAGCATCACTCTGTCATTAAAGAGTCACAAAACGATCGCTAATGCAGCGGTTTCAGTTCTCACAGACTTAGAAAGTTATAGAAAGTCACCTTCCATCCTGAGCAATCGCAGGACACAAGCAAGCTCAAGGCAAACTTAAAAGAATTCAAAATGCCATTATACTGTAATTCGTACAAAGCCAAAGTAGAGGGTGACCTAAGGTGATTTCCTCCCCATACAACCCAGCTGAAACATTCGGCCTACTATTTTCTATAAAGATGTTTCTATGGCAACTTCCAAATTTGCCTTGTTTGGGAGTGTTGGGAGAGTACCTGTTTTTCTCACGTATTAAATTGAATCCAATCGGCCACTCAATGAATGACTTATTTTTTCAACTGTTGTATGTTTATTTTAGCTTCTATTATTTCAGTTTAAAATGAACAAAAAATATTTCAGTGGCTGTATAAAATATACCTTGGCTATGTGTGCATTTGGCAGCCTAATATTGTAACATACTTTGGTCTTATTTAATTTGGTCTTTGTTCTAAGTTAACGTGCTTTAAATTTTGTTATTAGAAGATACAAAATTCTTAGCAAGAAGGTAACTAACGAAATGCATTATTCTTAAAAAAAGAGATAGTATTATTTGAAAAGTCTTTGCCTCATATAATTCTCAAGCATTTCAAATGGCTGCAGGAATTGATTCTTTCAGACCACAGTTATACTGCTCATCTTGTATCACTGTAATGTAGAAAGTGCTTCACTGTGACATGTGATATGCATTGTAACTGCACTATATCCATTCAGATCTATGACACCGGGATTGTTATGCAAGCTCTGAGGAAAAAAATAATAATCTACACATTTGAGTCAACAGGATGGATTTCCATTGGAGTCCATTATTTTGCAACTAAAAATGATAAGATTTAGGAAGAATTTGAGAAAATTTGGATTTGATGATTTATGTTTTAAACCAGAATTTCTCAGCTTACATGTTTTTTAAAATCCATCATATTATGGCCTTATTATGGATTCTGCTTCCACCATCTTTTGGTAGGGTATTCCATGTCAAAGCAATCTTCAGTGTAAAACACTGACATTTTCCTGATTTCTTCCTTTGTTTTTTTGGTGATGAACTTAAAGTTATGTCCTCCAGTTACCAATTCACCAACAAGCAGAACGCTTTTCCCAATTTATCTTACAAAATTCTCATAATTTTGAAAGCTTTTCTCTGTTCTAGTGAAAAGAGCCCCAGTTTCTTTTTGTCTCTCCTCATTACTAAAGCCTCTCATCCCTAATATCATCCAAGCAAATCTCATCTCCATAGCTTTGACATCGTTCCTAAAGTAGTATGGTATCAATAGAATCGTACAGCACAGATGGAGGTCATTCGGCTCATCATACCTGTGGGGCCACAACTAAGCATCAAACTATGCCAAAATATCAAATGCAAAGTTTCACTTATACAATCAGTTCTTAGCTACTGGCCTTACACCAGTGACTGCAGTATAAACGTAGATTACCAGGAGAGCTGGCATTTACTAAACCTGTTATCATCATGGCATGTGAAATGCAGAAATCCCGAACTTGCTCCTACTGGTTCTCTGGCGATATAACAACTTCGAATTAAAGGTATATTGCAAGCTGCTATCAGAGAAATCATTGAAAAAGTCCAAACTTGTTTATTTGCCGAGCTGGAAAGTAACTAATTACGCCACAAAACAGGTATGCTTAAAAATACTAGGTCTAAACTAAGTTTTAACTAAGTCTTAATGACTGCCAAATAACTAATAATTTACTTTAAAAATGTGAAGTCTCATTACTCCTTATTTTAATAGTTTTTTTACTTTTCCCTTCTGTTTCTTTTATTTAATTCAATTATTTCTTACCCTCTTTTTTCTTCGCTGTCTATAACTATTTTTACAAAGATTTTTTAAGGTTGTACCTTTTTCTTCCTGGTTTTAAGCCTGCAGAGAGTTTTGCAGCGTGTCAATAATGCTGTGATCTGATTGGTCGAGGGAAGAGTGTGATCCTGTTGCTTCTCCCAGGGTCCTAGCTTTGCCTGAACTGACTCTGGGCTCTTCTCCGCGAACTATTCGAGGAAGTGGCCAAAGAAAAGGCCGTGGGAAGTTAGTGTGTTAGTCTAAATCTATGGAGCAGCGAGCACTTTGGTTTGCCGCTCTGAGCAATTTCTGCCCCATTAACTTCTGTATTGATCTGGTGATCCAGTTGAATTTGATGAAATGTGTGTTTAAAAATGATAAGTTTTCAGTCTGAAATAAAAATATTCTTGGCGTCTTGCATTTCTCTGTAGTCCAGCCATGCAGTGATACCGAGCTATAGGTTTGTGAAAAGCCATCCAGAATAATATCCCAAAATAAAGGATCAAAGCATACTTTATTGCTTTTCTGTTAAATATCCTATTATTTAGTCATTCCATCATTGTAATTTGTATTTTTTCAAATGAAATTAGCTCACTTTGCAGCTACAAAAATGGAGTACTTTACCTTAAATACAATGGAGAATTGCAGTACAATAAGTTTAGATGTGAGTCTAGTCTGCTTGTGATATGAGCTGGTAGCAGGAATAAAGATGCTCCCTTAGGGATTGTCATGGACCAACATGTGTTTTTTTCTAATGTTAACTGGCATTCAGTTCTTTGCAAAGTTCAGCATGCATTCCTTTTTATTAACATCTTTTTTAAATAGCTGGATGCCTAATTGATGTTCAGGAGATGCCAATTATTTGGCAGATTTTGTCATTGGGCTGCAAGCATACAGTATATTTTTGCATTCAGTGCTTGACATTCGAGCACAACAGATTTGTCCTGGAATCTGAGACAAGTAATATATTCTCCCAGGAGTTACCACAGCTAGACTTTCCAGACAGAACTGTTGAATTTATTGTGTCTCCAGTTAAATCACCCACCCACCAGAAGTCTTCACGTTTTATCGAAGCTTGATCATGTTATATCTCACAGCAAAATCTTAAAACCCAGCCTTTTTGAAATTTTATCTTGACTTGAAGTTGTCTTCCAGAGATCTGCTTTTCCATTTGGTATCTCAGAACAGCTTCATGTTTATGCAGCTGCATCTGAAGTGTTTTAAGTCATTGTGTGATATATTGAACCTGTGGTTTCCGATGCAGACGTCAACACATCTGAGTTTATCCCATTTTGAGAGTTAGCAGGTGGTCAAATTTCCAATATATTTCATTGATTTTACTGAAGACAAGTGTCAGAGAGTAGGAACATAGGAAACGTTAGGAACAGGAGAAGGTTATTAGCCCAACAACCTGCTCCTTTCTTGATTGATTTCAATCTACTTTCCTCCCTTCTCACCATCTCCATCTATTCTTTCTTTCAAGGGTCAGCTTAGCTCAGTTGGTAGTATTCTTACCTTTGTATCCAAAGCTCAAGCCCCACAGGTCACTTCATACACCACTGATAAAGATGTGCTGTATCTGGAAATTTTGCCACCAGTGTTGCTGAACATTATTTTATTTTAAATTAAATGTTGATTGTTCGATTTTTAAAAAACTTTCTGGGTCAAAGTTTATTTGACTTTGCTGCTCGGTATGGTTCTTGCCTGGATCTCAGATGCATACTTTTGAAACACTTTTATCATCAGCTATGTATTTTAAGGATCAAATTGCTATTCGTTGACATCAGGTTTTATATCTTACGAGTAGTGAAATGTTGACTGGGGAGTTGTCACGTGATCCATACATGAAAAGACCAGGTAGATTCTGGATTGACCTGCAGCCAGTACAGAATTAGTAGATCTCAGTCAGGGCAATGATCAATTGGACATAGCACCTTGGGCAAGGGAAAGGAAAATCTGCCAGGGCTTCTCCTCAAGTCATACCAGGTATTATGCACGATGCATGGCTGGGTTCTATGGCTCAGTAACACATAGTGCAGCGAATGCACTTAACCACTAAGCCGCTGGGGGTCTAGCTGCGTTTATGCTTATAGGGAGACTTCCTTCAGAAATAGTGAGGTAGAAATTCATCAGCGGCCAGTTTTGGGCGCGGAGGCTGCGATGTGGCCGCATTGCGCGCCCACTGGGCGAGCTGGCGGCCTCCATAGCCCATTTGAACACGCAAATCTGTGAAGCGTTCCATATTTTTCTGGAATTCCCTCCCTAAACCTCTCCACCTCGCCACCTTTCCTCCATTAAGATGTTCTTTAAAATCTACCTTTTTGACCAAGCTTTTGGTCACCAGTCCTAATATGTGGCTTGGTGTCAAATTTTGTTTCAAAGTTGCTCCTGTGAAGTGTCTTGTGACGTTTTACTACATTAAAGGCGCTATATAAATGCAAGTTGTTGTTGTTGAACAAAATATTGAGCCACAGCCCAAAGGTAAGGCCTGAGGGGGGTAGATTGGCAATGGGGGAGGGGGATATTTGTGGAGTCGGGGTAGCGCTCTTGATCCTCATGGTTTCACAGCAATGTATTGGTGACGGCCGCTGCAGAGTCTGAATGGCGCAGGCCCTGCTCCTGATTCGCTCATTGGTAACCAATTTCACAGACGGGTCCTTTAACAGGCATTAGGCCCCTCATTAACATGTGCAAGGGGCCTAACGCGTGATTTAGGTGGCCGCCAGGGGTGCCTAAAATATGGGCCCGATGAATTTAACTGTGGCCCAAATGCACATGCAGATTGAACGCGGGCCCACCCATTAAATTTGTCATCTTTGTGCTTGTTTTGCGCTCAAAAAACAGCACAACACATACTAACTTTTACCCCAGTAACTCAACCTGCACAACTGAGCTCACAATGGAATAAGTTTTAAAAAATGATCTGACTCTAAGTTATATTGCAAATAGTTTATCTAAAACCTGCAGGAGTTCTATTGTTGCCTTTGCAGTAAATGGATGTTCTTCAATGGTAGACCGCCTTTGTCTACAATAAAACTGTACTGAAACAATCAATTGCTTTAGAAGTGATGATAATCCTGTCCATTAACAAAGCTGGAAACTGAAATTCCAATTTACTACCCATACAGTTGTAATCACTATTATGCTATTTAGCTTTGGAAAATTACTAAGTAATGAGGATAAAATTGTTGATACATTATACATTGTTTGAAATCAATTACCAGTCTGTCAGTCATGGTGAAAAAAGATTTTAAAAAGATGAAGGGGATTATCTAGCAGGTGCACATAAGTTAAAGACAATGAGGCACTTTATGAAAGTTGTGTAGAATTTTAGATAAGATTTAAAAATTGCTGTTATTGGCAAACTGGAGTGCCATAGCCCCAAGCACTCAAAACAATCTATAGTTAATCATCTTCCTACAAGTGATCTTGCAGAGCATGCAACCAGCATCCCAATTAATACAAAGAAGCGTTATTGCATCTTAAATGCCCAGAAGCATCCTTTGTTCTGAGAGATTAATAGAAATTTCTTCCACTGTATATTCATAATAAGTAACTGAAAATGCTTCAGTTAGAATTCCTACTCATTTCCTTTTGTAACACATGCTTCTATCAGCATGTCAAGTAATTACATCAATAGGAATGTTTACCTCCAGCATCCCAATTCCATCTGCTGGTCTGATCTCCATGTACAAACCAACAAGGAGTGCCAGAAGCTAGGCTTCTGCCATTAACAGATTATTCATCAAGAGATTGTGCATTCATAGCTATGGAATTGCAGTGGTGGAGTGTTTTTTTATGTAATATAAAAGCCGAAAATGCTGGAAATACTCAGCAGGTCAGGCAGCATCTGCAGAGAGAGAAACAGAGTTAACGTTTCAGGTCGATGACCTTTCATCAGAAGTGGAAGAAGTTAGAGATTTAACAGTTAATAAGCGAGTACAGAGCCAGGGAAAAAGTTGTTTTTTTATATTCAACGCCACAGGAATATTGGCTGATTAGGAAACAAAATGCAATCCTCTTTGATATTAATATCATCATTGCAGTGTAATATTCAGAACGACCGTTGATAGTTGTTGCAGCAGTATCAATAATTGTTTTAAGCTTCTTCAAGTGGAAAAAGGGGACATTCTAGCTAGCCACTTAAAATTGACCAAAATCTGCAATGATTTCTGGGAGACTCACTTTATGCTACATGAAAAAAGTTTGTAAAAGTGGGTCAGGCAAATAAAGACCTAAATTACTGCAGAGAAAGAGAAACTACATTACACAATGACTAGTAAGGACTGTGATGCTGTGTAAGGAAGGAAGTCTATTTGAGACATTAAAACAGTTTCTCTTTTAAATTGTTAAATAGCAGCTAAGGAGGACCTCTGTGATTGCTCTATCAATTATGAACCTTTAAAGAGAATTAACTTGGGAATTCTATCAGGGCAAAGAAATGAAAGAGGCTGCACTCCTACTTCTGACCAAATCTCTACTGAATTGTTAGATATAGTTATAAAATGCTGATACTCTTCATTGACAACATACTTCAAACCTCAAAGAATAAGTCACCATTAGATGTTTTATTTTGCAATGTAGCAAAAAACACTTTTACTGCAATTTCTTATACTCACTTCCCACCTATTTCTTTAATAGTTTCAACCCTGGAGTTATTGGACTCCTGTCTTCAACATATATGTTATGTCATTTTTCCAATATATTTTCATGCATAATGCACATCCGATTCTTGCCCCAGGAATGTCTGGAAAGGCTGTAGGCCAGGAGCTGCCAGGTGACATTGTATTATTGTGTGTCGAAAGCACCATGTTTAACCTAGTATCAGAGAACTTTCTTTTAAATATGATGCACCCAGTTAATTGGATTTTTAGCTTTGGCTAGTTGATTGGCTATAAAACACTAAACTTACCTGCTGATTAGATTTTCATGCAGTTACTGTTACAGGGAGTAGGATTATCGTTTTGTTCATTTATTCTTAAATTTATACCCAAGAAGCATGGCAACAAAACGTTAGAATACCTGATGCTCATTGTGCTGTAATTGTCTTGCCTTTTTAGTTCAACTGCACATCTCCGGACTTGAAAATAGTTTTGCAAATGAGAGGAACACTTTTAATTGTTTAATTATCATTTAAGGATTAACATATGTTAAAAGGCTCTCAGGGACATGAATAGATCACAATAGATTGAAATAATAATATTAATCTGAAAGTAATTTCTGCTTTATTATTTCATTGGAGAAGGTCCAGGGAGAAACAATGAAGATGATTTTAGGACTGTAGACTTAAAGTGATGACGAGAGAGTAACAGAACTGAACTTACTTCCATTAAAGAAAAGTCCAACACCTGGAATCCTCACAGGGATTCTCGTGATTGTCCATTGTAATTTTGGTGGAAACGGCATAACCGTTTATGCCATTTTTTGGGGGTTTGTGCTGATCATCCACCGAAATTACGCTGGCAGATCAGAAGAACCCGCACAAAAAATCTACTCCCAAGTCTTTAAAATTCTGAAAGACATAAATAGTATGGGTGCAGGCAAGTTATATCACTCGATATGCTAATGTAGAATGAAAGGATATGAATGCATTATTGATGGGGGTAAAATTGGGGGCAAAAGCGCGACAAGGACGACAGCGAATCAGCAGCACATTATGCACCTCGCCTGATTTTCATGTCCATTGATGTCAATGAAAAACAAAATTGGTTGTGATGTAAAATGGGCTGCTGGTTCGCTATTGCCCAATTCGCACTTTCGCTGAAGACCAATTTCACCCCCGTTAAGTGTCAAGCAAAAATAGTGGATGTGTGGAACAGACTCCTAACAAAGGCAAATAATGCCATGCTGATTAACTGGTTCCAAAGAAAAGAATTGAATAAATATGGGGTCAGTAATGAAATGAAGGGATTTTCTATGTGCTCTTGTGTTTCTGTAAATGACCAAGGAAAAGTCTTCTGTGGAAAGCAGCCAGCCTGGGTTAAATTGTGGAAGTGGATTGATGTGGTGTCATTTTATTTGATTCCCCTTGTGTGTCAGGAAGACACTTTGCAGAACTTTGGCTCAGGAGATTAAATAAATGGAATAGTGACCATGTTAGGGCAGATTGCACATGGTCTATGGAAGAAGTTGGTACCATGGGTCAAATGGCCTTTTCTTGTTCCATGCTCTTGTGCATGTTGCATCACTGCATTGTCTTTATGAGCACATCAGGAAGAAGTTGTTTTTAAAGTATGGGTAATATCAAGTATCATGTGACTGAAGATTTTACATGGAAAAACACAATTTTCCACTTAGCATTTGCACTTCAGCATTGGTTCCCATGTCAGTAATCCTTTTTTCTCAATGTCTGCACTTTCTACACACAGTGTTTTTTCTGACTCCCAGGTTAGACCTTAATGAGAGTTGTTATGGTATTAAGTCTGCCACATCTGCGTCTTCCCTGACCAATTACAATGTTAATGGCAGAATTTAGAATGATTTGAAACTGATCCACATAATGTCATAGCACTCAATGAAGAAAATATCAGCAATATTGAAAATATCAGGAATATTGTAATAAACTGGATGTCAGAAGCTGTGGTATCTCAATGAATACCAACTGAAGGTGGACATAAATTCAGGCAGAAGCAATACACTCCAAACAGAATGTACAGGATCCACTTATAACTATGCGTTTATATCTGAAATGTCATACTTCAAATGCTTTAGACTGGCAGACAAGTCCTGATTGACCTACATTATGTACGATTTAGAAATTAATTCTGCCATTGCTACTCCTTTGCCAGTAACAGTCGACGTGAGTGCATCCATCAACTTCATACTTCTGGCACTTTCCAGCTATCTAACACTATTAGTCCAGCTATCATATCTAACTGTGTGTAGCAGTAAATATACATTTCTATCCCTTTGTTGGATTTCTAAGACCCTGGGATATACTGACTGCACAATTATAGAAATACATGAACATATGTGAATGTTATTGGTTATTTAAATCAATTGATTGAAAGTTGAGATTTATTGCTGAGAGATTTAGCCCCTACAGCATCGTAATAATTCAACATAACTACCATCAAAAGCACACCCCTCTCAGCCAGTGGAAAATCTAATCCACAATATGGTAATGGAGTTATTTTAGGCATATGTTCCATTGCTGCATAAAGCCTGTACGCAGCATGCTGAAAGTGCTCAGGTGAAATCTTCAGTCACCTCCGTGCAAGTGTATCATCAGGGGTTTCATTCAGAGTTGGTCTTAATGAGCTCATTGAATCCAAAGCAGGACCATCATTCACCGGCAGTTCCAGTTGAACTGAATTACTGACAGAATGATTATGCTTATCAATGCACAAAAATGCCATCTTGAAACGACAACACAGTCAGAATAGGAAACGATTTAGATAGTACTCCAAGTAAAAAAAAATGCATGCCCTTTACCAAATAAATGTGGAAAGTCATTATCTTTCATAAATATTTAATGATCTTGCCTCCTGTGGTTCCATTCTTCGTTTAACTCGGTATTAAGTTTTCCACTTTTATATCTTTCAACCTGACTTGTTAAAAGTTTAATTCGTTATTATTAGAAGATCTGCACTAGAGATTGTGACAAAAAGAAGGTTTATCGAGAGTACTTCAGGGAGGCACAATTCAAATATAAATATCAAAAGCAAAATACTGTGGATGTTGTTTCTATACTTGTCCCATTACCACCCTCCTTACCTTGCACCAGCATCCCTTTTGTCATTTAATCTCCTGCCCTCCACCCTTACAGAGATCTTCCCTCATGTCTTTCCTCCCGTCCCCTTCCTCCTCCCTCCACCTTTGATTGGCTCTATACTTGCTTAAAAACTGCTAAATCGTCAACTTTTTCCAGTTCTGACAAAGGGTCTTTGACCTGAATTGTTAACTCTGTTTCTTTCTCCACAGATGCTGCCTGACTTGCTGAGTATTTCCAGCATTTTTTGTTTTTATTTTATATATAAATCTGACTGTTCTTGGTAATGGAAAACAGAAACTCAGAATCCTAGGCCCCAAAAAGGAATGTATATATGAGTGAGGATCCTGTTGCCCTCTACATTGCTGGGCTAGACCAATGTTTCCATTAATTCTTAATTCAATTTCCTACATTACAGTAGTAACTACAATTCAAAAAGTACTTCTTTGGCTAAAAAGCGCTTTGGGACGTCCTGAGGTCATGAACGGTGCTGAATAAATGCAATCTTGCTTTCTTTCTAATAGTGCAGAAACAAACAGTTGCTCAGAAATACAGCACTGTCTCTTTAACAACAGGGAGTCAACTGAAGGGAACAGGTCCCATGAACAGATTTAAAGTTGTGCTGAATCTATTGGGCACTGCTCCCACCTCCTGATTGCATTATGATGAAGCCCTTGCATTTAAATAAATTCGGAAGCACACTTGGAGCCTGTGCAGTGGGTGTGCACAGGCTCCAAGTGTGCACACCCACTGCACTGGGGCCACTGGGTGCAGTGTAATTTCTATGTCTCAAACAATCCAAAGACTAGGCCCCCAAGGCACAACAGTGCAAGGGGCACTGCATTACCAGCCCCATAATGTCCAATCACCAATATATTTTGAGAATTACGGTCTTATTATTTAAGACCACAGTTATACAGCAGTTACCAGGCTCAGACTAGTATCTGTCAAATGCAATGTGCAGTCAGAGGACTGGAGTTATACTGCCTACTATGTATTACCATTTGTTGCATTGAGGTCAAACACAAAGGAGCACTGCCATTATAAGCTGGGAAGTGTGCAGAGAATTCTGCTCCCAGGGTGCTTAGTTTTTAATGCTAATGGAGTACTGGCTGGAGCATCCACCTTCTCCTAACAGTAAAGTGATTGAAAGTAACTTTATAAAGTGCTGCGTGGGCACCTTTGAAATACGGCTGGTGCTATTGTGTAGATGGTGTGAACTCAACCTAGTGTGAGAGGGCTCTCGGAGGCAATCTCACAACTCATGGATTTAATGTGTTCAGGAGTCAGATTGATATTTGACTTACTTCATTGGCTGTGAAGCATTTTGGGATGTCCTAAGGTTGTGAAAAGGCACGATATAAATGCAAGTTCTTTCTTCTTTCTTTCCAAGTGATATTGCTGCCTTATGTTGATGCACACCTGAAACTACTTTGCATTGACACAAAAGAGACAGCTTTACTGCACCCAAAGTTTCTCTATATTTAGAGTCACTGCCACATTATACATTATGGAGCATTACCACAGTTTGGTTTTTAAGTGACATAACATTGCAATTTAAGTATTTTAATGAATGATTTTACAATAAAATTTTTTCAGAAAATGCTATTGTGAACAACTAATTAACGACAATAATTGAACTACAGCTATCTAATAATTTGAAGCACTATATGCTTAGGAATCCATTGTCATCTCGTTAAAGTGTCTTGTAAGACATGTAGTTGGGCATACACTTAAAGATCCAAATAGACAATTAAAATTATTTTTTCAGCTTCCATTAAAATCAATAGAGCAGCTTTCGGGATAAACAAACTCTTCTCTGTCACTTGAATGAATTAGAGGTCAGGAGGCCTGAAATAACCAACCTCTACTTGGATAATACGTTTGACTTTTTGGTTTTTTTGAAAAAGGGGTATTTTTAGAAATTTCACAGATGTGCTCAATATCTCTTGGTTTTTTAAAAATCCTCGGACACTAGCTAATCTTCTGTCATGTTATTCACAGTGAGTTAAGAGTTACTGTGTTGCAAGAGGTAGCGTTTCTGAGTTGTGGAAGTGAGGGAGGGGTGTACAGCTCCAGTGATAGCATTTTGAAAGAATTTTAAAAGATCTCCAAGAGACAATGAAGTGCTTTTTGATTGGTTCATGGAAAGGAAGGAAGTAATATTTTCCTTATCCAGTGGAGATAGATAAATACTGCAGTTAATGAATAAATCTCTGCATGCACTATGATCAGCAGCTCTTTACTGTCCATTTGTGTATGTTCTTTATAGCAAGGGCCAAGAAATGTAGTTCAGTCTTTTCTTATTTGCAGCTTTCCTTCTTTACCAAGTATCTCTGCAATTGTACTTAGTGTATTTAGGCAGAAATGTTGGTAAAAACGTTTTAATTGCCCTAAAATGGTTTCCTTAAGGAATTTATTTCTAAATAGTTTTCCATTGGCTTACAAATAGCAAGTGCTAGCACACTTGCAGTTAATCATGAAAGAATTCTGGATGTTATAGGCATATGTGCATGCTGGACCCTATAGCCTGCTAGTTTGTTTCTCTTCAGCTAATAGTGATATGTCCGAGAACTTGAATGAACTGGCTATTCACATAGGCTCTCTGTCAGAAAATGTTGTTACAGACATTTCAGACAACAAAAACTATTGCAGGTGTAAGTTTTTAATCACTTTTTTATGAATTTCGTAATATTTTTATGTCTTTTTTACATTAAACACCTTATTGTTAGTTGCAAATATTCAGCTTGGTGGGGAAAGCAATATGGCAGATGAAATGATTTTCAAAAAATATTTGGGGCAATTTTGTTGGTTTAACTTCTCCATTTTAGTAAAATTGAAGTCAATGGGGATCAGGGGGAAAACTCTCCAGCGGCTGGTGTCAGACCTAGCACAAAGGAAGATGGTAGTGGTTGTTGGAGGCCAATCATCTCAGCCCCAGGACATTGCTGCAGGAGTTCCTCAGGGTAGTGTCCTAGGCCCAACCATCTTCAGCTGCTTCATCAATGACCTTCCCTCCATCATAAGGTCAGAAATGGGGATGGGTGTTCAGTTCCATTCGCAACCCCTCAGATAATGAAGCAGTCCATGCCCGCATGCAGCAAGGCCTGGACAACATCCAGGCTTGGGCTCATAAGTGGCAAGTAACATTCGCGCCAGACAAGTGCCAGGCAATGACCATTTCCAACAAAAGAGAGTCTAACCACCTCCCCTTGACATTCAATGGCATTACCATCACCGAATCCCCCACCATCAACATCCTGGGAGTCACTGGACCAGCCACATAAATACTGTGGCTACAAGAGCAGGTCAGAGGTTGGGTATTCTGCGGCGAGTTACTCACCTCCTGACTCCCCAAAGCCTTTCCACCATCTACGAGGCACAAGTCAGGAGTGTGATGGAATACTCTCCACTTGTGTGGATGAGTGCAGCTCCAACAACACTCAAGAAGCTCGACACCATCCAGGACAAAGCAGCCTGTTTGATTGGTACCCCATCCACCACCCTAAACATTCACTCCCTTCACCACCGGTGCACAGTGGTTGCAGTGTGTACCATCTACAAGAGGCACTGCAGCTACTTGCCAAGGCTTCTTCGACAGCACCTCTCAAACCCGCGACCTCTACCACCTAGAAGGACAAGGGCAGCAGGCACGTGGGAACAACACCATCTGCACGTTCCCCTCCAAGTCACACACCATCCCGACTTGGAAATATTTCGCCATTCCTTCATCATCGGTGGATCAAAATCCTGGAACTCCCTAACAGCACTGTGGGAGAACCTTCACTGGTAGTTTTGCTGACTGCTTATGCTTCATTTGTTGTACCTCATTAGTAGTATTTCTATTCACTTTACTGACTTGTGATTTGTGCATTCCCCAACCCTTCAGCCCTGATTTTAACTTAACCCATCCAACAGGAACAGGCCGGATTTGGGTAAGATGCCTGATTTGCATGCCACCCGATTTTACTTTCCAGTGACTATAATAGGGAGCAAAATCGGACAGGGTGTAAAACGGGCGCCTGACCCGAATTCGTCTCATTCCTGTGGGTTAGGTTAAAATCGGGCCTTTCAATCCTGATTTGTCGCTGTTTTACAATTATGAAATTTAAGTCAATCAGCTGCAAGAAATTTTCACAGAGAAGTGTTGCACCCAAAATGTGTTGCCGGGGTGTGAAAGGCTAATTGGTATTCAGACTGGAGATGGGAATCTTGGCTTTATTTGTGGGCCAACAAGCAGAAGGCCCTGGTTAAAATGCAGCAGAGCAGGAACAGCGAAATCAACCACCTCAATTTTAACTCCACTAACGCCCCATTTCTGCCAGGCAGAGTGAGTTAAAATCGCCCTTGGTATTTCTTTCAGCTGTCTTTGTTGTAACAGGTTGAGACAGGTTACAGCACCACATCTAGAGCAAATAAGAATAACAGGCATTCTTATAACACCTTTTATTAGAGGTAACAGCGCCATTCTGTGGAGGAATTAAGAATAGAAGGATTTACCTTGCATCTTGAAAGGGTTTACATTCAGGGGCCATATGCGATATTATTCTCTAAGTACACACTCAAGGAGTCAGTAAGGATGCACTGCATGTCCTTAAATCTTTCTGATTATGCGACGATGAATTTTCGCATGTCGGGGAATGGTCATTTGCGTAGACACTAAATAGTAGGGGTACTAGCACTGAGCCTTGAGGCAATCAATTCCATTAAGTAGGCCACCAACTTTTCTGACCATCTATCTCGACAAAGTAACATCGATTCTGGAGCTGGGAGGAGATGATCTGGACCACCTTGCTATTTCTCAAAAGTCTTGCCAGTTTCAGTGCTTCAAGGGCTAGTTTGCCATTTAGGATGAGTTGTTGTGCAACCTGGTTGGGAGCGATTGTGGTGATGTCCATGAGGGTTTGGCTTGCGAATGGTGGCCCATGCTTCTTTTTGCTATTGTGGCACAGGTTTGTTGTTTCAATCAACTACCTCCAGCCACTCTTTTCCATGAGCAACTCCCCAAGCCTAATGGTGTCTGCAATGAAGGGATTCGAGTCAAACAGTCTAAATGTCTCTTATATTGTTGGCTTGTTTGTGCTGAAAGTCCAGGTACACATAGGACATGGTTTGAACCCCCAAAAAACGGGTGGGTTGGGGGCAGGAGAATTTAAAAATTGCAACAATTTCAAACCCGCCCCCAACCTGCCCATTTCCAGTTTTCACAGGGGTGGGATGAGGGGCAGGCAACCAACTCACTCTTAGGAGGTGGATTGGTCACTAAAACCTTTCAAGGAGGCTGCGGGCCTCTATTTTTTCAGGTTTCGTGATTTTAGTCTTTGGAGCCAAGATTCCCAGGTCTTCTCCTTCATGCTGTGTGAGAGTAGGCGACAAGGCCCGAAACAGCAAATAAGTGCCTTTATAGCACAGCTTCTGGGCCCGGAAGAGCAGGAGTGCTTCCCCCAGGCCCAACAAGCCTGCCTGCAGTGATCCCCCCCCCCAATGATTGCGACCCCCACCCCAACGATCGCGACCCCCTCCCCAACGATCGCAACCCCCGCGATAACCCCCGATCGCGACCCCCCCCTCAGTGACTGACCCCCAAACCCTCCCACCTGATGACTGACCCCGATCCATCCAATCTAAGACTTACCCGAACACTTACATCTTCCTAGCTCTTCTTCTGTCCAACTGAGACCAACCTGTCAATCAGGCTAGCCTGTCGGGCAGGAAACCATAAAAAAAAAAGACGTCCTTACGCCATATTTCCGGGTTTCCCGTCTGCAATTTGACCCCCCCCTCCCCGCCCCCTTCCTGGCTCCAAGCTAAAATTATGCCCATATTGTCTGACATATCCTGGGGATATGCTTTTAGGCAGCCTACAACATCAAGGAGACAAATTCTCCATTGTGCTCATATGTCGGAGTAATATTACAAATGGATTCATCCAATGCAAAGGTAAGGCCTTCCCAGCCAGCCTTTCTGAAGTTGGCAGGTGGGTTGTTTTCCTGGGTTGAACTGCAACCTCTATTGTCACTTGCACTGGTCTACGCTGCCATCTTGGAATTGCTGCCATAACCTCCCTTCTGAAGTTGCCCACCTTATCGGAGGTGACAAAAACGAGTTTGGGATTGTACCCCTTGTTCCCTCGTGCATTTTGAAAGGTACATTTGTCCTTGGGATCAGAGAGCAAGATAAGGTTGTTGCTGCCCACTTCTGAACTTCTTCCCCATTGCAGTCATTGTTGGGAGTATCCCCACATGGTGTTGTGGCTGTTGAAGACGCCTATGACAGAGTATGTTTTTTCTGGCACGGGAAAGTCAGTTAGCCATGCAAGCTGTTTACCTGCTGGTTTGTAGATAGAACCTATTGCTGTTTTGCTGAATTTCTCCATGATAAGTTCCATTGTACCATGGCGTTTCACAGCAGTGTTTTTCACCATTCTTTTGTCATGTATAATATCGTACTGCCATAGATGTTGCTTTTGATGTCCATAGATGTTGCTTTTGATGTCCGTAGCAACATTCATACCAGGGATGTTCGGCGCTGTTGTCTCCCTATGTGTCTCTTGATGTCTGCTTTCATGCCAGATAGCATGCCAGCCATCTCTGCAGACAAATCCCTCCATATTGGGGGTCGAGTCCGATACATTTACATCGTGACTCCTTTAATCGCCCATTGTAAGTAACCCTGGGAGAGACTAAATCTGATGGGGGACACATGATATGGGATGTCTGCCCATATATGGGTTAGTGTATTGCAATTCCATGCAAATGAAAAATACATCATTGTAATACAACATTGTAAATGCATTAAAAAAAGAACATGCTTATGATCTTGTTATGCATAGCAACCAGAACAGTTCTTCTCTCCACATAGTAATTTTAGCATTGCTGAGATTGTCACAGATGCACTTTCATATGAATATTACACTGTTATCATTAAAAATATTGGTACTAGTTGTCGGTTAGTTAAAATGCTACTCTGTAAGCAATAAAAATATTGTGCTATGAATTTTTATGTAATTGGAATTTCTTGCTTGCAAACAATACGTTCCTGATAAGCAGGAAACAGCATGTAGCTAATTGAAGCACAATTTTCCACATTTTGACACAACCTAGAACATTGATTTGATCTAATTAGGTGTAGTAAAGCTTAGAAACTCTTTCAGCTATTAGTTTTATGAATGACTAATTCATATGCAGTAAAATAAAATAAAAAGATTTAGCTGTAAGTGTTCTCAAATTTCCAATTGTAGATGGTGTCCTTTTTAACATGGGCTGGGAATTTCCTCAGAGCGGGGTTTCTGGTGCACTTCAGACAAGGTTATAAGAAACATAAGAAATAGGAGCAGGAATAGGCCATATGACCCCGCGAGCCTGCTCCGCCATTCAATCAGATCATGGCTGATCTTTGACCTCAACTCCACTTTCCTGCCCGATCCCCATATCCCTTGATTCCCCTAGAGTCCAAAAATCTATCCATCTCAGCCTTGAATATATTCAATGACTCAGCATCCACTGCCCTCTGTGGTAGAGAATTCCAAAGATTCACAACCGTCAGCGTGAAGAAATTCCTCCTCATCTCAGTCTTTAATGACCGACCCCTTATCCTGCGATTATGCCCCCTAGTTCTAGACTCTCTAGCCAGGGCAAACAATCTATCAGCATCTACTCTCTCAAGCCCCCTCATAATCTTATATGTTTCAATGAGATGGCAGTTATGACAGTGGAGCGGCACATTTGGCACAACGACAATGTTTAGAGTTGATTGGACTTCCAGACATTTACCACCCTATCAGTCTCTTCCCAGTCATCAGAAAAGTGATGGAAAAAGTGCCATCAAGCAACATCTACTCACCAGTAACCTGCTTGCTGATACTCAGTTCTGGGTCTGCCAGAGCCACGCAGTTCCTGACCTCATCACAGCCTTGATACAGACATGAAAGTAAGAGTTAAATGCCAGAGGCGAGGTGAGAGTAGCTGCCCTCAGCATCAAAGCAGCATTCAGCTGGGTGCGGTACCAAGGAACCCTAGAAAAAGTGAAGCCAGTGGGAGTCAAGGGAAAATCCTCCAGTGGCTGGAGTCATAACTGATGCAGAAGATCATGGTCATGGTTACTGGAAGATATTGTTATAGGTGTTCCTTAGAGAACCATCGGCCCAACCATCTTTAGCTGTTTCATCACTGTTGATGATTCTACAGTGTTCAGCCGCGTTCACAGCTCCTCCAATAATGAAGCAGCTCAAACTAGCATACACCAAGGCCTAGATAACATCCTAGGAAGGAAACCTGCCCTCCTTAGCTAGTCTGGCCTATATGTGACTCTAATCCCATAGCAATCTGGTTGACTCTTAAATGCTGTCTGGAGTGACCTAGCAGTTGCATTAGGGACAGGCAATAAATGCCAGTGACGCCCCTATACTGAGAATGAATTAAAAAAAGGCTCAAGTCAGCAGCAGCAGCATAGAATATTCACCACTCGCCTGCATAGGTGCAGCTGCATCAATACTTGAGAAGCTGGACACAATCCAGGTCAGAGTAGTCCATTTGACCAGTGCCCTGATGCTAGACTCAATATCTGCCCGCTTCATCACTATGTTATCTACAGGATGCACTGCAGTAGCTCATCAAGGTACTTGAATAGCACCTCCCAGTCACGTGACCTCTACCACCAAGAAGGACAAAAGCAGCAAGATTATGGGGCACCATCACTTCCAAGTTCACCTCCAAGTTACATACCATTCTAGTGTGGACTTTTACTATTGTTCTTACATCATCATTGGGTCAAAATCCTGGAATTGCCCACCATCAGCATTTTTAGTTTAAGGAATAGAAAATTTCTCAGGATCCTGAGAGAACTCTCTGCTGTCCATGAAATAGTGCAATGGGATCTTTAACATCCACAGGAATCACCAGCAAGAGCCCTGGTTTAAAATGTCACCTGAAGGGTAGCAGGTAGCATCTCTAATAACACAACACTCTTATTGTGTCAGTCTACATTAGTTGCTGAAGTCCTAGAATGGTGCTGGAACCCACAACCTTCTGGCTTAGAGTCAAGAGTGCCACCAACTGAGCCAAACTGAGACTGGAAGATCAGAATGTCACATCCTTTGAATTTGGTCTCAATTAACTAGATTTTTACTTCTGGCATTGAATCAGTATTACTTTATAAGACAACTTTCACCTACTAAGAATAATTATCTTCCAAAGGCAAGGAATCTTACAACACCAGGTTATAGTCCAACTGTTTTATTTGAAAATCACAAGCTTTCGGAGGCTTTCTCCTTCGTCAGGTGAGGTGTTGTAAGATTCCTTGCATTTGTCAACCCCAGTTCATCACCGGCATCTCCACATCAAATCTTCCAAAGGGCTTCCACCAATATTCCATGGAAGTAAATGCTGCATCAGCATGGAGTGTGTCCATTAGCACCTGGAGAACACCACATGATCTCTGCAGAAACTGATGTGTAGCCATTTTGTTTTATTTTGTCGCCTGCCAGGTTTCTATGGTTCTAATTATGTCCAAGCACTTCCTGTATAACTTGTATTACAGCTCCTCTAGACCGATCTTTTGTTTCTTAACTTGTGCCATTACCACCCTCCTTGCCTTGCACCATCATCCCTTTTGTCATTTAATCACTCTTGCCCTCCACCATATCACAGACATTCCCTTTTGTTCTTTCCTTTCCTCCCCTCCCTCCCCCCTTTCCCAGTCTCTGTACTTGCTTAAAAACGTTTAACTCTTTAACACCTTCCAGTTCTGATGAAAGGGCTTCGACCTGAAACGTTAACTCTATTCCATTCCCCACAGATGCTGCCTGACTTGCTGAGGTTTTCCAGCATTTTCTGTTTTTATTCCTAGTAATTTATAATCTGATACAATTACTATCTAGTTTCCATGAAATGGCAGGGCAAAGAAAGTCAAGGACCCACAAAATGCCAGAGTTGGAGGAATGCAGAATTCTGGGAGGGTTGTAGGGATGGAGGAGGTTATAGCGAGGCCATGGATGGATTTGAACACAAGGATGAGGATTTTAAATTCGAGGTGTCGGTGGACCAGGATCCAATGTAGGTCAGCGAGCACAGGGGTGATGGCTGAATGGGACTTGGTGCCAGTTAGGATATGGACAGTGGAGTTTTGGATGAGCTCTTAGTCTCTGCATCAGCCAGCTGCAGAGCTGTGCCATCTGCTGCAAAGACCCTTACGGCACACATGCACCTTAGGGCTGGCAATGCCATTGACCGCAACAGTCAATGGTGCCCTCAAGTCTTCTTCTTCTGCCTCTTTCCAGGCATGATGTAAATGCTGTCTTATGAGAAGGGTACTGTGAAATAGAAAACAGGACCACCTTCCTTGCTAAAACCTCAATCTGCACCACTTTGCCAGCCATTAAATGGGGTGTTAGAATATTGTGCTGCTCTATCACTTAGCCACATTTATTGTGCCAGTCTGTGTTTCGCCAGGTATTGTTGTCACCCAAGCAACTTTTCAAAGGCTAAATTATTAAAAATATTTGCAACTTTTGTTAAAGGCTACTAACGTTTTGAATGCCTTTAAATGCCTACATCCCTTTAACCTTATCCAACACCCTCTGTAAGAAGCATTTTCCCACCCCTTTCTGCTGAGTTCCTAATGCCAAGTACAATATGGACTGGGAGCACCTCCACACTGTGTAAATGGGGTAAAGTCTGTGTGTGTGTGTGCGCGCGTGTGGTCATCACACTAAGAGGGGATGCTAATAATGCACTGCGTGACTAAAGACCAATTAGAGGGCTGATCAGAAAATCTAAAGCAATATGTGATTAGGATCTGGAATGCATTGCCCGAGGGGGTGGTGGAGGCAGATTCAATCATGGCCTTCAAAAAGGAACTGGATAAGTACTCGAAAAGAAAAAAATTGCAGCGCTATGGGGATAGGGTGGGGTAATAGGACTAGTTGGATTGCTCTTGCATAGAGCCGGCGCGGACTCGATGGGCTGAATGGCCTCCTTCCGTACTATAACCTTTCTATGATTCTATGTATCAGTTACAATCATAATGAATGTCACCATGATTGACAGGGAAGACCAAGTTTATTCACACTCAATATGAAGTGCTGAATACAGGCAGTGAAAAATAAGTAATGGTGAAAATGGCCATGTATATAACTACAGATTTCATACTTTTTTATTTTAAAATTGA
The DNA here is from genome assembly GCF_035084215.1 of Heptranchias perlo. NCBI lineage: Eukaryota > Metazoa > Chordata > Chondrichthyes > Hexanchiformes > Hexanchidae > Heptranchias > Heptranchias perlo. The sequence goes on along the minus strand of NC_090348.1, from coordinate 33,551,823 downwards.
CACTGTAGGTGGTATTTCAACAGCCCTATTCTGTCACATAAGACTTGCCGCTAAGAGACAATTCATTGATTCTCCTTAATTTGATTAGTTTAGTTGCCTGACTTTGGCAGAAGTAAGGTCACTACCCAGTCAAGAATAAGTAAAACAGGACTTACATTTCTTTGGGCTGCTTATCTGTTGTTTGATCTATGTTGGAATGAAGAGATTGGGGCTAAAAGCCATGACAGTGATACATGCATGGTCACATCCCTGATGTTAACTACTTAACCAAGTGTAAACTGACTGAATTTGCACCAGAACTGATTTCGTGTAATGCGCTTTGTTTTCATTGATCTTATAACTTGTAAAACATCAATAATCAAGACTGAAAGAAATGTACTGTAACTTAAAAAAAAGATTGAACTAATCAGTCCTGCAGCTAAAATGTTTGTATAAAATTCCCAAAAAATCTATTTCACAGTGTGGGAATGATTGAATATCGCCAGTGAGCAATATTGCTGACAAAATCGAATTCCTGTGGCAGGTCTCATTAAATTGGAAATTTTCTGTGTTTTCAAAACCCCTAAAAGCATTAGCATGCCCCATAATTTGAGCAAATAATCTAGGCTGATGACTCAGTCCTAAGAGAGTATTACGTTGTTGGAAGTGCCATCCTTCTGATGAGACTTTAAACAGATTCTGTCCTGGTCGTTCAGGTGAATGAAAAAATCTTGATGGTATGATTCAAGCAAGAGTAACGTTTTCTCCAGATGTCCTGGCCGGCATTCCTCTCTCAATCAATACCACAAAAAACATACTATTTGGCCATTTATTTCAATGTGGGATTTTGCTCTGTAAAAATGGCTAACATGATTATCTACATTACAACAGAGACTGCACTTCAAAGTAATTCATTGTATGTGAAGCGCTTTGAAATGTTTAAGCCTAATTATAAAATGAATGGAATTGTGGAATGTTATCCTCAGCTATTTACAACCTATATCAATGACTTAGATGAAGGGACCGAGTGTAATGTATCCAAGTTTGCCAATGATACAAAGCTGGGTGGGAAAGTAAGCTGTGAGGAGGACGCAAAGAGGTTGCAAAGGGACATAAATAGGTTAAGTAATTGGGTAAGAAGGAGTATAATGTGGGGAAATGTGAAATTATCCACCTTGGTCGGAAGAAAAGAAAAGCAGAATATTTTTTAAAAGGTGAGAGATTAGTAAATGTTGCTATTCAGAGAGATTTGGGTGTCCTTGTACACAAATCACAGAAATTTAACATGCAGGTATAGCAAGCAATTAGGAAAGCAAATGTGTGTTAGCCTTTATTGCAAGGGGGTTGGATAATAAGAGTAAGGAAGTCTTGCTGCAATTATATAGAGCTTTGGTGAGACCACACTTGGAGTACTGTGTACAGTATTGGTCTCCTTACCTAAGGAAGGATATACTTGCACTAGATGGGGTGCAACAAAGGTTCACTAGATTGATTCCTGGGATGAGAGGGTTGTCCTATGAGGAGAGATTGAGTAGAATGGGTTTATATTCTCTGGAGTTTGGAAGAATGAGAGGTGATCTCATTGAAATGTATAAAATTCTTAGAGGGCTTGACAGCGTAGATGCCAAGAGGCTGTTTCCCCTGGCTGGAGAGTCTAGAACTAAGGAGCATAATCTCAGGAAAAGGGGTCGGCTATCTAGGACTGAGATAAGGAAAAATTTCTTCACTGAGAGGGTTGTGAATCTTTGGAATTCTCTACCCTAGAGGGCTGTGGATGCTCAGTCATTGAGTATATTCAAAACTGACATTGATAGATTTTTATACACTAAGGGAATCAAGGGATATGGGGATAGGGTGGGAAAAATGTTCTTGTGTTCTTAAGTACCAATAAAAATGTTGGAATCACATGTAATAAAAATGAAATTTGACTTATTCAGTAACTGTAAAACAGAGGAAATATAAACAGATAAAGCTGTAAAGCAGGAGTCAATTAACATTTCAGGCCATAAAACCCTTCCTCAGGCCTAGGTATCAGTCCTGACCTAGTCCTGGGAAAGGATCTTAAGGCCTGAAACACCCTGTTTAACCACAGAAGCTGGCCTGACCTGCTGAGTATTTCAGCTTTTATGGGTTTGTTTTTCCAGCATCTGTAGTATTTTGTTTTTTGTTTATACTGTAAAACAGTCAGCCTGATTTCCAGTGTTCACATCTGGAAGAAGGAGGAGATTATGTTCCAGCTGCCTATTTTCATATATACAAGCATTTAATTGGTCCAGTTTTCATAATTTTTACATAACAAGTTAGAGAGAGAGAGAGAGAGAAAAGATCAACCAAGTACTTCTTATGTACTTGTGAAAATGACAGTTATGAACCATCACTCAAGCTGCAGTTATACTAACACTTTGGTGTTGATATGAAGCAGTTTCTAGTGCACATTAATGCGTAAGTCCGGAGTTCGGTCCCATTCCGAACCTGGAACACACTAAAGTAGTTTGGGAATGCTGTCTCGACACCACTTGTGCTTAACTCCAGTACAATGTGAAGTTGGGTTAAAAAGTGCTCAAGCAGGACCTCCATTGCACTCTATAAACTTACTGTAGAGTCTTCTTGATATTTCAAAAAAAAAGGACACTCCTGCCTGCTCTCTCCTAACACTAGAAATAGCTGCAGGGACAATGGAGCTGCATGCGCAGAGCTCTCCTGGGGGGCAGAAAACAATTGACAGCCAGGGCAACTCAAGTATAACTTGCATGTTGCCATCTGTGCTTTGCTAAGCTACGATTTTCTACAGCTTCCCATTTCAGACTGGTAGTTCAGCCTTAGAAAGTTCATTCATATTAAGAAAGCAGGAAGTGACTGAATGACAGTTTTGATTGAACCACAATTTACATGAACAAATACCAACTGTTAGGTACCCAAACCTGAGCTCCAGCGTTTGAAATAAGAAGTGTTTTTCAGTTCTTTTTTACAGGTTATCTAGCTTCCACCCTCTGTAAACTTGAGCTCATCCAAAACACTGCTGCCTGTATCCTAACTCGCACCAAGTCCCGATCACCCATCACCCCTGTACTCGCTGACCTACATTGGCTCCCGGTTGGGTAACTCTTCGATTTTAAAATTCTCATCCTTGTTTTCAAATCCCTCCATGGCCTTGCTCCTCACTATCTCTATAACCTCCTCCAGCCCTACAATCCTCCGAGATCTTTGCGCTCCTCCAATTCTGACCTCTTGCGCATCCCCGATTTTTATTGCTCCACCATTGGCGGCCTGCCTTCATCTGCCTTGGCCCGAAGCTCTGGAATTCCCTCCCTAAGCCTCTCCGCCTCTCTACCTCTCTCTCCTCCTTTAAGATGCTCTTTAAAACCTACCACTTTGACCACCTGTCCTAATATCTTCTTATGTTGCTTGGTATCAAATTTTGTTTGATAACCCTCTTATGAGGCGCCTTGGATGTTTTACTATGTTAAAGGCACTATATAAATGCAGGTTGTTGTTGTTGTTGTTGTTGTTGTTGTTGTTGTAGTAGTAGTAGTAGTAGTAGTAGTAGTAGTAGTAGTAGTAGTTTGTTAAATAATGCCTGTATTTTAGAAGCTGTAGCCAAAGTGTTTACTCAATATTCATTGGGATTGCTATTCTATATTGTGTGGCAATCCCCCCAGAAAATGAACATGAGCTACAAACATCATAGAGAGAGATTTATTTTGTTGCCACTTAATGATCGCATGAGGTAATGTTGATCTCCATTTCTTTAGCTAAGAGTTTCCAGAGATGGTGTTTTTGACAGTGTGGTAAACGTTGTTCACAGTCTCTGCAGCCTTATACTCTCGGCCCACATCCTAAGATGTGGTACTTACTCATTTTGTCCGCCTCAGAAGGGTGAAAGGGTGATTGAACCTTGCTGGAATTCAAACTTGGACCATCTAGCACACTACTACTGAGCTACTTGGCACTCACAAATTTGTCAAATCTAACAAAGCTCTATCATATAATAGATTTGTTAACCATCATTGAAGTTAATATTGGTAGGACTTTCCAGTACATTCCAGTATATCCAACGAAAACAAACAATACATTTCAGGTGCAGCACATCCTGTGGCAAAATAAACTTTGAGTTTCAAAGTTTTTTGCTCCATGATACTAATTTAAATTGAACAATATTTAATTGTTTGCTTGGAAGGTGTTAGAAAGAAAGAAGAAGAAAGAACTTGTATTTATACAGTGTTTTATCAGGTCTCTCAGGATCTCCCAAAGGTGTCACATCCAATGAATTACTTTTGAAGTGCAATCACTGTTGTTATGTAGGCAAATACATGAAAAGGATTAGATGACAATAACAAAGCTTCCATAACTATTAACAAATTGTGTCTCTATGCTCCTATAGGCATGAAAATGAAAACCCAATTAAATCTGTGAAGTTTGGACTATTGTCATGTTTCTTGTTTGCTTTTTCCTAAAATTTTACATGCTTTATTAAAGAGTGGGAAGAGGATCACAAGATAGATTTAAAAGAAGAAGGCTGTTTATCCCATTTGTTCTCATTTCATAAGAATCCATTAATTCACAGAGGTAAATGAATATACTTTCATGAATTTATAGTTAACCAGTTTAGTGAATCTATATCTATGTATAAATTTTGGCTTTCAAGATAGTTGTGGTCTAAGGAGGAATAGAATGGGGTGAATGTGAGTTTTGGTATTTGAGACCTTTGAGATATGAATTAAGCAACATATGAAATTGTGAAGGGCCGGGAATAAGTGCATTTAAAAATCAACATTGATATGGATCTTTTTTATTTTACGCGTGATAGCTGCTGATGTGTGCAATCTACTATAAACATGTGATGTGCCGAATATTTTGGCAGATTACAAGATAAAAGAACCTGCTAGTGACTGCACAGGATGGAGACTGCTTTTTACATGATACAAATTGTAGACCTAAAGCGAAATGATCTCATTATTTTTAATCCTAACGTTTAACTATTATGAATTAATCCAAACCACTCTGATTTTTACTTCAGTTTGACACTGGTCCCCATGTTTTCCTCTATTGAAAGCTATTGGTCTCTCCTTCATTAATAAAAATCTTTGCACAAAGCAACAAAAAAAAAACCCTCTACAATCTTATTATATTTTTCAGACAGGCTGAAAGGAAACTGCATTCCTCAAATAGCTGAAATTTTAGGAACTGCAGTGGCACTTCCTGCACCAAAATAAAAATATAAGCGGATTTACAATTTTGTAAATTGAAAGGATAGTGCGAGGGAAGCATGTAGTCGAGGCACTGGTACAATTTTCTCTTTCAACTTTACATTCATTACTCGGCTCAAAAAAAAACCTTAGCAGTTGTGATAAGATGGTAAAAAAGTGGACACTTTAAAAACAGAAAACATAGCTCAGCATTCGGAATTAAATTTGTTCTGACCAGACGGGATCAGAGCAGGAGCTGCTAAGACGTAGCATCACCGAATAGTTGGACCAGGTTAAAATATATGAATTTATGCTGAAGTATTCAGTCATAAGTCTTCATCCTGTTTCTAGTAAACATGTGCACCAAGAATTATACTATTTTAAAAAATGAACATTCTTTTCTGTTTCCAGTAAGCTGGAACTAAATAATCATTACATCTAATATATGCATAGTACCTGCCAGTAGAATTACTGGGAATAGATACCTTTCAGCTTTCATTTTATTGTGTGATATTAAGGGCATAGCTTGAAATACATGAGGGCAGATCTTGAAAAGACCAAGTAATGAATATTATTAAACCACTGGTGCAAAATCCTTTTTAATGAATGATAAATTATTATACTTTTTTTATATAACCTGCCATCTTTAAAATTACAATTCAGATAGCTTCAAAAATCAAGTATCCCTTTGCTGCCTGTTAGACTGAAATAAAGATGTATAATACATAATTTTCTCATTTAGGACCAACAAAATGTACTTTAAATAAAAATATAACTCCATATGATTGCTGTTGAGCTGTGAAAGTACTGCAGACCTGAAGAAAATTCCATTGCATTATTAATAACACATTTTGGGACATCTTTGAGATGGATAGAACATTTTAATTAGCAACATTGGGTTGTTATGAATTGTGGCTCAAAAAATGGTATTTTCCATTAATCTCCTAGCTCATTTGTAAAACCTTTTTTCTCTCTGTTGCTGCCTTGTTACTGGATATCACAGTCTATAGACAATGACTGGATTTCCATCTGAACTGTGTAATTTCTTTCCTTTATCTGCACCTTTCAGGGTTGTCTCTTTGTTCACTCTCATTTGTCTTTTTTGATGAGCAAAACTCTTAACTAATATAGTTTTTGTCAGTTAACTTTTACTTCCATAATCATAGACAATAGCAAAGTAGTTTTACATTTCACTGTACACTAGCATTTTCTCACAACACTCTGCTTTACCTCAATATTTCACTGAAAAGCTACAGTCTGTGATTTGTCAAATTGGCTACCATGCAATTAATGCACCTAAAATACATTAAAGAATATGCTAATGTAAACTTCTGGGGATGGGGTCATTTGCAAACCCTGCAAAGTACGCATCAGCAGCAGCCCCCTCAGCCTGTGTCGATCTGTCCCTTCAAGTCCACTGGGGGCGCAAATAGGCCAAAGAAATTTTTAAAAATTCTTCAGCTCCCATTGGAGCCACACTGATGAGAGAAGGTAATTGATCCCCCTCCGGGATCTATTATTTAACTCTAGTAAAGGTTAGAAGGCCCTAAAGGGAGTTTAACCAGAGCTCCAGTGGCACGGTGCTCCTCTGAGGCCTTTCAAGAACGTAAAGGGATGACTTTTCGCTCGGAAGCCTAGGATTTCTCTCCAACAATGCTCCCTTGACACATGGGATGTGTGTGTGTGGCAGGCAGAAGATCTGCTGTGTCTCCCCTGACTGTAATTTCTGGGTCTTGTCGAAATGTGGTGGAATCCTGACTGAGCCAGCCCATCTTCCTCCCCCCCCCTCCCGTTACTGCTACTTAAGGTAATCCAGCCCTAGGAATTTCAGTATCCTGGTCTTTACTTTTAATTAATTCATTTAAGATTGAAATAACTTAGAAGTCAAGGAGCAATAGTCCTGGGAATTAACAAATTGCATAGGCATCTTTAGGGAATAAAGTAATTACAATACAAATTTTTGCACAAAGTTAAACCCGATCTGATCCATTTACTTACACATGACTAAAATTAGAATATCAGGCCAAAGGACTTTTTATTCTTTGTTGAGCAGAAGCAAAAGAAATTATGCAAAATAAAATGGAATAATTAATATCTTTGAAGTGAATTGAAAACAAAGAATTAGTATCAGAGTCCTCTATTTAAAAAGAATCTGTGTACACGATGAAAGATTAGTGATTAAAGATTGAAATCTATTTTATTTTCAGTCTGACCTCAGTAGTCTAGATAGTGTATTAATTAACAATGGAGCAAGAGTGTTGGTCAACTAATGGACAAGGTCACAGAGTGATGGGACTCGCATCTAACTCTTGATGTTAACATAGTGAGAATTCAGGAGAAAGATGAGCATGTGAGAACATGGACATAGTTCTTAAGAGAAGAAAGTTTAGAGGCACAGGGCTGAATTCTCTTCCCATTGCAGGTTAGCAGCGGAGCGGGAATAAAGTCTGCCCACATGAATCGACCACTAATCTGTTGCAATTTTCTCCCAGGTGTTAAAACTTGTTAGTCATGTGGTGAAGGGAATAATACTGGAGCCTGGTCTTTAGTTGCTTCGAAGCCTTTATTCACAGAGTTTCCTCTTGCACACCACACCCGAGCTAAGCTCTCCGATAAAAAGGATCCAAGAGTCCCCAATTGATACCCACCACCTGAATACAATTAACCCCAATTGATACAAATCAGAAAATTAACACCGGGACCCTAATTATACATACTAGGTGGGTTTGTAGTGGTAATACCGCTCTTGTTAGGATTACGACAACTGGGAGGAAGGGAAATTCAATCCCGGTGAATTCTCTAAAAGGCTGCAGCCAGTTAAAGGGGAACATCACTTTTCTGCAAGGATGTCTGAAGCAGCAGCAGCCTCAGGAGACAATGCTGTTCCCTTGGTGGAAGTGCACTGCAAGTTTTCAATCAGCAGTTGCCAGATCACCTCTATTGCCTACAAAGGATTAGGGGAGTCTTCTGACGCACTATCATTCAGAAAAGTCTAAGTAAGTCTACAAAGGGATATAGACAGGTTAAGTGAGTGGGTAAGAAGGTGGCAGGTCGAGTATAATATGGGGAAATGTGAGGTTATTCACTTTAGTAGGAAGAATAGAAAAACAGAATATTTCTTAAATGGTGAGAAACTATTAAATGTTGGTGTTCAGAGAGATTTGGCTGTCATTGTCCATGAAACGCAGAAAGCAAGGAAGGATATAGTTGCTTTAGAGGCTGTGCAAGGAAGGTTCACCAGTTTGATTCCTGGGATGAGAGGGTTGACCTATGAGGAGAGATTGAGAAGAATGGGCCGATATTCTCTGGAGTTTGGAAGAATGACAGGTGACCTCATTGAAACATATAAAATTCTGAGAGGGCTTGACAGGGTAGATGCAGAGAGGTTGTTTCCCAAAGCCATCTCAGGATGGCTCCTTTGCAGACAGCAACAAGTAGGATTTCAGACCATGATGGATTTCTCAGCCTGTAGTGTGGCTTACTGCAGTTTCGGAGTGGCATTCAGGCCCGCCTGAGGTCACCACCTCGATTGTTTGAAGTGGAGCTGCTCCTGGATGTTCCTTTTAATTGGTTACTGGAGAAAAAGACTGTTCAAGATTTCTCAAGCCAACAATAAAATTGCCATTTTAAAAAAAGTGTTGGAGGAAATCCTGCTAAAATTGCTTTATTTTTCTATAAATAGGGGGAGTACTTTGAATGAAAAGTACTCCTCTTAGACTTTCTTTCCCCTTTAAATGTAATCCAAGCATAAAACATTCCCAATTTATTTATATCTTCAGAATACTTAATATTATTAGTCCAATGCATTACAGTTACCTTGAACCACACTAAAGACTCCTCTGAAAAGATCACATTTTTCAATCACAAATTGTCGCAGGACTTCCTTATTCTTGTACTCCAACCCCCTTGTAATAAAGGCCAACATACCATTTGCCTTCCTAATTGCTTGCTGTACCTGCATGTTAACTTTCTGCGTTTTGTGGACAAGGATACCCAAATCTCACTGAACAGTTACCTGCATCTGTCCATGACAGTATTGGTAGGAGTGACCACCGCACAGTCCTCATGGAGACGAAGTCCTGTCCTCGCACTGAGGACACCATCCAACGTGTTGTGTGGCACTGCCACCGTGCTAAATGCGATAGTTTCAGAACAGATCTGGCAGCTCAAAACAGGGCATCCATGAGGCGCTGTGGGCCATCAGCAGCAGCAGAATTGTATTCCAGCACAATCTGTAACCTCATGGCCTGGTATATTCCTCACTCTACCATTACCAACAAACCAGGGGATCAACCCTGGTTCTATGAGGAGTGTAGAAGAGCATGCCAGGAGCAGCACCAGGCGTACCTAAAAATGAGGTGCCAACCTAGTGAAGCTACAACTCAGAACTACATACATGCTAAACAGTGGAAGCAACATGCTATAGACAGAGCGAAGCGATTCCACAACCAACGGATCAGATCAAAGCTCTGCAGTCCTGCCACATCCAGTCGTGAATGGTGGTGGACAATTAAACAACTAACGGGAGGAGGAGGCTCTGCAAACATCCCCATTCTCAATGATGGCGGAGTCCAGCACATGAGTGCAAAAGACAAGGCTGAAGCGTTTGCAACCATCTTCAGCCAGAAGTGCCGAGTGGATGATCCATCTCGGCCTCCTCCCGATATCCCCACCATCACAGAAGCCAGTCTTCAGCCAATTCGATTCACTCCACGTGATATCAAGAAACAGCTGAGTGCACTGGATACAGCAAAGGCGATGGGCCCCAACAACATCCTGTCTGTAGTGCTGAAGACTTGTGCTCCAGAACCAGCTGCGCCTCTAGCCAAGCTGTTCCAGTACAGCTACAACACTGGCATCTACCCGACAATGTGGAAAATTGCCTCGGTATGTCCTGTCCACAAAAAGCAGGACAAATCCAATCCGGCCAATTACCGCCCCATCAGTCTACTCTCAATCATCAGCAAAGTGATGGAAGGTGTTGTCGACAGTGCTATCAAGTGGCACTTATTCACCAATAACCTGCTCACCGATGCTCAGTTTGGGTTCCGCCAGGACCACTCGGCTCCAGACCTCATTACAGCCTTGGTCCAAACGTGGACAAAAGAGCTGAATTGCAGAGGTGAGGTGAGAGTGACTGCCCTTGACATCAAGGCAGCATTTGACCGAGTGTGGCACCAAGGAGCCCTAGTAAAATTGAAGTCAATGGGAATCAGGGGGAAAACTCTCCAGTGGCTGGAGTCATACCTAGCACAAAGGAAGATGGTAATGGTTGTTGGAGGCCAATCATCTCAGCCCCTGGGCATTGCTGCAGGAGTTCCTCAGGGCAGTGTCCTAGGCCCAACCATCTTCAGCTGCTTCATCAATGACCTTCCCTCCATCATAAGGTCAGAAATGGGGATGTTGCACAGTGTTCAGTTCCATTGACAACCCCTCAAATAATGAAGCAGTCCGAGCCCGCATGCAGCAAGACCTGGACAACATCCAGGTTTGGGCTGATAAGTGGCAAGTAACATTCGTGCCAGACAAGTGCCAGGCAATGACCATCTCCAACAAGAGAGAGTCTAACCACCTCCCCTTGACATTCAACAGCATTACCATCGCCGAATCCCCCACCATCAACATCCTGGGGGTCACCATTGACCAGAAACTTAACTGGACCAGCCATATAAATACTATGGCTACAAGAGCAGGTCAGAGGCTGGGTATTCTGTGGCGAGTGACTCACCTCCTGACTCCCCAAAGCCTTTCCACCATCTACAAGGCACAAGACAGGAGTGTGATGGAATACTCTCCACTTGTCTGGATGAGTGCAGCTCCAACAACATTCAAGAAGCTCGACACCATCCAGGACAAAGCAGCCCGCTTGATTGGCACCCCATCCACCACCCTAAACATTCACTCCCTTCACCACTGGCGCACTCTGGCTGCAGTGTGTACCATCCACAGGATGTACTGCAGCAACTCGCCAAGGCTTCTTCGACAGCACCTCCCAAACCCGCGACCTCTACCACCTAGAAGGACAAGGGCAGCAGGCACATGGGAACAACACCACCTGCATGTTCCCCTCCAAGTCACACACCATCCTAACTTGGAAATATATCGCCGTTCCTTCATCGTCGCTGGGTCAAAATCCTGGAACTCCCTTCCTAACAGCACGGTGGGAGAACCTTCACCACACAGACTGCAGCAGCTCACTACCACCTTCTCAAGGGCAATTAGGGATGGGCAATAAATTCTGGCCTTGCCAGCGACACCCACATCCCATGAACGAATAAAAAAAAACATTTAATCGTTTCTCACCATTGAAAAAATATTCTCTTTTTCTATTCTTCCTACCAAAGTGAATAACCTCACATTTCCTCACATTATACTTTACCTGCCACCTTCTTGCTCACTCACTTAACCTGTCTATATCCCTTTGTTGACTTACTTTTCTGAATGACAGTGCATCAGAAGTGTTTAAATTTAGATTCAGGGACTTCCTTCATAACTCAATAGGTATGTTAACTGCCCAGTTTGCAGCTGAGCCGCATGAAGCTAAAAGGTGCCAGGTCTGATCGCCAGTATGTGCTGAGTTAGCTCATCTCAGTCAAGATGTGGAGATGCCGGTGATGGACTGGAGTGGACAAATGTAAGGAATCTTACAACACCAGGTTATAGTCCAACTATTTTATTTTACAATCACAAGCTTTCGGAGATTATCCCCTTCGTCAGGTGAGTGAGTGAATAAGAGGTTCTCAAATCGCATATCTTATATTAGGCTGGGACACCATCACACCAATCACAAGGTGTCGTTGGTGTTCAGACAGGTTAGCCACGGAAAACAGTAGGTCCCAGTATGCTGAATACACATTGTGTCAAATTACACAGACAGAGAGAAAGAGACCCAAAAGGCAGAGAGAGAGAGAGAGAGAATATTAAAAACAGATAACTTTTTTTTCCCCCTTGCTGGTGGGGTTACGTGTAGCGTGACATGAACCCAAGCTCCCGGTTGAGGCCGTCCTCATGGGTGCGGAACTTGGCTATCAATTTCTGCTCGACGATTTTGCGTTGTTGTGTGTCTCGAAGGCCGCCTTGGAGAACGCTTACCCGAAGATCGGTGGCTGAATGTCCTTGACTGCTGAAGTGTTCCCCGACTGGGAGGGAACCCTCCTGTCTGGCGATTGTTGCGCGGTGTCCGTTCATCCGTTGTCGCAGTGTCTGCATGGTCTCGCCAATGTACCATGCTCCGGGGCATCCTTTCCTGCAACGTATGAGGTAGACAACGTTGGCCGAGTCACAGGAGTATGAACCATGTACCTGGTGGGTGGTGTCCTCTCGTGTGATGGTGGTATCCGTGTCGATGATCTGGCATGTCTTGCAGAGGTTGCCGTGGCAGGGTTGCGTGGTGTCGTGGACGCTGTTCTCCTGAAAGCTGGGTAATTTGCTGCGAACGATGGTCTGTTTGAGATTGGGTGGCTGTTTGATGGCGAGTAGTGGAGGCGTGGGGATGGCCTTCGCGAGGTGTTCGTCGTCATCGATGACATGTTGAAGGCTGCGGAGAACATGGCGTAGTTTCTCCGCTCTGGGGAAGCACTGGACGACGAAGGGTACTCTGTTGGTTGCGTCCCATGTTTGTCTTCTGAGGAGGTCTATGCGATTCTTCGCTGTGGCCCGTCGGAACTGTCGATCGACAAGTCGAGCGTCATATCCCGTTCTTACGAGGGCGTCTTTCAGCGTCTGTAGGTGTCCATCGCGTTCCTCCTCGTCTGAGCAGATCCTGTGTATTCGTAGGGCCTGTCCATAGGGGATGGTCTCTTTGACGTGGTTGAGGTGGAAGCTGGAAGACAGTGGTGGGAGTGCACCAATTGGAGTCTCAGCCCATAAGTTCAGGCATCCTGCTCCTGAATTATATCAAACTGCTGGAAAGCTTATGTTTGTGATCATTGGGCAAGGACAGGATAGGGTTCAGCTGTGATGACCCCACTCAAATAGTTTGTCAACACTTTCATTCAAGGCTTCAACATGAAGAATGACCACTGGGGTTAGGTAGTGGAGGGTGGCCGGTAACTGTGGAACAGTTTTTATTTCATTTCATTCTCGGGATGTGGGCACCGCTGGCAAGACTGGCATTTATTGCCCATCCTAGATGCCCAGAGAAGGTGGTGGTGGGCCTTCTACTCAACATGAGGTACCACCTTCAAAAGAGGAGGAGAAAAAATGTTGGATTCACCTGCAACATAAATGATTACGCTGATGTACAAATATTATAGATGAATACTTCTTGTAGCACCGTTTCAGAGTCCATCTAATTATAATTACATAGAAATTACATAGAATGTACAGCTCAGAAACAGGCCACTCGGCCCAACAGGTCCATGCCAGTGTTTATACTCCAAACGAACCTCCTCCCACCCTTCTTTATCTAACTCCACCAGCATACCCTTCTATTCCTTTCTCCCTCATGTGTTTATCTAGCCTCCCCTTAAATGCATCTATGCTAGTCGCCTCAACTACTCCCTGTGGTGACAAGTTCCACATTCTAACTACTTTCTGGGTAAAGAAGTTTCTCCTGAATTCCTAATATTTCTTAACCCTAATTGTACATTTTTTAAGATTTAACTGAGTAGTAATTTATTATGATTTAAACCTTGAGAGAAAAATAAAGCCCAGTTATATATTAATGATTGTTGCAAACCCTAGAAATGCTCCTATACAGCTGTGGTCTTGAGAACACATCTGTTGTACCACACAAACCGGTTGGAGAAAATACTATCCTCACAGCATTATACTTGATAAGCTTAATTAATATCAATGAAAAGATCACAAGTTTGGCACAGCAAGAAGAGATTTTCATTAAAAACCTCTTTTATGTAAGTGAGCATAATGAAATGAATCAGTCAGCCAAATGCTTAATTCAAGCCTGAAGTACTCTTTAGTGCCATATGATTCAACTGATCTTTAAATCATTAGGAATTTCATAATCAAAAGCACATATTATTATTTAAATGTAAGGATATTGATATTTATTTATGCCAGTAATTGTTTCCAAGACAAATAAAATGATCCTAGGAAATAACATGCTTTTGTCACAAGGTGAAAACATTTTAATTGGAATCATTTTTCCACTGCATGGCTGACAATAAATTAATTGGGCTTTTATTAGGTGAAGCAATATACGTCAGGTTTATTGATCTTATGAGGTAATAAGCACCCTCCGTGTGCTGAATAAATTATGAGACCATAGGCCAAGTTATTTGAGAGTGTGCAAGAACTGTTTTTATCATGTAAATTTGCTTTATCTCACTGGTATAACATTTGGAGGTTTTCAGGTGTCGTTGTGCAGCTAAAAATGCTGATTTGTCTTACCTGTTTGGCGAAGCAGTGAGTGAAATATTTTTATGTTGGTTGCTCGCTCATATTTCAGGTTGTTTTATTCCTCCTCCCAAATTTTATTTGTGAGGTTTCCCAGTGCTGTGCATCATTCCATTGCCAAGAAGGTGGATGAATGAGCTTCCTCCAATACAATGCCAATGTTGTTCTCGACCTCCCACTAAGCTGTGCTGGCATAACCGTCACACTAATTTTCCCTTCCAATTTGTAGGGAAGTGCCTACCCTCCTTTTGGCTCTGTTTCCAGATGGCACAGCCAAAGTTAACAACTCTATGTTGGGAATGAACCTTCATTCTACATCTCAATGGCTCAATGTTGGAGAAACCTCAGTGTGGCACGCTACCGAATTATGTGCCATTTTAGAATGTGAGGACAGATGTCTCATGGATTAGACTATGTTTACTCGGAGCAAAGAAAGGGAAAACATTTGTACATGGGTACCAACAGCCATTGCAGAGAATTCCCAGAGCCTAGTACATTTTCCAATAACTTTGGTACATGACCTTCAGTGCGAATGGTCAGAATTCTAGGTGATGATACTGGCTGGAGGCGACACTTTCACAAGGAGCAGAAATGGTTTGTGAATACTGCTAGCATTCTGGGCTGACCTTTTGAACTGAAACAGAATGCTACGGAACCGCTTGTGTTCCTGACAGCAGGTGGAGATCTGGTTTACACTCTGGCAGCTCTTGCAGTGCTACTCCAAATCTGATCTTGTATAATACTGACAGTCAAGCTATACCTCCCAGTGTTGTACAGGGATGTTTTGGTATAGAATAGGCCATCCTTATCTAGTCCTTTGTTCTTAATGGCTGTGGACTGTACTGAATGCAGGAACAACAGAGCTACAGTAATCTATAACTGGGCACCTGGAGGCTCAAAAAAACAGAGAAATGTATTATTTAGGAACAAAATAAACAAAAAATAACACAAAAATAAAAAATAGACTCAAGAATATAGATAAGATGTAATATAAAGTTGAAATAGAGAATATAGAAAGGAAGGAAGCAAGAATAGGGAATAAAAGAGAAGGCAGTCAGAGTAGAAGTAATAGGATTTTTAAAGTGTACATTAATATTACAACAATAAAGCTGCTCCTGATATTTCAGTTACATCATTGCTATAATATTAGGACATTTTTCCTCCTCACAGTATCATAATGCATTGATACATAATTCCCTCTAGCTGCTAGGCTCTGTGTCCTAACTGACTGTGATTTGCTTCAAATGGAGGTTTAAATAAAGAACCTGTTTTAAAGTAGATGGTTTTCCTCAAATGAAATGAATTGCATATTGAACTATCCTCTACTGAGCACTTTTTTTTTACACATCTGGGTATTGAAATTCTTCTGCATGCTATTTTAATGCATTCATGTCAAATTCCCATGTTCACTGGTGTGGGGATGGTTATATTTAAATTTAAATAATTGAGTATTTATGGGGAAGACTACAAGGAAAGATAGAGGTTTAATATTTCTCATTATGTTTTGTGAGATGTCTTTTGCTTCTTTCTCTTTCCTTCTTGCTTTCTCCCACCAGCACCAGATGTGACTGACCACCATCTTAAAAATGTTTCTTTGTAGCTATGGGTTACTAAACTTCCTAGGCTACCGTTAGGCCCAGGTAATGCTTCTTTCATAATTCATCTGTAGAGATGATGTAAATATTTAGCTGTATGACTTTATGTAAAAAATTTTAAAAGTCAAATTGCCATTAACAGCTAAACGAAAAGAAACTGCACCATCACATTATATAAACTAATACTGCAGTCAGAAAAATAATTTGTTTATTCCTGTCAGGATGTCACCACGCTGTGCAATAAATTTTACATCATACTGCAGTGCGTTCGTATCTGATAGAATTTATCAAGCAAATTGAAGTATAATAGAGGATATTGCATCAGTGAAAGTAAGTTACTCATAATTGACCTGATTGCAAAGGACCCATAGGTCATGAGTGAATTATGATGATCTGCTGAATGAGTCAAAATTGTCTAGAAATTACTGTCACTGAAATATTCTGTTCAATACGCAATAACAATTGACCAGCAGGGAAACTACTTATTAAGAAGCAACATTGAATCTAGTTATGGGATGCAAACTCTTACCACCCAGTAACAGTGGAGATCCAGAGAAAGAGAAAGCAGAGGTGACAGACTGCTGAGATCTGAGTCACAATTAAAATATTGCAGTCCAATTATACAATCTGGGCTGTCCCTGCAAGTTGCCATACAAACTGTGTTGGAAGAGTCCTAATAAAATGATTTCATTCTTCTTTCTCCCAAAATCTATCACCAAGGTAATGTGGGATGAGGAGTGGGGAGTTAAGAGTGCTCCAAGGAATGGCAATAGGTGCTAGGAATGTTTACAGTGGAAAAAGGTAGCTTAGAGGTGATGTTACTGAGATTTTTTTAAAGCTTAAAGGGAATAAATAAACTCGGTCCCAGAGAGATGTTCAATATGAACACAAGGGCACATGCATTTAAGCTAAGGGTGACGACACAACTAAGATATAACTTCTTCATGTGGAGGGTAGTAAATATGTGAAATAGTCTACTCAGGGAGGCAGCTGAAGCAGAGGATAGTATAAATTTCAGCAGGCTAATGGATAGCTTTTTGGGCAGGGCAATTGAAAATTATAAAAGATAAAATAGGGTAGTGTGTAACTTTTGGAATTGGCCTGGATACAAACTGTCTTCTCCAGTCCTATATTTCTAACGATATTGGGGCATGTAGATTTGAGGGGAGGGGCTGCGAGGAGGGGGTGGTGGTTAAATATATCTAGTAATGTGTTACAAGTAACTACCAGATCATGTGATTGCCTTAGGGAGGCAGGGTGGAATTTCCTAATGTTGCTAAACTAGGAGGTACATTGCATTGTGAAGAAGAGAGCAGAACATTGCTAAATGACATAAATTAAGTGAGTTAGCAGTACAATAACAGATGTCATTTAATGTAATAAAGTATGAAGAATACATTTTAGACATAAGAATGACAGATCTAAATGGGAAAGCACTGGGGTGAGGGGATAAATGAACAAAGGGATTTAGGGTTCCAGCTACATAAGTCATTTAAAAACAAGCTTGCTGTTGCAGAAAGCTATATAAAAAAACTAATGAGATGATGGGTTTCGGTACTACTGGAATTCTAGAGTACTAGTCTAACCTCATTTAGAATATTGCATTCAGCTTTGGGCACTCCTCACAAGGGAACCCATACTGACCTTGGAAAAAGTCAAGTGACCATTCACCAAGATAATACCTAGGATGAAAGATTGAGTTAAGAAGAACATGAGCCATATGTCCTGGAATTGAGAAGATTAAGGAGTGATTTGATAAATGTCTTTAAAATAATAAGGGGAGCTGACAATGTAGACAGGAAATAACCCTTGTAACGGGAATCCAGAACAAGAGGACATAATCTTGGAATTTGAGTTGAGCCAGTTAAAATCAAATCCAGAAAAGACTTCTTTACACAAAGGGCTTTGAGAATATGAAATGCACTGTCCATAAAGGCAATAGATGTAGAAATAATTGAGGTGTTTTAAAAGAGGGGTAGGTACAGACTTGAGAAATGGGAATGTTAAGGAATATGGAGAGAGAGCAGGAAATTATGATTAAAGAGATATAGTTGCCATGGCTAATAAAATGGCAGAGCAAGCTTGATGAGCTGAAGTGTCTACTTCAGTTCCTATATTTCTTGCCTCTTAGGAGTTAGCTTTATTTGTGATTTTGGGGAGGGAGGTGTGTTGCATGAGATTGCATGACCTGATGAATAGGGTGAGAATGAATGAATGAACATCAGGGTCTTTTTTCTTTCCTTATGTTATTAGTGGTCACCTAATATTTGGCTTGCATGGGAATTCAGCTTGGAAAACAAAAAAATGGCCACTCTTGTCTTCGTCACAAAGTAGTGACAGGACCTTCACTGGTTAGTTGGACCATCCATCATCAGGTATTTCAACTTTTTACCAAGTCATAATCCCTCTTAGCTTCAGATAATGTAATGAATAATGTGCATAATGGAGAATAAATAGAAAAGCCCAAGGGAAAAAAAAGGTTCTTACATTTCAAATCCCTGGTGGTGCAACAGCATTTTAACAGCAGCTTTCTTTTGTTTTTTTAATGTGATTTTTCAGTTGAATAACTTGAAAATGTTGTGCACATTGGGACCATTTATGAAAGATGAGTAAATGACACATATGGCATGCATGTATTTTACTTACATAATTAAAACTTAATTTAATTATTAATATAGCAATTTAAGAGTGCAAAGGCATTAAAAATAGCAACCCTCTAGGTGTCAGCCTCGGCTCAGTGGTAGTAGTACACTTGCCTCTGAGTCAGAAGGTCATGGGTTCAAACAGCAATCCAGGACTTAAGCATATAGGCCCCGATTTTAATTCCCCTTACCTGGCAGTAAGCGGGTGGGGGGAAAGTGAAAGTAAGGTCGACCGCTTACCCCCTCTGATCCCGCTGCCTTCCCACAGGGCCCTGATATTAACCTACTCTTTTGAGCAGGCATCCGCAATAAGACGCTGGGGTCCTTCTTTAAATATGCATATTGGGTCCTGATGGCATCTTTCTGACACAACTGCAATTTTAGTTGGAGGAGTGAGTGGGGGAGAAGTGACGGCTTCCCCGTCAGGTCAAACCTGCCAGGAGGTGAATTGGGGGCGAGTATAGGCCCAAGCAAGTAAGTTTTCAAAAAAAATGTTTTAGGTTTCCTTGTGGGCCAGGAGGAGCAGGAATGCCTTGGGCCTCCCTTGTCCTGACCTTCCTCCCTCATCCACCAATCACGAATGCCCCCTCCACTCCCCTCATCACTTACCTGAAGGCCGGGGACTGTTCCCGTGGGTCCCCAGCTGCGGCCGCCTGCTGTCCAAATTCCCAATCCCGCCCGCCCGCCAGATAGTGTATCTGGCCGGGTTCGGGTGGGAGTCCGAGGAAATTTATTTAATACCTTAAATCCATTGAAAATACTTTGGGGTAGAAATTACATAGCACGGCCTGCTGGCACAAACTGGGCACAGGGAGCAATCGCTACGGTGGAACAGGTAGGCACGAGGCACGATCGAAATTGGGCCTCATTTAAATTAGATCAGCAAACTAT
Organism: Heptranchias perlo; assembly: GCF_035084215.1. Lineage (NCBI taxonomy): Eukaryota > Metazoa > Chordata > Chondrichthyes > Hexanchiformes > Hexanchidae > Heptranchias > Heptranchias perlo. Next base: position 33,532,173 of record NC_090348.1, on the reverse strand, counting down.
GAACGCATACTGTGCATCCCCAGGCAGCTCATTGGCGAAGCAGACATGAATTTCAGGCTGCTGCAATGTCGGTAGCCATCCTCAGGTAGGTCCTGGGACTGGGGTGTGGGGGGGAGGGGTGGGGTTGGCAGCGATCAGTGGGGAGGAGCTTCTCCTGGCTCCACATTCAGGTAAGTATTTTTTCGGAGACTTACCTTTTTGGTGGCAGCCTCTGGGACCACTTGTTTGACCACGTGTAGACCTGGTTATCCTGAATGCAGCTGGCCTGGTGACGGCTGCTTTCAGGGCAGCAAAATTTTGGAAAGGGGTCCTTCAAAAGGCATTAGGCACCTCATTAATGCTCGGGACACCTAAAAAAATGGGCCTCACGAACTTAGCAGCGAGATCAATGCTTGGGTTGGGTGCAGGACGTCCCATTGCTAATTTGGTATACTTTATGCTCATTTTACGCCTGAAAATGTGCACAACGCATAGCAATTTATACCCCTTTTAATATTTTAAATTTCTTTTTTTTGTACCTTCTTATGTATTTAATTCAGCCGATGGTGCAAAAACTCTGCTATTGGTTACTTACTCACACAATCGGTTCACCTCTAATTATCAGCCAGTTTCATTATTTACCAGAAAGACACTACATATGTGAAGATGATGATTAATGTGTTTTTCTGTGTGAATTGCTCCAGCACTAGCTGAATGATTTCATTTAATAACTAAAACTCTGCTTGGTGAGATAAGGTGAATACGCAGCATCCCCATAATCCTGACATCCTTTCCAAAATTGAACAATTTGTCCATTATCTTGAGACAAGTTTTTTGGATTAGGATTCTAATTCCTCATACATTCTGCATTCAACTTAAAAGCAGTAAGACAGTTACTGACAAATCTCCCCATGCATAACTGTTCCTGATAACTTTTACATCTATTGTCCTTGGAAAACAAGAAGAACACAGATCCTTATGTATGCAGGACTTCCACATATTCTGGCAAGGTCGTTCCTCTTATTTAATGTGAAAAGCTATTAAGTGTGACTTGATGGGAAAATGATTTATTGACAAATTGTAAAATGTATCAAAATGGCTGAGATCCTATTGAAAAGGTAGGTTTTTTAGATGATAACCCGCATAAGTTGGAGACAATTATGTTGACAGTGCAACTACCATGATAGTGCACAATTACTGAACTGCAAGGACAATGAGATGCAACATTATTGCTAGTAAAAGGGATGATACACTGCAGAAGGAAAATAAGCAAAAACCAGGATCATTCCTTTATAGAAGTGTAACTTTTTTAGCATATTAGCTTACTAATATGTCATATATATTAAGGTGCAATTTATACCTCTCAGTCTTGCTACTTTCTATTTTACGTTGTGGTCCTGAACATCAAAGTACTTCTGTTTAAGACGAACTAAACTGTTAACAATAAATGATGAGGCAGGACGATGGATTAACTGTGACTTATCACAAATGGTTTCTGTTAGCATGCATGACGTTGGTGGTTTGCTGACAGAACACTGTTCTTTCTCTAACTCTGCCTGCGATCCTTTTAATTTGGCTCCTCATATGCTGTGTACGTACAGTGATGGAGTCATTGCTTCTGTTATATACTCATGTTTTTCTCAGTCTACTTAATTATTGTAAGGAATCTTACAACACCAGGTTATAGTCCAACTGTTTTATTTGAAAATCACAAGCTTTCGGAGGCTTTCTCCTTCGTCAGGTGAGTGTGGGATTCCATGGAAGGTCCACCATTTTGTTTTCCAGCCATGGTTGCCCATACAGGGGAGAAATGCATTTCATTTGCTTTTGTGGCTGGAATGATAAAGTCATCAATGACACTTTACAATAACTTACTTGTGGAAATCTGGCAAATCAGACACAAGTTCATTTATTTTTATGTGTATTATTTTTGGGGACAAACAATGCTTTAAAAATCTAACAATTTTAAGTTCATCCACCATATAGACCCATTCCCCATACAAATGGCAGACTTGTCAGCTGTAAGTTCTTTCATTTCCGTGTGCAAGCTGACAGCTGGAGTTGAGTCTTGCCAGGACTGACAGCTGGAGTCGGGTCAGCTCAGGTCTGTGATTGGGAATTGAGTGATATTTTGACTGAGAACTGGGGTTTAACCAAGGTTTCCAGCAGTAATAAGGTCACTCAGGCCACAAGTGGCTGCATTTTATTGAAGCTATCTAATAGGACCTGAGTCTGAAAAATGGGCTTTGCTTTATGCACTGCACAGATGGGTAAATTAAATTTGATTGGCATCTAATGACTATGACCAATAATGCACTAATACCCTATAACTCTTTTTGGTAAAAAAAAGGAAAATAGACTCATAAATGCACATTGACCTGTGAATACAACTGAACAAACAAAAAACAGACAGCAACAACAATGAACTAGGCAATGTCAAGGTAACTTACATTAAAATAAATTGCAAACTTGGAAATATTATCAATAGTACTAGATGGCTATTTTTAAATGTATGACACAGAAATCCATCAACACGTGTGTGGTATATATACCATGAAGCCATGCAAAATGTGAAGGAAATGTTTTTTTCTTGGAAGTATTATTATTTTTATATTTTAAATACTGAGGTAGCTAAGCTGCTTTATGAAAGACACAACAGAATTGCTACGATATCAAACCAGTAGCTGCAATATCATAAAAAATGGATAATTTTCACTGCAGAGTAGCAAATTCAAAAATGGAATCATTTTGGTCGTTTTGCTTAATGCTATTACATATAATCCTGGAGTGAATACATATCTTACAGCCACAGGCATCAAGTTCTTATCTAACAGCAACACAACAGTTCTATTTTGGGAAACAAACAATGCTTCAACACTGAACTCTCTCCACTAAATTTTAAGAAACATAAGATCTTTTTGCTACTTCCAAGGCAGCCGAATTAGTAGTGAAATGCGAAAGATAGTTTATTGATTTTGTGCTGGAATTGGAAAATTGGTTCTCCTTATGTAAAGTATTGTGATGCAGCCCTGTCATCATCCATGTGGCCAAACCAATTTTCATCTTTTTTTTATATAGGTTGTCAAACAGAAAAAATTCCTTAAGGAGCACCCAAAGCCATACTTAGATTTATTGCAGACACATGAATGATTGTGAACATTCTGGACCTAAAGAATGCATGTCCTATGAGCCCATACTTTGGAGATAGTTGCAGTGAACTGCATTAATTTACTGAGAATTAGCTAACTCAGAAAAGACTGGTTATTGAATCTTGGGTGCTTCTGGCCTATGCAGTTCAACTACCTACTGCTTTAACCAGCTAAGCTGCTGCTATAGCTCTGTGTTTTTTTGAAGTACATTTTTGAACAACAGTCGAGAAGTTTATAAAGACATTACTTTGCTTTCATTTTTTAATCGTTTTGTTCTGTAGTCCAGTATCATAATGTAGTCTTGTTTGAACTTCATATGCTTGGGACTTTTGTTTTTGACACCGTGGAAACTCTAAATATTCTATAAATTCAGTACAGTTTTAACTGCTGTAAACTGGATATATCCTGTGATAATCAAACATCTTTTTCATCTGGATATTTAGAAGTTTTTTTTTCTTTAGTACAGAAATACAGGTGCCAATTGTAGCTGATTACTGCAAGAAAAAAAATCTTTTCTGCCTTTGCAAAGTTGTCTGTTAGCCACATGAGGCAGCACTGAATAACACTGAGATGACATTGATTTCATCTTCTTGATTCAGTGTGTTGATGTGTGAAAGCCAGACTGAAAATTAAATTGAAGTTGAGAGTGGACAATTTTTCACCCATTTGATACAGATTTTCTGCTTGCTTGACACAAAGGGCAAAGAAAACCTTAACACTTTCAAATGAGGTAGAATTTAGGGCAACATTAAAGAGATAAGTTGGTGCTAGAAGATTTGTTAACCTTTCTTGTTCCATTCAATGTGCATTCAGCTCTCTTTAAGAGTTTATATCACCTGAGACAAATGACTTTTGGTTCTCTTTCATGTATATTAAGTTCATGTAGAATAGGCCTATATTCTCTGGAGTTTAGAAGAATGAGAGGCAATTTCATTGAAACATATAAAATTCCGAGAGGGCTTGAAATGGTAGATGCTGAAAGGCTGTTTCCCCGGCTGGAGAGTCTAGATCTAGGGGTCATGGTCTCAAGATAAGGGGTCGGCTATTCAGGAGCAAGATGAGGAAAAATTTCTTCACTCAGAGGGTTGTGAATCTTTGGAATCCTCTATCCCAGAGGGCTGTGGATGTTCAGTCATTGAGTATATTCAAGATTGAGATTGATAGATATTTGAACACTTAGGGATATGGGGAAAGGGTGGGAAAGTGGAGTTGAGGTAGAAGATCAGCCTTGATCTTATTGAATGGCGGAGCAGGCTTGAGGGGCCATTTGGCCTACGACTGCTCGTATTTCTTATGTTCTTATATATATTAAGCCCTAGGAATATTTTACTACATTAAAGGGCACTATATAAATGTAAGTAGTTGGTGGTGGCGGTGGCGGTGGTGGTGGTATTTGCCTCTGAACAGACTATTTTCATGGAGCTACTGCAGTGATTTTTTTTATGCAGTTCCAATATTACTCTAGTTGGTTCTTCAGTTCAAATGATGCACAGACACAATAAAAAGCGAGTGCGATTTTTGATTTACATTGTACAAAAAGATTTAGAATGCTGCATTGCAGCTTCCGTCACCTGAAAGTGGTGAGAATACCTTTTTGCAAACAGTATAAATGAGTCAGTTAATTTTATAGGATACCATTATGAGTCAGATATCATTCTCACTTTGACCGGCTCACAGAGACCCTTTGTGATCATCCTGCCAGACAGAAATGCACATGATACTGATTTATTTATCACGCGTCTGCAAAATGTATCAAAGTATTATCTTATCTTAAAGCTGAGGCACAAGGTCTATAATTCATGAATTCATCGAAAAATTTTGCTAATTCTTTACCAAGTAATTTAACATTTGGAAAAAAATCTTCCAAGTTTGCATGACGTCAACACCATCCATTATAAAAAGCATTATTGTCAGTTATATTAATGAAGCGGAGAATTAATTTACTAATGTCAGACTATAATGGACCTGTAGTGGCATTCGACCATTGATTCAGTAACAAACCCTGCTGGAAATAGCCAATGGCAAAAAAATTACAAACGATGTGAAAAATGACAATTCAACAAATATTTTCCACATGTAAATAGAAAAAAAAACTTTATAATCCTGAACTATTGACATTTTCCAACCCTAATAATATCTACAAAAGTAATGGAAGCAACTTGTCTGTGTTGTAGCAATTAAAACTTGACAATAAATAAACCAGCAGGGGGTAGGGCCAACGTGAGGCCTGGGCAATTTTAAAGCTGGATAAAGGACCATTAAGAGAATGAGTTGCAATGGCTGCTGCCAGGCTTTCTGATGCTTCCCTCGTCATCCTTGAGAAGTAGGTCAGGGCAAGGAGAGAGATACTGTTCCCCAGTACCCACTTGAGCATCCCCAAGGCCACTATCCAGCAGACCTGGGCAGAGATGCCTGACGGGGTCAGTGCCAGCAGGATCACACCTGGCTTCTGCCATGCAGGCTCTGGGCTCCACCTTGGAGAGACAGGTGTCCACCTTGGACATATTAGTGGACCGCATAGATAGGGGCCGTTGGCCAGGGGCTGCAGAAAGTAACCTGAGACATCAGCTGCTGACACACAGGCAAGAGCAACTTTTGAACTGAAGTAACCTGAGTTCAGTTTCTGGCCTGAGCTGGCTGGAACCGGTTTGAATTAGCTAAGTTTTGTGAAAGACAAAGGAGATGTGATAAGACACAAGTCCTTATTTAGAAAAGGAGTAATGAGGTAATGCTACCTAAGTCCTTGGGACAGAGCCAATGAGGAGAAGACACAGGCTAAGGCGAGCAAGCCTAAGCCAAAGAGAGAGAGACAGCACAGCTTGAAGAGATAAGATTCGGAATAAGAATGAAGGATCTGGGGCGTGGAGCCAGAGCGAAGACTCCGGAGACTAACCATTGAGGAAGTGGAAGAACCTACGTCATGGACGTAGAGACGACGTATATTCTGTGACCACTCAGGGAGTGTCAGAGAAACCTCGAAAGAGAGAGAGCGAAGACTCCGGAGACCAACCATCGCGGAAGTGGAAGACCCTACATCAGGGATGTAGAGACGACGTCGAGAGAGAGAGAACGGAATGCCTGGCCAGCGTCAGCTCTCCTTTTCGGGTATTATCCTTTATATTCTGTGACCACTCAGGGAGTGTCAGAGAAACCTAGTGGGTGTGCGTTTAGATCCTAGTTTGGGTATAAAACTGTATAACCTGGTGCAAACTTCATGTCTATATCTAACCAGACGTATAAGCTATATGTATATGATCTAACGGCGTGAATAAAGCGAATTGAGAGTTAAGAGAGAATTGACTCTTCTCCTCTTTGTACTAAGCCAGTAACTGTAACTGGTGACCTCCGGTCAACAGGGCGTTCAAGAAGTCACTCATCTTCTGTCACCTGCTCTCCCACAAATCAGTGGAAGTGATGAGCCCCAGCCCCATGGGAGTGGCAGTGGCACAATGGGATCAGTATGTGTTGCTCTCTCTCAGGATATCAGTACGTCTCCTCTCTCATCACCCTCTCAAGTGATACCTGCCATGGTGTCAGCAAGTCAGCTGGTCCAGACTGCCCGAACAGCAGTCGAGATGCAGTATTCTGCTGCCAGGCCCTCACAGGCTCAACACCCAGAAGTCACTGGCCATGAGCATTTCAAAGGTCCCATGTGCAACACCAGCCTTCCACCAACTTTGCTGAGGCCACAAGGGAGCACCTCGTAGGAGTAGTAGAGTTAGGAAACCTCCTTCTAAGAAAGGTACCATGGGTTGATACTTGGTGAGAAATGAATGGAAGGCAATTATTGTGTTGGGAATTAAATTCATCACCTTTATCAAATTTGGCATTTCGGTGTGAGGTGTGGTTTTATAGCAGCATTGTCAGTATGTCATTGATATAGAAGTTGGCTGAATGGTTTCAATGTTCTTTAATGCAGGATTGAGGGAGTAGTGAAGGCTGTAACAAGGCCTGTTAATGCAGAGAGGCTTTGGGGAAATTTTGAGGGCAGGGAAATAAGCAGGTCATCAGAATTAACGGAGCTATATTCTGGTCACCGTTCCCCAAATACTTCCCTATGTTTCGATTATCTAATTGCTCCACTTCATGACCTAGCTCCAGATCAGGTGGTTCTTCCTTCCTTGTTAGAATAGCAACATATTGATTGAGAAAACAGTCCTCAACACACTTCAAAAAATAACTCTCCTTTGTCTCCACAAACATTTTTCCCATCTCTTCTTTTATTGAATATTTGAAATTTCCTACAATTTTAAAATAGTTATTAATGCTCATCTATTTAATCTGTCTACAAATATTATCCTTAATTTCATTTCCACTGTTTAATGGTCTCTAATATACTTTCAGTATTACTACTAATCTCTTTCCAATCCTCAAGCCAATCCAAAAAGTGTTTTGTTTGGACCACTATTCTATTTAAATCCATGCACTCCAGTGCTAATTATACTACGATCCTCTCTCTCTTTTATCATACTCAACTACAACAAAATGACACAGTGTTCACATAGCTTATGTTCTTTGAAATGAAGTTTACTCTGTTGTATAACACTGTATCACCACTACAGTAGTAAAAAGTATCAGTGTAGATTTTCAAACCATTTTAAAACATTGACCAGCTCCACAGGCATGGTGAGACCATTGCGGAGTAGTAACACAAATCAAAGCATTGCTTGTTATATATGCAGATTACAATTTTTTTCATTAAATCATGAAAATAGGCCCTTTGACTTTAAGGAAAATGAAACAAAGCATTTGTTATCATATGTTGATTGATATACAACAGATGTGGCTGATGCAGACTTTGAAAAGGTAAAAGTAGGTTTTTCATGTACAAAAACTCCTAGGTTTCTTTGTTATGTAAACACACAATTATCATAACATATTCCCCTTTGTCACAAAAATAGTGGCAAGACATTTATTAAATTGGAAAGCTTGATGGTCTATTGCAGTGTAATACTAATCTAACAAACAAAAAGAAAGAAAGTTTGTGATTCTAATTAAGTAAATGTGCCTTTCAGGGGTACTGCCTTTCTATTAGAAAGGGCTTACAGAGAGCTTTAACTAGAAAGAGAATGAGGCAGTCACGCCTTTGGAAACTGTAAGTGCTGCCGCAAAGCAATGATTGAAGTCATTGTGTGAAGTGTTAAAAGAGATCCGTGCTGCAGCAGAGCAATGATTGAACCCATTGTAGTGTGAAGTGCTAAAAGAGAATGAAACAGCAGACAAAATGCTAATAATGATAATGGCAGATAATGAATTTCTCAGCTATTGGCACCATCTGGCTTAGCTTCATCGGCAACAAGAGCAGCCATCTTCAGTTTGTGTTAGATTTTCAATTCAATTAAAGTCAAAATATCAAAGGCAAAATATGTGTTGCCCATAGCTTACCCTAGTGTTCAGCTGGATTGTCTTCCTATTCCTGTGTCAGGTGCATAGTTTTAAATCCTGTAGGTTAATTTTAGGCATGAAGTTGTTTTACAAATAAGCAAGCAAAAAAAGTTCATAAAGCACATTTATATTATGCACTAAACAATGTAGTTTCTATTAACTTACAGCCTGTAGGATCATCTCAGTTCTTCTTCTTTTGAATGGCAAAATGGAAATTTACCTTGAACTGGGTTATATTTTTTAGAAGGGAAATATCATAGATTTAATGGGTTATTGTTGTCCCATACCTGTTACAATTTAATGGAAAGTTGTGGTCTGGTTTCTCCTGTATTCATAGCCTTAGTTTTGTATGTTTCAGTCTGCCTTTCACACATGTAACCTACAGAACCAATTACATTTCCCCCTCAGAGTGGTAGTTGTAGGTAACAGTCTTCTAACCAAAGCAGTCAATGCTATGATGATTACCTTTTTTTTTGAAAAAAGAGCTGGATAAATATTAAGATTGAAGGTTTAAAGATAAGGATATCTTCAGGTGATTAAATATTTTATGGCACACAGTGGTTCCTATGCTGTAGGGACTATGGGAATGTCATCTGTGGAATGCAATTGGTCAGGTGGCATAACGCAGGTTGTCATGTTGGATTGATATCCCGGAGGTTCACTAGGTTACCCTTAAAGTCAAGGAGAAATTTCAAAGATCTTTATGTTCCTGGAAACTTTACTAGTGATTATTCCCCTCCCTCAGGATAAATAGTTGGGTGAAGTTGATGACATGGCAATTGTGTAGGATCTGGGGAAGCAGTAGGCTCAATGGCAAAGTAACTTTGTTCTTGCCAGATACTTTTTCACATGGGACATTAATGCATGGAAAATCACAGACCCGAATGTACCTCTATCTTACTTTGTGAAGCAGCATATTATGTCCCAACATGTTCTACCATTGGGCGCATTCTATTTCAGTTGACTATTTCCTTGGACAGAAGAGAAAATATAATAGACTACCTCATCCCACAGAAGGCCCTCTCCTTGTCACCCGAATGGTGCTGAATGCTTTTGTAACAGGCTTTTACTCACTAAGTGAGAGCTTTCAATTGAAAAAATAGAAGTTGCATGGGTAGGGTTAATGGAAAGAAGAAACCACTGAGAAGCAGAAAAAAACCAAAATACTCAAATAAAAGATACTAGTAATAAAAACAGCAAAAATTGCAGTCCGCTTTCATACCTTTTACACAAATCGTTCCACAACAGAGAAAAGTAAATTCTATTTCTTAGTCTTCCGTTGATTCTAACAGAACTGAGCACTGAAGTCATAATGAATATAAGTTCTACATTGTGTGTCACAGGCTTTCAAACACATCTTTATCAGCAGATAACAAAGCTTCAGAATGCTGGTACTCACCAGAGAGCCAAGAGACCTGCTGTAAGATTACCAGCCGCATTCTAGATTAGTACAGCATTGCAAATGAAAAAAAGTCACTGAATTGTGGCACTGAAATTAGTTCTTTAACTTGAGCTTGTCAAGGCGCAAATTATTGTTCTATACCCTGCAATTTTTCTCTTTGATAATGCCTCTGAAGGCAATGCTGAGTATTTTATAATTAACTCAGCATATTTTTTCTTTCGATTGTAATTTCGAAGCAGACACATACGCATCCATAATGCTGGAGTCAATGAGTACTTGGGGAAAGAAAGCATTATGCAGTAGTTAATCAGTAAAATGTTCATTTATTTTATGGCCCCCTTACAATTACAAAACTCTTGTGTTAAAAAAAGGATACAACTCAAACCAACCAGATGACATAGATAAAACATTGGAGTTCATCAATTACTAAGATAAAAGATTGGAGTGCACCATCTCAGTGATATCTTTATGGGACGAGTATTTTGAGCGTATTTTTCATTTCATAATAACATCAGAATAATGTTCTGCCAATCTGAATTCTTGATTTTAAAAATGTGATTAAAAAGGAATTTAATGCAAAATACATTGAACACGACCTTAAATGCACAGTATTCGTGATCTCTTCCAAGTCCTTGGAATGACCTCAGCTCTCATTTGGAAACAGATATATCGTTCTCAGTAATTGAGTTGAGATCTCATTCCATTTTTTAAATTAATTTTTTATTAGAATCTTCCACAGAAATGTTACAGAATAACCTGTCACAGGAAGTGTGTATATTGTCAGGTAGGTTGCATTTCTCTTTTATTTAAAAAAAGTTATATTTAGTGCTTAACCCTTACTTTTTTCTACCCTATCAGTTTACGTCCATCTAAAGCATTTTGCCTTTTCCCCTTCTATATCTTTCCCACAACTCAACCAGTGTGGCCTTTTTCATTGCATTCTGCATCAGGCTCTACTTTTGCTTGTACATTTCTCTATTCACCATGATATTGAAATGTTGAGCTTTCTGCTCAGGTCATGTTCACCATCATATTTTCCCAGTGCTGCAAAGTGGTTTGTGATCTTTTCTACCTGAAACTTCATCCTTATCTCAATAGTAATACCAGGCTAATCTAATTCCTCATTGAGACAGAAAGTTAGTTTTGAAGGAAAGTCTGGGTACTACTTTATAAAGCCTTACTTTGTCCATTGCCTTTAGGGACTGAAAAAAGCCCATAATTCAGAAAAGTAGAAATAAGAACCAGCCAGATTCAAGGACCTAATTCCAATGACCTTATGCAGACACTGAAGGAAGTGCCAATGCATTGTCCCTTCTGGTGTAATTGCCTATCTTTATCAACTAACAAATTGGCAGGGTTGAAGCCACAGATTTCTTGATATTATACAGTTAAAATACAATGTATACAACAAATGTAGTTGATTTTACACAACTGTGGCCGCTGATAAATAATACACGTTGGGGTTAATTGACTTCAATGGAAAGGAAAATGAGGTGAGACGTATAATGGATGGCCAACCTGTCACTGCTCATTTTGTATTCCTGCCAAAGTTGAATTTTACCCCCCATTATGCTTTTATATTTCCATTATTACTAAGAAAGATCTTAAGCTTAAGAAATCCCAAATCGTGTTATTTACAGTGGCTATACTTTTAGGTATTGGTAAGTAAGGTGTTAATCGTACATCTATTCTAATCCCTTTGAACTTGTATTTGTAAACATGCAGAAAAATGTAAGGGGAACAAAGACAAAACCCTAAAAAAATATGAACTAAAAATATTACCCTTATACAATACTGGCAATATGTTCAGTGGCACATCAGAACAAAGAACATTCCTAAGTAAGAAACAACATTCCCATCCATTCCATAATTGCTTGCCTCTCTTCCGTGTACCGGGTGACCCTGGAGAGGGATTATGCAGTGCCCACCAGTATGCTTGAAGCCTCCCGTGACCAGTGTTTTATTAATGAAAAGAACCGGATTATGATTTAGTTTTATTCTTATTTTGTATAAACCTTAGTTTGAATGTATCATTTGTACTGGTGGTATCCTTCCCTAGAAGGGGGTACTTGTAGTGTTTTTTTTTTGTCCTGGTGACATTGGATTAACTCAATGCCAATCTACTGGTCCAGTTCAAAATGGTCCCTCCATAATTTGAAGGGATTAATGTTGCATTTCACAGGCCCTTGTCCTTTTGAGCTCTTGGCTATTTTTCCCACCTTTGTCTTCTCTCCATACACTTACATATATTTATTACCCTGCTCATGCATATATTTATTATATAGCAGAATTCGATTGAAATAGATAGGGGAAAATGTTTTTAATAAAGCTACCAAAACAGGAAAGACACATAACAGGTGTACATGCAGGTGCAATGGAGTGTGCGTCCTATATTTGAGAACCTGGCTTGGTACAATCAATCATTCCATATTTTTTCTAAAGAACAAAACACACTCAAGTAGACAAATTATGTGTGAAAAGACAAAATGAAAGGACATCTGGACAGTTAGATCTGCTGGCAATAAGGTAGCTTTGATCTTTATTTCATTGTCTGAAAATTAGGTGATTAAAAATAGAAATGTAAAAAATTGCCGAGTGAATAGAATGCACTGCAGTGTTCAGAAACTCAGGCATAGCCATTGAATTTAGACAATTTGATGATGTCTGCTCGGCTATACAGAGACATTCTCTTTAGTGCACATTTTAAAAAGTATTATCTGAAATGTCCATTTCTATTTTGAATAGGCCCAGGAAATAGAAATATTATCATGTTTTGAATACCTCCTACACTTCTTAAATTGTAAACAATTTTACAACACCAAGTTATAGTCCAGCAATTTTATTTTAAATTCACAAGCTTTCGGAGGCTTCCTCCTTCGTCAGGTGAACGATGTGAAAAACTTGGTGTTGTAAAATTGTTTACAATTGTCACTTCTTAAAGGCAAAGAATAATAAGTTATTGGGGTCACATGGCATGTTACCGTTACTAGCTGGGAAAATAGATGGCTTTTCTTGATCTACACTTTTGGCCAGTTTCTAGCCTGGAAATTTCTACCAGTGTAAATGGGAGATGTGTCCATGGGAGCAGGAGAGTCACAGGGCTAGAAATTTGGCCTTGTACCGCCCATTTTTCAGGTGCTACACGGCCACCTAAGGTTCCGGAATATGCGTGCATGCTCCCAGCATGACGTGCGCTGGACACCATCTTGGTAAAAGGGTTCACGCAGGCGCAGGTAACGAACGCTGGCAGCATGTAACGTAGGGAGAATATGCATTAGATCAGTGTGCAATGCTGATTTAAAGGGATAGATACCATTTTGGCACTCAATGCTCCAGCCAATGCACTGTCTTAACATGAACAACTGAACATGTCTTAGAAAGCCTGGAGGACCCCCCACAATCGTTGTTTAAAGGGACCGTGCAGGATTTACAGGTTAGTTGCTGGATTATTGCTTCTGGCTGCTGATGCATTTTTGGAGGTCTCCTATACTTGAATACTAGGACCAGGGGAATTAGCCTAACATTTAGAGCCAGGACTCACAGGAATGAAGTTAAGAAATGCTTCTACACGCAAAGGGTGGTAGAAGTTTAGAATGCTCTTCTGCAAACGATAGTTGATGCCAGCTCAATCGTTAATTTTAAATCTGAGATTGCTGGATTTCTTTTAACCAAGGATATTAGGGGATATGGGGCTAAGGCAGGGATATGGAGTTAGGTCACAGATCAACCATGGTCTCATTGAATGGTGGAACAGGCTTGAGGGGCTAAATGCCACTGCCACTTGCTGCCTCCTGTTATGCGCTACCTTCTCCTGCAAGAAAGCAAGAGTGTCCTGCAGGAGGTCTGGGTGACGTGCCTGTTATGGTTGAATAGCTGCCAGTGTGTGTGACCAGTAAGTAATGGGTGTGCCGCTTGCAACATTGGTAATGTGTGAGGGTAAGAGGAAGCATCTGATTGGAAGAGTTGAGTACTGATTGAAAGAGTTTGTTGGTAGGTGGATGATGGGGGTGTAGTGCGTGGAGCAGTGGATGCGACTAGTGGTGCAGTTGGTAGGAGATGCCGGTTGACAGTTGATCTCACTCACCTTGACCGCTTGTATCAAAGCATTAAACTTCTTCCTACATTGCATCCATGTTTGTAATGCTATGCGCCTGGCATTGACTTTGTCCCCTACTGCCTCTTGAGCATATGTCTTGAGGGCCTCTTGCCCTCCTGCAGATATAGGATGCCCCTCCTTCTTTCCACCTCTTGCACCAAGGCCTCTAGTGCATCATCAGAGAACCTTGGTGCACGCTCTCTTGCAAGCCAGATACAAACTCAAATCGGCAGATTGGAGAATGTGGGTTTTAGTAGTGCTTAATCTTTATTCAATGTTTTAACATAACTAAACAATTTGTTCAGACTCTGTGTGGACCTGTTTCTTATATTTTGCACATAAGAGATGCAGGCTGCGTTTAAGAGGTGCGAACAACTCAAGTGATACCTGGGTCCCCCTGCTAGTGAGAAGTGCGAAAATAGTAAGAACATCGCAGCTCAGCCTGACTGCTGCGCTACAATCAGGTAAGTCAGGAGGCAGCACAAATCTGACGTGCTGCCTGCATCGGAACCACCGGGCGCGGGTTAATCGCGCACCGCGATGCCCGAGCCCGGATTCGGGGGTGAACCAATTTAACCCCTACAAATTCCTCAGCTCATTGGTTTCTCGCCCACAGTTCTATCATAGCACTTGAAATTGCAGTAGGGCTTCTCAATGGTTGGTGTGAATTCTCACATGGACATTATTTCTTGTGTGTAATAATGATTTGAAATGCAAACCTAGTTATGAAATGTATTCAGGAAGGTAATAAGCAACATTCATAAAGCAATGCATTGCTCCTGTAATGCGTTCATCTGCCCCTTGAAATTGGCATTAGAGGGCATCCTGGACCTTGTAAGTCAGGAATGAAGGCAATTGTCACTTTATGAACTGTTGGAGGTATGTGGCTCAACTATTGTATTCTTGGCTTAGACACGGAGAGGTGTAAGAGTATTTTTTTATGTTTACCATTCATAAACAAGTTTCATGTTTTATGTCTTCACGTTAGCTGAACCAGTTATTTCAATTACAGTCTTATTAATTCACTTCGCTTAACAAATGTATATCTAAACCGTGACAATTTTATTTAACTAGTGCGAAAACTGCAGCATTACACTAGGTAACAATTTAAAGTTTAATGGGCCGTAAATTGCTTAAAAAAAAAATGGTGAGCTCAACAGCGCCCACCGTTGTTAGTGGCAACACCGAGGAGCAAGTTCCAGCGTTTGCACATGAGCAGTGAAACGCAAGAATCCGGAACTTTCTCCTCCTGGTTCGCTGGCGATATGACAGCTTTGCATTAAAGGGAATCAATGGACCAGCGCCAACTTGCTCTTCTGCCCAGCTGAAAAGTAATTAATATCACCACAGAACAGGTACACTTAAAAATACCAAGCCTAAACTAAGTTTTAACAGCACAGTAAGTCTTAATTTTTAGTTGATTGGCAGTCATTAACTTTTAAAAATGTGGAGTCTCATTACTTCTTATTTTAATAGGTTTTGGTCATAAATTTTTTTTTTACTTTTTCCTTCAGTCTCTTTTTAATTTTTATATTTCTTACCTTCTCTTTTTTTCACTGTTTATAACTGTTTTTACAGTGATTTTAATGGTGTACCTTTCACTTCTGGGATTTCACGTTCCAGCTTGCAGAAAATGTTCGCAGCTTGTTGAAAATGCTGCAATCTGATTGTTCGAGGGGAGAGAGTGATCCTCTCGCTTCTCCCATGGGTCCTAGCTTCACTGGATCTAATGCTGGGCTCTTCTCCGCTTCCTATTCGAGGAAGTGCACCCAGTAAAGACCACGGTAAATTAGTGGGTTAGTATAAATCTATGGAGTGGTGAGTACTGTTGGTTCACTGCTCTGAGCAATGTCTGGGTTATTGTCAAATTTTTATTGAACATTCTGACAAATGTGATGAACTTTACAAGAGAAGTTTTACAACACAACATTGCATGTTAGGTTTTTTTTGTTCAACATTATCCCCTTGACTGTAATCCTACCTGTGCAGATGACAAAAGAATTCAATTTCAGATTTTTATTTACTACTCATTACACATTTCCTTTTTCAACTTATCTGTTTTCAACTTGTCTTTCAGTAGTTGCTTCACGACTCAACCAACTTCAGATGCCTTTTATTTCTATGTATGACACTCTTGACTTTAATACAACTTCTGACCTGTTTTTCACGTCCTTGGAGGTTTCCAATTTCCTCTTGTGCTGACACTTTCATCCATATCTCTTCCATTCCATACTTGCAATTAGCTTGTTTTTATGAATGATTGTAGGTGTCCTTTAACTTCATTGCATCACTTCTCTTGTTCCTGCCTCTTACTCTGTTAACCTCCTCACCCAACTTCTATCTCTATCATTCACATCTCATGTGTTTGTAGATAGTTCTTAAGAGATCATTTGCTATCATTTTTTATTTGCTTGTCATTGCATACTTCCACTATCAATTTAAATGCAGGATTCCCTCCGTACCACACACAAGTGTTGGGCCAAATTATGTACTCAAGTTCTAGTGTGGGGCTGGGGCTGGGGCTGGAACTATTTGACCCACAGGCAAGAATGTAATTAACTGAGCCAATGCACAGGGTCAAATTAAAGTATTTTATTAATGTTTTGTCCTTAATATTATAATTACTATATGCTCTGAGCAGTGCAAACATCTAATTAATGAATTTCATTATTAAGGAAGGTAATAGAAAAGAATGCTTACATTACCACCAATGCTGCTGCCTCATTCCCCCTCCTATGCTTCACTTTCTCTGTTACACAGGCACTATAGGAATTGTTTTCTATAAATTACCAACACAATATTGTATATGGGAAAATGAGAAAAAACATACAAAACTTTAGTTTTGAATTCACTTTACTGTCAGAATGGAACAAGTTGAACCAAACAAATTCAGTTTTGTAATTCATGTCACATATTCTTTTTTTTAAATCAAGCTTAAATTATACATCATAACAAATTAAGTACTTTCGTATCCTGACCAGTTTTGTGTTTTACAAATGACACGCTAATGATTGTTTGCAAGATTGTCTACATTAATTCATTTACAAATGTCATATTAGCCATTAATATATTATATGGAAGTTTTCAAGACAGCACTGTGTCACAATCACCATCATGTGTGATCTTGCAATGAGTACAGCTTTTTGTGAAAAGCCGAAAGAACAATAATTATTAATAAAGTGATGTCACAAATAACACTATGGGGGAAGATTTCCTCTCTGCTGTCCATAAACATATAAACATATCAATATATAAACATTGTGGTGTATGTTTTTAATTGATACATAAAGAAAGGCCTGCATTTTAAAGGCACTTTAAATCGATTCACAGGTGGTGAATTACTTTAAAGAGTAGTGACTACCTATGCAAAGTTATATGTGTTGTGTGAAAATGATTATTTGTGTGTGTTCTTATTTTTCTAAATTGTTTGCTTATCAGAAGTGAAGGATGTTAAAGTTGGGGAATGGAACACATCATTTTGTTTACCCAATGTCAGCATCAAGCACTCCTTAGTGACTTATAACATAATAGATGCAGAGTAAAGCTCCTGTTACTGTATTCCAACAATATTCTCCAGCCCTAGGTTTAGAACAGTATGATATTTTTCCAGTGCCCAGAAATCCGGGTACCTTATTCTCTGTTAATTTTCAAGACAGATAGAATTGAAGACAGTACAATATAAGGAGACCAAGAAGTAAGAATATTCACAATCTCAGGACGACCCAAATCGCTTCACAGCTAATGAAATACTTTTGAAGTGTAGTCACAGCTGTAATGTAGGGAAATGTAACAGTTAATTTGTACACTGCAAGGTCCCACAAACAGCAATGAGGTATAAGACTAGATAATCTGTTTTGATCGTGTTGATTGAGGGATAAATGTTGTCCAGGACAATACCCCTGCTTTTCTTCAAATAATGCCATGGGATCTTTTACATGTACCTAAGAGGGCAGATAGGGCCTTAGTTTAATGTCTCATTTGAGAAATGGCATCTCCAACAGTGCAGCACTCTCTCTGGACTGCATTGAAGTATCAGCCTAGATTATGGATCTCCACAGGGGTTCTCCAATCTCCCACTGTCACTTTGTCAAAAACCCTGGAGAACTGGCATAAACAGCTGTTTGCACTGTTTCTCCGATCTTCTACCAAAGTTACGACAGGAGATTGGAAGAACGCCCCCAATTAATTATTTTAAAGGTTTCGATTTAATAAAAGAGTTCCTTTCAGATTTTTTGTGTAGATTTGTGAGTGATCTCCTAATCTAGGTAAAGATTGCTAGTTAGCTATTTGCTCTCATACTGTTTTAGTAGTTATTCTGAGGGCAACCATTTCCTGTTATCAGTCACATGACTTCTTTTGACAATAAGAGTAATTAATTGTTTGGCTGATGGAAGTGGGTTGTTCCTTCAAGAAAGTTAAAACATTTATTCAGCATATATTGTAATTGAACATTCACACAAATAATGTGCAAAAGATGATCCTATTAAATTTAGCTGAGCCAATTTCTCTTTCAATAATATATAATTTTAGCAGCACTGTACATATCCATTTTTATTTTTAGAAGTGACAGATAAAGGAAGCTTAAATTTACTTGCAAATTAATATTTTACTATTCTGAGAGATACAATTAAAATTAAAATGACAGGAAAATTGAGTTGCATGTAAATGCATTTTCAGTCTGAGAAATCATTAGGCTGAATGACACTAATGTATTATTCAAATATGCCCTGCAACCAATTATACATGAAAGAATATCTATTTGCATATTTATAGGCATTTGCACTAATATTATTAATAAAGCATGTAAACAGTTTGATATATATCAGGGGTTCGATTTTAACTCTCCACACCTGGGGGGGGGGGGCAGTTAAAATGGAACGGGGGTCTTACCCAATGCTTTCCTGCCCTGATCTGGCCGACTGCAATTTTAAATTGCAGGTGACAAGGACACCCAAGTCGGAGCATCCTCTTTAAATATGTAGATCAGGCTCCGATGATGTCATCACAGCCCGATCTTCTATTTTAACCTGAGGCCTGAGCAGGCGAGCAGTGGTGGCATCCCCGACAGACCAAACCTTCCGGGAACAGCAGCTAAGGGCCAGAAGGTTTTAAAATTTGCTTTAGTTTTCTTGCCGTCCAGGATGTGCAGGAGCGCTCCTCCGGTTCCCCCCTTCCCCAACCAGGATTCCGCTCCCAGAGCACTTACCTTGTGACTGAACCGTTCCCTTGGCTCCCCCATGGCAGCCTGCTGCTGGCCGATTTTAATGGCCGGACAGCTGCTTCCCACCGACTTCCCGGCCAGTTTGGTCGGGAATTCGACAAGAGACATGTTAACGAGGCCCGGCTATTAAAATCACAAATAAGGTCTTGGAGGACAGGGAGGCAATGTAAGTTAGCGAGGAGAGGAGTGATGGGAGAGCAGGACTTGGTGTGAGTTCAACTGTGTTTTGGATGAGTTGTGGTTTACAAAGTATGGAAGGTGGGAGGCTGGCCAGGAGAGATTTGGAATAATTGAGTTTGGAGATGACAAAAGCATGGATGAGGGTTTCATCAGTAAATGGGCTGAAGTAGGGCCAGAGACGGGTGATGTTATGGAGGTGGAAATAGGCGGTCTTTATGATGGAACGCATATAGGATCAAAAGCTTAGCACAGAGCTAAATAGTACGGCAAGGTTGTGCACAGTCTGGAGCAGTCTGAGACAATGGCTGGGGAGGGGAATGGACTTGGTGGCAGGGACTTGTGGCACTGCTTCGATTGACTGCTCCTTAAAAAAAACTCAGGCCGCTTGCCTGGTGGGGCCTGCATGCACTCATGATGAGAATGGTATGTCTCATCTCACTTGGTGTACTGGCCTCCACTGATAGGCCAGGTCGCCATTCAGGACCAAGTACAGAAACTCCTGGCTTGGGCGGGAGGGGGGGTCCTCACCTCAGCTCACATTTGCCTCGCAAAAGATGGATAGAAGTTCTGCGCCTTATGAGGCAACCTAGAAACTTGCAGAAATGGTGGAGACCTGACGTAACTGGGTCTGCCGGTCTCTCGTTGATATTACGATATATCCCCCATGGAATTTTAGGGCCGGACTCTTTGGTTGCTGAATCCTCAATAGAAAATTTAGGAATTAATTTCTCAATTGGCTCTGACAATCACACTAAGTAATGTATTCTGCTGCATATGTTACATTTCGCTGCTTGATGGTATCTTTCTATGTCTATGTACCTGTCATGTAATTTCTAAGGCACACAGATTTTGGTGCTAAAAGATTGTGAGCGCTAAATTGGGCCATGTAGCGCCCGTTGTTTTGGTGCTAAACGGCCTCTCTCACATCCAAGACGCCAGACGCCATCTTGGTATAGGAGTTAGCGCAGGCGCAGATAACGAACGCTGGAATCATGTAAAGTAGGGAGAAAATGGATACAATCAGTATGCAACACTGATTTAAAGTGATAGAAACCATTATGGGACTTAACACTCAACTCAACGCACAATCTTAACCCCCACTATTTGATTGTGTCTTAGAGTGCCTGGAGGACTCCCACCAGCGCTATTTAAAGGGACCATGCTGGATTATTGCTTCTGGCTGCCGAGACTTTTGTAACTGTTTTTGGAGGTCTCCTAGACTTGAATACTAGGACCCTGGGACATCGCCTAACATTTAGAGCCAGGATGTGCAGGAGTGAAGTTAGGAAACGCTTCTACACGCAAAGGGTGGGAGACGTTTGGAACGCTTTTCTGCAGACGGTGGTTGCTGCTAGCTCACTTGTGAATGTTAAATCTGAGATTGATAGATTTCTGTGAACCAAAGCTATTAAGGGATATGGGGCTAAGGCGGGTATATGGAGTTAGGTCACAGGTCCACCATGATCTCACTGAATGGTGGAACAGGCTCGAGGGGCTAAATGCCACTACCACTTGCTGCCTCCTGATATGTGCCACCTTCTCCTGCAAGAAAGCGGGACATGTGTCTGAGTGATGTGCCTATCATGGTTGAATAGCTGCCAGTTGTGTGGCCTGTGAGTTGTGGGCGGGCAGCTTGTAACAGTGGTAATGTGTAAGGGTGAGAGGAAGCATCTGGTTGGAAGAGTTGAGTACTGATGGAAAGAGTTTGTTGGTATGTGGGTGATGGGGGGGGTGTAGTGCGTGGCGCAGTTGGTAGGAGATGCCGCTTGGCAGTTGATCTCGCTCACCTTGACCACTCGTATCAAAGCATTGAACTTCTTCCAGCACCGCATCCATGTTCATGATGCTGTGTGCCTGGCATTGACTTTGTCCCCCACTGCCTCCTGCTGCCTTTTGGGTATATGTCTAGAGGGCCTCTTGCCCCCACCCCCTCCTCCCCTTTGTGGATGTAGGATGTCCCTCCTTCTGTCCACCTCTTGCACCAAGGCCTCTGGTGAATCAGCAGAGAACCTTGGTGCATGCACTCTCGCAGGCCTGGTACAAACTCAGGTCGGCAGATTGGTGAGGTCTGGTGTGCAGATTGGAGGATATGGGATTTAGTAGTGCGCAACCTTTATTCAATGTTTTAACATAACTCATCAGTGTGTAAACATGGGGATGCGACCTGCATCTGTGTTTTAGTGTGTGATGTCTGATCTCTGTTCAGACTCTGCAGACAGTAGATTGTTATTTTCAGCAAATAACAGGTACCAGCTACCTTTAAGAGATTTCTAAGCAACATCCTCCCTTTAAGAGATTGGGCTCCCCCTGCTGGTGGAAAGTGCGAATTGCATTGATTCCACATGCAAGGCCTGGAATGGAACGCTGTTTGCAGGCTCGTACTCAGGCCGGCCGAAACTCGCGTCCTGCCTGCACGGGGTAATAGCGCATCACGCTACCCGCGCCCAAAAACGCCTCTTATCCAATTTTTCCCCCTGTGTGCTCTCTTACCAAAATAAAACATTTGCTTGAGCTTTTGCTGCTCTTTTTGTATATTATCATCTCTGAATTGCAAATCCTCAATAATTCTTCCTTGAGAAGTAGATTGGTGTTTATTTTCCCTTTCATGAGCAGTTGTTTCAGGCAGGTTTCAAGCTCTGAATACTGGAAGTACATGTCACTCACCAGAAACTTCACGTCATGAATGTCTATAAAAGACTGTTCCATCCAAAGGTCCTGTTGCTTATCCACCTGTAAAAGAAATACATTCAGAACAGCATATTTTAACCCTGTGGACTTACTCTACCGTCACTGTTTCAAAACATTGTATTCGCAACATCTTGCTGCCTCTTCCAGTTTCTTTGTATTTTTCAACCTGTGAATAAATCTATTAGTTTTAGCCACCACATGTCGGTCTGACAGGGTGGTATTATTCTTTCATCTGAAGCACTCAAGAGAACATGGTGGACATCTCACACGGTCTCCAATGGTTAGTACCACAGTTAGAGGGTAATTGTTAATCCTGGGCATGTTATCTCAAACACAGGTGCAGGTTTTGGATCACTGAGACACGATCTGCTTATGAAAACATCTTTTTGCGAGAACACAATAGCCAAAAAAACTAACTTCTCCACGCAACCATCTAACTGTGGAATCATTCAGGCCTGAGGTTTGTGTGAATTAAGTTCCATTCTTTGGAATACTGTCTGAACTCAGCACTGGCAAACTGTGGTCAATTGTCACTAAAGACTTAATTTGCTTCCATGTCTGGAGAAAACAACTTTCACACAACTTATCGCTGTTTTGCTAGTGATAATCTGCACATCTCTGGGTAAATACAAATTGAACCTTTCACAACCAAACATAATGCGTAACGGTGCCTCCTCAATCTGTGCATCTCTCTGCATGAATGTGATGGAGAAGCAACAGATTTCCAGTCATTATTATAGTTTTTGCAACAGCACAGCCCTTAATTTTGTCTGTGATGCATCAGCTGAAATTTTTATTGATCTTTCAGAATCATAGAATTTCAGAACTCACTTTTGCATGAGCAGTCAATAGATTGCAATTACAAAATAGTTACATTGATCACTCTGTGTGTGAAGAAAAAGTTTCTTTTTTTTCTAGTTTGAACCCAATTTGCTCAGTCAAATTTTCTCCAGTCTTTCCCCATAACTCACTCCTCTGGTGCTAGGCATCAGTCTCTTAGCAATTCTTGCGCTGCCTTCAACAGAGCCAGACGCAATATCAAAGGCATGGTCTAACTAAAGCACTGCACAATTTAAACATGTTTTCCTCTGACTTGCCTGCAATTCTTTTTATTATATAGTACTGCATTCTATTCACTTTGTTTTCTGCTGCTCTGCAGTGATTGAACATGCTAAGTACCGCGTCAACCAATACAGGTAACATTTGGACCAGATAATAACCATCCCGAAGAAGAAAAAGCCCAGCTGTGTCCCCCTGACCTTCAACGGCACCAACATCACTGAGTACCCCACTATCAACATCTTGATTTGGATGGGGGGGGGTCACCATTGACCAGAAGCTTAACTGGACCAGCAATATCAACAACGTGGCTACAAGAATAGAGCAGAGGTTGTGTACTCTGACAACTCCTGACCCCTAAAAGCCTCTCCACTATCTAGGAGATGCAACTCAGAAGTGTGATGGAATGGTCACCGCTAACCTTGATGGGTGCAGCTACAACAACACTCAAGAGGCTTGATACCATCCATGATCAGCTACTGCTATTGGACTCAATATGCACCCCTCCATCACCAGCGCACTGTGGCTACAGTAAATACAACCTACAGGATGCACTGAGGCAATTCCCTAAGGTTACATTGACAGCACTTTCCTTCCCTGCAACCACTACTCCCAAGAAAGACAACAGCGGGAATATCATAAGTACAATATCACCTTCAAGTTCCTGTCCAAATCACAAAACATCCAGATTTGAACATTATTCAACATTCCTTCATCGGTGCTAGGCCAATAGCCTGGAATTCTCCACCTTCATGCTTTTTCATTTTCTCCAAGATCACTTGAAAGCTAGGCAGAGGTTGTAAATTATCTATTTCCTTTACTTTGGCAATTTATATTTAAATTTTTCATTTAGTTCTGTGTCTTGTTCACGATGTTTTACTCCATTATCAGTTACTTAATGTATCTTTTCTGTTCCGCTTTCACCTTTTCTTTTCATTCAATAGCTTGATGCCATGTATTGTTCTTATGTTTATGTTGATTTTAGGATTCATAATAATCCAGTATTGAATTAAAAAAGGAATAGCAACTAACTTTATTATAGTTGAAAACAACTTTACATTTGGGTGACATTCAGCAACTCATCCTTTGCTCACAACCTCACATCTTGTAGACTGTTCTGCTTCTCTAGTCTGCTTCTAACCAGTTGTGATTCTCTGAAACATTGAGGGAGCATCAATTCTCACACTCAAACTGAAACAATAGCACTGACTAATCATAAGGGAACATCTATAAATTCTCAGACTCAAACTGATATATCATTCAAGAAGCAGGGAGAATGTCCTTATTACAGATCAAAAATACTGCTCTGTTCCACATATTGATAGTTGCAACAAATCAGAAGTCGTAAAAGAATGTCCAGTGGCTGAGGCTGAAAAGTAAAGGACTCCCTAAAAGCATTTATCATAGAATCGTTACAGCACAGAAGGAAGCCATTCGGCCCACCTAGCCTATGCTGGCTCTTTGTAAGAGCAATCGAGTTAGTCCCATTCCCTTGCTCTTTCCATGTAGCCCTGCAAATTTTTTCTCTTCAAATATTTATCCAATTCCTTTTTGAAAGCCACGATTGAATCTGCATCCACCACCTTTTTAGGCAGCGCATTCCAGATCATAACTACTCGCTGCATAAAAAAGTTTTTCCTCACGTAGCCTTTGGTTCTTTTGCCAATCACCTTAAATCTGTGTTCTCTGGTTCTCGACCCTTCCGCCAAAGGAAACAGTTTCTCTTTATTTATTTTATCTAAACGCGTCATGATTATAAACACTTCTATCAAATTACATCTCAACCTTCTCTGCTCTAAGGAGAACAACCCCAGCTTCTCCACTCTATCCATGTAACTGAAGTCCCTCATCCCTGGAACCATTCTGGTAAATCTTTTCTGCACCCTCTCCAAGGCATTCACATCCTTCCTAAAGTGCGGTTCGCAGAATTGGACACAATACTCCTGTTGTGGCCGAACCAGTGTTTCATAAAGGTTCAACATAACTTCCCTGCTTTTGTACTCTATGGGCACTATTTTAAAATTGAAAAACGTGTGGGTTGGAGGTGGGGTGGCATTGAAGATCGCAACCATTTCAGACCCACCTCCAACCCACCTATTTCCGGTTTTCACAGGGGTGAGCAACTAACTTGGTCCCAGGTTGGTGACTAAAACCTTTCAAGGAGGCCAGGGGCATCCATTTTTACAGATTTTGCAATTTCAAACACTGGGAGCTGGGATTCCAGGGCCTTCTCCTTCACGCCACGTGAGAGGAGGCAAAAAGGCCTGAAACAACAGGTAGGTGCCTTTCTGGCACAGCTTGTAGGCCCGGAGGAGCAGCACTGCTTCCCTCAGGCCCAACAAACCTATCTGCAGCAACGCCCCAACGATTGCGGATCCCCTCCCAACCACCGACTCCCCCTCCAAGCGATCGTGGACCCCCCCGACCTATGACCCCCCCCACCAGGGTCGTGAACCTCCTGATCTCCCCCCCCCCCCCCCCCCCCCGATGATCACGGACCCCCACGATGACCCCCGATCCCTCCCCCCATGAGTGACTCCCCCTACCCGTGCCCATCGGTGCCCCCATGCCCATCGGTGTCCCATGCCCACCCATACCCACCAGTCCCCGTGCCCACAAATGCCCACCTATGCCCATCGGTGCCCTGTGCCCACCCATGCCCCCCCACCCATCCATACAATCAAGACTTATCTGAAGACTTACCTTTTCACGTCCTCTCCCTGGTTGCTGTCCCGTCCGACTGAGACCAACCTGTCAATTAAGCTGATCAGTCCGACGGCAAACCGAGAAGAAAAAAGATGTCCTTACGTCAAAATCGTAAGGATGGCTGGGAAACCCATACTTCCAGGTTCCCAGTCCACAATTTGACCACCCGCCACCCACTTCCTGGCTCGGGGTCAAAATCATACCGTATGCCTCTATTTATAAAGCCCAGGATCCCGCATGCTTTTTTAACTGCTTTCTCAACCTGTCCTGCCACCTTCAAAGATTTGTGCACATATACCCCCAGGTCTCTCTGTTCCTACACCCCCTTTAGAATTGTACCATTCTGTTTATATTGCCTCTCCTCGTTCTTCCTACCAAAATGTATCACTTTGCATTTCTCTGCATTAAATTTCATCTACCACGTGTCCGCCCATTCCACCAGCCTGGTCTATGTCCTCTTGAAGTCTATTACTCTCCTACTCACTGTTTACTACACTTCCAAGTTTTGTTTCATCTGCAAATTTTGAAATTGTGCCCTGTACACCCAAGTCCAAGTCATTAATATATATCAAAAAAAGGCAGTGGTCCTAGTACTGACCCCTGGAGAACACCACTGTAGTCAGTGTGAAAAACAACCGTTCACCACTACTCTCTGTTTCCAGTCAATTAGCCAATTTTGTATCCATGTTGCCACTGCCCTTTTTATTCCATGGACTTCAATTTTGCTGACAAGCCTCTTCTGTGGTACTTCATCAAATGCCTTTTGAAAATCCATATGGACATCAACCGCAAAACGTTGGTTAGCAAAAAGCAGCTGTCAGTTAGGCAAATTTGATTATGAAGTACATCTGGAGGTATTAGACTACAAATCAAACAAGTTGCACTGATATGATGGACTGACTGGCCTTTTCTCACTCTGGATTTTCTTGTGTTAATTTGTAACTCTAAACTCACTCCATAACAAATGATTAAACTGCAATTCTAAATGAAGGATCATTCCCAAAATGTTAACTTATCTTTCTCTATGAAACATTGACTGACCTGCTTTGATTAAAAAAAAAAATTCTGTTATTTTTTTAAACTAATAATGGCCCAGAAATTGCTCTGAGCGGCAAACCAACACTGCTCGCCGCTCCATCGATTTATACGAACCCACTAACTTACTACGCTCTTTACTGGGTGCAATTCCTCGAATAGGAAGTGGAGAAGAGCCCAGCGTTCGTTCCAGAGAAGCTAGGATCCATGGGAGAAGTGAGAGGATCGCTCTCCCCCCTCGAACAATCAGATTGCAGCATTTTTGACAGGCTGTGAAACTGTTTCTGCAAACTGGAACGTAAAATCCAGGAAGTGAAAGGTCCAACATTGAAATCATTGTAAAAACAGTTATTGGCAGCAAAAAAAGGAGGGTAAGAAATAATTGAATTAAATAAAAGAGCCAGAAGGGAAAAGTAGAATTTTTTAAAAAAACATTTTTTTAAAAGTTAATTTTTAGTTGTTTGGCAGTCATTAAGACTTACTATTAAAACTTAAATTAGACCTGGTATTTTAAGCGTACCTAATTTGTGGTGATATTAGTTACTTTCCAGCAGATGAACAAGTTTTTTTCAATGATTTCTCTGATTGCAGCATGCGATATCCCTTTAATTCGAAGCTGTCATATTGCCGGCGAACCAGGAGCAGCAAGTTCTGGATTTCCGCCTTCCACTGTGTATGTGCGAATGCCGGAACTTGCTCCTCGATTTCGCCACGAACAACGGTGAGCGCTGTTGAGCTCCCCGTTCTTCTTTAAGCAATTTCTGGACCAATGTTTTACAGACACAAATTCTCTCTAATCTTTTTTTAAAACTTATAAAACGTCCAGTGTGACAGCCAATTAACTCTGCAGAAAGATGTGGGCAGTATTAAAATCCCTTCCACATTATTAATAGTTCCCCCCCTTATGAGGAATAACATTGATTTGTTTTAAAATATCTTGTTCCACAGTTGTGGCATAAAAATACTCGGGGTAAGTGTCCCCAATATGTGTAGGCAGTGGGGAACCTTGTCCATTATATCGGTGCTCTAACAAAATTCCTGGCCATGCTATTCTAAGATTCCAACTAAATTGTATGTTTTCTTGATCTGATCTACAATCCCTGCCGTTTCTGTATCAAAGGAGCTTTACAAAAGATTCCCCCCATCAACTTTCGCAATTCTTTTTTTGCGGTGAAATTTGCCACGTGACACGAACATAGGTTTATTTTCAATGGTCTATCGCCTCTGTTAAGATAGTGAAGAAAGGAATTTAATACAGAAACATAAATGTGTTCATCCGCTTCATGAAGTTAAAATTATGTTGTAAACTCTTGTTGACTTTGATTCATTGCCACTACTCTTGCTGGATGCTCCAATACAGATCTCAGGCTAACTAGCTTAGAATTCCCAAGATCATACTTATGAACTTTTTTTAAAGGTTGGAATCATATTAAATATTTCCCTATCTTCTGATACCATGCTGTGTCAAAGGAGCATTGTAAAAATCGCAGCACTGCATTTCTGCATCTGCTCTCATTTATTTTAGTACTCTCAGATGTATTCAATACAGGCCTAGTACTTCAAGTATTCCAGTTTCTTAATGACTGTTTCATTGTTGACTGCTATTTTTTGCCATAATCTCTGATACAGTCTCATTTATTTGACTGTGGCTGACTGGGAATACTATTAACGTACATAGTGGATTGTGTTCTGAAAAAATAGCTTATAGTTCAGTCGTACAATTAGCCTCTTCTGCTATCTCTTCTCTCTTATTCTTAACAGGCCCCACTTGTTCCTTTGTGCTTGCTTAACCGAAGAATCTTTTAATTGTGTCTAACGTCCCTTAAAATTTGTTGGTGTTTTCATTTTCTTGCTTCCTTCCAGATTATTTATTCATATAACTCACAAGTGTTTGCGAGCCATTATCTCTCCTCATGTGTAAGGACAATTGCCAGATCCAGTTATTTTGATGCAGGAATCTACGAGGAAAGCAGATATCAGTAAAGCATGTGGTATGGAAAAACTCAGAAGTAGTAAACGTCTACAAGTCATTTGAAATTTTCTAGCAACTCAACAAAAGGAGGGAAAAAAATAGTTGTGGCTTTGGTGAGTTTTTTTGGGAGCGCCATGAACACTGGACCTGTACCTAATGTCTGGAAGGCAGCAAATCACACATGAACCTGGAACTTACTGACCAGTTACACTAATATCTATTATTGTAAAAATGACTGAGAGCATTATATGGGATATTGATCTGTCCCCAGACCATTGGTGCTGAGGCCAATTACATCACTCTCACCACATACCCAGCGAAAATGAGCCAACTCAACACAATACTGGTGATGTTTTCACCCACTGAATGATTAGGCAAATCCATCACCTACAATATTTGATGTTTTTCTAGACTTAAAAAATGTAAGAAGTGAACCACTAGATGGCTTTGAAGTGGAGGAGTATAAATAGAAGGAAAGTTCTGAATCTCCACTTGATGGGCGTAGAGGCAGCAGAACTGAATGAATTGACACAGGTGCTGACTTCATCAAACTCCGGAGCTCCTTGCTTAAACCGAAACTGAGATTAGCTTTCTACCACATATCTTTTCACACCGATAAAGCACCGGTCTCTAATTTCAAAGCAGCATCTACATGAGGGTTTGTTGAATGCCAAATTATGCATATTCGTACTGTAATTTAATACATTTCAGATCCAAGGTGGACATGGGTTGTGGGCAGCACAGCCAGAAAAGGGGTGCACAGGAGTCATCTCATTCCCTTCCAGTGGTGTTTTAGGATTGGTCTCTTTTTCTGTACAGCTATGGACATGTGTTCTTACTGGCTATCATCCTTCCCGCCCTGTGAGGATTTGAGAGAGATAACCAGTTGTATAGGTGTCCAGAAACAGATCCAGATGCTAATAATTACATTTCTGGAGATGATGTTCTCAATAACCTGCAAAATCTTGTGGCAGCCTCACCATTATCAACATTGACAAAAAGTATTTATTTTCTCACTGTTGCAGGGCTCTATCACCCAGATATTTAAATTAATTACAAGCAATTCATTTTATTTTAGTCCGATTTCTGCATTATATAGGATGCATTTCATTTCTGGGAGTATCCTGATGGAAACTTCTGTTTCATGTAACAACCTATGGTTCAGTGTGTGCCAGATCTAAGAGCACGAGTCAGAACAGTAAACTGACTCTGTTTATGGTCAGATCTTTTCTAGGGGTGTTTTTAATCAGAAGAAAACATTTCTTTGATGCCTGAACACGTGTGGTACTTTTACAGGAAGCAGTTTTGTAAAGTTAAAGTTTAAATTGTAGTATTCTGTGCTCATTATTGTTATTTATTTTTCTCTCCCTTTTGGTCCTCTTTAATCACACTCCCAGGCTGTGAGAGTGGGCGAGCAATTTTCTCCCAGATCTCAGTCAACCTAGCTTTTAATCCAATCAGTAGAAAAATCTAGAGCAATGACCCAGATAAAATCTAACTCCAGTTTTCCTTGATTTTTGATTGCTCAATCTTCGATTGTTTTATTTAGTTGTCTCTGTCATTTAATAGTCCAGCTGAAGAAGCAAGACTCATGAATGGTTCTGATGAAAGATCCCACTTAAAATTTAACCTTTGCCTTTCAGATGTTGACTAAAACTGCTGTGTGTTTCGAGCATTTTCTCTCTTTGTTTTTGTGTCATTTTATTTTGGTTTTTTTTAAGCTGCATCGTTCCTCATACATCACCGACTCACGCTGACAGCCAGTCTGCCACTTTACAGTGGGCACAGCTGGCGATCGGGTCAGATAAAACTCCAGGGCAACTGGTGCTGTGCTTTTCTCTGTGCCTCAGCTGACAAGAGGTTGGGATGAGATGGGCAGCTACCCTCCACGGTGAATACTAACCGGAGGCTCTGCGAGAATCAACAAAACTCACTGCACATTTTATAAAGTAATATTTTACTTAATATTTCTTTGACTATCACCAAGATAAATGAGGTTGTGGGGTTTTAGCCGATTGTAAAATTATGAGTTCATCTCTGCTGAGATTCATCTCCATGACTATAGGTAGACAATGCAAATGCCCACGTACAGAGTTTCAGTCTTTTGTACGACATTCTTCATTTTCTTTTTCTAATTGTATTCTTTGTGAAATTTGCTGTCATTAAAGCAAGGGATGTTAGTACTGGGAATGGAACATTCCTGGCACATAGTGTTGGTATTAAGCATTCCCAGGCCAGGTGTAGTGTGTTACATTCACACTCTACTCTGCTCAACAATGTGCCTCAGCAGTTTCGCCACACCAGCCATCCTGTGGCCTTTCTGAGTGAGATTGCCAGAACATAAGAACATAAGAATTCGGAGCAGGAGTAGGCCATTCGGCCCCTCGAACCTGCTCCGCCATTCAATCAGATCATGGCTGATCTTCGACCTCAACTCCACTTTCCTGCCCGATCCCCATAGAGTCCAAAAATCTTTCAATCTCAGCCTTGAATATACTCAACAACTGAGCATCCACAGCCCTCTGGGGTAGAGAATTTCAAAGATTCACCACCTTCTGAGTGAAGAAATCTCTCCTCATCTCAGTCCCAAATGTCCGAACCCTCATCCTGAGACTATGCCCCCTAGTTCTAGACTCTCCAGCCGGAGAAACAGCGTTAGCATCTACCCTGTCAAGCCCTCTACGAATTCAATGAGGTCACTTCTCATTCTTCTAAACTCCAGAGAATATAGGCCCATTCTACTCAATTTTGCGAGTTTAGTGATAGATCCCTCTTCACTAAACCACACGTAAAAACAACTAATGAACAAGCCTATAAAGACCAGTACCCAGGAGAAATCACCTTTACTACGTAACATTTGTGGAGCCATTGGAAGATCCAGCAGGCATGTGATCTACTGGGCTTGAGTGCCATGTTGGGTGGAATTCTCGGGGTAGCCTGGGAATGCCTCCAGACATGCATCCAATCTGCATAGTCATGGGGGCCAGTGGGTGGGGTGGGGTGGGGTGGAGGTGGAATACTTGGCCGCTCGCCCCCTTGGCATTTCTGAAAGAGGGAAAATGGGGTGGAAATCCAGCAGATCAGGATTCTGCCCAAAATGCTTGTGCCCCATAGGAGAAATGGCAACTTTATGCTCTCCCCCAGCCCACGCTGTTTATTTGAACCAGGCAGGATTGCTGGAAGACCATGTTAAGCATGCTAATTAATGCAGCATTTTGAAAGATGAAAATATATTTCCTGTCAAGTGTCAAACCAAGTAGGCTATTATGATGAGGGAGTCTGGCAATTACAAACTATTATCCCAGTGTAACCAAGATGTGAAGACTAACATAATGGCCCAGAAATTACTCACCTCCGGACACTGTTCATCAATGAACATAAGAAATAAGAACATAAGCAATAGGAGTAGGCCATACGGCCCCTCGAGCCTGCTCCACCATTCAATCGGATCATGGCTGATCTTCAACCTCAACTCCACTTTCCTGCCCGATCCCCATATCCCTTGATTCGCCGAGAGTCCAAAAATGTATCGATCTCAGCTTTGAATATATTCAATGACTCAGCATCTACAGCCCTCTCGGGTAGAGAATTCCAAAGATTCACAACCCTCTGAGTGAAGAAATGCCTCCCCGTCTCAGTCTTAAATGGCCGACCCCTTATCCTGCGACTTTGCCCTCTAGTTCTATACTGTCCAGCTAGGGGAAACAACCTCTCAGCCTCTATCCTGTCAAGACCCCACAGAATCTTATATGTTTCAATGAGAACCCCTTTAATTCTTCTAAACTCCAGAGAGTATTGG
The DNA here is from genome assembly GCF_035084215.1 of Heptranchias perlo. Lineage (NCBI taxonomy): Eukaryota > Metazoa > Chordata > Chondrichthyes > Hexanchiformes > Hexanchidae > Heptranchias > Heptranchias perlo. Next base: position 33,499,502 of record NC_090348.1, on the reverse strand, counting down.
CCCAATCTACGCAACTACTCAATGGCGTCCTCTCTCTCCGGCGACAAAGACAGGGAGCAAGTTTGCGAATGCGCACATGCGCACTAAAACACGGAAATTGCAAACTTGCTCCCATTGTTTTGCCGGTGGTTTGACAGATCCGAATTAAAGGGCCACCTACACTGCAATCAATAAAATCATCAAACATTCAGAAACTTACCATTCTGCCCAGCTGGAACAAAGATATTTATGCCACCAAAAATTACGCTGGAAAATACTACTTTTTAAAAGTGCGATGACTGTTAATGACTGCGAAACAACAAAAAACTAAATTTTAAATATGTGGAATGTCATATTACTCTTATTTTAATATTTTTGATCATTAAAAAAAATTAAACATTTTTTTAAAAAGTTTTAAAATTTACTTCTAACTTCTGTAAGTTTCATTAAATTAAATCATTTGCTTGGCTTTTTCTAATAAGATATGTTAAATTTTTATTTAAACTAACATACAGAAGTTAACTGTAAAGGAATGATTTCTAGTTGCTATCTTGTGGGCGTGACTTCTCTTCTTGACAGATTCTGTGGGCGTGGCTTCCAGTCCCACAGTCTCTATTGATACGAAGGAACCTGTGCTGAATTCACAGCGGTGAACTTTAAAAAAAATTGAAGAGGGAGCAACTGGACGTCAGAGACCACGAGGTAAGTATTTTCATAGTATTTGTCCACAGGACCACACGTGTCAAAGCATTGAACTTTTTCCTGCACTACATCCATGTTCATGGAGCTGTGCGCCTGGCATTGACTAGTGCCTCCCACTGCCTCTTGAGCATATGTCTGGAAGGCCTCTTGCCCCCCACCCCACTGCGGATATTGGATGCCCCTCCTTCTGTTCACCTCTTTCACCAAGGCCTCTAGTGCATCAGCAGAGAACTGTGACCACTCAGGGAGTGTCAGAGAAACCTAGTGGGTGTGCGTTTAGTTCCTAGTTTGGGTATAAAACTGTATAACCTGGTGCAAACTGCATGTCTATATCTAACCAGACGTATAAGCTATATGTATATGATCTAACGGCGTGAATAAAGCGAATTGAGAGTTAAGAGAGAATTGACTCTTCTCTTTGTACTAAGCCAATAACTGTAACCGGTGACCACCGGTCAACAGAACCTTGGTGCATGCACTCTCGTAAGCCTGGTACAAACTCAGATGGACAGAGTGATGAGGTCTGGCATGCAGATTGGAGGATGTGGGATTTAGTAGTGCGCAACCTTTATTCAATGTTTTAACATAACTCAACAGTTTGTAAACATAGCGATGGGACCTGCATCCGTGTTTTACGTGTGCGATGTCTGATCTCGATTCAGACTCCGTGCGGACCCGTATCTTATTTTTTGTAAATAAGTGGTGCAGCCTGCCTTTAAGAGGTGCGAGCAAGTCACGCGATATTTGACCCCCTCCCCCGCTGGTAAGAAGTGCGAACCTGGTGCAAGGCCTGATTGCTGCACTTTGATGAGGTAAGTGACCAGGCAGCATGAATGACTTGTGCTGCCTGCATCAGAACTACTGGGCGCGGGTTAATCACGCACCGCGATGCCCGCACCCGGATTCAGGCCTTATTCGATTTAACCCCACCATTTCTAAAACACTTGCATGACCCACCCAGGGTCTCACTCACCATAAAGGAGAAACATCAATCAGCATCAACAATTCACGCACTCATGTGTTTTCACGCCATTCTCTTCTTCCCTCACCTCTATTGCAAAGGAGCTCCCTTTTATATCATACAGGAAGCAGAGGGTAGAAGTTCATTCCTTGAAAAATTTTATTTATTGATTTATTTATTTAAAAAATTCTCTCCACATCACTCCCTATTCCCGAAAGAAAGAAAGATGGACTTGCATTTATATGACATCTTTCATGAGCTCAGGACATCCCAAAGTGCTTTACAGCCAATGAAGTACTTTTGAAGTGTTGTCACTGTTGTAATGTAGGAAACGCAGCAGCCAATTTGTGCACAGGAAGAGCCCACAATCAGCAATGAAATAATGACTAGATATCTACTTTAGTGATGTTGGTTGAGGGATAAATATTGACCAGGACATCAAGGAGATCTCCCATGCTCTTCTTCGAATAGTGTCATGGGATCTTTTATGTCCACATGAGAGCGCCCTGCTCCCTTGAAAGCTCTTTTCCTACACAAAAATGGTGCTTCCCTTTTTGAGTGTGAGCGACTGCTGCAGGCACTCAGTCAGAAAGCCATTACCCTCACTCATATTGTTAGGTCAAAAAGTTGCACTTAAACAACAGAAAGGCTTTAAGCAACTCATGAGCCCCCTCACCATTGGCTGCTGCTGCTTTAATCCTCAAAAAGGTCACCTCTCATTCTGAAAAGCTTACACATTTCTCCAGTCTTTGCTCATAAATCAGTCTCCTAATGCTAGGTTATGTTACTAGCAATCCAGAGGTCTGGACAAAATCCCACCATGGCAGTTCGAGAATTTGAACTCTATTTAAAAAAAACTGGAAACGTAAAGCGGATTATCAGTAAAAGTAAACTTGAAGCTGTCGGATTGTCATAAAAACCCAACTGGTTCACTAAGGTCCTTTAGAGAAGGAAACCTGCCATCCTTACCTGGCCTGGCCTATATGTGACTCCAGTCCCACACCAACGTGGTTGACCCTCAACTGCCTTCTGAAGTGGCCTTCAGGGGGGCCATAAATGCCAGACTTGCCAGCGACGCCCCAATCCCAAGAGTGAATTAAAAAAGAGATGGATCTCATGGACCTTCTCTGCATTGCACCCCAGAGCTGAAATGTTTACCTTGTGTCTCGGTGATCATAACTCAATATAGTACTCCACGTGTGGTCTAACCAGAAGACTACAGGACCTAGCTTATGCAATGGGCAGTGCTGCAAGGCTTTCATGAGTGAGGGAGGTAGGGTTGGTGAGGTACCACTGCCACGCACAAGCCATAATGTACTGCTATGTACAGTCTGCATCTAGGACATGACAACCAGATAAAAATTGGATTTCCTCCAGCTATCCCATCCCAATTTAGTTTGAGTAGTGTTGGAAAAGGCTGAAAAATTGGGTGGCAAGGCCTACCACAGTCTTCCCTGCCACCTCAATTTTCCTCCCCCTGCCACTGGCCACCTCTTTCCTGCTTATCACATGTAAATGCCACAGGGGACTTGAAAACGCCTGCTTTCTGCCACTCATCCCACTGACTCCCGGGACTGCCAGGAAAGGGATGGCGGTAATCCCTAAGGCAGCGATGGAAGGCCCGCTGAAGCCTCTATGGAGGGAGAGGGACTAGTGGGCACCTCTCTTTCCCCTCAAGCCTCAATGACTCACTTTGGCATAATCCGATGCCCCCCCCCTCCCAAAAAAACACCTCCTCAATCTTCAGGGTTCTTCTGCCCCCTTTAAGTGGCCTCCTCTTCTTCAGGTGATGCAAGTGGTCTCACTGTGCCACACCACCCGAATGTTTCAGCCTTGCAGGTGACAGGCATCCCACCGAGATACTTAATGACCCCCCAATCGAGAAAGATGGGCTATGGTCATGGCGGGGTACGTGTGGAGGTCGGAAGTCCCACACTGCCATAATATCGCCAATGGGAGGATAATCCAGCCTTATGCTCTTCTGCACTGCTAACCATTACTAGCTTTTAGTGGGACGATTATAAAATACATACATAAAATGAGCTTCTCGACCGTTTCCTTTTAAATCGGCCATACCCTGTTCCTTCTTCAGGATTACTGACCAGTTAACTCACCATATTAGACTAATAGTGTTTTGTATCCACAGATATAAATCAACTAATTTACGGATTGTTACACCCAATAAATTAGATTTTAATTAACAGGAAATGTCATTTCCTGTGGAATCATTAATCTAGGTGACAGTAATGCATTATTAAATGTTCCCAAACATATTTTAAGCAATCTATTTGCATATTCATTAATACTTGAGTAAAAATGTTTATTTGCTGTTGGAATAATTACAAGTGAACCTTAATATAAGGAACTAATTACAACCATTTCAAATTGAAGTTTCCCTGAATCTGTTGAAATTCCATTGTAGTCAGTTGAGGAGCGGAAACCCAAGAGTTGTAATAATTGGGTTTTGACCCTGCTTAAATATTGTCAATAAAACCTCAAATCATACAAACACCCTTGTGATATGCTAAAAGCTTTGTGACCTCTAACCCAAAATGTTTTATTTATGGAAGGGCAGCCAATCATACCTTTGTTTCATGGATTGACTGATACTGAATACTAAATATCAGAATACTTACTGATTTGCTTTCTTTTCATATGCAGTAATTTTTTTCTTTTTCCAATCTGCTTCTTTTCCTCCCCTCCGCTCTTGAAAAGCACTGATGGATGTTGGGTAACAATTCTATGGGTGCCAGCTGCTTTCTGGTAGCTTACCTCAGTGCCTGTTATTCATGTGTGTGCCTTGACAGTAAATGGAGGTGGGCTATTCACCTGTAAGAGGCATCACATGAGCCTAATCCTGACGTTCACACACTCATTTGCCTCGCACAAGCCAGTGGCTAGCAAACAGGAGTCGAGACGCTGACTATTCTTTCCCCTACCTGACCCGAAGATGCTAATACCGATTATAGCACCTCTGCTGCTGCCCTGGCTAAGGTCAGCTAATTCGACACAGACTGCGGGCCAAACCTGGAACTTTGTTAGGCCATATTACCACATTGGGCTGTGCATTTAATGACTAGAGAAACATAAAATGAAGAGCACCCTTCCCTGCCAGTGGAGATATGAGCAATATGGAATGCTGCAATGTTTCAAATTGTAGTGTTCATATTTACAATTGTTGCCAGGCCAAGTATGACCACTGAATTTGTTTTCCTGCCCTGATCTCCTTTGTGGGAAACAGAGAACAATCTTTTTACCAGGCTAAGTTAGATTTTGATGTTGATCCTCCTGACTAGATGTAGCTCAAACTTGGTTTATGTCTCATCTGGATGATGGTAGCACTGACAAAGCAATAATCTATTGGGTCATCACCCTAGGTTATGAGCTCAAATCTTGGAGTTGGGCTTGAATCCACAACTAGAGGTGAGAGTGCTATCAACTGAGCAATGCTGACAAATTGTCCACAATTAGGCTTGGGTTAATACTAGAAAAGTATTCTCAAATACACCCAGATGTAACTTTGACCCACACTACTTTAAACTTTGCGATGACCAAAAAATCAAGATGACTCAAACTGATACCCATGGTAGAATATTGAAGTGTCTGATTGTGGCAAACTGATCACATAGCTGCTTTATAAAATTACACTGCACATTAAAATTATACTGTGCTTTCAAAAAGACAGTTACATCCTACTTTAATCGTAGATAAGCAGAAATGTTACTTCCCATTATACTGAGAGTGTGCCTGAGCAATTGTAAATGAGTGAATGTAATAGCAATTTATAGAAATTCACAGTATGAGGGGTTATAACAGCACAGCTCTGAAGAAAATAAATCAAAATGGCATCTCCCTTTTAGGGCAGAAGCTGAGAGTTTTGTATAGTCCTGATTTCGACATTAGCAAACATATTAGAGCTAACTCCAGATAAATGCATACTTTATCCAAGAGTAGTACTGATTCACACATAGAAATTTAATGTAAAAAAAATGGGCCTTTTGAACAGAGTTCTCAAGCTGGGCAAAAATAAATTCAGTACATAATCCTGATGTAAGCGTAAAATGCTCTTCAATTTTTTTTGTTTTGTCAACAGTTATTATAGTCAATCAACTGTGAAATGTTATTTGGAGTTAGTGGTGCACTTTTTCTGTAATATGCATGCTCTCTTTAAGTGGCTTCCATTATTTTTGTTTAGGCTGAATTTCTGAGTTAATAATTAAATGTTTAATAATTTGCAAATTGAATTTTATGGCACTTCTAATCCAAGCATAACATTTCTTGGCAAGCTATTTAAGTAGCTTATCAACACTCAACTGTATTATAATGGTAAATGACCTTTCAGTTAATCTATAATTATAAATAGGGTGGTGATGCTCTTTAAGAGATAAGCCGTAGGAATTATTTTTACTATGATTCTCTGAGTAACATGCTGTGAGGGAATACAATGTGTTATTATTTACATGCAACACAGTGTTTTAATCAAAAGATGAAGTTCCAGATTGGCCAAGTGTATGGATTTTAATTAAAAGCTTAATTGAGAGTATTAAGGTGCATGTATATAGTTTCTCCATGTTCTTATTTAATAACAGTGTGTGTTTGTGTGTGTGTGTGTTCATCTGTGAGAAAGTCATTGAGACAGTTTCATTGCCACTTACAGGTATTTGCATTTTTTTCCCCTATACCTTAAACAGATTGAAACAGTAATTTTACTGTTTACTACGTATTTTTGAACTGCAACAATTCCAGCAGAAGTTCAAGTACAACACAGACTGGTACAAAAGTGGCAAATTTATTGGGCAGCACACAATCTAATTATCTACATAGGTTAAACACTGTTACTTGAATTTAATCAAGTGATGCAGATTAGATGCAAATATACTAGTTAAAAAAAAATACTTACCTCCAGGGGCAGAAATGTTTTAATGTGAATATTGTGTATATTGCTTTTTCCTTGTTATCCATCCTAAGAAAGGTAACAGCTAGGTACTGACTTGGGTTTCATATAGAAGGGTGATTTAGTGGTTCCGTTCTCCCGGTGGTGAGGCCGTGCTTGCAGGGAGTGTGGGTCGGGGATAGGGCTGTAATATGTAGCTCTGATTTCCTGACCCTGTACTCTCTGTGCATATTGCTGTCACCGGGAGCATGGAATCACCCCTATAATATTTGTATGTTTTTTCCTTGAAGTGCTCAACTCTCATATTCTATGATATATTCAAAATCCTTGGTCTGCTTTGTTGGTCTAGGTATTTCTTACACATTGCACCTCTGTCAAATGTCCACTCTTTAGTAAATGAAATATATCTTTTCACAAGGCGAGGCAATGACTCACATCAAGCCATTGCTGCCTGATTTTGCAAATATAAAGAACAAAGCTATCTATTGATCTCAAAATGTTTGGCTTTGAGGCAGAAAGAAAAGGTTTTCTCCTTGATTAGCATTATAGGTGCAAAGAATGTGCCAGCTGAAGAGTTTTGTTAACTTTAGAAGTATAATATCCAAGAAAAGCCCTGCAGCAAGAAGTCATTAGTGGAATCCAAAAAGATTTTCCCTTGGCTGCTTTTTAAAAATTCATTCATGGGATGTGGGCGTCGCTGGCAAGGCCAGCATTTATTGCCCATCCCTAATTGTCCTTGAGAATTATAAACAATTTTACAACACCAAGTTATAGTCCAACGATTTTATTTGAAATTTACAAGCTTTCGGAGGCTTCCTCCTTCCTCAGGTAAATGTCAGGAACTCCTCAAAGCCTACGCATTTATAAATCACAGAACAATACATAGTGATTACAGATAGTCATTGCAACTGCCCGTTGCCAAGGCAATCACCGTGTTCAGACAGAGAGGTGTTACCTACAGAGCCCCCGAATATACATTCAACAAAAAAAACAAACAAACAAACAGGAAAAAAAAACAGAGAGAGAGAGGCAAAAACATCCGGAAGGCAGAGAAAGCCAGCAAATGACCCGTTATATTAAAAACAGATAGCTTTTGTTCGCTGGCGGGCTTACGTGTAGCGTGACATGAACCCAAGATCCCGGTTGAGGCCGTCCTCATGGGTGCGGAACTTGGCTATCAATTTCTGCTCGACTATTTTGCATTGTCGTGTGTCTCGAAGGCCGCCTTGGAGTACGCTTACCCAAAGGTCGGTGGCTGAATGTCCCTGACTGCTAAAGTGTTCCCCGACTGGGAGGGAACCCTCCTGTCTGGCAATTGTTGCGCGGTGTCCGTTCATCCGTTGTCGCAGTGTCTGCATGGTCTCGCCAATGTACCATGCTCTGGGGCATCCTTTCCTGCAACGTATGAGGTAGACAACGTTGGCCGAGTCGCAGGAGTATGAACCATGCACCTGGTGGGTGGTGTCCTCTCGTGTGATGGTGGTATCTGTGTCGATGATCTGGCATGTCTTACAGAGGTTACCGTGGCAGGGTTGTGTGGTGTCGTGGACGCTGTTCTCCTGAAAGCTGGGTAATTTGCTGCGAACGATAGTCTGTTTGAGGTTGGGTGGCTGTTTAAAGGCGAGTAGTGGAGGTGTGGGGATGGCCTTAGCGAGGTGCTCGTCGTCATTGATGACATGTTGAAGACTGCGGAGAACATGGCGTAGTTTCTTCGCTCCGGGGAAGTACTGGACGACGAAGGGTACTCTGATGGTTGCGTCCCGTGTTAGTCTTCTGAGGAGGTCTATGCGATTTTTCGCTGTGGCCCGCCGGAACTGTCGATCAATGAGTCGAGCTTCATATCCCGTTCTTACTAGGGCGTCTTTCAGCGTCTGTAGGTGTCCATCGCGTTCCTCCTCGTCTGAGCAGACCCTGTGTATTCGCAGGGCCTGTCCATAGGGGATGGCCTCTTTGACGTGGTTAGGGTGGAAGCTGGAAAAGTGGAGCATCGTGAGGTTGTCCGTGGGCTTGCAGTAGAGTGAGGTGCTGAGGTGCCCGTCTATGATGGAGATTCGTGTGTCCAAGAAAGAAACTGATTCTGAGGAGTAGTCCATGGTGAGCTTGATGGTGGGATGGAACTTATTGATGTTATCGTGTAGTCTCTTTAGTGATTCCTCGCCGTGGGTCCATAGAAAGAAAATGTCGTCGATATATCTGGTGTATAGCATTGGTTGGAGGTCCTGTGCAGTGAAGAAGTCCTGCTCGAACTTGTGCATGAAAATGTTGGCGTATTGGGGTTTCTTGAGAAGGTGGTGGTGAGCCGTCTTCTTGAACCGCTGCAGTCCGTGTGGCAAAGGTTCTCCCACAGTGCTGTTAGGTAGGGAGTTCCAGGATTTTGACCCAGCGACGATGAAGGAACAGCGATATTTTTCCAAGTCAGGATGGTGTGTGACTTGGAGGGGAACGTGCAGGTGGTGTTGTTCCCATGTGCCTGCTGCCCTTGTCCTTCTAGGTGGTAGAGGTCGCAGGTTTGGGAGGTGCTGTCGAAGAAGCCTTGGTAAGTTGCTGCAGTGCATCATGTAGATGGTACACACTGCAGCCACAGTGCACCGGTGGTGAAGGGAGTGAATGTTTAGGGTGGTGGATGGGGTGCCAATCATGCGGGCTGCTTTGTCCTGGATGGTGTCGAGCTTCTTGAGTGTTGTTGGAGCTGCACTCATCCAGGCAAGTGGAGAGTATTCCATCATACTCCTGACTTGTGCCTTGTAGATGGTGAAAAGGCTTTGAAGAGTCAGGAGGTGAGTCACTCGCCACAGATTACCCAGCCTCTGACTTGCTCTTGTAACCACAGTATTTATGTGGCTGATCCAGTTAAGTTTCTGGTCAATGGTGACCCCCAGGATGTTGATGGTGGGGGATTCAGCGATGGTAATGCCGTTGAATGTCAAGGGGAGGTGGTTAGACTGTCTCTTGTTGAAGATGGTCATTGCCTGGCACTTGTCTGGTGTGAATGTTACTTACATAACTAAAGAAAAATTGTCATACTCTAACCAAAGCAACAACATTCCAACCTCTTTGCATGGTGACTGCCATGAGAATCTTTGAATGTCACATCGTTAACTGTAAATTAAACGTTGAGATTCTTTTTTCTTGGCCCATTTGAGCTTTAAAGGCAGAGATTCTTGTCTTCCAAACAACTTTCTCTGCCAGAATAAGGAATCTCTTAGATTTTATGCTGTAAAATATATTCACTGCCGCAACATTTGTATTATGACAGTGCATCCCTTGGCATAGATCTACTCAGAGAAATATATCTAAGTTATAGAAAAAAACAGGGTTGTGCTTGTCCAGTGCCTCATCACATCTCAAAAATATCTCAAAACAATTCACATACAATGTGAATTTGGCATGCAGTGACTGTTGTTTTGTGTGCGAACATGGTAAATTTGTGAGCACAGCAAGATCCCTCAAGCAGTTTAACAACTCATCCAAAAGCTGACACCTTTGACAATGCAGCACTCCCTTAGTACTTCTATGAAACGTCAGTCTAAATTATGTGCTCAAGTTCTGGAGTGGGGTTTGAACCCATAGCCTACTGATTCAGAGAGAGTGTTGCCAACTGAGTATTCATGTCCTGAAGAACAAATTTTTGGGTTCTCTGTATCAAATATAGAAAGTATTGAGATGGGAATTGAGAGCAAGCTACCCCTAATTTTGGGTTCGCTCAGAATATTTTTCCCCTGATAAGGCTTCTCACATATTTTGGCAGTTCCTTGAACTTGGATGACTAAACTGTGAGTTCAATGCCTTCACAATAAACTCCACCAATACTATCTAGTGATCATAACTTTTCCTGCTCCTTTCCCTCCCCCAATTAGAACATTCATCATTACTCATTCCAGTTATTAGTTCAACCAAGACAAATGGAAATCATTCCAATTGTGGCAGGTGGGATAATGGAACTAGAACCTATGACCATCTGGTCGGAAGCAAATGTTGTAACTATTAGGTGAATGTACTGCCTCATTCACTTCAGTTGTAGGAATTGTTTATTTTGTCACTTGGGGCCTTTATCCAAAAGCTGTTAAACAAAATTAGGGATAGTTTGTTCTCACTTCCCACCTCAATACTTCCTATATTTGATACAGAGAAGAATGATGAAATATTAAAATACTGACAAAGAAATCTAAATTATAACTAAATTTTGTAGCTGCAGGCTGTCACTAACGCTGATGAGGCTGCGTGACAGATATTGTTATATTTTGATCCGTTCTGAAACATTCACTTTGGCCTCGATTTTAATTGTTAAAATGGAGCGGGGGAATTATCCACTCTTTTCCCACCCCAATCTGGTCAACTGCAATTTTAAATTGCAGGTGGCAAGGACACCCTTGCCAACGTGGAGATCTTTAAATATGCAGGTCAGGCTCCGATGACATAATCGGGGTCCGATCTGCCATTTTAACCTGCCAGGAACAGCAGCCAGGAGAGGCCCAGCCAGGTAAGTTTCTAATTTTTTTTTAGTATCCGTGCGGGCGAGAGGAGCAGGAGTGATCCCCCAGGCCTCACCGTCCCTGCCCCGGGCTTCCCCTCCCCACCTTGACGGGGATTCCCTGCCGATGGACTTCTCTTGTGCCGGAGATCATTCCTGCGGGTTCCTGGCGGCAACCTCCTGCCTCCCAAATTCCAGCTCCTGCCCGCTGGCCAGGCAGTGATTCCTGCTGGGTTCGGACTTGCATACATATGTGTGGCTCGGGAAGCTAAAATCTCTTTGGGCCTCAGCATGCAAGCTTGTCGCTCGCCCTGACATCCCCAACCCCTGTTAAGACGCCGTTATTTTTCCAGCAAGATCCGGCCCATGAGGACATTGGACATACACTTATTAGAAAACAAATGCTGGCAACATTTCCCACTATAAATTTGAGGTGCCATTTCTCAAAGGGACAGCTGCAAAAAAAATGTGACAGGCATGGTAAGGCTGACTGACGACGGTTGTTCTAGCAGGGACGAGGGCATTGAGGCAGTGGTAAGCGTCAGTGCCTATTTTCCCACTCTTTTTGTAATTTGGGGCCTTTATCCATTCTTCCCCGTATCAAATATAGGAAGTAATGAGGTGGGAAGTGAGAGCAATCTATCTCTAATTTTATTTAACAGCTTTTGGATAAAGTTACCAAGTGAGGGGATGCAACAAAGGTTCACTAGATTTATTCCTGGGATGAGAGGGTTGTCCTATGAGGAGAGATTGAGTAGAATGGGCCTATACTCTATGATTCTATTCTCTGGAATTTAGAAGAATCAGAGGTGATCTAATCGAAACATATAAAATTCTTAGAGGGCTTGACAGAGTAGATGTTGAGAGGTTGTTTCCCCTGGCTGGAGAATCTGGAACTAGGGGTCATAGTCTCAAGATAAGAGGTTGGACATTTAGGACTGAGATGAGGAAAAATTTCTTCACTCAGAGGGTTGTGAATCTTTGGAATTCTCTGCCCCAGAGGGCTGTGGATGCTCAGTCGTTGAGTATATTCAAGACTGAGATCGATAGATTTTTGGACACTAAGGGAATCAAGGGATATGGGGATAGGGCGGGAAAGTGGAGTTGAGGTAGAAGATCAGCCATGATCTTATTGAATGACAGAGCAGGCTCGAGGGGCCATATGGCCTCCTCCTGCTCCTGGTTCTTAGCTTATGTTCTTATGACCCTGCCTGATTTGGGACCAAGCCCTGGAGTATAAAATGTGAGGCAGGACTTGAAATTGGAAGGATCTTTTTCTTTCCTGACAAGTTTATGGATATGTGGAATAGAAACATTAGGATTAGGCTGGATAGCTCTTTTTTGGCCGGCACAGACACGATGGGCTGAATGGCCTCCTTTTGTGCCGTAAATTTCTATGAATCTATGATTTCCCGATAAAGCGGTAAACATTGTGCCAATTAACACCTTTTTAAAAAAAAGAGTGGGATAATTATCTGCTTAGGAATTAAATGAGTTCGGTTAAGACATAGCTCCAAAAATCTGCAGGAGGAGGGGGTGGGGGGATGGATAAACTGGTGTAAGTGTTAGGGAGCACTCACCTGCAGCCTTCGGGATCAAACTATTAAGCAGCGATCAACACTACTTCATACAGGGAAAATCCTACCTGACCAACCTCCTTAATTTCTTTCAGAAAATGACAGCACAAGTTGACTGTGCTGAACGTTACAAAATTGTGTACATAGACTTGCAAAGGCATTTGATGAAGTTGCTGCATTTGCCAATATTACAACAGTGACTACACTTTAAAAGTACTTCATTGGCTGTGAAACACTTTGAGATGTCCCGAGAACATGAACGTTCTTTCTTTTTCTTTCCTTCCTAATAGCCATATTTCCTCTGCATATCATCCATTTTTTAGGCACTATTTGGACACTAAAGCCTGGAATCACCCCCAATATTATGACTGCAGCCTAAACGATGATTTGCATGGGTTTAGCATTATATCTTTGCTTTTGTATTCTATGCCCATATTTATAAAACTTAGCACCCCTATACTTTTTATTAAGCTTTAAATAAGTTGTCCTCCCATTTTCTTAAATTTGTATGTCTGAACCCCTAAGTCTCTCTTTACTCCTCTACTCCTTTTAAAGTTTTATCATATAGTGAGTCAGAAACAAACTTTCTGGGCAAAGTTCAAATGCACTGCAACCAAATTATTGCTTTGTTTCATGTGTGAGTGATGGCACTGTGTTTTTCCCATGGTGCTTCCCCTTAGTGCTGGTGTATTATGTGCACTGTTTAACTTCTAACCTGTGATTTCTTCTAAGTGGCTGTCTGTGAAGGCATGTGTGCTGGCTAGCTGCAGGGTTTTAGTGACAGCTGATTGAAATTCAGATTGGCCTGGATCTCCTTGTGCTGATTTCCATTATGGCCCTTCAACTGATTCATCCATGTGTGTTGCCACTCCGACTGGCTGCACCTGCCTACCTTCTGTCACTTGTGCAGTGATGTTGAGTAGACTAGAGGTATCATCACCCTGACAGACAGTACATTTGTTGATGTCTACTCCAGGCATTGTCCTGTTGCTGGGCCCTCCCTCAGCACGTTCACTTAGCTGCATAGGTGCAGGTCTATGGCAGCAATGAGGTCTTTGAAGCCCTTCCTCAAGGTTCTCTCAATCTGTTCCCCCAAGATATTGAGGTTGGACAAGAATGCATTGGAGACCAAGGCCACTGGAGCAGCTATCTGAACATTTGCTAGGGATACACAGCTAGACTTAGTACCACTTGGGACTTTGCTGCAGATGTCTTTGGAATTGCTATGTACTCCATGGTGGGCTGCTGTGAGATGGACTGCTGCATCACGGACAGCTGCGACATGGACAGCTGTGCAGATGATCTTTCATTGATGACTGCACAGATGCCATTAGTGCACTGTTCCACACTCTTTACGAAGTATTTTGCATGGACTCAAGGGACTCTTGTAGGTGACCCTGCTCAGTCAGTAGTCTCCTCTTATAAATATGAGAACAGATCTATGAGGCACTGCAGTAGTAGAAAGAATCATGCTGATCCTTGGGCAGCAGATGCTTGCTCCTCAACTGCTACCATCACTTGCTCCTTTTCACCATGAGCTATGAATCCCATGCACAAATGCAGCGATTTAAATGGCAGCTCATGCTATTTAAATGCTGCTCAATAGCTATGGATGCTCCACTGGCAAGCTTGTCTTGTGGGGGGAATTTGCACAATTTACACATGACAGGAAAAAAACCCAACGCTATTGGGTTAATGGGCGATCGAATATTCTTCCAGGGTACCATCACTAAGGCACCAATAAATCCCAATTAGAGTAGCTAGAGCAATTTCCAGGCTTGTAACATTATGCTGTCGAGCATTTTACACAATTTAAATAAAAGCACTGAAATTTGACTTGTACAAAAAAATGCATTGTATTGTAATGATACAAATAATAATGTTCCTGGCTCACTTTAGCATATGTTGGTTTAACATTCCCACTAAGATCGATGTATCAGTTGATATTTCTTCTATAATACTTGAACTATTAGTGATGTTATAAATGTCCAAATGATCAACTATATCAACATAATGGTTTGTTCAACATTTTCAACAGCTATGTCTTATAATCTTAATGGCAACATGTCATTTCCAGTACTTCTGCATTTCCTGTACTGTAATTTCAAACCATCAAGTCTCTGTTTGACAAAGTACCAAATTTACGACACTGATTTCCTTTCTGATTGATTATTACAAGAAGCGAATGTGACATTGTATTAAACTACATATCTTTTATATTCACAATGAGTTGTCTCAGCATCTGCATCAATGTAGCCATTCAGCTTGTCTCTCATTCAAACACATGAGCACACATGACTATTATAGGCCTCATTGCTTAAAGGATGAAGCATAATGTTCACGAGGGCAATACCCAGTAAATGATTTGAATGAAAAATAAAACACTAAATTGCTTTTATGGCGTCCAATATTATTTGTCCAAATGCTCATTGGGTGTGATTAATCACCTGTCTGGTATGGATACAGATTTTAATACCACATTGGTGAAGACATGCATCATCTGACATACAATTGTAAAATGGCAATTTGAAAAAGCTTTGCATCATTCAGCTGTTTTCAGAGAGACAATTTTGAGAGATGTCATCTTGAATGCTGAAAGTTTTAAGATGTTATAGCAAATTGAATTAACAATATTGTCAAGTATTTTGCTTTTCAACACAACGTCCAATTAATAAATTACCATTGTGTGTGAATTTTACATCCTTTCACTATGACTTTCAATTAACCTTTAGACTGTGAGCAGGTCTAGAAAATTGCTGTTTGTCTGGGCCAACTGGTTTTGTAAGTTTCCAGCTCATGCGGTAACACTGAAAATAACAGCGTTATAGTGATAAAGCTGCTCAAATATCAGGAATAGCTTCATGATGTAACCTGTCCACCTATGCGTTAAAACCCAGAAGTGTCACTGCTGACAAGTAATTTGGGCAGCAACCCACGTGGCTCAATGTTGTTAAAAGAGTAAACGCATCTGTAGCACTTCAAATGTTAATGATAATTTGGAGGACATGGCGGGGGAAGGTTGTGCCATGGACTCGTGTCTTAAGTTTACTTACTTATTTCCCTTCCAGCTGCTGTTGTCTCTTTTCTGGAATTGATAACGCATTTTAGATTATAAAATCCTTTTATACCTCATGGCATGAAAAACGGCACTTTAATATCCTGTGGAACTATTATGCCATTTTGCATTATATAGGCAGCGATGCAATCGGAGTGAATAATAAGCAGTTTGGGATTTCAATGAGTTTGCACAGTTTGACAGATTCTGCTAGTAATGAACTATATAAACAGAAATTTGTGTAATCTCTGTGGACACATATACAAGCAGAGACCAAATGAAATAACTGCAACTCAATCACATCTGGTATTGTGGAGCTTTTGTGTGTCAAAGTGTCAACTCCTGTATACGTACACCAGAAACTGAAAAGTTGTGTGCTCAGCAAAGCAGAACGATCCAATAAATGAGATCAGGACAAGCTGTGGTGGCGATGGAGGAGGGTGGATTTGTTTAACATTACAAACAGGTGTAGTCAAGTAAATGGCATTTTACATATAAATGTGTCTGTCTCCTCCACAAATGTCATACAGCATCTATGTTAAACATATAGAAGTATCATCATTTTGATGGTGCATATTTTAGCATTATAATGTCACAAAGTAGAAATCAAACCAATAGATGATAACTGTGCTAAAATGTACGACTTTCAACCAAGCAAGCTGAGTGAATGGAGAAGTGCAGCACAGTGTTAGGACACTTAAGATTCCACACATGGTGACATGCCAGCCTTGGCTATGTTAACAGTGATAGGTACTGTTGACCGGAGGTCACCGGTTATGGTTACTGGCTTAGTACAAAGAGAAGAAGAGTCAATTCTCTCTTAACTCTCAATTCACTTTATTCACGCCGTTAGATCACATGTCTGGTTAGATATAGGCATGAAGTTTACACCAGGTTATACAGTTTTATACCCAAACTAAGATCTAAACGCACACCCACTAGGTTTCTCTGACACTCCCTGAGTGGTCACAGAATATAAAGGATAATACCCGAAAAGGAGAGCTAATGCTGGCCAGGCGTTCCGTTCTCTCTCTCTCTTGACGTAGTCTCCCTGACGTAGGGTCTTCTACTTCCACGATGGTTAGTCTCCGGAGTCTTCGCTCTGGCTCCACACCCCAGATCCTTCATTCTTATTCCAAATCTTATCTCTTCAAGCTGTGCTGTCTCTCTCCCTTTGGTTTAGGCTTGCTCGCTTTTGCCTGTGTCTTCTCCTCATTGGCTCTGTCCCAAGGACTTCGGTCGCATTACCTCATTACTCCTTTTCTAAATAAGGAGTTGTGTCTTATCACATCTCCTTTGTCTTTCAAACCGGTTCCAGCCAGCTCAGGCCAGCGACTGAACTCAGGTTACTTTAGTTCAAAAGTTGTTCTTGCCTGTGTATCAGCAGCTGACGTCTCAAGTTACTTTCTGTAGCCCTTGGCCAACAGTACAGAGCAGGGACCAGGCACTTCCTTTTGGGGATGAGTGAAAATTTTACTCCAGGGAATTCTCATACACCTTCCAATGATACAGGCAGAACTGGCAGAAGTCTTGAAGCAGGTTGGCTGCCTACTTTATCTGGTGGAGAATAAAATGTGACAAGAGTAGCTTTAGTCTTCAGCCTGGGGGCTAAATTTGAGCTGATGTCAGATAAGTGGCTTCAAAAATGCCAACCTTTGAGTGACTTCATAGAAATAACATTGGATACACTTTGCTACTAATTGAAGAGAGTTGGAAATATAACATTTGGTCCTTATTGAGATGTTAAACAAAGGCCCTGTCTGCCCTCTCAGGCGGATGTAAAAGAGCCCATGACACTATTTCAAAGAAGAACAGGGGAGTTATCCCCGGTGTCCTGGCCAATATTTATTCTTCAACCAACATCACTTAAACAGATTATCTAGTCATTATCTCATTACTGTTGGGATCTTGCTGTGTGCAAATTATCTGCCACATTTCCTACATTACAACAGTGACTACAATTCAAAAGTACCTCATTAACTGTAAAGTGCTTTGGGATGTCCTGAGGTCATGAAAGGCACTATATAAATGCAAGTCTTTCTTTCTTTATTATTGATATATTCTTGGTCGAAAACTGCAATACTGCTCCCCAAATTTGTAACCACACCAGGAGCTATTTTTACAAAGACTTACTGTGTTGTGATAAATGACAGTCCATGCATTCAGGTTACTTAGTGGTATGAACAGCAGTTCAGAATACCAATGTATTCACAATAGTAAGGAATTACATCAGTGAACTAAAAATACTAATTGAGCTAAAATAGTTGGGTAAATCCAATTAATTGAACTCAAAATATTCTAAATCTTAAAATAACACACTGCACCGGTTTCCCATGTTGCATTTGGAGTAGGCTTTATTTCCTGATAGATGGAAGCTTCTGAATTGGATTGGATTAATGCATTATGCTGAATCAACACATATTGAAGTATATGTATTCTTACGTGAATGAAATGATCTTTATGTTGGAACTAGCACATTAATGTCAGCAGGACCCACAATATTAAAGAACATCACATCTGACAGAACATTGCAGAAACTGAAGTATGCAGGAGACAAACATAGACTAGAATTGAAGTGGGTTTGAAAAACTGACCTAAAGAAATAAAGAAGACACTAAAGATGATTTCAAAGATCAGAGATATATTACTGATAAAGTAAGTTTCCACTTATACTTTAAAACCAATATATCCATCCATCCATGTATTTGCTTCCACCACCATCTCATGTGTTATTTGTATATAGTAACTATTTTCTTAAATAAAAAGCATGGTTTCTGTGATATACTTGGGATACCACAATACTGTTCAGCACTGGAATAATATTTTCAATAGTAAGAACGACAAAAGAAAAAAGTACAGTATTATCGACGTGTAATATTTTAACACAATCTATTCACCCCAAAATGCCACCCTGATTAGCAGGCAGCTTAACCATAGGAGAACCAGATGCTGACCCCAGAATCCCTGCAGAAGTGCCCTTTAACTGTCGTTACCATCGCCAGCAATGATCACATTGATAAGCCAGCAGTAAGTATCTCATTCCTGCTCATTGAAGCAGTAAATTTTAATAATTGCAACTAACAGCTGATTGCTTGTTTGATTTCCTGCTAGGGAATCATTTAGGATGCTGTGTATCTAAGTATGCAGGTGGTGAGTGCATAAACATCTAAAGTGCCTTAACATCCCAGAGTTTGAAAATTGACCTATTCTTTTCTGATGAAGCAATGGAGTGTGAAAATAGGAGAAAATAAATGAAATGATGATTTTATATGATATTATTACCTTGCACTGGTAAGAGTAACACATCACTCAGAGCTGATACTTTTAGTGCTTATCTTTGCAATCATGAGAACACAAATCTTCTGTCAATAGTGTTAGGTGGCAAGCTATTATCCAGTTTTCATAACTCCCAGCAATGAAACTGGTCTCTTGCTATTATGAAGGATGAAACCTGCTATCTTATGATTACAGGCCACAATATTATCCTCTAGGCTAACATCCAGAAAATGCTTTGACATCAGTTTCTGCACAGCAGCAGAATACGGTGCCCGTTACCTTTTACTGGTCAGTGATTTTTCATCAGAATATATATAGGTCAAAGCATTTAAAAAAAATGTTTCCTGGAAAAGTAGGAGTATGATATCCATTTATTTTTTATTTAAAATTACTTACTTCAGGTGTACAAATACACTGTCCAGATCTTTCCTTTACTCAGTGCTGGTTAGAATAGTTCAGTTGTGCTGCTCTTGCTAAAATGCATCCGGGGTCTTTTGAGTGGTGATTCTAGTTAATAGTTTGGAAATTCTCTGCTTTGCTGTTTTCTATTCTAATTACTTTCTACCGATGTGCATAAAACTCGCATCACTGCTTACTGTTAAACAGGAAGGCATTTTAAAAAGAGAGAAGGGGATTGTGTTTCTTTTTCTCGCAGTTTAGATTCTCTACAGTTTTTGCAAAATAAATACAAAAGGTTTGTTCTGAGTTTGCATTTGTGTTATTCATGCTGCAAATAGGCACGTACTCAACTCCTAGAAAAGATCCTATAAAACATCAGGAGATCCATTGGCCAATATTATCCTCCTTTAGAAACAGTTTCTAAAATTCATCTATTCTGTTCCTATCACCTGTCAATCAAATTGGTGTTTGCATCTGGGATTCCTCCTGTTGGATTTCCAACCCACAAACTTTATAAACAGTTTCACACTTATGATGAACTAAATAACTAGTTGAGAAATGTTAATATTTAGAAATCCAATGGTTTACTCACTAAAGTGTTTTGAAATCAAAGTGCTGTTAGAAAATTTTTGCACACCCCAGTTTTCAAATTAATTTTTTTAAAATGTGGCCTCTCCCCACCTCCCAGAAGCAGCTACTTCCGCAGGACTTTCTAGCATCATAGAGCTGGTGGGCACCCTAGATGCAACTTTAGAGGTGCTGGCTTGTGCCATTGGCATGGAAAGTACTGATGTCCCCTTGAATCTGTGAAATTTGATAGGATGGAGAGATGCATCTTCCCCCCGACCCACCCATGGATTGTCAGCCTTACTTTACAAGAAGTAAAACGTATGTGTCAAAGACAAAGAATGAGTGAATAAATCGAGAGATAAAAGCAAAAATAAGGCTTAGGAAAGAGATACATGATAAATAAAGAGATAATATAGAAAAAAAGTATGAGTAATATAGAAGAGAAGCTAAAAGAAAGATTAGAGAGAGCAAGAGGGAGTATGAAAGAAGACTGGCGGTCAACATAAAGGAAAATATCAGAGGCTTGTATAAGCACATAACAAATAAAAGAATAATCACAGGCAGGAAGGGGCTATTTGGAGATGAAGAGAGCCATCTTGTACATAAGAGTGAGAAAATTACAGAGATGCTTAATAAATATTTTGGCTCAATTTTTACAGAGATAGATGAAAGTGGAACTGTAGGAGTGTCTGAGGAAGTTGTGGAAAAGCCACTACTGGAGATAAATATTCAAAGGGCACTGTATTAGAAGAAGTTAATGGGACTAAAAGTAGAAATGTCACCAGGCCCAGATCTTAAACATCCCAAAATACTGAAGAAGGTTGAAGAGATAGCAAAGACACTAATCATAATTTTACAAAAATCTTTAAAAACAGCAACTGGAGAGTGACAAAGGTTATACCCACACCCTGTTCAAGAAAGGGAAAAGGGATAAGCCTGAAAACTAAAAGCCAGTCATTCTTATCTTGGTTAGAGTAAACCTCTAGAGTTCAGAACAAGGAAATAAATGAATGAACACAGAGATCCATGACTTATCAGGAACAATTGTAAACAATTTTACAACACCAAGTTCTCGTCCAACAAATTTATTTTAAATTCCACAAGCTTTCGGAGGCTTCCTCCTTCCTCACGTGAACGGTGTGGAAAATTTCCACAACGTTCACCTGAGGAAGGAGGAAGCCTCCGAAAGCTTGTGGAATTTAAAATAAATTTGTTGGACTATAACTTGGTGTTGTAAAATTGTTTACAATTGTCAACCCCAGTCAATCACCGGCATCTCCACATCATGGTTATCAGGAACAGTCAACGTGAATTTGTAACAGCCAGGCCATGTTTGACTAACTGAAATTTTTGAAGAAATGCGACAACGAGGACATAAGAACATAAGAAATAGGAGCAGGAGTAGGCCATAAGGCCCCTTGAGCCTGCTCTGCTATTCAATAAGGTCATGGTTGATCTTCGACCTCAACTCTACTTTCCCGCCCCATCCCCATATCCCTTGATTCCCTTAGAGTCCAAAAATCTATCGATCTCAGTCTTTGGATATATTCAATGACTGAGCATCCTCAGCCCTCTGGGGTAGAGAGTTCCAAAGATTCACAAACCTCTGAGTGAAGAAATTTTCCTCATCTCAGTCCTAAATGGCCAATTCGTTATCCTGAGACTATGCCCCCTAGTTCTAGACTCTCCAGCCAGGGGAAACAGCCTCTCAGCATCTACTCTGTCAAGCCATCTCAGAATCTTATATGTTTCAATGACATTACCTCTCATTCTTCTAAACTCCAGAGAGTATAGGCCCATTCTACTCAATCTTTCCTCACAGGACGACCCTCTCATCCCAGGAATCAATCTAGTGAAACTTCATTCCACCGCCTCTAAGGCAAGTATATCCTTCCTTAGGTAAGGAGACTAAAACTGTACACAGTACTCCAGGTGTGGTTGATTTTTATATATGGATTTTCAGAAGACATTTGGTAAGGAGCCACATAAGATGTAAGTTCTGAAAATTAAGGCAATTGGTATTGAAGGAAATGCACACATTTGGATAGAAAAATAGTCAGGGAACAATAAGTAAGGTAAATGGTTGTTGTTTAAATTGGTGGGATCTGGGTAGTGGTGTGCCCCAAGCATCTGTGCTAGATCACTTTTGTTTTCCATTTATGTAAATCACTTGTATATAAACATAAAAGGAATGATATTGAAGTTTGTTGATGGTCCCAAATTGAGGGACATGTCAAATTGTGAGGAAGTATACAGATGATTGCAGGATGACATAAACAAGTTAGTGGAGTGGCAAATAGGGGGACAGATGCAGTTCAATGGAGAGAAATAGTAGTACATTTTGGTAAAAAGAACAGTGAAAGGAAGTATATATTAAATGGTAAGATCTCTAACAGAATGGAGGAACAGAGAGATCCAGGGTGCAGGTACATACAATTTTCAAGGTGGGTGTACAGGTAGTAAAGGCCGTAAAAAAGATAACTTGGATTTTGCATTTTATGCTTAATGGCATTGAATGTAAAAGTAAGTAAGTGATGTTGCATTTGTACAAGTTATCAGATAGACCACAGCTGAAATATTGCATGCAGCTCTGGGCACCCCTTAAAGGAATGATATAGAGTACAGCAAAGATTCACTAGAACGATACTTGGAATAAGAAATTATAGTTATGAAGACAAGCTTAAAAATTGGTGCTTTTTTCACTGAAACAGAGAAGGTTAAGGGGGGAGGGGGAATCTAGATGTTTTCAAAATTATTTAGTATTTTGAGAGTCAATGGTGAAAGATTGTTGATTGGTTAGTTGGTAACATGGGGGCATAGACTAACAATTATCAATAGAAGAAAAATGGGGAGTTTTTCAAGCTGAGAGTTATTGGAGCAGTGACTATTGAGGCAGAGATTGCAACATAATTTAAAATGGAATTGGATAAAGAATAATATAAAAAAGATACAGAGAAAAAGAGCAGGCAAATGTGATCGCAGTAGATAGCTCCAGTTGAAAAGCTAGTACCAGCACAGGTACAGTGACGGAGTGGCCCTTTCTATGATTCTATTACATCTAGGAATCCATTATTTCTTTAGAATAAGGACTCCCTTTCCCACCTTTCAACATAAAAATATTTTTTTCAAATATTCCTGCTATAATTGAAGGTTTGCTGCCAGAATAAAATCTGTGGGAACATTAGCCTCAAATTCAAATGTGCTATGGTTCAGGGGTCAGTGAAGCCTGAGCCTTTAATACCCATGTTGTATTCAGCAACCAGTGCACCATGAATCCCTGCCATGAGATTTGCAGAAGTGGATTTACTGAGGCAGGAGCTAGTTATGCTGGTCCCATTCATCTGCTATCTACAAAAATCCTTTGTGGATTTTCACTGAAGGCTTACTGTCAATTTACTTTTTCTTCTAAATTAAGCTGACTGGACAGCAAAAGGCAGAATAAGTTTAGAAGGTGGTTTATCAACAAAATGTTATGCCAGTGCTACGCCATCACTTTGTAGTGGTCTTGCTGACACAGTGGAAGTGTCTATACTAGGGTTTCAGTACCACAAGTGCAGCACTAAAAGTTATGGAATGAGTAATGAGATGGAATTTTGCATCTTTAGAAAACTTTAGCATTATATCCCCAATTTCCTGTACCTAAACATTCACCTAGGTAATAACTGACAACACTGAGACATTAAACACATTTCTATTTTGCTCCTAGTGATACTTTTAATCTTTTTATAGGCCTGGAATCCATTTCGGCCCGATGACTTTAATTTGCTTTCAATGCAAAAGATTTTAAATGTTCAAGTATCAAAATAAAGAGGCGTACAAGAAGATAAAGTGTCACAAAGAGCAAAATGGGAACTGGTTTCATTTCCCAGTGGTCTCTGTAGCTACCTGGATGTAGAATTGGGACAAGAAAATATTTCAATGACAATCGCCACTAACTAAACAGGGTTCAGTAAAGTTATTAGATGCCAGGTCGGCCTCGAGATGCCCTTTCAGGGGTTACAATAAAGATTTTAGGAAGGTTAAACATTCCAATGTTGGATATGTCACAAGCCAGCTATAGTACATCTCCCTTTTCAGCACTATTGCAATGTAATCTAACTGCAGTCTCAGAGGAATATCCTTCATTGTGCTTGTGACACATTTCTATTCACCAACTGTATCCTTTTTGACCTTTTTGTCAGACAGCTGACTTTGGGTCACATTTGAGGGATGTTTGGTACTATGGACATACAGCCTCTGGGAGCTATTTAAACTGTCAAAATAAATTTCTCTTAGGACTATTTGCTATCAAAGAGAGAGATCTCATCATATGACCTATCTGAGCTGGTTTAACCCACTGTTAAAGGTTAGCACGTTGCCAGTAATCTTCCAAGTGTGCACTGGTGGTGGGGAACCTCTCCTGTCACCAGCACACGTCAAAGAATCATGGGCATATGATCGGAAAGTGTGTACATGGAGAATTACTCCCATTATGCTAATGATTGCCAGAATTGATCAACATTTTCAATTCAAACTTCAAAATGGAGTTGGGCAATTTTGTTTGATAATGAAACACATTTTTAATTTATTGCACGCAAATGATTTTGCATTTTCTTTAGGCTGTTGGGACTTTAGAAGGGTGCTGGGAAATATTGAGAAAAGTGTTTACAAACTTTTTTTATTTGATTGCAGACACATGATGCAATGGCACACACTGCATCAGCTGCATTATTGGATCTCTCGTCCAATTGTACTGCTACTTAAAGTCTTGCACCCTCCCTTAGGCTTTCACATCCTTCCTAAAGTGCGGTGCCCAGAATTGCACACAATACCCCAGCTGTGGCCAAACCAGTGTTTTGTAAAGGTTCAATATAACTTCCTTGCTTTTGTACTCTATGGGCTCAATTGTAAAAGGCCGGCAGGAAGAGTCCGGGATGGGGGTGGGGATGTAGGGTGGGGGTGGTGATTTGCAGGCGCCAAACCCAGAAGGGAAGTAGATGCTGCAATCACAACCCTAATGAGGCCAATTAAAGCCTCTTCTGGGTTTCACGCCCGGCAGCCAGCCTGATTGACAGGCTGGCAACTGACAGGAGCTGCACATTCGAGGCGGGGTGGGGGGGGCGCAGAAAGAGAGAGACCCCATTGGTCATTGGGAGAGAGATTGGGTGGGGTGGGGGAGAGAAAGATCAGAGAGGGAGGGAGACAAAGATCGGAGGGGGGGTGCAGGTGACATCAGACATCGGAGGGACGGGGGTGCAGGTGACATTGTTTCACCAGGCGTGAATCGGAAGGTGTGGGAAAGCCTCCCAGTAAGGTCAAAACCGTTTTAATTGTCCAAAAGGCAAAAAATAAACTACCTTAAGTACCTCAAAGAGGTACATTTGCTGGTTTAAATATCGTCCCGCCGGCAAACTTCTGGGTTCAGGAACGGCACACGCACCCAGATGAATCTGGGTTGTACACGTTCTTCAGTGGGTTGGAGCCGGGAATCCTGCCCGCTCCAGAAGATGCCGACTTCCTTTGCCCCCAATGCACCTGGATTTCGGAGCCCTGTGCCTCTATTTATAAAGCCCAGGATCCCGTATGCTTTTTTAACCGCTTTCTCAACCTGTCCTGCCACCTTCAAAGATTTGTGCACATACACCCCCAGATCTCTCTGTACCTGTACCCCTTTTAGAGTTGTACCATTTAGTTTATATTACCTCTCCTCATTCTTCCTGCCAAAACGTATCACTTCACACTTCTCTGCGTTAAATTTCAGCTGCCATGTGTCCGCCCATTCCACTAGCCTATCTAAGTCCTCTTGAAGTCTATCACTATCCTCCTCACTGCTTACTACACTTCCAAGTTTTGTGTAAAGTGCAAATTTTGAAATTGTGCCCTGTACAGCCAAGTCTAAGTCATTAATACATATCAAAAAAAAAATCAGTGGTCCTAGTACCAACCCTTAGGGAACACCGCTGTATACCTTCCTCCAGTCCGAAAAACAACCGTTCTCTGTTTCCCGTCACTTAGCCAATTTTGTATCCATTTTCCCACTGCCCCTTTTATTCCATGGGCTTCAATTTTGCTGACCAGCCTATTATGTGGCACTTTATCAAATGCCTTTTGAAAGCCCACATACATAACATCAACTGCATTGCCCTCACCAGCCCTCTCTATTACCTCATCAAAAACTCAATCAAGTTAGTTAAACAATGATCTTCCTTCAACAAATCCGTGCTGGCTTTCCTTTATTAATCCACACTTGTCCAAGTGATTATTAATTTTGTCCCAGATTAATGTTTCTAAAAGCTTCCCCACCACCAAGGTTAAACTGACTGGCCTGTAGTTGCCGGGTTTATCCTTTTTAGAACAAGGGTGTAACATTTGCAATTGTCCAGTCCTCTGGCACCACCTCCATATCTAAGGAGGATTGGAAGATTATGACCAGCACCTCTGCAATTTCCACCTTTCCTTCCCTCAGCAACCTAGGATGTATCCCATCCAGACCGGGTGACTTATCTACTCTAAGTGCAGCCAGCCTTACTAGTACCTTCGCTTTATCAATTTTCAGCCCATCCAGTATCTCAACCACCTCCTCTTTTACTGAGACTTTGGCAGCATCTTCTTCCTTGGTAAAGACAGATGCAAAGTGCTCATTTAGTACCTCGGCCATGCCCTCTGCCTCCATGTGTAGATTTCCTTTTTGGTCCCTAATCAGCCCCACCCCTCCTCTTACTATCCATTTACCATTTATATGCCAATAGAAGACTTTTGGATTCTCTTTTATGTTAACCACCAGTTTATTCTCATACTCTCTCTTGCCCCTCTTATTTCCTTTTTCACTTCTCCTCTGTACTTTCTATATTCAGCCTGGTTCTCACTTGTATTATCAACCTGACATCTGTCATACGCCCTCCTTTTCTGCTTCATCTTACTCTCAATGTCTTTCGTCATCCATGGAGCTCTGGCTTTGGTTGCCCTACCTTTCCCCCTCGTGGGAATGTACTTAAACTGTACCTGAACCATCTCCTCTTTAGAGGTCGCCCAATGCTTGATTACAGTTTTGCCTGCCAATCTTTGATTCCAATTTACTCGGGCCAGATCCGTTCTCAACCCACTGAAATTGGCCCTCCTCCAATTAAGTATTTTTACTGTAGATTGCTCCTTGTCCTTTTCATTAATCTAATTAATCTAAACCTTATGATACTATCACGGTTCCCTAAATGTTCCCCCACTGACACTTGCTCCACTTGACCCACTTCATTCCCCTGAACTACATCCAGCAATGCCTCCTTCCTCGTTGGGCCGGAAACATATACGGATCAAGAAAGTTCCCTTGAACATACTTCAGAAATTTCTCCCCCTCTTTGCCCTTTACACTATTACTATCCCAGTCTATGTAGTTGAAGTCCCCCATTATTACTACTTTATAGTTCTTGCACCTCTCTGTAATTTCTCTGCAAATTTGCTCCTCTATATCCTTCCCACTAGTTGGTGGCCTATAGAATACACCCAGTAGTGTAATGGCGCCTCTATTGTTTTTTAACTCTAACCAAATAGATTCTCTCTTTCACCCCTCAAGGACATCTTCTCTCTCCAGCACTGCAATATTCTCCTTAATCAATACTGTCATGCCCTCCTTTATTTTCCCTTCCCTATCTTTCCTGAACACCTTCCAGGAATATTTAGTACCCAATCCTGCCCTTTTTTGAACCAGGTCTCCGTTATCGCCACTACATCATATTCCCATGTGGCTATATACGTCTGCAGCTCACCAACCTTATGCATTGTGCGTTTACACGCATGCACTCTAAACCTCTCAGATCTTCTTGTATTCTCTCTTAGTCTGACCCCACCTAATACTGTACTATTTCTTACGCTAGTGCTATTTGTCTCTCCCAATCCTTGGTGCACCTTGTTTCTCCTTTCAAATGCTACATCCTGGTGCCCATCCCCCTGCCAAATTAGTTTTAAACCCTCCCCCACAGCACTAGTGAACCTCCCCACGAGGACTTTGCTCCCAGCTCTGATGAGGTGCAACCCGTCTGTCTTGAACAGGCCCCTCCTGCCCCAGAACTGGTCCCAATGCCCCAAGAATCGGAAGCCCTCCCTCTTGTACCATGTCTCTAGCCACGCATTAACCTGCCCTTATCTTCTTATTTCTGTACTCACTATTGGTCACAGAAATGCCTGTCTGTTCCCCTGACTATCGAATCCCCTATGACTACTGCATTTCTACTCGTGACTGTGCCCCCCTCCTTTGCCCCACGGTGCCATTCACAGGACTGCACTCCTTCGAGATGTCGTCACCCTCACTGGCATTTAATGCTGAATTCTGGTTTGAGAGTGCCACGCACCCAGAAGATTCCTGCATTGCCTGCCCTTTCTTACCCCTTCGAATGGCTCCCCACTTGCTATCCTGAACTCTCTGTGGCTGCGGGGTGACCACCTCCTGGAAAGTACGATCCAGGAAACCTTCAGCCTCCGTTACGCTCTGCAGTTCAGACACTTGCAAACCAGAAAATGTTATTTGTTGCATCAAGATGCTTGCTCCCCAACAGTTTGAAGAAAAAATATTTTATCTTTTTCTTTTAAATGATGCCAGAGTTCAAGATCTGCGATGTCATGACATCATCATTTACTTTCGAAATTATAATTTAATATAAATGTATTATAAATGTCTTTCATTTTTTACAAGATGTTATAGCACCTCCATTCACATAAAGATTAGCAAAACAACAGCCAAAAGTTCTGTTGTGTTTAATTTTGATCACAGGAGTCATGGAGAATATATGGTAAAAAATATGATTTTAAACTTGTACAATTCTAACCTTGTATAATTGCTCATCTATGAGTTCTATTGCATTTAGTTATACGCTGATGCTTTAAACCTAAATATCTTCAAACTTCAAATGTACCAGTCTCACTTAATGTTAGCTATTATTAACACAACTGGAGATGGGCATGGAGAGAGAGGTTACCAGGAGGTGAATCTCTATTAGGCATGGATAACAGGGATCCCCATTGTATTGTCTAGCACCGAAGAAGCCATGGTAATAACAACAATATCATGCATTTATATAGCGCCTTTAACATAGTAAAACGTCCCAAGGCGCTTCACAGGAGCGTTATCAAACAAAATTTGACACCAAGCCACATAAGGAGATATTAGGACAGGTGACTAAAAGCTTGGTCAAAGAGATAGGTTTCTAGGAGCATCTTAAAGGAGGAGAGAGAGTTAGAGAGGTCTAGAGAGTAAATTTCAGAGCTTAGGGCCTAGGCAAGGTGGAGCGATTAAAATTGATGATGCGCTAGAGGCCAGAATTGGAGGAGTGTAGAAATTTTGGAGGGTTGTAGGGCTGGAGGAGGTTACAGAGATAGGGAGGGGTGAAGCCATGGAGGGATTTGAAAACAAGGATGAGAATTTTAAAATCGAGGCGTTGCCGGATTGGGAGCCAATGTAGGTCAGCGAGCACAGGGGTGATGGGTGAACGGGGCTTGGTGCGAATTAGGATACGGGCAGCAGAGTTTTGGATCTGCTCAAGTTTATGGAGGGTGGAAGATGGCAGGCTGGCCAGGAAAGCATTGGAATAGTCAAGTCTAGAGGTAACAAAGGCATGGATGAGGGTTTCGACATCAGATGAGCTGAGGCGGGGTGGAGATGGGCGATGTTTCAGAGGTGGAAGTAGGCAGCCTTGGTGATGGTGCGGATATGTGGTCGGGAGCTCATCTCAGAGCCAAATAGGACGCCAAGGTTGCAAATGGTCTGGTTCAACCTCAGATAGTGGCCAGGGAGAGGGATGGAGTTGTGGCTAGGGAACAAAGTTTGTGACGGGGACCGAAGACAATGGCTTTGGTCTTCCCAATATTTAGTTAGAGGAAATTTCTGCTCATCCAGTAGTGGATGTCGGAAAAGCAGCATAACAAATCAGCGACAGTGGAGGGGTTGAGAGAGGTAATGGTGAGGTAGAGCTGGGTGTCATCAGCGTACATGTGGAGCCTGACATCATGTAATAGTGTCAGACGTGGTTCAGTGGTAGCATTCTTACCTCAGAGACCTAAGCACAGAATCTAGGCTGATACTTCAGTGCAGTACTGAGGGAGCGCTGCACTGTTAGTGGTGCCATCTTTCAGATGAGAAGTTAAATCAAGATCCTGGCTATCCTCCCAGGAGGAATTAAAAGATCCCATGGCATTTTTCAAAGAAGAATAGGACGTTCTCATGGCCAACATCTATCCTTCAACTAACACCACCAAAACAGATTATTTGGTCATTTATCTCATTGCTGTTTGCGGGACCATGCAAATTGGCTGCTGTGTTTACCCACACTCAAGTGACCACACTTCAAAAGCACTTTATTGGCTGTGAAGTGCTTTGAGATGGATGTCATGAAAGATGCTACATAAATGCAAGTGTTTTCTTTCCAACAGTGGCTGTTTCCAACAAGTGCTGCCCAGTTCCTGTAGGCTTCTGTTTTCTCCTCACATTCTATGACATGGCCTCATTTTATCCGTCACAGGCTGTGTGAACCCAACTGGGATTTAAACCAAAGGCTTTCTAAGCCTGAATCCAGCACTGGCAACCAACTGAGTTACCCAACTTCAGACTCCACAATCTACTGTGTGAAGGAAAAGTTCAGCTGTTTAAAAATATTTGCGATTGGGTGCTAATTCACAAGTAGTTTAAGATTACATAATTACTTAGATTCATAGCGCATAGAAGCTAATAAAACTGCTGGCAATGTATCCTCACTTGATAGGAC
Organism: Heptranchias perlo; assembly: GCF_035084215.1. NCBI lineage: Eukaryota > Metazoa > Chordata > Chondrichthyes > Hexanchiformes > Hexanchidae > Heptranchias > Heptranchias perlo. The sequence goes on along the minus strand of NC_090348.1, from coordinate 33,468,891 downwards.
TATGCGGAGCTCTGCACTGAAGATCAATGGTATACAAATGTTTCAATAGAATATCTATCCATGGTGGGTTAGATTAAATATTAAGCTAAAGCCACTCACAAGCTCTTGAGCAATTATTCAAGGGCAGTAGCTTGGAACTTATGCTTACACAATGTTACTAATAGTTGCTTTCCTTGCAATGTAAAAAAGAAATGCATCACCAGAAGTCCAATTTACTACTGACAGGAGAATTCTTAGGGTAGCTGAAGCATAACAGTAGCTAGATTTGACTATGCAATTGATGTGGGATATATTCTTGATAGATAGTTACATTGCTGATATTTATGTTTTAATCACAGCTTATCAACAAATATCAGGTACGCAGCTTAATGGTTTTCTTAGATCATGAATTTGTTACTATCTGTGGATTTCATCTTCCTTCTATTTAATCATCTTAAGTGACATACAAGACATATTTTGTTATCACTATCTCCTTTATATGGTTAGTGGATTCCCCCTATCTTCCAATCTGTTGAGGAGTATCAACTATTATCCAAAAAGCATGTTCAGCCATGTGATGATATACTGCTTTAAAATGTTTTCTACTTTTCAGTTTTGTTGGTCCTCCTTCCTTCTTTAATTTTACAAACAAGCAGTACTTGTAAAAATTATCAAATAAATTACCATGCCAGTATTCCAGTATTCTGCAGTGCTTGCAAAGTCTCTCAGTTCTCCAGCTTTATGTTTTGCCTCTGCTGCCTGTTGTGTTTCTGTCAAGCATTATTCATTCCAAAACACATTAATTGGTGCAAAATTCCTGCTGAGCAGATTTCTAGCAACTGGTCAGCTGCCTGGTAGTCGTGGCTGGGAGGCCAGAGTTCGACGGCCCCGTGGCAGCCCCACCGGCTCCAGGCCACTGCAATGTTGGCCGGCCCGGCCAGTCTCTGGGCTGAAGAATGTAGGTCCATTGGGGGTTGGGGGGGTGGGGGTTAGAGAAGCCAGAGCGGCTGCGGCCCAGGCTAGATTTGTGAAGCCTGGAGGAGCACTTCTGGGAAACTTACGTGTGGGATCCTTTTCCGCTGGGCCGCCAGCCAATACATGGCCAGCGCACAATATGGCATTCTGTCCAAAAATGACAATAAGACTCCTATTGACATCATAGGACTCCGATTTCCATTTTAAATGGGCCTACCACTTGACTCCAGGGACCTCTCCAGCCAACCTTCAGTAGGCCATGGCCACAGTGACATAGGTCACTGCCCACCATTTTCAGAGCTATACCGTCCCGTTTCCACTGGATGAAAATTCAGCCCACTGACTTTCAGAAGACTGTTGGTATAGTAAAAGTTTAATATTTATGCATTTTTCTTCTAAACTTCAAGAGATCTTTGGAGTTTCCAGTTCATGGAAATTTTCAATTATGTGATACATAAACAATGTTATATTATGCCGAAAGCTGCATAGGAAAGATATTTAAGGGCCCTTGTTTTCATCTTTGGTAGTTCGGAGTTGACCTGTTGGCCTGCCCTTAACACGAGCAGAGGGCTTTAACCATAGACAAAAATTTGCACATGCACAGGATAAATGTAAACGTGTAAGACTTTACATACATAAGAGGTTTGTGCACTTGCACAGGTACTTATTATGTACATGATTTTAGTCATGCACAGAACTTTACACCTGTGCAATATAAATGCATATGGATTAGTGCACATTTATAATTTTCTTTTAAAGGTGCATGTTATTCCAGAAGCATTTGTCAATCCCTGTTTGACAAACACTCAACCTCACAGCACAGTTTGCATCAACCACAATGTTGCAAAAAAACATCAGCACATGGCTTGCAATATAATAATGTGAGACTGTTTGGAGTCTGCTCCTTCTTTACTGCAGAGAATGTCCCTTTTCAAAACTAAACCGAACCTGTAAACTTTCAGATTTGGCATGTTTTACACAAGTAAAAGCTTCTATAGGTATGTAAAAATCAAAAGTCTGGCGAAGGCAAATGTGTGTCCCTTGTAGACAGAGACGGAAGAATTTATAATGGGGAATAAGGAAATGGCAGAGAAATTAAACAACTACTTTGTGTCTGTCTTCACGGAAGAAGACACAAAAAAACTCCCAGAAATACCACAGAACCAAGGGTCTGGTGAGAATGAGGAACTGAAAGAAATTAGTATTAGTAAAAAAAATAATACTAGAGAAATTAATGGGACTGAAAGTTGATAAATCCAAAGAGACCTGATAATCTACATCCCAGGGTTTTGAAAGAGGTGGCTACAGAGATGGTGGATGCATTGGTTGTCATCTTCCAAAATTCCATAGATTCTGGAATGGTTCCTGCAGATTGGAGGGTAGAAAATGTAACCCCACTATTTAAGAAAGGAGGGAGAGAGAAAACAGGGAACGACAGACCTGTTAGCCTAACATCAGCAGTAGGGAAAATGCTAGAATCTATTATAAAGGATGTGATAACAGGACACTTAGAAAATAATAATAGGATTTTGCAGAGTCAACTTGGATTTATGAAAGGGAAATCATGTTTGACAAACCTACTGGGGTTCTTTGAGAATGTAACTGGTAGGATAGATAAGAGTGAACCAGTGGATGTGGTGTATTTGAATTTTCAGAAAGCTTTCAATAAGGTCCCACACAGGATATTGGTGAACAAAGTTAGAGCACATGGAATTGGGGGTAATATACTGGCATAGATTGAGAATTGGTTAACAGACAGAAAACAGAGAGTAGGAATAAACGGGTCTTTTTCAGCTTGGCAGACTGTGACTAGTGGGGTATCGCAGAGATCGGTGCTTGGGCCCCAGTGAGTCACAATCTATATCATTGATTTGGATGAGGGGAACAAATGTCATATTTCCAAGTTTGCTGATGGCATAGAACTAGGTGGGAATGTGAGTTGTGAGGTGGATGCAAAGAGGCTTCAAGGGAATATAGACAGGTTAAGTGAGTGGGCAAGAACATGGCAGATGGATTATAACGTGGAAAAATGTGAAGTTATCCACATTGGTAGGAAGAACAGAAATGCAGAGTATTTTTTAAATGGTGAGAGATTGGGAAATGTTGATTTTCAAAGGGACCTGAGTGTCCTTAAACATTAGTCACTGAAAGCTAACACGCAGGTGCAGCAAGCAATTAGGAAGGCAAATGGTATGTTGGCCTTTATTACAAGAGGATTTGAGTACATGAGTAAAGATGTCTTACTGAAGTTACATAGGGCGTTGGTGAGACCGTACCTGGAGTACAATTTTGGTCTCCTTACCTAAGAAAGGATATACCTGCCATGGAGGGAGTGCAAAGAAGGTTCACCAGACTGATTCCTGGGATGGCGGGATTGTCGTATGAGAAGAGATTGAATAGACTAGGCCTGTATTCTCCAGAGTTTAGAAGAATGAGAGGTGATCTCATTGAAACATACAAAATTCTTACAGGGCTCGACAGGGTAGGTGCAGAAAGGATGTTTCCTCTGGCTGGGGAGTCGAGAACCAGGGGTCACAGTCTCAGAATAAAGGATAGGCCATTTAGGACTGAGATGAGGAGAAATTGCTTCATTCAGAGGGTGGTGAATCTTTGGAATTCTCTACCCCAGAGGGCTGTGGAGGCTCAATCATTGAGTACATTCAAATCGATAGATTTCTAGATATTAAAGGCATCAAGGGATATGGGGATAGTGCAGGAAAATGACGTTGAGGTAGAAGATCAGCCATGATCTTGTTGAATGGCGGAGCAGGCTCGAGGGGCCGGATGGCCTACTCCTGCTTCTATTTCTTATGTTCTTATGTTATGTTCTTATAAGAGGTACATGTGATTATTTCAGTTCAGTGCTAATCCATTACTGAAAATACACACCTGATATATTTTTGATAAAATCTGAAGTATTGACCTGATAGATCAGTGGTTATTTTTTTGTTCATGAATCAATCATTTCACATGTTTGTGAGCAGTCAAACAATATTCAGTGACCTGTGCATCTTAATTGTTGCGTCCCTTACCCATTCAACCCCAACTTTATTCCTAAAAGTCTGCCTTTGAAAACTGACAATTTTAATTTGTTCTTTTAGTTTGGTTTTACAGTTCAAATCAATACACATAATGATCACGAGTTTTTTTTTTAACATTTCCATCACTAAGGTGCTGAGGACTACAAACCTCTAAGGCACATAAACTGAGCAGATTAGTTTGAAGGCTGACATAATTAAATGCGAGATTCAGTGTTCTGTGATAAGAAGTTTAATTAAGACTAGTAAACTGTGAAGAAGCAATAGTTCTCACCTCAGCATTTTATCTACAGCAAGGGAAAAAACATAATTTAGACCTTATGGTAACATTTGATGAATGCGCTTATCAGTGCAAAAACAAAGACAGTTTGATGATTGGTGCAGAGAAAATACAGCCTATTATTTTTATACCTAGGAAATAAGATGAGAAGTTTTTAAAATTTTGTTCATTAGATTAAAGTATTAGCTTCTATATGCTTACCTATTTAGTAAATGGTGGCATGAATATACAGAGCAATGTCTGTGAGTGTGTGCAACACAGTCAGTTTTAAGGACAAAAGCTTTGTCTCGTATATGTAGAAGGATGTCTCTGTAAAATTGGAAATGTATCTCGGAGACAGAGAGTGTAGGTTACAGAAATATCAGTCAAATACAGGCAGATGTCAGTGTGTCACTTGGACGTACTAGTTTCCCTGAGATCAAGGGAGGTGAGATTTTAACCGGCTATTCTGGATACAGCTACCAGCATAGAAGGTGAATTTATCCAGGAGCAGAGGATCCAGGAAGAATGGACAGCACCTCTACAGAAAGAGACCATATGACCAAAAGAGATAGGAGCAGGCATAGGCCATTTGGCCCCTCGAGCCTGCTCCGCCATTTAATGAGATCATGGCTGATCTAATTTTTACCTCAACTCCACTTTCCTGCCCTTTCTCCATATCCTTTGACTCCCTTGCTGATCAAAAATTTGTCTAACTCAGCCTTGAATGTATTCAATGACTCAGCCTCCACAGCTTTTTGGGGTAAAGAATTCCAAAGATTCACGACCCTCTGGGAGAAGAAATTCCTCCTCATTTCTCTCTTAAACAGGCGATCCCTTATCCGGAGACTATGCCCCCTAGTTTTAGATTCTCCCATGAGGGGTAACATCCTCTCAGCATCTACCCTATCGAGTCCCCTCAGAATCTTGTATGTTTCAATAAGATCTCCTCTCATTCTTCTAAACTCCAATGAGTATAGACCCAACCTGTTCAATATTTCCTCATAAGACAACCCTTCCATACCCGGAATTAACCTACTGAACCTTCTCTGAACTGCCTCCAATGCAAGTATGTCCTTCCTTGAATAAGGGCACCAGAACTGTACGCTGTACTCCAGGTGTGGTCTCACCAGCACCCTGTACAGTTGTAGCATGACTTCCCTGCTTTTATACTCCATCCCCCTAGAAATAAAGGCCAATATTCCGTTAGCCTTCCGGATTACCTGCTGCACCTATATGTTGACTTTTTGTGTTTCATGTACAAGGACACCCAGATCCCTCTGTATCTCAGCATTTAGTAGTATTTCTCCATTCAAACAATATTTTGCTTTTTTATTTTTCCTCCCAAAGTGGATGACTTCACATTTTCCTACATTATATTCCATCTGCCAAATTTTTGCCCATTCACTTAACGCTTAGGGTACGATAGCATCGTGATTATGTTACTGGACTAATGATCCGGAAGGCCGAAACTAATAATCCGGAGCCTTGAGTTCAAATCTCTGCCACAGCAACTGGAGAATTTAAATTCAATTAATTAAATAAAATCTGGAATTAAAATACTAGTATCAGTAATGGTGGCCATGAAACTACCGGATTGTCGTAAAAACCGATCTGGTTCACTAATGTCCGTTAGGGAAGGAAACCTGCCGTCCTTACCCGGTCTGGCTTATATGTGACTCCAGACCCAAAGCAATGTGGTTGATTCTTAATTACCCTCTGAAATGGCCTAGCAAACCACTCAGTTGTAAAATCTTGCTAAAAAAAGGCATAATAAGAATAAAACCGGACAGACCATGAGGCACCGGACATGACAAAGGCAAAACAAGCCCAGTTGACCCTGCAAAGTCCTCCTCACGAACATCTGGGGACTTGTGCCAAAATTGGGAGAGCTGTCCCACAGACTAATCAAGCAACAGCGTGACATAGCCATACTCACAGAATCATGCCTTTCAGCCAATGTCCCTGACTCTTCCATTACCATCCCTGGCTATGTCCTGTCCCACTGGCAGGACAGACCCACCAGAGGTGGTGATACAGTCAGGAGGGAGTGGCCTTGGGAGTCTGCAACATTGACTCTGGACCCCATGAAATCTCATGGCATCAGGTCAAACATGGGCAAGGAAACCTCCTGCTGATTACCACCTACCACCCTCCCTCAGCTGATGAATCAGTCCACCTCCATGTTGAACACCACTTGGAGGATGCACTGAGGGTAGCAAGGGCACAGAATGTACTCTGGGTGTGGGACTTCAATGTCCATCACCAAGAGTGGCTCGGTAGCACCACTACTGACCAAGCTGGCCCAGTCCTGAAGGATATAGCTGCCACACTGGGCCTGCGGCAGGTGGTGAGCGAACCAACACGAGGGAAAAACTTACTTAACCTTGTCCTCACCAATCTACCTGTTGCAAATGTATCTGTCCATGACAGTATTACCAGGAATGACCACCGCACAGTCCTCGTGGAGACGAAGTCCTGTCTTCGCACTGAGGACACCATCTAACGTGTTGTGTGGCACTAACACTATGCTAAATGGGATATATTCAGAACAGATCTGGCAGCTCAAAACTGGGCATCCACGAGGCGCTGTGGGCCATCAGCAGCAGCAGAATTGTATTCCAACACAATCTGTAACCTCATTGCCCGGCATATTCCTCACTCTACCATTACCAACAAGACAGGGGATCAACCCTGGTTCAATGAGGAGTGTAGAAGAGCATGCCAGGAGCAGCACCAGGCATACCTAAACATGAGGTGCCAACCTGGTGAAGCTACAACTCAGGACTATATGCATGCTAAACAGCGGAAGCACCATGATATAGACAGACCTAAGCGATTCCACAACCAACAGATCAGATCAAAGCTCTGCAGTCCTGCCACATCCAGTCATGAATGGTGGTGGACAATTAAACAACTAACGGGAGGAGGAGGCTCTGTAAACATCCCCATCCTCAATGATGGCGGAGTCCAGCACATGAGTGCAAAAGACAAGGCTGAAGCGTTTGCAACCATCTTCCGCCAAAAGTGCCGAGTGGATGATCCATCTCAGCCTCGTCCCGATATCCCCACCATCACAGAAGCCAGTCTTCATCCAATTCGATTCACTCCACATGATGTCAAGAAAAGGCTGAGTGCACTGGAGACAGCAAAGGCGATGGGCCCCGACAACATCCCGGCTGTAGTGCTGAAGACTTGTCCTCCAGAACTAGCTGTTCCAGTACAGCTACAACACTGGCATCTACCTGACAATGTGGAAAATTGCCCAGGTATGTCCTGTCCACAAAAAGCAGGACAAATCCAATCCAGCCAATTACCACCCCATCAGTCTACTCTCAATCATCAGCAAAGTGATGGAAGTTGTCGTCGACGGTGCTATCAAGCGGCACTTACTCACCAATAACCTGCTCACCGATGCTCAGTTTGGGTTCCGCCAGGACCACTCGGCTCCAGACCTCATTACAGACTTGGTCCAAATATGGACAAAAGAGGTGAATTCCAGAGGTGAGGTGAGAGTGACTGCCCTTGACATCAAGGCAGCATTTGAACGAGTGTGGCACCAAGGAGCCCTAGTAAAATTGAAGTCAGTGGGAATCAGGGGAAAAACTCTCCAGTGGCTGGAGTCATACCTAGCACAAAGGAAGATGCAGCAAGGCCTGGACAAAATCCAGGCTTGGGCTCATAAGTGGCAAGTAACATTTGCGCCAGACAAGTGCCAGGCAATGACCATCTCCAACAAGAGAGAGTCTAACCACCTTCCCTTGACATTCAACGGCATTACCATCGCCAAATCACCCACCATCAACATCCTGGGGGTCACTATTGACCAGAAACTTAACTGTACCAGCCATATAAATACTGTGGCTACAAGAGCAGGTCAGAGGCTGGGTATTCTGCAGTGAGTGACTCACCTCCTGACTCCCCAAAGCCTTTCCACCATCTACAAGGTACAAGTCAGGAGTATGATGGAATACTCTCCACTTGCCTGGATGAGTGCAGCTCCATCAACACTCAAGAAGCTCGACACCATCCAGGACAAAGCAGCCTGCTTGATTGGCACCCCATCCACTACCCTAAACATTCACTCCCTTCACCACCGGTGCACAATGGCTGCAGTGTGTACCATTCATGGGATGCACTGCAGCAACTCGCCAAGGCTTCTTCGACAGCACCTCCTAAACCCGTGACCTCCACCACCGGGAAGGACAAGAACAGCAGGTACATGGGAACAACACCACCTGCACGTTCCCCTCCAAGTCATACACCATCCCGACTTGGAAATATATCGACGTTCTTTCATCATCACTGGGTCAAAATCCTGGAACTCCCTTCCTAACAGCACTGTGGGAGAACCTTCACCACACGGACTGCAGCGGTTGAAGAAGGCGGCTCACCACCACCTTCTCAAGGGCAATTAGGGATGGGCAATAAATGCCGGCCTCGCCAGCGACGCCCACATCCCATGAACGAATAAAAAAAAAACTTTCACTATCCCTTTGCAAACATTTCATGGCCTCACCGCAACTTGCTTTTCCACCTATCTTTGTATCATCAGCAAATTTGGCCACAAGACACTCTGTTCCTTCATCCAAGTCATTGATATATATTGTAAATAGTTGAGGCCCCAGCACTAATCCCTGTGGCACCCCATTAGTTACAGATTGTCATTTTGAAAATGACCCTTTTATCCCGACTTTTTGTTTTCTGTTAGTTAGCCAATCCTCTATCCATGCCAGTATATTACCCCCAACACCATGAGCTCTTATCTTGTGCAGTAATCTTTTACGTGGCACCTTCTCGAATGCCTTTTGGAAATCCAAATATATTACATCTATTGGTTCCCCTTTATTGACCCTGCCCGTTACTTCCTCAAAGAACTCTAATAAATTTGCCAGACATGATTTTCTCTTCATAAAACCATGTTGATTCTCCTTGATTGTATTATGAGTCTCCAAATGTCCTGCTACTACTTCCTTAATAATGGATTCGAGCATTTTCCTAATGACAGATGTTTGGCTAACTGGTGTATAGTTACCTGTTTTCTGCCTCACTCCCTTCTTGAATAGGAGTGTTATGTTTGTGGTTTTCCAATCCGCTGGGACCTTTCCAGAATCTAGTGTATTCTGGAAGATTACAACCAATGCATCCCACTATCTCTGTAGCCACTTCCTTTAAGACCCTTGGATGCAAGCCATCAGGTCCAGGGGACTTGTCAGCCTTTAGACCCATTAGTTTACCTCGTACTTTTTCTCTAGTGATAGTGATTGCTTTTAGTTCCTCCCTCCCCTTTGCCCCTTGATTTTCTACTATTATTGGTATGTTATTAGTGTCTTCTACTGTGAAGACAGATACAAAATATCTGTTCAATTTCTCTGCCATTTCCTTGTTTTCCATTATTATTTCCCCAGTCTCATCCTCTAAGGGACCAATGTTTATTTTAGCTACCCTCTTCCTTTTTATATACTTGTAGAAACTTTTACTGTCAGTTTTTATATTTCTTGCTAGTTTACTCTCATAATTTATTTTCTCCCTCTTTATTATTCTTTTAGTCATCCTTTGCTGGTTTTTAAAGTTTTCCCAATCTTCGGGCTTACCAGTAATCTTTGCCACATTGTATGCTTTTTCTTTTAACCTGATACCATCCTTTACTTCCTTAGTTAGCCATGGTTGGTTCACCCTTTTTGTGAAGTCTTTCCTCCTCACAGGGATACATTTTTGTTGCGAATCATAAAATATCTTTTTAAATGTTTGCCACTGCTTATCCATCATCATATCATCTAATCTGTTCACCCAGTCCACTTTAGCCAATTCCGCCCTCATTCCTTTTTAATTGCCCTTATTTAAGTTTAATACAGTAGTTTCAGGCCCAAGATCCTCACTCTCAAACTGGATGTGAAATTCTATCATGTTATGATTACTGCTTCCCAAGGGATCCTTTACTTTGAGATTATTAATTAATCCTGTTTCATTACCCATTATCAGATCCAAAATGGCCTGTTCCCTGGTTGGTTCCCCGATGTAGTGGTCTAAGAAACAGTCCCGAATACACTCTATGAACTCCTCCTCAAGGCTATTTTTGCCAATTTGTTTTGCCCAATCTATGTGAAAGTTAAAATCGCCCATGATTATTGCATTACCTTTTTTACAAGCCCCCCTTATTTCCTGATTTATATTTTGCCCTACAGTGTAGCTCCTATTAAGGGGCCTATATACTACTCCCACCAGTGATTTCTTTCCCTTGCTATTTCTTACCTCCACTCAAATTGATTCGACATCGTGATCTTCTGAGCCAAGATCATTTCGCACTATTATACCAATTTCATCCTTTATTAACAGAGCTACCCCACCACCTTTACCTTTTTTCCTATCCTTCCGAAATGTTAAATAACCCTGAATATTTAGCTCCCAACCTTAGTCACCTTGCAACCAAGTCTCCGTAATGGCCAAGAGATCATATCCATTTGTTTCTATTTGTGCCATCAATTCTTTTATCTTATTACGAATGCTGCATTCAGTTAAAGAACCTTTGCTTTTGTCTTTTTACCTTTCTTTCCTATCCCGGCCCCATTTGCTAGTGCACTCTTATGTTTGTATGCTCTATCCCTTCCTGACACACTCTGTTTATCATTACCCCCATCATTTTCCTGTACTACTTCCTTGTCTTTTCTTTTTGTCAATCTAAACTTTGCCCCACCTGAGCCCTCCCCTCCTCTATTTAGTTTAAAGCCTTCTCGACCGCCCTAGTTATTCGGTTTGCCAGAGCACTGGTCCCAGCATGGTTCAGGTGAAGCCCGTACCAACAGAACAGCTCCCTCTTTCCCCAGTACTGGTGCCAGTGCCCCATGAATCGAAACCCACTTCTCCCACACCAATCTTTGAGCCACGCATTCATCTCTCTGATCTGATTTACCCTGTGCCAATTTGCTCGTGGCTCAGGTAATAATCCGGAGATTATCACCTTTGTGGTTCTGCTTTTTAATTTAGTCGCTAGCTGCTCAAACTCCTTCAGCAGAACCTCTTTCTTAGTCCTACCTATGTCGTTGGTACCTACATGGACCATGACAACTGGATCCTCCCCCTCCCACTCCAAGTTTCTCTCCAGCCCTGAGGAGATGTCCTTAACCCTGGCACCGGGTAGGCAACACAGCCTTCGGGACTCTCGCTCTTGGCTGCAGAGAACAGTGTCTATCCCTCTAACTATACTGTCGCCTGCAACAACCACATTCCTTTTTACTCCCCCAACTTGAATGGCCCCCTGAACCACGGTGCCGTGGCCAGTTTGCTCATTCTCCCTGCAGTCCCTGCACTCATCCACAAGGGCTGCAAGAACCTCATATCTATTGGACAAATGCAGAGGCTGAGGCTCCTGCAATGCTACCTCCTGGATCCCTGTACCTTCCTCACTCGCAGTCACACCCTCCTGTCCCTGACCACGTGCCAATTCTACAGTATTTAGTCTAAGGGGCTTGACTGCCTCCTGGATCAAAGTGTCCAGGTAATTTTCTCCCTCCCTGATGCCTCGGAGCCGAAGTTCCTTGAGCTGTAAACATTTACCGCAGATGTCGTCGCCCTGGACAAAACTGTCCGGTAGCTCCCACATATTGCAGCTGCAACACATCTCCTGCCCTGTCATAACTATTTTGTTTATTTAATTGATTGCTACAATGCCAATCAAATTATTTTTAGGTTGAACCAAGAACTGGCCTTGTTTAATTTATTAAATTAAGTTAAGTTTTTTTAAAAAAAATTTTGTTTTATGCTATAAGTTGCTTAGACCACAGTCCTAAGAAGGAAGAAAACAGAAGAGATACTCACCACCAACCACCTACCTGCCTTACCTGTGACGTGACACTGCAGTTTGGTTTTGTTGTTGCTGTGACCCGCTCTCGGTACGCTCCTCTCTGCTGTCTAATCAAATGCACCTCACCCCTTACTGCACCGAATCCCCTCACTCACCAAATTCCCAATTATAGATTCTGTCGACATCAGACTCCGTCAGTAGCTGCTACTGTGTGCTCCCTCACTCCACTTTGGTGTCTCAGTAGGGTAACACCATCCTCTCAGAGGAAGGCGAGGCAACCAGTTTATCTGTCCCAGCTCATGAGGACAAGGTTGTCCAAGTTCTGGAAACATTGCTAACTACAATCATATAAACTGGCTATCTAATCATGTTAATTGTCAGCTATCTAATGAGTCCAATCCATAAATTAATTTCTCCAATTTGTATCAATCTCAGACACTGATCTCAACTGTAAATTTATAATCGGCAAGCAGTTACAGCATGAATTACTGTGACCTAACTGAACTGGCTTTGTAACCTTAGTTACTTAATTTGTCAATTAGCCTTTTCTACTAATTAGTTGGTGAGAAAGCCTTTGGCTTAGTGATAGCATTCCCACCTCTGAGTCAGAAGGTGAAGGGTTTGAGCTATGCCCCAAACAGCCTTGGCAAGTGGAGACTAGAGTATGGTCTCTAAATACTGTGTTGAAATCCAACAGAGTACTCATGTCCTAGTGGAGTGACCACTGACTTGGTGGTAGTATGTCCACTTCTGAGTCAGAAAAGTTGGGTTCGGGCCTCACTCGAGACAACCCCAGCAAGTGGAGACCGGAGTGCCAGACTGACGTCCAGTGGGGGTACTTGTGTTTCCCCCCACCCCATTGTAAAAGGTAGGTGGGACACTCTTCAGCATCCATTGCAGCCCACCTAGTACTCCGAAGATAAAAACCGTGAGGAAGGCAATCGGGATGAAGGCACTCCAAAGATATGCAGCATATGGCAGCAATGGTAGATAAGGGTACGGTAGCATAGTGGTTATGTTACTGGGCTAGTAATCCAGAGGCCTGGACTAAAATCCAGAGTCATGAGTTCAAATCCCGCCACGGCAGCTGGCGAATTTAAATTCAATTAATTAATTAAAATTCAATTAATTAAATTTAAAAAAAAATCTGGAATTAAAATACTAGTATCAGTAATGATGGCCATGAAACTACCGGATTGTCGTAAAAACCCATCTGGTTCACTAATGTCCTTTAGGGAAGGAAGCCTGCCGCCCTTACCCGGTCTGGCCTATATGTGACTCCAGACCCACAGCAATGTGGTTGATTCTTAATTGCCCTCTGAAATGGCCTAGCAAGCCACTCAGTTGTAAAATCTCGCTACGAAAAGTCAAGAAGGCGGCTCACCACCACCTTCTCAAGGGCAATTAGGGATGGGCAATAAATGCCGGCCTTGCCAGCGACGCCCACATCCCGTGAACGAATAAAAAAAAATAAAAAAAATGGTAGCAGCGTCTAATCACATCGTTTGCAGCAGTGCCAGAGAGGGCTGCGCTACAATGGAGGGGCATCCTGGGGTGAGTGGCAGCTCCAAGAACATCCCACAGACCACAGACGCCTCCTGACACATAACTCCATGGATATATTGAGGAATGATTTTCTGGGGCTATACATCTCGTTGGTTGGAGATTAGTTGCCTGCTATTCTTCCTTCTCTTCTTCTTCCAACAGATAATGAAGCAGTCCGTGCCCGCATACATCAGGACCTGGACAACATCCAGGCTTGGGCTGATAAGTGGCAAGTAACATTTGCACCAAGCAATGACCATCCTCAACGAGAGAGTCTAACCACCTCCCCTTGACATTCAATGGTATTACCATCACTGAATCCCCCACCATCAACATCCTGGGGGTCACCATTGACCAGAAACTGAACTGGACTAGCCACATAAATACTGTGGCTATAAGGGCAGGTCAGAGGCTGGGTATTCTGTGGCAAGGGACTCACCTCCTGACTCTCCAAAGCCTTTCCACCATCTACAGGGCACAAGTCAGGAGTCTGTTGGAATACTCTCCACTTGCCTGGATGAGTGCAGCTCCAACAACACTCAAGAAGCTCGACACCATCCTGAACAAAGCAGCCCGCTTGATTGGCACCTCATTCACCAACTTAAATAATCATTCCCTCCACTGGCGCACCGTGGCTGCGGTGTGTCCCATCTACAAGATACACCGCAGCAACTTGCCAAGGCTTCTTTGACTCTACCACCTCGAAGGATAAGGGCAGCAGGCGCATGGGAACACCAATATCTGCATGTTCCCCTCCAAGTCACACACCATCCTGACTTGGAAATATATCGCCATTCCTTCATCGTCGCTGGGTCAAAATCCTGGAACTCCCTACCCATCAGCACTGCGGGAGAACCTTCACCACATGGACTGCAGCGGCTCAACGCCACCTTCTCAAGGGCAATTAGGGATGGGCAATAAATGCTGGCCTTGCCTGCGACACCCATAGCCCATGAATGAATAAAAATAAATAAATCATTTTGAGGTGAATCCCCATAGGGAAAAACATTCTGCTGTTTTCTTTTCATTTTAGAAAAATTCCTAAAAGAAGAAACATTCTCAATAGGGTCTTTCAAATGAAGTTAGGAGCCTGAGATAAAAAGCAAAAAGAAATTGTCAAAAGACCAATCTGAAGCAAAGTTATGAGCCTCTATCTAACAGCACAAGATTCCAGTGTCAGACTTCCTCAGCTGCTGCTCTAAGTTAACCCTGTTTTATAGTGATTATGGTTAGATCAGTGGATCCTAGGACATTAATGATGGAATTTAGAACTTATGATATCATTTACATGGTTGCACTTTAGCCAGGGGAGGGGAGGGGGGGCACATCTTATTCTCGCCCTCATTTCCACCTGAATTTAAAGTGGAACTTAATTGGGGCGTAAAACTGGCCTATCCTTTCTAAGTTTCAAATTCTGCCCAGATAGATCCATCGGGTTTACGCCCAACCAAACAATTGGAATTTGAGGGCTCATTCCCAAAAGCCTCTTTATCCCAACTGGCAGATGATGGACACTGGTAAATAAAGGAAAGTATTATGTGTACTAAACAAAAATTAATGGACAACATTTAGTGAAGAAACATTAAGCATAGATTATACTTTAGAATGTTCTGCTGCTTTGAGCACCCCTGCAGTTCAACTTCATATGAGCTTGAGAGATACTTTTGTTAGTGCCTGTTAAGGATAATTTACTTCAAATCTTAAACTTAATTTCTTGAAGAAAGCATTTATATTACTGTAAAATATTGAAAAGATTTCAGAATTACTGCACAAAGGAAACTGAAATAAGGGATTTTCTGCTTTAATGTCTGCTAGATAATGAAAATATTATCAGAAACTATTAAATTCTACATGAATGTGTCTGTGTGTTGTAGCACTGTACTGTTGTAGAGTCCGTTTTTCCAAAATCCACAGGAGTCCACAGTTCTTTTAATCAATCTCCTGATCATGAGTGCTCGCCCACCTGCAGATCAGCCACTTCTGTCACTTAGTTTTCCCGAGATGAATGCCGTTTATATGTTGGGTGCCTTGTTCCAAACTAGCATATCCTCCAATTCCCTGTAAGCAATTCCATGAGCGATCCACTAGTGTTATCAAAGTCTTATGTAATGACATTCAACAATATAGATCTACATGTAGCAGATCATAGTTTAACTGTCAACATTTTTCCTTGAAAGTTATGGGGAAGGGGGGAGATGGGGGTGGTGGAAAAGAGTCTCCTCTTCAGGGCGAAGTTCCAATGAGGTGGGATTTCCATCCTCCCCTCTGTATCTGCCCCAGTTTAGACCCATTTACCTGGGTTGGGGCTCATTATGTATGCACAGTGGACTCCTGGTGAGATTTCCACCATTAAGAGAGTTCTTGCCAGTGCAAAGGAAGAGAATCCCAATGGTGCTGTAGCGAGGATGTTGCCAGACGATCAGGCGAGGGAGCTTAAAGGGGCAGAGGCGTCCTTAAAATCAGAATCAATGCCCCTCGGCTGAGACCGGGGCCTTCAACAGGTAGGTCCACGGGGTAGAACAGAGGGGAGAGGAGGCCACCCACAGGGCCTTCTAGCTCTATGAGGGCCACAAGGCAGTCACTGCCACTTCCCAAGGCCCACTGCGACCTTCCCCATGGCGACTCCAGCAAGCAATCGTAGCACAGGCAGAAAGGAAAATCTCTCGGGCACCCAGGCCTGCTCCTTCCCCCGGCCTTTACTGCAATTTGCGTCTGGCAGGGAAGTGGCGGACAGCGGTGGTTCCAATGGGCGGGATCATGGCAAACAATCCCCTCCCATGGCCTTTTATTCACACAGGCAGGAACAGGTACTTGCAAAAACAGAATGGATGCTTCAGATTTTATTTCTTCTACTTAAGTATATGAACCAAAACAGAAAATATCTCCAGTCGATAATGAAGGAAAGGAAAGACTGAATAATTAGATTTATATTAATTTGACAGTGCCAGACTATTGAAGTTTCTAATGGATTTGCAGTATAATACATTTAAATTTGAACAAGTTTAATAGTGGAATCACAAAGCTAAAATAATCTTTCCTTTGTATGGAGGTTTATGCTATCCTGCTGCTGGTACTGACAGGAAAAGGCAATCACATACAAGGGTAAGAGAGATCATTTGATATTGTTGCTCCATGGGAAACTACAGATTTTAACAGAGGATATAGTCATGTGGTGATGGTAATGCTAATACATGCAGAAATCCTAGGGAGATTTGTCCCTTTTTTTATGACGAGAAGTTATCTGCTAATTCATTGATTACTTCTATTGTATAAATAATAATCCAGTGAAAATGCAATCTGCTAGTTGACACTTAAAATGGAAATAAAATGAAGAATGATGCATGCCTACATGCAATGAACAGTTGGCAGTCAGTACTAATTCAAACAGTCAGTGCTTCTGGACAAAGTTCCATACTTAATTTCAATGCTCAGTGGCACTTAAGCAATCCTGTTCCACATTTTGACCTAAAGCTGCATAATTAATGTTTCCCTAGATAGATAATAGCTATAACAATCTACCTGCAAAATATCCCTTTTAAGACATTCATTTCTTAGCAGCGTAGATCAAAACAAGGACGATCAGTTTGTTTAACTTCGACTGAGTTAGCATTCAGTTGCGCTAAACTCATAATTCATGTTCTCAACTGTGCCAGCTCGGGGACCATGAGGGATTCCCAATCCATCCTGAGTTCGCTGATCTTTGTCTGAGAGGCACGATAATTGGCTTCACTATCCCTGGGCTAAGTAGCAAAAAAGATTCCTGTTACTGAATGCTATCTTGTGACTTCTGTAGAAGAGTACATATGTAGACATTGGATGAGGACAACAGAGTAGGTTATGATGCACCCATGGATAAGAAATCCCCTGACAATCAACAGAAGATTTTCTTCTTTAGTACTTGGGCATAGAGCATTGCCTGGGTAGAATGCAAAGAGAAAAATCAGGCAGGGAGGACTGCATGTGCATAACACAGCTCGCCCATTATTTTAAATGGACTACAAATTGGGGGGGTTGGGGGGGGGCTGCAGTATGGGCATGCAATACTCCCTGTCCAATTTTTCTTTTGCACTTCGCCCATGCATTGCTTTACATCCAAGCTCTAAACGTTAATTCTATCCTCACTGTCTGGGCTCACACATGAAAAATGATCACTTGATCGTAGTGGAGGGTCACTATTCCCCCGTGTGATTCATCAAATTTTAAGAAAGGAGGGGTGTAAAGAAAAAAAAAATGGGAAAAATTAGCCAAATAACGTTCTTATTTTTTCTGTGGTGATTTACCGTTAAAACATCAAATGGATCTCTTTATGTCATGAATTTTTTCGTAGATATACACAAGAGATTATTCTGCCCAGACAATTTTGGGATTCATATATCCGAATTTTTAATATAAAAAATTGCCATCAAAAACAGCATGCCAAAATTGGTGATGAGCTGACTAGGCTAAGCAAGGACAAAGACAAGGAATTGCCTGCTGCCTGTTCATCAAATTTTGATATTTTCTCTCTCAGCTGTCTGCACAAAGAAGGGAGAAAGAAGAAAGAGAATGAGAAAAAGAAAGCAACACTGTCAGAAACATCTCCCTGAAAAGCCTATCCTAATTTAATTCACTGGGAGTTGTATGAACTCCCTTAGGTGTCAGAATAAGCAGATCTAATTCTGTTGTTCATGCAGTCTGTCTCCTGCATTTGGTAGAAAGTTTAAACCTTAATTATTATCTGTTATGTTGTGTATGAGGAATATATGGAAGCTGCAGCCAGTTTCATAATAATGAACATGATGATCCAGATTTCAAGCATGTCTCTGTTGAAAAATATGTCATGAAATCTCCTTTAGGAAAACCTCAAAATACACAACACACAATGTACTGTGTAGCTAGATTAAAGAAAGATTTAGGTACCAGTTCAAAATGAGAGAATTTACTGAAATATTTCCTACAGATTGGTTTGTAAAATGTCCTGTAATTTATAATTGATTTATTTTTTCCAAATAATTTTGTATTGAGTATCTCAAGGAAAATGTTCCCTAAGAACACAAAAAGTAACCCGGAGACATTGTTAAAAAAATACTTAAGTTACCTGCTATAGTATAAAGTGAAATTTCTTCTTGCTTTTCTGTCCACCCCCAGATATCAGCATAACTGCTGATCCACTCTTTAAAGATGTGGTATGTAACTGGCTCAATTAGGCCTACAAAAAGAAAATTATTCTTCTGCCAAGAGCACTAACAATGTTTTTTGTGTTTGTCTGTAGCTATGAGTCCTAATGAGTGCTCCAGAGACATCAGAAATTATTGCAAATAAGCTCCGGAAAGCTTTAGGACTAAAATTGGAATGCTTTGTGTGTGTTAGTGGGTGTGCGTCAAATAATCAAGATAACTAGAAAAATGCGGTCGGTTTTACACAGTACTGGGATAGAGTTTTCATCTTGGCAAGCAGTGTGTGTAAGACCATGGGAGCATGGCAGCAAAACATTCAGACTTTCTACAGGAACAGTAAGAAACTGGTGTGTGCCAATTCCATCCTTGGTTATATATTAATCTTAATAACAGTTAGATATACACAAAATACCAAGCACAACAGTGTAATTGTTCTACTTATGATTGTATTTTCCTGGGATCATTTTTGTGACTTATAACTGGCATCATAATTGTACAGTGGCTATTATTCTTTATATCAAGTATCAACTTGACTAAGTTGGTAGCACTCTTATTTCTGAATCAGAAGGTTGTGGGTTCAAGCTCCATTATGGAGATGAGCGCATAATATAGGCTGACAACCCAGTATATAAAAGAGGTTTTACATTGTTGAAGGTACTGTTTTTGGATGAGCTGGTAAACTAAAGCCCTATCTGTCTGTTCAGCTGAATGCAAAAACATGGTGTTACATGAAGAGTAGGGGGCTCCCCTGATACAATGCCCAGCATTGAACAAATTCCAACAAAAAACAACATTGAGTGGTTATTCATCTCATAGCAGTGTGCAAAATAGTTGCAGTGTTTGCCTGCATAATACATTGATGCCACTTAAAAATAATTCATTGTGTGTCAAGACATGAGGAAAAAATTGTTATGCAGCGAGTTGTTATGATCTGGAATGCACTGCATGTAAGGGTGGTGGAAGCAGATTCAATAATAACTTTCAAAAGGGAATTGGATAAATGCTTGAAGGTGAAAAATTTGCAGGGCTATGGGGAAGTGGGACTAATTGGAAAGCTCTTTCAAAGAGCCGGCACAGGCCAATGGGCCGAATGGCCTCTTTCTGTGCTGTATCATTCTAAGAATTTTGTGATGTTTCTGAGCGCTGTGATAAAGTGCTATAAAAATGTAAGGCTTTCTCTTCTTTGCTTGTAATGACTGGTTTTAATGATAATTCAACCTGCATACTTGCATCATACAAAAAGGAGTCTTATCACAAAATTAATCTGTCTTTTCATTGTGAAATCAATTTATTTTGGAATTTTTTTTTAGGAATGCTTCACATTATTATTGATTTAAGGCTGAATTTACGAAGAATATCATTTTTCTGCGATTGCTACTGTCAAACTAGGGATGATTTCTGCAGCAAAATTAAGCACAACTCTTCGAAGGTTGTGCCTCACTTTATTCCTATCTGCAACATTGCAGATCACCAGCATTGCCAAGACTCACAATTTTGTTAATGGGTTTATGATGTTACAATATTGCATTAATGTGCACAATTCACTGGCATAGAGCAGAGACTAAGAAAACCACTATCAAAATCACAAGTGCTGGCAATACTGGATCATGTGTACAGTATGTAAATTATAATTAAATGAAGCACGTGATGCATTTGCATCCTGCCATCCATGGCTGCACATAGAATTTACTAGGCTGGGAAAGGTTTATCATTAAATCAATAGCTGAAGATAGTAAATATCAAGGTAACGAATGTTCACCAACATGTACCTTAAAAAAGATGTTAAGTGAAAGAATATATCTTTGACAAGGTCTTGATTCCCTCCGTCCCCCGACCTGAGAGAACTGCTGTCATTTTTTTAAGCAACAGCAGTACGAGAATACCACCTGCAGTGCAAACTCTCGTTTCTGCTCCATTGTAAATGTAGGTTCATCACAAACATTGTTGTATTCTATTATTTACGATGAACTATGGTCATAGATTACCCAGAAATGTTTTAATAATCCTGACGCTTGTTCTGCTTGCTACTAAATTTAACAATTATCTTATATGTTGACTATTGTTTCTAGTCAATAAACTGTTGCTAATGATATATAATTGTTTTAGTTATTAAGCCAATTTGTCCACACACTCTCAAAACTGCCAATTTAGCCAGTTATTAATGGGTGGACATAATCCTGTCAAGGTTTAGCACTACTGTTCTGCATGGAAAAACCTTCTGCAAAAAACTTTATTAGGAACAGG
Source organism: Heptranchias perlo (assembly GCF_035084215.1). Lineage (NCBI taxonomy): Eukaryota > Metazoa > Chordata > Chondrichthyes > Hexanchiformes > Hexanchidae > Heptranchias > Heptranchias perlo. Next base: position 33,447,894 of record NC_090348.1, on the reverse strand, counting down.
AAAACACCAGTGCACTTGATGGGTTTGTTTCTGTGCTGTAACGTTCTATGATTCTATGCAGAATTTTGATCTATTCAAAGTAATTTTTTTTAAAAACACACCATTGACCTGTGCCAATGGCTCAGTGAGTGAAATGACTGGCCAATGCGCTGAATCATACAGATGAGCTCACTCTCGGGTTTGCCTGTGCTGGGTTAATTCATCTTAGCTAGCATGGTGCTACAATTGGCTTTAGTGTCGCTGCTGGAAATTATACATGTGTGGACATGGAGTGTGGACAGGAGTAAGCTCTACTGTGATGCCACCACAGTCAAAATGGTCGCTGGTTTTTCTGGCGTAAAATCGATGCAAGACCTCCAAATTTGCAATCTGCTGCACACGAACTGCACCGGATGCCGCTTTGGCTCAGGCACCTTTCAGTTGTTCAAGATGCCCGCCTTAAATATGCAAATCCTACGCCGGTTTGTAGGATCTCGAATACGAACTTGAGGTACAAATGGGAGGAGCTTGCGCTATGCATGCTCTTACACTGTGAAAGATGCTTCAAAACTGACTTTGTTCCTCTGATGGTGGTCACAAACTCAAAACACAGAGCCTTTGTGCTGGCTGGGAAATTGAAAACTTGACAGTTCAGATATATAATACTGAAGCAAAAGGCAGCATTTCCCTTATATCAATATTTAATGTACAGCCAATCTTTGGCAATGGCATATGATGCTTGCTGTGCAGTGCGAAATCCACAGCCAGATAACTCAATTAGCACCTTAGAATACTCAGTATTATCCTTTTTTTTGGAGGCTGACTTAATGGACTCCTGAAACTGACACCTTCAACGAAGAGACCTGGAGGTTTTATTGGGTGGAAAGTGGCAATTTTTGGGATAGAATGAAATTCTCCGAATAGAAGCAGTGTACAGAAAGCACAGCAAGAGGTGGCTGATCATATGGATCACTGCATCGCTCATGGGACTAAACGAGAAAGAAGTTTTCTGGATTGAAGAAGGCTGCAAAGTAGGGAATGTTAATGGGTGCCCACAAAAGGAAAGTACATGGCTGTACTATACATACACCATATACATACACCACGTACTCATCCTACAGTATTCAATGTCTTTTTCAATGCAACCTGCAAAGTATCTTGCAAGACACTGTACCCAATAATGATATCCTTTTAACCAAAGTTTACAGTTACTTTTTTGACAAAGCAACAAATTGTCCCTAACTTAGAAATCCTAGGTGTTAGCATTTTTGCTCCTATAAAACAACTTGCTGTCTGTTACATTTTTATCCCTTCTATTCAATGAAACAATTTCCCTAAATTGATTTTAAATTGGATTTGCACCTGAAGTCCCTATAGATTTATACCTATCATGGTAATCATTCATAAAAGAGTAAATCTGTTTAACTGCTCAGGCATGAGAACTATTGGTCCGGCCTTTGTTTATTACTTCATGGTCAAATCTACAAATGGTGATCCCACAAGAAATACTGACATCAACCTACTTGTGTTGAAGTGCTTTGGTTACACATTGTATCGAGTTCCTCATATAAACATGCAAGTGATAAAAATAGTTGCAGTTATTCCCATGGTAGGCTCAAGTTTAAGCCTTAATTTAGTTTAACAAGTTATTAGTATAAGAAGATATTCCAATATTCTTGATTCCTGTTGTAATGAAAACATGCATTGAGTGGATTTACTGCTGCTGAAGGAATACGGAAAACAGTGGGAGATATGATTCCATTAGTAGTATTTACGTACGAGAGTAACTTCATTCTACAGCGCTGGATATTAACAGGGGGCCATGAAGAGCACATAATTTCTAAAATCTTCAAATATTAGAGGTTTTGATCTCTCTTGGAGAAATTTGATCATTTCTATAACAGATACTGTTAAAATATAACTTCTTTTATGGAGCACTTCCGCTTTAATGTGCCAGAAAATCAAAAAACCTTCAGTGGTACAACAAAATCACATTTTCTTCTCAGTAATAGTATTTCCATTGACTTACTTGGACCATACTGTGATTGAAAATTGGTGTTAACTCCCTCATGCAATCTATTTTTCAATATTATATTAATAGGGATTTCAGCTTTCACTATTTAGTATTCTATTTCCAACTGCCTATAAACGCATGGTTGATTATCATTAGAAAATAGTCACATAGATGGTTCTTCGAGCTTCGCTTGCTTCAGCACCCTGGACAGCAACATGTTGCAAAAACCTGTTTGAGATTACGGGCCAGATTTTGCTGAAAAAATAATGGCGTCTGAATGCCGCACACCGTTATTAATGCGCAAATCGACCAACAACTTATAGCGAGGAAGAGATACCCCATGAATTGTGAATTGCCACAAGATGCTGGTCGATTTGTGCCACTCCGCCATTAGCTTTGCGAAAATGGTATCTCACACTCAACCTCCTGATGATTTTCATGAAGTTGCTGCATTTGCACATTAATTGCCCATTATACTCGCCACAGAAAGTTAAATCTAGTAATTAACATAAGTATCCTATTAACATGTGATAATTGTTAATGACTGTCAATCAACCTCGCGCAGAAAGTGAACAATGATAAGTGCGGAATCTCATTCCTTCAGGATGTGAATTGTTTTAGGAGATTTTAAAGATGTCAAATTTTAAGTTTTAATTTTTTTTCTTACTTTTCCTTTCACTTTTTTCTCTCTCTCTTAATTCAATCTTTCCCTCTCTATTTTTCTTTCTGTACCTGATTTGACATTGAATTCACCCACTCTAATTCACCCTCCTTCTCAGTCCTTCCTCTGTTTATTTCTCAATCCTTAAGTCTCACTGGTTAAGGAGATATACTTTCCCATTGTTCACTACAGTCCCAAATGCCCTGTCGCTCTCGCTGCGCCGTTATCAACTCCCACTTCCTGCAACTTTGTTGGCAAAAAATTTTAAAACCTAAATGTGTATAAACAAGTCTAACTAATGGGGTAGGCAACGAGATGCCCCGCTCCAGCAAAATCTGGCCCAATAGGATAGAAATAATCGGCAATCCAAAAGGATCGGCAATAGGAACAGAAGTAGGCTGTTCAGCCCCTCGATCCTGCTCTGCAATTCAATTAGATCATAGCTGATCTGTACCTCAACTCTATTTACTCACCTTAGCTCCAATGTTATCATATGAATGTGTAATGTACTCGTGTAAAATTCCTCTCGCTGCTATTTTAATAGAAATGTTAACCCTGTTAAGATAGGTTTAGAGAGGAATTTTGTACAAGTGCATTAACTGTTCATCTGATAACATGGCTGTTTATCTAGCTCAATTGGTGCTTCAAATAAAAACACTCAGCAGGTCAGGCAGCATCTATGGAGAGAGGAAAATAGGGTTAACGTTTCAGGTTCATGACCTTTGTTAGAATCCTAACTAATGTTGCATCACCTTGAAGTCCAGCAACAGCAATCAATATCATTACAAGCATAACCTGAACTGAATTAATTCCGGAAACTGCCTACAGTGGCTTAATACCAATCCAAGAAGTTGAACACTTGGAAAAGGAATATAATTTGGCTGACTTTCAATGAGGTAACTACCACCTCCATAATAAAATGCTGACAATATCACAGAGCTCCACACCCATTATTGCCACTTCGAGTACAACAGTCTGCAGCAACTGCTACAGACAACCTACTGACACATGCATTGCATTTCAGGTAGATCATCGTTTGTGGTGTGTGCTATAAGTGAGAAGAGATTTTCAAAATTCAGAGTCATGAATCATTCATGAATTATATGAGTATGATATTTGCATGAATGGAAATTCCACCATGTGTTACATTTATTGCACAAGCTAAATCATGTACCTACTATGACTTTGCCCCAGGATAACTGTATCAGATGGTGGAGCTTCTAGGCAGTATTTTTTGTGGAGGGCAAGAAGTGAAGTAAAATTTTCATTTACGTTCTTTCAGGCGGACTGCTACCTGAGCTGTTTTCAGGCAATATATGTTTACATTTGTGTACTTTGGTGGCAACATAAGGGAACACTCCTTTAATGGAACAATTAATCTTCTACACAGAGAATTCACTTATCTTCATTTTTGTGCAAAGCATGGTACTCCTGGTAATTCCCAGTGGTACTGACTGGAAAACTAAGAGGTTAGCTCGGTCCTGTCAACCCAGGTTAGTATTTATGTATTCTTTAAAACTGACCATGTGTTGTCAGAGCCATACAACCAACTGCGTGAGCATATGGGAGAAGTAAATATTCACCTTCTAAATGTATTAAGATAGTCTCCATCTTTTTCTCTGTATGAACGTTGTCAGGTTGTGCAATGAGAAGTATCACTTGATAATCTTTTGATAATATTCTTTCAGACTTCCTGTTATGTTTTGTATCATCAATGGTAAAATTACTAATTTACAAAATTTGCTGATAACATGTGGCACTTTTCATTAAAAAAAAACCAGAAGAGCGTTATAATTGAAGAACAACAAAGCCATTTGGCCAAAAAGCTCATTCCACCATCAGTGGATTAGTGCTCCAGACAGATTTAAAGAAATAACTTGCATTTATATAGCACCTTTCATGACCTTAGGATGTCCCAAAGCACTTTACAGCCAATGAAGTACTTTTGAAGTGCAGTCACTATTGTAATTTAACCATTATTATACAAACCTAATGCCCCAGCGAGTACTATCTTTATCAAAGATTATGTTGCTCTACATCTTCCTGCACAATAAATCTGTCAATATGACTTTTGAAATAATCATCAGCTACACAATGAACTAGGTGGCTGCATTCATTGTACTAGGTGACATCGCACTCACTGCACGAGGTGACTTTGCACTCACTGCGCAGGCTAACCGCTTATTCCCATGGCCCAATATACTTTTCCTACTTCATTAATTATTAAAAATTAAATCCTAACTCTTCATGAAATAATCATGAGAATTATCTTTGTTGCTTTCCTCTGGATCTTTTCAAATTTCTCAATCTTCTTTTTGCTGTAGGTAACCCAGAGGGGAGGCAATTGACCAAAACAGGAAGCAATCACCATGATTGACTTGAGCTACTTGTAGTTGAAATCCACATGACTCCAATTCACTTCAGTACTTCAGCTCTGACTGTGTGCTGTGCGGGTGGGAAATACAAATGGCCCAGAATGATGCAACATTGGGGTAGAAATCGCTCGGAGTGATAAACCAACACTGCTCGCCACTCCATAGATTTATACTAACCCACTAATCTTTTAATCACTAATCTTTTCATTGGCCACTTCCTCTAATAGGAAGCGGAGAAGAGCCCAGAGTCAGTCCAGGCAAAGCTGGGACCCTGGGAGAAGCGAGAGGATCGATCTCTCCCCTCGTTCAGATCAGATCGTAGCATTTTTGACAGCTGCCTCTGAGGCTTGGGAACGTTAAACCAGGAAGTGAAAGGGACAACGTTGCAAAAACAGTTATAGACAGCAAAAAAAGAGGGTAAGAAATAATTGAATTAAATAAAAGTTAAAAAAAAATTTTTAAAAATTCTTTTAATGACCAAAAACTATTAAAATAAGTGGTAATGAGACTCCACATTTTTAAAAGTTAATTTTTAGTTGATTGGCAGTCATTAAGACTTAGTTTAGACCTGTATTTTTTAAGTGTACACATTTGGTGGTGTAATTAATTACTTTCCAGCTGGGCAGATAAGCAAATTTGCATGCTATCAATGATTTCCTTGATTGCAGCGGGCGATGGCCCTTTAATTCAAAGCTGTCATATCGCTGGCCAACCACTAGGAGCAAGTTCAGGGGTTCCACATTTCACTGCACTTGTGTGAAAACCGGAACTTGCTCCTCGATGTCGTCACTAACAACGGAGAGCGCTGTTGAGCTCACCGTTATTTCCCAAGCGATTTCTGCCTCGGTATCCCAGTGTTCCTGATTACATAGAACTGGAAGACATGTACTGTACTCCTGTTATTTGTCTCCACTAAACAATTTCAAATTAATATTTGCAAGATTTATTGTTGGAAAATTAAATGTGTTTCTTTGCCGATATGAATGTAGAGTTTACACTTTGGATGGGTTTATGCAAGATTTTCTCCTTCATAAAAACAATTGCACATTCATTTAATTTATAGATGATCATCATTCACATCACAAAAAAGTTTCAGATGTTTTTGCCTCGATAGCCTATTCTCATTCCCAAAAGATTGCTTGTTTTTAAAGTTGATAAATAAAAATGAATTCCATGTTTGGATCAATATGTATTGAGAAGGGGAATTGAGGCGAATAAGATAAGTAATAGATCTCTTTGATCCACATGGAGGTTATAAAGAGACTACGAAAACCTTTGTTGGGAAGAGGAGGGTAGGTCCAAAATTGAGGTAGTCATGTCTGGACCGTGGAAAGAGCAGGCTTCATGGATTCAATGGCCCTTTTCTTATTCTAAACTTCCCTGTGTTCTTAGGATTTTCTATTTCTGCATAGTGGTATTTTCTCTCTCAGGTTTGACAGCATCTCAGGATACATCACTTTAAGCAAGCATGCAATAAATCAATGTTTGTATTAACAAAACTTCATTTTGGGGTAGATTTTCCCCACCAAGAAGACTTTGGGCAGTTGTCCAGTGAAGCGTGCCAGCCAATAGTCCAGGTCCATTTTGGGGGCTGAGCCTCATTAGCGTTTAGCTGGCAGGCTGCAGGCAGCAATTGACCACCCCAGTGCAGCCCGCTGGCTCTGGACCACTGCAATATCGGGCGACCCAACCGGCATCTGGACCAGAAAAAGGTAGGTCTGTGGTGAGGGAGGATGAGGGGACAGGCGATCTCAGGATGAGGGGACCTGGAACAGCAGCAGCCCAGACTGTTTTTGTGGTGCCCAGAGGAGCACTTCTGACCTGTGGGCTCCTCTTCGACTGGTCCGCCATCTGATAGTGGAATGTGCACAGCATGCGCTCAGCCTACTACTCTCCTAAAATAGCTAACAGGGTCCTATGTACATCGTAGGACCCCGATTTGCATTTAAAACGTGCCTATTGCTAGACTGAGGCCGGTGCACTGGCTGCCCAGCGAGAGGCCCACGGGAAGATTGCAGCAGCCATGGCAACGGCGGGAACAGAGCAATAAGTCATTCCCCACCATTTTCGGGGCGCTACTGCCCCATTTATGTTGGGTGCGAGGCCTCAAAATCTCCATTCCTCTAAATTGAAACCTGCTCAGTGTCCAAACTATATAAATCTATATCGCAGATTTTGTTGATTGCTGCAGGAACAATTTTGTTTCTTCATTTGCATAACTTAATATATAGAAAATTGCAGATTCTGAGCTTTGCCAATAAAAAATAATAAAAGGTTAAGGAGATTTTTACAAGTCTAGTAATTTTTCAATTTCTCAAATGTTAAAAATGTGTATGAATGCAATATCACTCACATATAGTGTGCCGTTATAAACAAGTCATTTGACTTAACTGAGTTCTGCTGAAACAATGCAGAGAAATTATAAATAATAATAATTTCAGATCATTATCTTTTTGAGCATTTTGAATTTTCTTTAACATTTTCCTCCTGATATATAAAACTGCTTTTTTTCTTTTGTTACTAAATTCATGCAGGTCCTTGCAAACAAAGTGATACATTTTGGTGACAAGCGACTCACAGTAAAGCTACGAGATGTTTCAGACACTGGTAGCGAGTGCAGCACTTTCCAGGGGAAGTTTCATGGCTCTTTGGGCTTTAACATACAGTTACATCCCACTGGGAAGACTCCCTCGGAGAAGGAAAAACAGGAAAGAATAGGGCCTCCCTGCGCAGCATTTTCACACAGTCTTCCCCTTATTAAATTTCCCCTCACAGCATTTTAGTAGAACATCCAAACATAGTTCTTTAAAGGACAAGATGAAAGACATCAATTTTGCTGAGCAAAGCCTTCAAGCCATGTGCCTTTGTCTGGCTTCATTTTGCTGATTTCAGCTTTTTTATTTGGAATTGAAATGATTATCGTTTTACATGAGGTTTTTCTATATTTTTGAAGGGACTATTGTTTGCTTTAAAAGGTAATATTTAACATTATTCACATATGACTGGTCTTGTTATAGTATGTCAGTCTAAAATAGTTCCGAGTGTTTAGTTTATTTAGATGACACCAGCGGGCAATGTCATGAGGCATTTCTTGAAGTGTTACTGAATTTTACAAATTCTAAGACAATATGTGCGTAATTTGTACACACACCTACATACTCTACTGATACATTGAGACTAGGGAGATTGGGATTGGGTTATCCTGATGCCAGCGTTAAGGGATTTATCAAAGTCAACAGTACGCAGTGTTTTTCCAATCAGAATTCACCAGTGCCATTGTGAAGCTTTTAACATATTTTCCACTTGTATTGGAGAAACTTGTGAATAATCTGAAAAAGACTTCGATATGTGTAAAAGGATAAAAGGATGAATGAATACAAAATAGGGGATGTAAGCAATTCCAATTTTTATTCTTTTGCTCCCCCCCACTAACCTCTTTTTCTGTAGATGCTGTTTTCTTGGTGGGTATGTAGTGTAGGCCTCATCCTCCACCCCGTACTTCATCCAAGTGAGGCATTCTTCATATGTGAACATCGATTGTGACTGTTGGCTAGTTGACATTGGAGGGAGTGTAATGGCTGACACAAATCTATTGCTTACTTAACGTCTGCACAATGGAACTTCCCAGCAGAAATCACTGCATAATTTCTGGCTGATTTTTCCCCCCTTCCTAGTCCAGGGATGTTAACCCCAATTGCAGTACCCCTGCTGTTTCCCCAGCCACAGTCGGGATCAGCTAACTCAGAACAAACTTGGAACATTCTTGGTAAGTTTGACTCTGGTACCATACCGGGTATCTATATAGCCATCAACAAAGTTCTGATAGAAATTTTCAAAACCACTGGCTGTCATGTAGATATTTAATGAAGTACAAATAGCTTGATTGATCAGTCTTTTTGTTATCTATTTTGGAACCTTGTTCATATACTTGTGACAAAACAAATATATTCAAAATCAGTGCAGTCCGGAATTTCTCAAAGAACGTGTAGTTTCTCAGACTGCATATTTTGTTCAATTCTGTTTTGAAGCTGTTCTTTATTCAAAGTTGTTTGGTGTTGACAGCCAGTTCCTTTGAGTTCAAGTGTTTTGTCAGTTTAATCAGTGTGAACACAGAGGCATGAGATAATCTCTCTCCACCACTGCCAATAATGCTTTCTCTCTGTTTTGGCCCGTACCCAGTTGGTGTGACCCGAGTCACTCCTGCTTGTTAAGATGCAATGCAATTTATTTCTATTAAGTAATCAGCATTTGTGCCAAGCATTTATCAGGAATACTCACCAAACAAGAGTTCAAATTAAAATAGAAATTGTACATTTTTATATGAAGATTTCAAAATAACTTTAAAATGCAGTGTAAATTTATACAGGATGGGATATAAAACTATTTTATATAAGTTTAATAAACAAACAGCCTCTGCTGCTTCTCTGTAATAAGAATGTTGGTTTGTGCAGTGACCACTTAATAGGACCTCAAGGCTATTAACTGAAAAACTGTGTGTTATGTAGCCCTGGGAACTATGCTTTATGGCAAGATAGAGCATCATTTTATATGTCATAAATGTTTTATAATTTTTTTAAAATGTATTTGCAAAAAATCTTTTATTGGCTGAAATGAATTAGGGTCAAATTCTTTGTGTAACATTGACCATTCGTATCTCAGTAAAGCTGTAGGCATTCATTCTTTGCTAGATCTGATTTACATATGAATAAGTGTGAGGCTATGTCGTCCTTTGGTTCTGCTTTATATGGTTATATTTTCTGACCAGCACATGTGAAAATGAAGTTGAGATAACATAAGTAAATCTGGAAGGCATCTGACAAAGTGTCACGTGAAAGGCTATAGTTAAACTCAAAGCTGTGACGATTCAGGGTAAACTCTGGGTATGGATGAGAAACTGGCTGAAGGGTAGAAAGCAACCGGTCCCCATCAGAAGAGTAATGTCGGGTGGTGAATTACTGAGTGCGGTGCCCCAGGGCTCAGTTTTGGGACCATTACTGTTCTAATTTACATAAATGAGCTAAATTCAGGAACTCAAGGCAAAGTGGTCAGATTCAAAGATGATACCAATGTAAGAGGGGCTGTGGAACCATAGGAGGCAGCTCAGAAATTAAAGAGGTCAATTGGACAAAAATGTATTTGGGCAGAAAAATGGCAGAAGAAATTTAGTGCAGCCAAATGTAAAGTATTGCACATAGGGAAGGAAAACAGATGGCACATGAATAGTGTTGAAATAGTTAAGGATGAAACTACCAACCTTAACAGCCTTGATGCTAAACATGTCAACCAATGCAGAGCAGCAATCAACCAATCCAATTGAATGTTGATTTATATAGCCAGAACAATAGAATACAAGTCAGAGGAAGTTATGAACAAGCTGTACTGTGCACTGGTTAGATTGCACCTTGATTACTGTCTCCAGTTCTGGTTGCTGACAAACAATGAAGATATTCAAGTGTTGAAAGTGGTGCAGAGAAGAGCCAACAAGGCTGGTTCTTAGTGTCAGAGGGGTCTGAGTTACTAGGAATGATTGTGAGGTGATCTTATAGGAGGTATATATAATAGTTACAGAAATGGAAAAGGTAAGTCTGGTATATTAATGTGCAGTGCGACAGTAGTATAAGGTGCACAGGTTCAAACTGGTAAAAGATAAATTTAAGACTGATATCAGGAAATTTGTCTACATGCAAAGAATGATAAACATATGGAACCGACTTCTAGGTAGAGCAGAGGAGACAATAAGACCTGGAAGCATTTAAGAAACAATTGGATGCTGTAATGGGGAGGACTTTAGAATCTTTCTGCATGGATGAATTTAGATGGGCTGAATGGCCTTCCTTATTATAACTATCTTGTCTTGTGAACAATACTTTCAGATTTCCAAGGCAGTAAGACAAGAGAACACAGGTTCAGGGTTGTGAAGGGTACATTTAGCGCAGATATTAGAAAGTATTTCTTCACACAACAAGCAACAGGACACTTCAAGAAACAGTCAGATGCTATAATGAGTGGACAGTTGGACTGGTATTCTGGAAAAATAAAATTCAATGGGCCAAAGGACTTGAACATCCAAATCTAACTTGTGATTGTGTGTTCCAAGAAAAATGTAGGAACAATGAAATTGCAGTGACATTTTGCTAAATTGTAGGTAGTTGAGTATGTCCTAAACATTTAATCAACCCATGATGCAATTTAAATGACATGCAAGTTCTGCTGGTACTTATATTTTAACAACAAGTGGTAGCCACTTTTAAATAGGGCAAAGAAATTACCAAAGTATCATAATTACCCAAGCTTATAGAAAGAAAGAAAGAAACAAACTTACGTTTTACAGCAGATGTTGGTTGAGGGATGTTGGCTAGCACACTGGGAAAACTCCCTGCTCTTCTTCAAAACAATTCCATCTGAACAGGCAGATGGGAAATCAGTTGAATATCCCATCTGAAAGATAGTACCTCTGACAATCCGGTACTCCCTCATTACTGCACTGAAGTGTCAGACTAGATTATGTGCTCAAGTCACAGAATGGTGGTTGAATGACGCAAAAAACAACACAAATGGAATTAGAAATTGTGGTTAAAAAACGTTAGCAGCAGAGAATTTAAATGACAATGAGGTATTAGCTTGCCATGTGGACATTAAAGTCCTCTGGAAACATCAAAGTAGCATTCTGACAATAATGCATAGCAGTTACTTGTTTCTGATTGTTTCTGTTTTAATTTGACATTGGTGGCAAATTAAGACACGGAACTCAAGAAATTTCTGCTCTTATGCTTGAGAAGAAATATAGCCCATTACTGCTAGCACCAAATCTTAAATGGTTTTAATACCCACAGGCCAGATTACAATCACTGAGGTGATACCCAATCACTTTAGTATGAAATGAACAACAATGTGATAGATGCAAATGATTGGAAAGCATATGTTTTTGGAAGTATTTCTTCACACAGAGGGTAATCAATGGGACACTTCAAGAAACATATTGACACCAAGCTCTGACAAGGTGGCTCATGTAAAGAGTGATCTGGATATATTAAGTAAGTGGGCTAGACATTGGGTGTTAGATTTTAATATGGATAAATATAAGACAATGCACATTTGAACAGGAAACAGAAAATGTACAACATGCATGCTGCATCTCAGAATAACTGCAAATACAGAGATGGCTCTGGGTTATTGAAATAGAAATGCTACACAGAGTAAGAGATTTCGGAAAGGAGATCATGATATTCAATGTAATGAAAGGACTTTAGAATCATCATTAATTGGAGCCCTGAACATTCCCATCTCATTTTATTTCTCTTTTGGGCCTTGCCATTCAAGTACTTATCTTCTTTTATTGCTACTATTTTTCCCCATCAGTCTGCAAATTTCCCATGAGAAGAGAACTTATTAGAAAATTTGAGTTGCCTAATGATGAGTTTAAGACACTTTTTCTACTCCTCTTCGACTTTCCATGCTTTCTCTGCACTGTGCACTATCCCCCATTGAGAGTGCAGACAACCTATCTTTTCTACAATATGTGTGTGTGCCAGGTGATAAGAGGTGAACAATACTCGCACAGAATGATTCCCTTGATTTTTCTTGTAACTGGTGGCAAACTGACTGGCCTTTCTTGGCATCTATTCAAGGCCGCGTAATTAAGTTGTTTAGAGTCTGAGTTAATAAATGTAATGCATGATTGCTTCATGACCCACTGTGTCAGGGAAGCCATGAGAGGCAGTTGATGTTTTGACTTGATAATGGTAAGTAACCCAATAAGCAAACAGGGAACAAAATTCCTGGCAGTCCTAGGTGAAAGCAACATGATCAAGTTTGGCAGGTTCTGGGATTAAGCACCACAATTTTAAAAGGGTCAACATCAAGGCAATCAAGTGTGAGGAAACTGACTGAGGGGATTGCTTAATAGCAATAGCAGTTGAGGACAAATGGAATGGTTTTAAAGGAATACTGCTGAGCATGCAAAATAAATACACACCAGGATTAACAAGCATAGATTAAAGAAATATGATTTTAATGGATCACAGGACAATCTGAAGTATGGTTAAAAACAAAAACAAACAAATAAATGCAAGTAGAAAGGTGAGGGGGAACACTGGGATGAATACAAGAATCTTCAAAAACACTGTAAAAATACGACATGGTCCTGAGGACTACCTGTCTGATAATAGCCGAGTGAGCAGTAGCCAACGCAGCTTCAGAGGAGAAAGATCCTGCCTGCTTAACTCTTAACTTTCTTGAGTGATTGCAGAAAGCCTTATAACATGGTGTATCAACGCTGTGACATGGCGTTTCCTCAAAGCTGCTCTCGCTCCGCCACCGTAACTTCAGCAGAAGTGTGGCGGGAACCCCATCTATGCATGTGACCAGAGTTTCTGCTGCACTTAAGGTGAAGTTACAATGGTAGAGCGAGAGCAGCTCTCAGGAAATTCCAGGCATTTTTATTTGACAAAGTCTTGTTTGAAAGGCTGCTACATCAACTTTAAATTATGAGAGTTGAGTGTAAACGTAGAAATAAGGAAGAAAATGGTTGAAGTGTAGGAAGCAGTCATTACTGTTAGGGGAGAGATATCAAGGTGTTGGTTGGGGAGGGGGGGAAATTGAGTGGCATGCCCCAAGGATCAGCATTCTATTTGAAATTCACAACCTGGTCAGATTCACAGATGATACCTACCTTGGGGGTGGGGGTGGGTGGAGAAGGGCAGTCCAGTTGTAAAGAGGCAACCAAGGAGCTCCACAGGAGCGATTATTGAACAAAATTTGACACCAAGCCACATTAGGACAGGCGACCAAAAGCTTGGTCAAAGAGGTAAGTTTTAAGGAGCATCTTAAAGGAGGAGAGAGAGGCGGAGGGGTTTAAGGGACTTAGGGCCTAGGTAGCTGAAGGCACGGCAGCCAATGGTGGAGAGAACAAAATCAGGCATGCACAAAAGGCCAGAATTGGAGGAGTACAGAGATCTCGGAGGGTTGTAGTGCTGGAGGAGGTTACAGAGATAGGGAGGGGCGAGGCCATGGAGGGATTTGAAAACAAGGATGAGAATTTTAAAATCAAGACATTGCCGGACCGAGAGTCACAGGTTCTGTTTTTTTTGTTAAAAACAGTCTTCACCCTCTGATTCAACCACAGCCTTTTAAAGTGATCACTTTAGTCTACCTATATTATATAAACATTTTACATGTAACGTCCCTTTAGTTCCTGCATCACAACTTTTCAGTCTTGACTTTATTTTCACCACAACTATATGCCAACAGGAGGGGGGCGTAACTTTCAACACTGGCGGCGGCAGAAACCTGCGTTATCTGATTGCCCGTCCATTATACACTCCGTCCGATGTTGCTTTTCATTGAAGTCATTGCAAAGGGTGTATAATGGACGATCTGCTACCGCCTATTACCTGCCACCACTGAGGCTGAAAATTACTCCCTCGGTGTCAAACTATGACCGTTAACCTACGTGTTAACACAGCTATTATCTGCTATAATATAAAACCATCCAGACAGCCCAACATTGATGCGCCTCGCAGTCATGACTCACATGCCTACCTGCCATTTTGTTTTTTTTAAATCTACTCTTTTCCCGTTTCCCCCCCAACTAATTTTCAGTTTTACCCATTCCCTTCTACCCAATTTTCGGGATCACCCCCTCCCCGCCCAATATTAAGGGCAGCTGGTCCCCATCTCCTCCCCGATTCCAACCTTAGGCCTTGGCTCTTGGCCTATCTCCAACCCACCATCCGTTTTCCAGTCCTTGGCATTATGGTGGTCAACCTTGAACCTCCGTATCGGGCTTACTACCACTGCCATCAGGACCCTCTCCCCTAAACCAATATTTGGGACAGCCCTATCTACTTGACCTGTTTTGAGGGCACCCAATTCTGAATTCTGGCCTCAGGCTGCTTTATCCCTCCCACCGCCCCCCCCACCCACAGACACTAGTGATCCCCGGGACTGACAAATCCTGGCAACCACTCAATAATTGTCGATCCTTACCTCCTAATACCTGTAGACCCTACCTAGCCCTCTTGGACTCCAGTAACGTCCTCCTCTATATGTCCCTGCTTTGTTCTCAAATCCCAATATTCCACTCCTAGTACTCCCCAATACAAGGATCACCCCCAATACTTCCAGAACCTCTCCCACCTCTCTCTCGTGTTTTGACCCTCCTTAAAACCTATTCCTTTGATCACATCCCATGAATGAATAAAAAAAAAGGCTCAAGTCAGCAGTGTGATAGAATATTCTTCACCACTTACGTGGAAAGATGGAGCTGCAACTGCTCTCTGCAGCCACTGATTTGTATCAAAAAAATGCTACCTAGCAGTTCAAGGTGGCAGCCCAGCACAACCTTCTCAGAGCAACTAGGAATGGGCAACAAATGCCAGCCTTGCCAAGCGATGCCCAAATCCCAAGAATGAATGAAAAGAAAATGAAAGATCAAAGCTGAGACTGTGAAACAATGGATGAGTAAACCTAAACAACAGACTGACAATAGGCAGTCAATTGCAAGACGTGTCAGAAAGGAGAGCGTGATGGTAAAATACTGTCGCATCGTTGGTCAACCTGGTACATACTGACTGCCTGCCGACGTGACTGACTCTATGGGGATGATAATACAATACACTGGGAGACACTGGAGGCAGGGGCCAGAATTTGGGTTGCCAGAAACCAGTGAAGGACTATTAACTCCCCTTGGAATGCTGACAGGTTTTCTGCTGGTTAGGGAAAGTGGCAATGGAGAGGGAGTGGGGAATTGGTAAGTGGGGAAGGGGAAAATGGAAGGGAAGAGAGGAAGAGCCGGTGTCTTGCTGGTCCATTCCGCCCTCCACTTTCCCAATGGGAGCTATGTGGCTCGAGTGCTGTTCACTTGTTTCATGCGAATTATGGGGAAGTCTTCTAATTGAAATATGTTTGGAAGCTTTAAAAGAACCTCGCACACAGTTTGCACACAGACTTCCAGAATCCTATGCACTGTGCAACTATACTATGGCACTGAGCAACTTAGCCATGTTGAAGGCCTCAGGTCTTTACCTTGATAATATATGAGTAGGGGGGCATCATCATCACATTCCCTTTCCCAATATCTCACTTGCAAAAAGCAATGAAATTAAATCTGTAGTATAAAGGAATTTATTAAATCCGAATGCAAGCCGACTGTGTTCTCTTTGGACTTTTCCAAATTTATTCTTTGGGTATGAATTGGGGCTTCATTTATATCTGGACATTTCAGGTAAGTGCAGTGACAGGTGAGGTGACATCTGCAGCTGTCCATTAGACAGATGGCATCATTAAGAAAATTGATGTTAGAAGCCAGAACGTTTAATCAGATTCAAGTTCCAAAGTGCTCAGGCCAACTTTCTCCAGATACATTGCATGCATGTTGTTTTGCTTTAAATGGATCGATGGATTAGTGCAACAGCAGTGGGAATGGACTGAAATTCCTATTCTATTGATGTATGTAATCTCCAGAACAGTTCAGTGGCAAGTGTAGCTTCACAATGTGATGACCATGGAATTGCGTCCTTATTAGAAGCCTGTCAACTATTACTTGTGATGAGTTTTATCAGTTTTCAGGCCAGACTGTCCAGGAGTGCTTCCCATCAGTCAAGAAAGTGGACTTGGTCAGGGGGTGGTCCTGTTAGTTAAAAGCGTTCATCAGACTAAAGGCGCTTCTGGGGCATCCATCCTACAAAAGCCCCGCCAGAGGGGTGCCACAATCCCTCTGGAAAAATTTTGTAGAAGCTCCCACGGCCCCTTTTGTAAGGGAGCCATCCTAACATCATTATATAAGAAAAAAAAATAATTTGCAGACATCCATGATCCCAGGCTGGACCACCCAGGTAGGCCTCACTTCCGCCAGTCTGAACGGGCATACCTATGCCAACCCTATGATGAGTCCCAAAGAAGGCTCAGGATGTGGGATCTCTGACATTCAGTAATCCATGGCTCTACCCCTTTATGATGTTAGTATTCCAAGGGGCAGGTGGAGGCTCATCACCCCCCACAAGGCCATCCAGGACCCGGGCTAGTTTCTGGCCATGCCGGCAGACTCCCACCAAAGTTACAGTGGGAGTTTGCCGAGATGTCCAGGGATTTTCGGGGCCTGTATTTATTTATTTATGTAACAGCACTTATGACAAATATTTGCCAGATCTGCCATGTTCCATAGGGGAAAATTGACTAAGCTTAAGGCTAAAGTTGAAACAGGGTCCTGTGTAACATATTTAATGTTACAACAGAGTGGTGTTTCTAAATTATTGTTGGTTAGGGTTAAGGGTCAGTTTGTGGTTAATTAAATTTTTTATCCTGAAGGTTAGGGTTCCATTTACATTGTATTTTAGCTCCACGGGAGTTAAGGTTTATATTTAGTGACTGGCTACCTCAAATGATACAACCGTTAAAATGTTACAGAGTGGCTTAGCCTAGCTTAGTTAAATGAGGGTCAGCTGGGACTGTTTAACTAATGATAGAGGTGGAGTCTATAACTGTAATTAGGACCATATGGATCCACTGCTTAAAAATCCCCACGGTTCAGAGAGGAAGCAGAGCCTGTCATTTAGAGCCTAGGAGTGAGATGCTAATGTAACTGAACACATTGAAACTAAGATGTGCATAATGTTAAACCTCATTAAGCTTTGGATAGGTTTTTTCTCTTCAGTAAACAAGACAGCATTGTACCAAGAACAGAAAAAAAACCCTTATGTTAGATATATTAACATAACGTGTGTTCAAATATTTCCTTTGTGAAAATTTACCAGACTTTGTAACATAGCAACTCCTCCTCCTCTACTGCCCCAACTATTTTCGATACAGTTTAGTCTGAAAGCAGCCCTACATATTAGCCTCAAATGCTAATTGTTGCACTGTTGCATCATATACCTAGTTATGAATTTTTATTTAACGACCCGATATGAAGAAAAAAGTATCTTTTTAAATTTTATTATCAGCTACTGTTTGAATGAGAAACTGCTACCATTTCCATACACCAGACTATAATTGTGCTGGTACTGCTTTGGATCTAGCTTTCCAAACCAAACTGCTCGAAATCTTCTGTATTCATGTGGTTTGTGGCAAGTGTGCCCACAAAGGCCCTGATGTCAGACATTGAATCAGTTAGTGTGACCTTTCTTCAATGCAGAGGTGAACGATGAATCTGAAAACACATTTTATGTTTTTTTTTGCTTTCAAAATTAGAAAAACGAATTCAAAATGTCGGCATCGTTTGTTGAAATCTGGGACTGAGTATTTAATTTGTGAGCTGGCTATGAAATCTATTAAATAAATATTAATTAATAGACTTTTATTAAATATTAGGCTTTTACTACTTGTAAACAAATACATGTTTCCTTAATCCCAAAACAAATAAAAGGTCAACATTATCAAACATGCAAAGTTCTAAAGCACATTAAATTCACAATAATAAAAAGAAAAAAACTTACAAATGTTGCAAATCCAAAATAAAAACAGAAAGTGCTAGAAATACACAGCAGGTCAGTCAACATCTGAAAATGTAGGTGAATGTTTAGGAGAGAGACAGACCTTGCAAAAGAAATGGAAAGAGAAGATAGGGTGAAGTCTTTTATAGGACTGACTAAAACAAAATTGGGAACAGGTAATGGTCAACAATCTAATATGCTAAATACTAGTGCAAAGAATATGAAGTTAATACCGGAGAATGGATTTTTAAAAAATGAAACAAACCAGTATTTCTACACTACTTAATGTATTTGACTGGTAACCTTTAGCTGTCGTTCTCAGCTCCCCTTCTTTCCCTTCTCCTCACAGTTTTGCAGAGGGGTTAGTCTACCTTCCATTTCCAGTTTGGAAAAAAGTATCCATCCAAATGTTAACTGACCTTTTCAGATAATGACAAACCAGCTGTATGCTCCCGGCATTTTATGTTCAAAATGATATCCGGCAGCTTTATTTGCATATACAAACAGACTTAATCACAATTTTTTTTCACTAATTCTAGAAAAGCAATGCCAACATTAGAGAACTGGTAAACATGACAGATATGGCATTCAATCTTTCTTGTGAATGATCTGTCACAATGAATTTACCATGCAGTAAAACCTTTAGTGTCAATGTGCACCTTGGATATGCATTAATTATCTGGAAGAATAGTTTAAATAATTAATAATTCAATATTTCCAAAGATATTAAAATACATATTTCACAATAACATAATTACATTTATCCTTTGAATTGGATTTTGTGCCTTTTAATGCACTTCATGAAAGTTTATACTTGAAGGGCTCAGAGTCTCCTGAAAGCCTGGGCTTGAATGATATTTTTGCCCAAACCCTGATGCTATAAACTGAATTTGGATGGTCTTAATATATGCAGTGTCCAGGATGCAGCAGTAGCTGTACAGATGGAACATTTTTCTTTAGCTCTAGTCCTTTTTCAAAATTATTTAAAGGAAAGCTAGACACAAATTTCAAAAGCTTTAAGTTTACATGACTATTTTCAAATGTGAGGTTGTGTGTGTACGTGAGAGAGAGAGAGTGAGAGAGAGGAATGATAGTGTACAGATTACACACTTCTTGTAGCCTTTGTTTTGTGTTCTATAAACTTCATAAAGTGTATTAAACTGAGAGAGAGGCCGAGGTCAGAGAGAGTCAGAGGGTGAGAGACAGTCTTTCCTAATACTATTGTTTTTTGAAAATTGAACATATTTCTTCTACATATTTCTGTTTAAATAGTTTTCCCCATTTTATTGTTTTCCTCTTTTGCATATTGTCTCTTCAAAATCTGCTCTCCTAGTATCCAACTTTTAGTGGTTTCTATTATCTGTTCTGTCCTAATTTCAACCTTAAAGTTAACAGCTTAAATATTTCATTGCTTCAACTTGGCTTTTTACACTCTCTACATTAGTTAGGAGCAAATTCAATATGATCTTGCCCTTTGTGGGTTCTTTTACCTGCTGTTTAATAAAGATTCTTGAGGTACTTCAATAAACTCCCTTGTGCATACAGATTAACCTCAGTTTAAATCCCAGTTTATGTCAGGAGGATTAAAATCTTCCATAATTACAACAGAACCCAGAGAATTAATCTTTTTATCACCTCCCACATCAATACAACAACCTCCACTTTATTTTGTGGTGGTGTGTAACATATTCCTACCACTAACATTTTCCCTTTTCTATCATTCTGGTCCACCCATCCTTTGTGAGTTCCTAATTCCTCCTCTCAGCAATGTATAAACCCCTTCTGATTAACAGCCACACCCTACCTCCTTTCTGTCCTTCCCCGTCGCTCCTGAGGCACACATAACCCTACAGATTTGTTCCTCATTAATCCTCTTCCTTTCGCCAGGTTTTGGTAAGTCTTATGGATATCTATGAACTCCCTTTTTCCCATCACTCTTAACCCAACCATTTTATTTCTTATGATCCTGGCATTCATGTAAATAAATGTAAGTTAATTTCTTGACTTCCTTGCTGTATTCATACGATTTCTTAATGATTGGTCCATGCTGTTATCCCCAGGGTTAAATCCTTCCCAACTGTTTTATTTATCCTATCAGCCAAGATAAACATGCCTCCTCAGTTTAGGTAAATGCTATCTCGACAGTTGTTCCAGTTGGCAATGAGTTTGAAATCCTACATCACATATTGAGCCACACATTGACCTACATATCTTGTCTCTTGGTAGTTGAGTGCACAATCCTAAGACCTTTACCCTGGAAGTCTCTTTCCTAAATCTTTTCCCTAGCTCCTGAAATTTCCTTTGTAGGAATACCATTTTACGCCCTTCTATGTCGTTCATTCCCCGCACAGACCACAACCTCTTGTTTTTTCCCCTTCCCATTGCAGGCTCTTCTCCACCTGCTTGGTCAAGTCCCAAGCCCTGGCACCTGGGATGGAACACAGCGTTGGGAACGGTCAGCTGTACTTTCAGAAAGTTCTAATAATCCTTTTCATTCTGGAGTCCCCTACAATTATAGTGTTACCTTACGACTCACCTGTCCGTGTTCCCCTCAAGCAACCACTTGCTTGCCCAGTGCTGTGGGACTGTTAGTGGGTAAGATTTCCTGCAGTTTCTGGTGCTGAAGATTTTTGGGACAACTCCAGTTCTACAAATTCTCTCTGTTTCTGCCAACTCTTTTTACATGCCCATATGTTGCTGTTCACTGTACTGTCTCCCTCTGTCTCAGTGGCGACAACCTTATGGAACGTATTCTGTTTGCATATTAATGCACAATATAGCTATGTGGCCCTCTTGAGGGATTCAATTAGTCGGGACTTCATGGGAGTGTATGGTCGCTGGATACTTTTTATAAAGACATAATGATTCAAGTAATAGTAAAGTACACAGTACATCAATGCATGATGTTAATTTTGGAGAAATTTCTAATTTGTACTATTTAAGGGTAACAATTTCTTTTAGCAAAATATAAGGCTTGAATTTAATGAGAGTTGGTTAGCAAAGTGGATGCTTCAGATCTCTCAGTTAATAATCCAACCACTACTAAAACACCTCTGTTGAATCTCCCAGCTCGGTCTTTCAGCACCTCAAAATTCAGTTTGTTATATCATTCTGGGCTTTAGTCTGGTATTCATTTTGATTGGTTTTGGTTGCACAGAACTACATTTGCAAGTGAAAAATATAGCCAGAAGCAAAATTCTAATATGTAGGAAATAAATTTAACTTTGGCCTAAAAAGCAGATCTTAAAGTGTTATGATCTTCATGCAATGGGGTCAATTCAGTAATCCTGTCTGAAATGGTGCAGAAAATGGTGTGTTTCTGCCTCTCATCATTAGAATATGCTCCATGTATATTTTTCATAAGTGTAGGGAGTTCCAACATTGGGTGGAGGTAGGGTTTCTTGAAGCTGTATTTTTGGTTGCAGGAAATCTACTAAGTCAGCGGTAGAAAGGAGGCAAGGGAACATGGCCAGTACTGTCCCACTTGATGACGCTAGCTTGGATGCTCTGCTGGAAGAAGTGCATAGGTCCATAGTCATTGAAACAGATGAGAAAAAGTTATTTTGCCTGAGGAAAAACATTAGATAAGTCTGACCATAATTTGCCATTTCTAATCAAGTATCTGACTGTAGCATGGACAGCACAGTATTGAGCATCAAACATGATGTTGCATCAGTGAAGGAGCATGAGAAGCACCGATATAATCTTTCAGGTCTTTCACACCTGGGCTCCACAATGTTGCAGGTTGAACTTTGTTACTCACTTAAAATGCTTTTAATATCACACATAAGTTTTGCAGATTGCACCATCAAATTAAATTAGCACCTGTAACAACTTGTATGCTGCTTTGTCATGCATTCAGACCTGTGAGATGTATGCTGGACACCAGGGTGCCATGCTCAGCTTTTCCAGATGCTGTAGGTTTTATCTGGCTTTAAAGGATAATGCCATTGAAAACAATAGGGAGATAACACTGGTGGCAGCTCTGCCACCTGAAGGAAATCTTTCAACATGAGGAGGCAACCCTAGAGATAGTTAGAGTGGAGACAGTTGACGACATGGGTGAGGGAGAGCTTGCCAGCTTTATGTCATCTTCTTGCTCCCGCATTAAGCTCACTTCCTTACCAAGTCCCAAGTTCAAACATATGAGCATGGCACACAATATATTAGCCTTGAAAGTCTGCCTGGCCATTTTGTATAGGCATCATGGTAACTCATGTTGCTTTTCCCTTCTTATAGAGATCTCCCAAGATGACGTGGCTGGCACCAGGGTGGATCAGAAACCTACTTCATCGTAACAGTACCTGTCACACACTCCTGACCATACAAGCATCAGCTCAGATACGTCCAACTCACAGATTAAATTAATCAGGGACATGGGGGAGCCCCTGGTAATGCACCCAACATACCTTTTAATTGCATACATCCTTTCAATCTCAGCTGATGGCCAGATTTTGCACATTCCACATTAGCCAGCTCTCTGCACCATGCCAGAGTTGCACAGGGAGCTATGAATAATCATTCAAGTGAGCTGACCCTGTAAAATTTCAGGCAGTCAGCTCACTGCATTGATGGCTAGCTCTGTGCCAGCAACCAGGCAGAAAAGCATAAAATTTAGCCTGGAGCAGGAAATCACCCGATATCTGTGAAATTACTGCTCTATACCGGAGACTGCGTTTTTAGACTGGTATCCAGGAGTTCTCACGTAACAATTTTTGTGGATGAGGGAGAAATTGAGCATTTTGTTTGATTTGAAATCTGATGCAACACAGCACAATTTCACTTGCTTTGCTTCTCGGAAGTTTGACCCGAGGTTATTCACCTCGAGAGATTAAATGTTGGAGCAAAGTTTGTTGCACCACAAATTGTACATTGTCCATTAATAGGGGAAGGTGTGATAAGCTGAATAAGCATTTGCTCGTTCCACATTCTTATGTAACATTTTCCTCTGCTTGTACTGTAGCTTTAGTTGGTATTATTCTCAGTTTATTTATTTTTAATAAAATTATATAATAGATTCAACTGCTGCACAAAGTGGACACTCTGTGATTCAGGATTTTTGATCCTTCCCCTCTTGTTGCCAATTGTCCACTTTTCTAACCCTCATCCCAAAGTACATGCATTTTTTGCTCTCCCCTCATCCAAATAAATAATTCAAGCCTCATTATTTCAAGAAAGGAAAACACAAAGAAGCTCCACTTTATACAAATGCTGGCACCTGCAGGGTAGGATAGAAGACATGAATGCTTAATAGCCCTGAAAGTGAGGATTCATTACTTTCTTTAAATCCACAGGCATCCACCACTGTAGACAGTAATACCCTTTCATAGACAGGAGAGAGGCACTATTTTACGTATCCAGTTCCCCTTCAAAGAAATTGCAGGAATGTGAAGTTTTGGAATGCGCAATTTATTCAGAATACAATTTCATTAGCAGGTCACTGTTATGTTTCAGAATTTCAGACTATGCCACTACAAAGATGTCAGCAGTGGCTCAGTAGCAGCACTCTCGTCTCTGAGTCAGAAGGTCGCGGGTTCAAGTCCCACTCCAGAGACTCGAGCGCATAATCCAGACTGGTACTTTAGTGCAGTACTGAAGGAGTGCTGCACTGTTGGAGGTGCCGTCTTTTGGATGAGACGTTAAACCAAGACCCCGTCTGTCCTTTCAGATGGCCCTAAAGGATCCCACAGAATTATTTGAAGGAGGGCGGGGGAACTCTCCCAGTGCCTTGGCCAACATTCATCCCTCAACCAATAACCAAAACAGATGACCTGGTCATTTATTTCATTGCTGTTTGTGGGACCTTGTGACAAATTGGTTGCTGCGATTCCTTCATTAAAACAGTGACTGCACTTCAAAAGTATTTCATTGGCCATAAAGCACTTTGGGAAATGCTGAGGTCATGAAATGCGCTATATAAATGCAATTCTTTTTCTATACGAGAACCTTGATGTAATACATGTAAAATATGCTATTGAACTAAACATAGCTCTCAATTGGTTAAATTCACAGGACAGCAGAGTTGGGCAGTGTAGATTAAGTTTCAGATGGGGCATCTGACCAACATCTTGCAAGCAAAGAAAGGTAGTTTGACATTCCAGTAATTGTTCACATTCATTGTTCCTGCGACAACTCTATTAATTTGACTCTAGCATAACCATGTTATGTTATGGTTCAAAAATAACCTCTTGCCATAGTATGAGTGAATATTATCTTTTAAATATATGCAAATGATTGTTTTCTATACAAGTTATTTTTTTAGCTTTTTAAAAAAAAAGTTGGTGCCTTTGATTGTGTCCCCTCCATAGAGTCACTGGAGTGACAGTGACTTCGCTCTCTCCCCCCCTCACCCTGCTTACTGATTGAATCCAACCTGCAAGTCTCGTGATTCAAACACCAATTGGTATGAATTACTGGAATTTTCCCAACTCAAAGCCAGTGCTCCTGCTGTGTCAGCTGAACAACTGCATGGAGGATTGAAAATAATATTTACATATGCTTAGCAAAACCTCCGTTCTCTGTTCCCCCCCCTCAGAATGGATGCTTTACTGTAGCCCTCTAGCAAAATATTCACACCTCTTTGTAGTGCAATAATAATTTCAGTGGAGCAATGATTTTTTTGGGATGCGGGGAAGTTTAATACACAATACTTTTGATAAATACATTTTTTTCCATATCAGTACCATATACAAAAAAAACCACTGAAGCATGGTTTAGGTCAGCAAGCTGTAGCTAAAATGCACCCTCTTGTGGTAATTTACTTGCACAGCTAGCTACAAACAAGTAAGTGTGCACAACTAATATATCCTGCAGGCGCATTGAGAAACATCATGCTATAAGTAGTACTATTTCATTTACATCCCTTTATGTCCCTATTGGTGCTCTTTTCTTGCTTTGACCATTGTCAGCTAGGACAACAGAATGTTTGATCTCCACTGATGTCCTAAATACCTTTGAGTTAGCAGAAGATCTGCTTTACAAGACTGCATAAATACCAGATTACTGCCTATCGATGTTCCTCTCCCTCAATATGTCACGCACAGTTTCACAGTGCCCATTTGGAAGCCTGCTTGAGAACAGGCTAAACTTACCCATTAGATATAATCAAGCTCATCTTTTGCAGTCATCAGGTGTTGGCAGGATCACTGTGGTTTCAATCAGTACAAGACAGCCTGAGGGGCTAATCGTTGGGGGGCTTCAGCTACAATCCACACCAACTGCTGCACCAATCTTGCCCTGAACCATTTTCCATCCGATAGTTGGCAGTCCATCCTAGCACCCATTCCATGCCACTTTTAGTCCTCTTCATCAGACTCCCAACCATCCTCAGCTTTCTTAAATATCTCCATCATTCTTGGATTTCCAACCCATGTTCCCATCATCTCAAATATAATTATTTACAACCTTCTAGTAGAATTCCAGTAATCCTAAAATTTTCCAGGAAATGAGATTTCTTTTTGTTCCACTGAAAAGGTTTTCTTAAGATTGGCCATATTTTTCCTACTGATAGTTATGATAGATACAAGACAATCAATTATGATTAATATGGGTTTTACAATTCCTCATCTATCAGGGTAGCATGGTGTCATGAAATCATTATATGCAGGTCATTATTAGTCCACCTTGTAATAGGAGCACAATTAGTTTTGTTCATTTACTTATCAGGCCTGATGCAGTGTTTAAATTGGCCCATTAAGGAAACTTGTGAGAAGGAGCCTGTTTGATGATTTCTCCTCTGATTATCAGTGAAATGTTGAGCAGTCCTATTTGACCAGAGTATTTGTATAATTTTCTTTCTCTTGTAATTTTCTCCCTTCCCCTCTGCTCCTGAAGGTGTTGACTTTTTGCTGACGAATGGTCCCATGGATGTCAGTCACCCTGCAGTGCCACAGGCAAGCGGCAAAATCATTCATGTGTCAGCTTTGCCAATGAGCGCTGGCAGGTTATTCAACCATGAAGGGCATCATTGCTGAACTCAGTTCTGTTCTTGCCTCACATCCAAACATACAATCAGATATAAGAAGCTTTTTTTTTTAAAAAGGTAATTGGGAAAAATTATTTCCACTAGTTGGTGAAATCGGTAACCAGAGGGCAAAAACTGAAGATCACCATCAAAGGAATGAGGAGAGAACTTAGGAGATTTTCTTTTACACAGTGGATCGTTAGGACATGGAATGAATTCATAATAAGGAAATGGAAAAGAAATATTTAAAAGTGTGTGGTAAAATGGCCTCCTTCTGTGCTGGTAAAATTCCTTAATGCTATTTGACTTCCAGCATGTGTCACTGCATAGCAATCAGGAGAGGGAAACGTAGTCAGTTTTACTCTCCCTAACCCAGGGGACCCGAGATGAATTGTAATGGCCTTAGTGCTGCTTTGGTTGAGATCAGCTAATTGGTCTGTTTGACTGGATGGAGCCAAACTTACTCAGCCATTCCGTTGGACTCCTATGGAAGTCCGCCGGATAGTTGAGAGAAAGCACTGGACCTGGATACACTGCATCCATACCTTAATGTGGAGATGCCGGTGATGGACTGGGGTGGACAAATGTAAGGAATCTTACAACACCAGGTTATAGTCCAACAGTTTTATTTGAAAATCACAAGCTTTCGGAGGCTTTCTCCTTCGTCAGGTGTTGTAAGATTCCTTACATACATCCATACCTTAACTTCGACTTCCCACTTTGCTTTGTAAGAAGCAGAACTTACAGTCGCCCTTTACAATGCCAGCGACGTGGAGGGAGTGGGAAATCTTTACGCTGGAAGTTCCCACTTCCCCGGCCCATATGGAACCAGATGTACGCATGGAGGCTTGTTTGCCCAGTTAGATGAGGTGTACTTTCCTCCAGAAATGGATCTGAACAACAGCCATTTACTTTGTTCCACGTCCATCAACCAACTTTCTATCCATGCTGCTACATGTCCTCTGATACCATATGCCTGAATGTTTCTAATAAGCCGCTTGTGGGACACTGACTGGTGCAATGGCCCTAACACTGATCCCTGGGGGACTCCATTGGTGACCGGTCTCCTCACAGAACCACTATTATCAGGAGAGGGTGGGTGTTGCTCAGATTGGAGAAAGGTTGGAAGTGGTATCCCCAGGGTCCAGTGCTAGGTCAATTCTTGTTCTTTGTATATACAGATGATTTAGACTTGTACATAAGAAACATGATTATGACTGCCAAAAATGGAGTACAGTGTGGTTAAATCAAGGGTGCTGGTACCATATGACACACGCATGATTATATGTGATAGCCCTGGCAGGGATAACTTTTTATATGTCCTGTATTTCTAGTTTTACACAAGATGGTATCACACCATCTGTATATTTCATATCTGAGTTACGCCACAAAGTTTACATTGATATGAAGCTGAAACCAGGTTGTAGAGGCATAAAATAAAACTGGTCGAATAGAGATAATGGAAATGCTTGAAAGGAGGCTGATCAGGATGTTAATAAATTTAAAATGAATGTGCAATGAAGAGACCTAGAGTGATTACAAGGCTCAGCAACAGAACAAAACTAGTTCATTGTTAGGTCACCAAGCCAATAAAGCAATTTCAAATTGATGTTTGGAGGAGAGTGTACAGTTGTGTTACAACCAATCGTGCTGAGATCAATGTCTCTATAATCTGATTTATGATAAGAACTCCCTCCAGGTGCAGTAATATAATGGACACTGAGCATGTTCAGTAATGACAATAGTTTTTATTAAAAAGCACATTGCATTTCTTTTGTTTAAAATTTTTTCTGTAGTTTCGACAAAAATTTATACATAACATTGACAAATACTGTGGACGATAAGGGGCCAATTTTCACTGTCCCCTCTGGGCAGGAACAGGGCAATGGTGCTTTGAAAATCCCAGCACTGAACTTACTGCCCTGGTCCTGTTCCTGGCCAATATTTATCCCTCAATCAACTCTTAAAACAGATTATCCGGTCATTATCACATTACTGTTTGTGGGACCTTGCTGTGTGCAAAATTGGCTGCCGCGTTGTGGGGTTCAAAACCCCTTTAACAAAAGACTTTTGAAGGAAAGGGTAAACTGTACCCCCTTTTAAACAAAGACCTTTGAAAACCTGCAAACAAAGTGATGAGGTAAACTGTGTTCTCGCAAATCCTGTTTCTCCCCCTCACTGACGCTGATGGTATTGGAGAAGTCTGAGTTTCGGGATCGAAGACATTGTACTGTGGATAGATATCTAGATTATTAAATAAATGAGCTAGATGGATCATATTGAGCTTAAAGCATTGTCAGACTTTCAAAACACACAGGCTTTTGGAAGTACAAGCTTTTCAACGCAGCAGGGGTAATGTAAGAAAAGGCAACAAGGACGTACATCAAAGGCTTCAGATCAGGAAAGCAATGATAGGTGTGAAAAAAAGCATGGGCCTCTCATTCCTATCTAGCAACCTGTTCAAAAGTACTGGGATTTGTAAAGCATCAAATAATATTGCACCCAGCATATGACCAAATAGTACAAGGAATGGATTTGAAGCCACTGAAGCAATCAAAATTGGAGACGTAAGGACCTTAAATTTCTACGCCCATGTCTGGGTGTAGAAACGTATGGGGCGCTTTCTACATGAAAGGCCATAAACAGAGACAGTAAAGGGGCCTTTTACAACCCATCGTTTGAGCACAGTCTTTTCTACATCAAAGGATCTCCAGTCACATGATCAAAGCCTAAACTATCAATCATTGAAGTATGTTAATGATTGAGGCGTAGCAACAGGGAGTGATTGGACAAAAAGAATGACGCTCCCCAATCCTACATCATATGGGTTAAAAAACAAAATAAGAGATTATGGGAGAAGAACAGTCACTTCTTCACCACCCGGCAGTCACAAGGAGCGCACGCTGCAGTTGAACATCAAGTAAGAAGAAGAGGACCTTGAGTACTGAAGAGCTGATCAACCTTCAGGCCCGATGAGCAAAAACCTTGGTTTAAAGGTTGTACATGTATTAATGATTTGCCTGATGTGTGTATGATTTGTTAAGTCATTACATAATAACATTGCGAATTATAAAGTGTATAGCAGGCTTTTATAAAGGAAAGTCGTTTGTATGGTTTGATTTTGCTTCATGAATGCTCGTATGAATGATAACATCATTAAATAATTACCTTTGATTAACAAAACTACCATGAGCGAGGGTGACTTTCTTTGCTTGACTATTCGTCCAGTGTCCAAGAATCTCAGGAAATAAGGAATTCTCTCCAGCGTTTCCTACATTACAACAGTGACTACACTTCAAAAGCACTTTATTGGTTATAAGGTGTTTCGGGACGTCCTGAGGCCATGAAAGGCGCTAAATAAATGCAAGTCTGTCTTTCTTCTCTCTTTGATACTCTCACTGCCATTTAAAGCACGTCCTGGAAACGGGCGGCCTGAGCACCCGTCTGCTTCACCTCAATAAGCCATACGAATCGGGGTCCTATGATGTATGTAGGACCCCAGTACAATTTTCAGGTATGAATAGATGGAGCATACACCATGCACACTCCACCCATTGGTACTAGGTGTACAGCAGCCTAACCAGCAGCCCTTAAAAGGCACTGCTGCAGGCCACTCGCAAAAACAGCAAAGGTAAGTGCCAGGAGCAGCATGAATTAGTGAGCTGTTTGTAAGCACTGATTCAGAACTCGCAGCCCACCGATTGCATGTAATGAGGCCCGAGCATTAAAATGGCTTGGGCCTCTCACTAAGGACGTCAGGCGGATGGCGTGATTGGTTAAAATGGGCCCCCAAATGTGTACTCAACAAAACATCTCTTGCTTGTACTGATTAAATGTCTGGGGCTGGGCCTCTGACTGCATTGTTTATTCAGCATCCAGAAGGCATTTATTGCTACATACATTCAGGCTTCTGACATTTATTGCATAATTATACCATTATTGCTGAATCTTAAGATTTTATTTTTTTTAGCACCAAGGCGACTATTATTAACATAGTGCATCATAATCGCCAAGGAGCGAGCATAATCTCAACTAATTGTTGCATCCGGTAATACTGCATTAAAGTAGTAACGAGATTGGTACTGCTTCCTAACCACAAAAACGTTTTTTAATAAATGAATTTTTGGTTTTATAGGTAAATTCTAAGAGATACAAAAAAGCACAGTACATACCATGGCTGCTGGCAATATTAGTGTCCGAATGCTTAATATATCCATATAATATTCCTTTCTCTCTTATTTTAACTGAGGTATTAAAGGTTTAAAATAAATAAATTTACACTTGTGTTAATATAGCAGACAGAGGTACATTAATACCGCCAGCAGTCATTTCTGGGCAATGTATCCTTAGATGGACAGGACCAAATGGTACAACATTAGGGCAGAAATTTCTCAGAGTGGCGAACCAACACTGCTCACCGCTCCATGGATTTATACTAACCCGCTAATTTTCGTTGGGCACTCCCTCGAATAGGAAGCGGGAAAGAGCCCAGCGTCAGTTCAGGTGAAGCTAGGACCCTGGGAGAAGCGAGAGGATCGATCTCTCCCCTCGACCGATCAGATCGCAGCATTTTTGACAGCTGCCTCTGCAGGCTTGGAGCCTTAAACCAGGAAGTGAAAGGTACAACATTAAAATCAATGCAAAAACAGTTCTAGACAGCAAAAAGAGAGAGGGTAAGAAATAACTGAATTAAATAAAAGAGACAGAAGGGGAAAGTAAAAACAATTACATTCTTTTAATAATTTTTTTTTAATATGACCAAAATCTATTAAAATAAGGAGTATTGAGACTTAACATTTTTAAAAGTTAATTTTTAGTTATTTGGCAGTCATTAAGACTTACTGCACTGTTAAAACTTAGTTT
The DNA here is from genome assembly GCF_035084215.1 of Heptranchias perlo. NCBI lineage: Eukaryota > Metazoa > Chordata > Chondrichthyes > Hexanchiformes > Hexanchidae > Heptranchias > Heptranchias perlo. The sequence continues at coordinate 33,416,609 of NC_090348.1, read as the reverse complement.
AGACCTGTATTTTTAAGTGTACCTGTTTGGTGCCTTAATTAGTTACTTTCCAGCTGGGCAGATAAGCAAGTTTGCATTTTTTCAATGATTTCACTGATTGCAGTGTGCGATAGCCCTTTAATTCGAAGCCGTCATATTGCTGGCGAACCACTAGGAGCAAGTTCCAGATTTTGGCGTTTCACTGAGCATGTGTGAACGCTGGAACTTGCTCCTCCATTTCGCCACTGACAACGGAGAGCAATGTTGAGCTCACCGTTATTTCACGAGCGATTTCTGCCCCAATATGTTCCCTGTACATTACAATTTAACAAACGTGCAACATCAGTCTTTAAGAGCAGAGGTTGATGGCGATGGTTTTATTAAACAGGCTGCACCCTTCTTGATGCGCCTTCTGGCTTCCCTCAATCAGCAAATGAGTTCCTCAAAATTTCCAACACTGGCATCTTAATTAGTAACATTTTAACCATGTCAGTGATTCCAAGAGCTGCTGCTCCCAGCAGGGACTGAGTAATACAGAAAATTGTGTGTCCACCATTTGCTGAAATGCGCTGTGAGGGATTGCCTTATGTAGGACCACACCTCATATCACCTCCAGGTGCAAAGTAAACATGTCCTGACTATCAGCAGCCTCAGGAGCACCAGCCTGGGATATACTCCAAATCTGCAAGGGACAAAGAATATGCTAGAAGGAGGATAACGTAGGGAGTGGTAATGTTTAGAGGTGTATCAGAAATAAGCAAGAAGGAAAGGAAGAACTTGTATTTTTATAGCACCTTTCATGTCCTCTGGACGTCCCAAAGTGCTTCACAACCAATGAAGTACTTTTGAAATGTAGTCACTGTTGTAATGTAAGGAAGCACGGCAGCTAATCTGCACTTAGCAAGATTCCCCAAATAGCAATAAGATAAGTCCTCGTCCTCCTCCACGGTCTCTCCTCCACGGTCTCTCCTCCACGGTCTCTCCTCCACGGTCTCTCCTCCACGGTCCAGCTCAGTGGAACTGCCCTCGCTTGGTTCCACTCTTATCTATTCCATCATAGCCAGAGTATCTCCACCAGTGGCTTCTCTTCCTTACCCTGCACCATTATCTCCGCAGTCCCCCAAGGATCTGTCTTTGGCCTTTTCCCCTTCCTCACCTACACACTGCTCCTTGGTTACATCATCTGCAGACACGTGGTCAGCTTCCATGTGTACGCTGACGCCACCCAGCTCTATGTTGTCAGACCAATTGTCTGAAATTCAGTCTTGAATGAGCTGCAATTTCCTCCAGTTAAACATTAGAAGGACTGAAGCCATCATCTTCAGCCCCCATCACAGTCTCCATACTCTTGCCATTCCATCCGCCTTTCTGGCAACTGTCTCAGCACCCTGTACAACACTGAGCTGAACTTCCTACCCCATATTTACCCCATCAAAAAGACCACCTACTTAGCACTCTTGCCTCTGAATCAGAAGGGTGTGGGTTGAATTCCCTCTCCAGAGTCTTGAGCACATAATCCAGGCTGACACTTCAGTGCAGTACTGAGGGAGTGCTGCACTGTCGGAGGTGCTGTCTTTCAGATGAGATGTTAAGCTGAGACCGTCGTTCAGATGAGAATCTGCCTTCTCAGGTGGATCCAAAGGATCCCATGGCACCATTTCGAAGAAGAGCAGGGATGTTCTCCCCGGTGACCTGGCCAGTATTTATCCCTCAACTAATATCACTAAAACAGGATTACCTGGTCATTATCACATTGCTGTTTGTGGGATCTTACTGTGCGCAAAATTGTCTGCTGCATTTCCTACATTACAACAGTGGCAACACTTCAAAAATAAAAGTACTTAATTAGCTTTGGGACATCCTGAGGTTGTGAACGGTGCTATATAAATGCATTTTATTTCCACCTCCGTAACCTCGCCCACCCTTCTTTGAATAGTACCATGAGATCTTTGTGTTCACCTGAGAGAGTAGACCGGGCATCGGTTTAATGCCTCATCCAAAAAACAGCACTCCCTCAGTACTGTTCTGTATCATACATGGGATTTGGCATTTAATTCTTCACCAACGGCTTTTGATAATATATGGAGTCATAAATCCTTACTACCCATAATAATAAAAAAGTGATAAAAGATTGTAATATATTCTGCATAAATTGACAGCACTCTGAGCCTAAATCCTGGGGTGTAGCTCCATCCAGTGGTTAATATGTATAGTGCTCCATGTGTGGAGTGAAAGCTCTGGGCACAGCATGCAAAGGTACACTGTCACTGCAGTGGGGAGTTTTCAGGCAGGTTAAGCTTCTGCAAACTGGATGAGTGATGATGTCTTAATTGCTGGAGTTAGCATGAACTTTAGTGTTATAGTTGTTCAGTTCAATATTACTTAAAGCTTTAGCATTTACAGTAGCAGATTTGAAGTTGACATTCCAGTACTTTAGGTATGAGAGAGGGAACATCAGGAAAAGTGCCAGACAGTTTGTTTGTGCTCAGTGTTGCTCTGAACATTTCTGGTAGTGTTTTTAAAAAAAAAGCTGACCGTTCCCACAAGTCTTAGTGGCCCAAGTAACACGCCTCAGTCACAAACTCCTTGGTGAGTCTGAGCCTCCTATACAATGATTCTTCATCATGCCCAGGTAGCTGACTCTATTGTGGTGTACCTACACGTGAGGGTCATGCACCTCCTGTGACCTCTGCACTTCAGGCCACACTCTCCTCCAGCTCTGCTGCAGTATACTCACCAGTATCTGCCACATTAATACTATCAGACAGGAAGCTCCTCTGTGCTATTCACATGTTTCACTGTGCTGATAAATGGAAATCTTCCCCTTCATTAAGCTCGCTAATGCCAATTCTGACCTGGGGTCAAATAATCACTTTCTACTTTGACTGTGCAGCTGCAGCCCGCTGAATGGGTTCATTACTAAAGACCTTAATGAGTAAAAATCAGCTTTGTTCTCCCTTTTTGTTAATATCCATTTTTGAAGGGGGACAAATCCCCAGGCCAGTGCTAAACAAGACAAATAGTCTGTTAGTGCTTTCTACTGTTGTCAGACCACTTTTTACTCACATATACTTTGTGCTAAAATTCGTAAACACAGATATGTGGGTCCCTGTATCTAGATTTCCCTAGATCAAGAGTGTCACTGTTTCAGGAATTTCAGTAGATTGAGTTTCACAGCATCAGTGTGCTCCTAATGTAGTGAAAGTAGAGAATCCGTGGCTACAGAGAAACTCCTGATATAATGAAACGCTGATACTATGAAACTCCTGATACAATGAAGTACCATACAGCGACTAAGGATTCAGTGGAGTTCCTGATAGATTGAAAAACAATTCGGTAGGATACCACAAGTCTAAATGATATTAGTCCTTACAGATCAGTATTCTGGTTGGGCTGTAATTTTTGACAGGAGGCCTTCTTATTGGCGCAAACAGCATTTCCTAAACCTTAAATGTTTCATCAGTTGAACAGTTTACTTTGTAGACCACATAAAAGGTAGATCAACCTTGAATATTAACCTTTATCGATAAAATGCCTTTAGAAGTCAAAAAATGCCACTAGTCCACAGACCAAGACTGATAACACTGGGGGTGTGAATGGTCTGATGCTCAACAGTAAAGGCGGAATCTTCTCAAGCTTAAAAATCATGCATAAAGCTCGGAATGATAATGACAGCAAGGACTGAATTTGGCAGTTGAAAGACAGGTTTCTGAATTAAATATTAAAAGAGGTGGCTGCAGAGATAGTGGATGCATTGGTTTTGATCTTCCAGAATTCCCTAGATTCTAGAATGGTCCACATAGATTGGAGGGTAGCAAATGTAACACTTCTATTCAAGAAGAGGGAGAGAGAAAACAGGGAACTATAGGCCAGTTAACCTGACAGCCGTGGTAAGGAAAATGCTGGAATCTATTTTAAGGACGTAGTAGCAGGACACTTAGAAAATCATAATATGATTCGGCAGAGTCAACACGGTTTTATGAATGGGAAATCATGTTTGACAAATCTATTAGAGTTTTTTTGAGGATGTAACAAGCAGATAAGAGGGCACCAGTGGATGTTGTATATTTGGATTTTCAAAAGTCATTCGCTAAGGTGCCACACAAGAGGTTGTTACACAAGATTAGGGCTCATGGGATTGGGGGTAATATATTAGCATTGATTGAGGATTGGTTAACGGACAGAAAACAGAGAATAGGAATAAACAGGTCCTTTTCAGGTTGGCAGGTTGTAACCAGTGGGGTGCTGCAAGGATCAGTGCTTGGGCCTCAGCTGTTTACAATATATTATCAATGACTTAGATGAGGGGGGCCGAGTATAATGTATCCAGATTTGCTGATGATACAAAGCTAGGTGGGAAAGTAAACTGTGAAGAGGAAGTAAAGAGACTGTCAAAGGATATGGACAGGTTAAGTGAGTGGGCAAGAAGGTGGTAGATGGAGTATAATGTGGGGAAATGTGAAATTATCCACTTTGGTAGGAAGAATAGAAAAGTAGAATATTTTTTAAAAAGTGAGACACTATGAAATGTTGGTAGTCAGAGGGATTTGGGTGTCCTTGTACATGAATCACAGAAAGTTAACTTGCAGGTACAGCGAGCAATTAGGAAGGCAAATGGCATGTTAGCCTTTATTGCAAAGGGGTATAAGAGTAAGGAGACCTTGCTGCAATTATATAGGGCTCTGATGAGACCACAACTGGAATACTGTGTACAGTTTTGGTCTCCTTACCTAAGAAAGGATATACTTGACTTAGAGGGGGTGTAATGAAGGATCACTAGATTGATTCCTGGGATGAGAGGGTTGTCCTATGAGGAGAGATTGAATAGAATGGACCTATATCCTCTGGAGTTTAGAAGAACGAGAGGTAATCTCCTTGAAACGTATAAAATCCTTAGAGTGCTTAACAGGACGGATGCTGAGAGGTTGTTTCCCCTGGCTGGAGAGTCCAGAACTAGGGTCATAGTCTCAAGATAAGGGGTCGGCCATTTAGGACCGATATGAGGAAAAATTTCTTCACTCAGAGGATTGTGAATCTCTAGAATTCTCTACCCTTGAGGGCTGTGGATGCTCAGTTGTTGAGTATATTCAAGACTGAGGTCGATGGATATTTGGACACCAAGGGAATCAAGGGATAGGGCGGGAAAGTGGAATTGAGGTAGAAGATCAGTCATGATCTCATTGAACGATGGAGCAGGCTTGAGGGGCCTTATGGCGTACTCTGGTTCCTATTTCTTATAGCACTGGAGAAGAGGAACATGCTCCTCGAAGCTGTTACTCCCAGCGGTTGCTCTCCTGTACGGAGTAATGTGATATATTGCTGCCAGCAGTTAAGAAGCTAGCTTGTGCTTTGCGTAAATGTAGCATCTATAAACGTGCACAGCCGTTTGTGTACCAGTCTCCGTAACACTGTGAGCCCTTCATGTACAATGACTCATTTTGATGTTCAGTGTGTGTATGTGAATGCCATGTAACTTTATATGGACCATGATTTACCCAACTTTATAAACATTGCATATGACAATAAAATTCTTCACAAAAGTTATCACTACTTGCAGCTAAATAACTAATCAAAAACTTGATTTGAAACATTAGGATAAACAAGTTCTAGCTTTATCCAATCTTGTACCAAAGAAATCGTCATTCTGCCAAGCCACTTAAATTTCAACAAACTGGAATTCTAATCTGGGATTTACATTTATCCCTCCAATACTGTGCTGCAGCTGGTCGCCTTTGCATGTGTGAAAGTGTGAGATTATCACTTTTTTCCCCTCCAAGAGAAGTATCCGAGTTAATATACATGAGAGAATTTTACAGAGTTGATCAGACTCGAAGGTCTTTGGGTTGATTTTCAATGTAATGTGTAGTTGTACACTGTAACTTGTACTCAATATTCAGCAGTCTGAAAAACACAGTACACAAACTATAATACTTTTGAAAAACTGGTACAATGTACAGCTCCGGCTCCCGTGCCAACAAGATTAATTATGAACTAAAGAGTGTACTTGAAACTAACATATTTTGGCAATAAACAGGAAACAACTAGACAGATATGATTAATGACAGCTACTTGAACACTAAAATTAAGTTGTTCATTTACATCATAAACTGATCAGTTACACTATAAAAATGTATGACAGTAAGAAATAACTGAAGCACTGCAATAAGAAACCACTCACGGTATTTTAAACCAATGGATTTGAATCCTAATAATGCCTGGCACTCAGATTTACAGCTATACCTGTTATGAAGCATGTCAGTGTAAAATGAGGACGACAGGTAGAATACCGCACACTGAAAGAAGAATGTAGAGAGAAAGGAGGAGGCGGGGGAAATCCATAATGGCTGCAAGACAATGGATATGTAAATTCCAAACCAACCAAAGCCAGGCAAATTTCAAATCTGCTATTGGGGTGGGGGAGTATGATAAAGTCATCTTTTTTTTGTCCTGTTTAACACACTAGCAGGAATACACAATTTTACTTCACGCACTTTCTGGAAGCTTGGATGTGCTGAAAGAAACATAAAGCTGAGTGGCCAATTGGCAGCCATGATCATTACTCAACAGGCTAAATGGCCAATTAACTGGCATGAATAATGCACCATGGGTCACTGCAGATGTGAAGTGCTATTATTTCAGCAAGAAATATAAGCAGAATACAGATCGTGGTAGATAGTGTGAGAGGCTGTAGCAAAGTGTGCTCTATGGAGCAGAGGGCAAGCCAACAATATGCAGAAGGTGAAGCAGTTATGGGGAAACTTATCACATGGAAAGTTAATGTGGGGTCACTTACCAGGAGATGCTAGAAGGCTATCATGAAGGAGATTCTGGGTCTGGAAAAAAAGTGCCCATCTAAGAAAGGAGAATGTGCTTGAAAAAAACAAAACCTGCCTTCTATGGAGGCTCTTACTTGCTTTGTTTGAATATCTCAGTGTATATGTCACCCATTATGGGAACTAATGAAAATGGTTGAAAACTAGCACAGCAGATTCAGGAAAGGAGAACCTATAATGGTACAGCTGAGAATAATTAAAGACAAACTCTAATTATTCAATCAGCCAGCTGACAATTACAATGCATTCAACCAACTCTCAAATATTCTCATCAAGGGACTTTACACACTGGAAAACTATGTGCACTACGCTGCATAAAACATTTGCTCATTCAATACATATTTAACTTCTCTTTACAGAAAAGGACACTTTCAATAGATAACAGAGCACAGATGTGTGGAGGGACTCAGCAAATGTTTCAATGAGATCACCTCTCATTCTTCTAAACTCCAGAGAATATAGGCCCATTCTGTTCAATCTCTCCCCATAGGACAACCCTCTCATCCCAGGAATCAATCTAGTGAACCTTTATTGCACCCCCACTAAGGCAAGTATATCCTTCCTTAGGTGAGGAGACCAAAATTGTACACAGTACTCCAGGTGTGGTCTCACCAGAGCCCTATATAATTGCAGCAAGACCTCCTTACTTTTATACTATTAATGGCATCTTCAGTAGAGACCACAGATAAATGGGCAAATGGCAGAGCAGCTGCATCTGACAAATACTCCTACTGATGATGTCAAGACATTGAGCCTCATATTCCATGACGGCATAATAGCAGCTTCAATGTGCTTGAAGATAGTCTCTATAAAATAATAATGTGAGGGATTCAGAAACTTTATGACTGTACAAAGCTCTGGTCTTGAGCGGAGCAGTGGCTATTGGGATGGTTCAACCTCCAACACTAGAAGTCTACAAGCAGGCAGTGGCTCTCCATTTGCTGCCAATCCTCTGTCTGCCGTTGCTTCTAGGCAAATATCAGGAGGAGCTCAAAAAGCAAGTATGACCTGACTGTAGAAATGGACTGCCTATTCCTGGCACAAACTCAAGACCATCTGGGCATGTCACATAAAGAATAGTTGTTTTTAAAATGAAATGGATATGCCACAAGGAAAGAATTGCTCAATCAGGGCCTGGCAAACTCGTGTCGCTTCTTGTAGTGGTTGCTGAGCTTCTGTTGGCTCATCCTCCTCATAATTGTCCTCACCTCTTCTCCTCCCCTTGTATCATGACTTGTTGCTGTTCATCTTTCTCTTTCAATGGCTAGGTTGTACAACATGCAGCAAATCACTGCCTTTCTGTCAACTCTCTATTGTAGTGCACTCTGCGGACACTCCCTGGAAACCATGCAGTCTCATGCATAATCAATTAGACATTCATCAAGTGGTAATCTTCTCTGATGATGAACACTATGGAATATTGTACAGGTGTTTGAATGGCTGCGTGAATGGAGTTGATGGAATCATTTACCTTGGCAATTCTGTACTTGTCAAAAAACCGTATCCCTTCGCTTACTGCTGTATGTCAGCACTGATTTTAATGTATTCACCAGCAGGGTATCTGACCTGGGTAATGTAATGGTGAACAGAAACCTAGCTGATCCTTGCCTAGTCACCTGTGGTTTCCTGAAAGGACCCTGTAGCAAAAAAAAATGAAGGACGATCAGCATTTTTACTGCTTTGGAAAACTGGCCCTGATCTTGCTCCTTGGATAAGTGTCTGATTCCAGGAGATCGTAAAATACATTTATAGCTTCCTTAGTGAGGCGTAATCTCTTTACAATTTGCTTCTCACTGCGTTTGAAGTAGTTCTATGGCTGGTGGTAGACACACGGCCTGGGGTTAGTAATGGATCCTGTTGGCCCTCGCCCTCAACCTTGACCTTGACCTCTCTTGACCTCCTCTGCTGCATGTCACCTTCCTCCTCCAGCAAAATAAGACTTGATGAAATACCCATTCTGTGTGGATGGAATCATAATGTTTCCTGTGTTCCTCTGTGCTGGACATCTGTCTTTGCTGACTTAGCACTACCTTTATAACAGAATCATTGATGCAGTGTGGGCACTTCATTGCTGGCCTATTGACATACATTGAGCCAACTCAGTTCCTGGAGGAAGTTTGGAAGCTTGGCCTAAAAATGTATTTCTTGTTCCATTAATGCCATAGTTCACATGACTATGCAGGAAACAGGCCATTCAGCCCAACTGGTCTATGCTGGTGTTTATGCTCCACATGAGCCTCCTCCCACCCTAATTCATCTAACCCTATCAACATAACCTTCTATTCCTTTCTCCCTAGTGTACTTATCTAGCTTCTCCTTAAATGCATCTATTCTATTCACCTCAACAACAACAACTTGCATTTATATAGCACCTCTGACATAGTAAAACGTCCCAAAGCATTTCACAGGGACTGTTATCAAACAAAATTTCACACCAAGCCACATAAGGAGGTATTAGGGCAGCTGACCAAAAGCTTGGTCAAAGAGGTAGGTTTTAAGGAGCATCTTAAAGGAGGAGAGAGGTAGAGAGATGGAGAGGTTTAGGGAGGGAATTCCTGAGCTTAGGGCCAAGGCAGCTGAAGGTACGGCCGCCAGTGGTGAAGCGATTAAAATCGGGGATGCACAAGAGGCAAGAAGTTGAGAAGCGCAGAAATCTCAGAGGGTTGTAGGGCTGGAGGAGGTTACAGAGAGAGGCGAGGCCATGGAGGGATTTGAAAACAAGGATGAGAATTTTAAAATCAAGGCGTTCCCAGACTAGGAGCCAATGTATGTCAGCGAGCACAGGGGTGATGGGAGAATGGGACTTCATAGGATACGGGCAGCAGGGTTTTGGATGAGCTCAAGTTTATGGAGGGTGGAAGATGGGAGGCCAGCCAATAGACCATTGGAATAGTCCAGTCTGGAGGTAACAAAGGCTACCACTCCATGTGGTAGCAAGTTCCACATTCTAACCACTCTCTCGGTAAAGAAGTTTCTCCTGAATTTCTTATTGGATTTATTAGCGACTATCTTATATTTATGACCCCTAGTTTTGGATTCCCCTACAAGCGGAAACATTTTCTCTACGTTTGCTCGATCAAACCCTTTCATAATTTTAAAGACCTCTATTAGGTCACCCCTCATCCTTCACTTTTCTAGAGAAAAAAGCCCCAGCCTGTTCAGTCTTTCCTGATAAGTATATCCTCTCGGTTCTGGTATCATCCTTGTAAATCTTTTTTGCACCTTTTCCAGTGCCCCTATATCCTTTTTTTAATAAAGGACCATAACTATGCACAGTATTCTATAAGTGTGGTTCAACCAAGGTTCTACACAAGTTTAATTTAACTTCTCTGATTTTCAATTCTAGTCCACAAATTCTAGAAAATTAGTTCTACAAATTTAGCAATTTCTAGAAACTTCAAAATATTTGCATATTATTGGAATTCTAAGACAGTCAAATTGAAGGGAAATGAGTTGGATCCATTTTTTCAGGGTTTTTTTTTCACAGTCATTAATTTTGTTTGATTAAAATTGTTAACAATTCATGTTGGGCTGCAATTTAAAAGAAAAAACTAATGGTGAGGACGAACAGAAGTAAAATCTGGAAGGGACATAGGTGTAGATAAAGTCTGATCAATTGATGATAAGCAGTGATGGCATGTCTTAGGAACAATCTTCAGTTCAGATCTGTCCCCTTGTATTATGTGCCATTTTATTGAGTAAGCAGAGTAGTAGAAAATTAAAAACAACTTGCATTTATACTGCACTTTTCAGGAACTCGAGACATCCCAAAGTGCTTCACAGGCAATAAATTACTTTTGTAGTCACTGTAGTAATGTGGCAGCCAAATTTCGCACAGCAAGGTCCCCACAAACAGCAATGAAATTGATGGCTAGATAATCTGTGTTTTTTTAGTGAAGACGCTTGAGGGATAAATGTTGACTAGGACACTGTGAGAAATTCCCTGCACTTCTTCAAATGACATGGGATCTTTTATGTCAACCTGAGAGGGCAGATGGGGCCTCAGTTTAATGCCTAAACAGCACAGCACTCTCTCAGTACTGCACTAAAGTTCCAGCCTAGATTATGTGTTCAATCTCTGGAGTGGGGCTTGAACCCACAATGTTCTGACTCAGAGGTAAGAGTTACTGAGCCAAGGCTAACGCCCTAGTCTTGAAAATGTTGAAAGTTGAAGGAGCACGTACGTAGTGACAGACAAGTAACCAAACCTCAGCCATCCTATGTGTCAGTAAGTGACCATGCATCAGTCAGATATGTTGTGTTTGAACAATTTGAGGTGTGAAGCCCCTAGAAGATGGTAGTGTGGCTAGGCTTTCAATTGTAATTTATTGCTTGAATGTAACCTGTAGTGGAATATGGGTATAATAGCCAGCAATGGAAGAGCTGTAAAGTTGTGTAATGGGTTGGAAAGGATGAGTATTAAATACAGACCAGGTAGACAGGCAATACTTTGTGGCTTACATACATGGGTCACCTACCTGGTAAATGGTACTGTTGGCGACTATTACCTTGACAGCTTCCTCTCCTTTTGCTTCTGTTCACAGCTCATGTGGGTAATTTACACCATCTCCTGCCCGGCATGCTCCACTGATGTCTCCTGGGGAGGGTGTACTGGAATGCTAAGCAAGGTAACTCTCCTCGCACCCATTTTGCCCAGCAACATCAAGCACATGGTTCAGATGTTGTGCTGCTGCTTCACTTGCCCACAGACTCAAGTTTCCTGCCTCCACGTTTGCTTTGCATTTCCTTGGCTTTTCCCTGACACTTCTTTCCTCCTATACCACCTTTGGAAAGGCTGACAGATTTTAAATCTATTTGAAAAGACTGAAGCAATTTTTGCCTCAATATATGGCCACTCATCTTTAAATGGGTGCATTCTTTAAATCTTTACTGTGGCCCTTTTTTCATGAAGTTTCGTCTTCCCCCTTCACCCTCGCCGAGCTTCTGTTGCCAAGCACAAGATAGTAAGGGAGCTTGCAATTATTATACAAATGCTTCAATCTTGGAATTTAGCATGAGGCCAGACTTTTGTAGAAAAAAAAGAGTGGTACACTTGCAGTGATCCAGTCTTGCCCTTTCTGTAGCAGGACCAGAGAATCAGCCCTTAACAGACAATAGTCGAAAAAAAAGTTTCTGCTTTAAGTTTGTACTGAAAGATTGATGAGTAAACAAATGGCCATTTCATTTAAGTGTCACCCATAAGGGTTTCTTGGTAAAATGGAGAAATTTGAACTGAAATATAGGTCAGGGAGCATCCAAAAGAAAGCCTATTTGTCTTCAAACCTGTCTATTCTTCCTTAGACATAATATTTTTCTAGTAAGTAGCTACTTTTCTAAGTGTACAGTAGCACAAAATGGAAAGAACATGTGCCAGGGAAGAAACCCCTTTTGGATGAGAGATATGTTTCTGTAAAGTCATCGCATTACTCATGGACTCTCACAGGGGAAGGTAAATCACCACTTCCAGTTGACAAATAGCCCCTGCTACAGGCTTAGGAATTCAATGCAATGTGTGTAAAGGTTACAATAAATGTATTTATAGCATTTGACTGCTTATGTGAAAAGACCACAGTTTAGTAAGCAGTAGAAGAATTTATTAATAATACCTTCTGATGTTAATTCATTGCCATAAGGGCTGTACCAGGATTTTCCTCTATATTGAGAGCCTGTTAACAGGTTCTATTGGGGGGGGGGAGGAATCTAGCTCATCAGATGATGGCAGAAACATTCATGATACATTGTAATAAAATATAAACCCAGCAAGTAGCAGAATGCTGGAATATATTGAGGGTCTCTAGTGAAAATTCCACTTGGCAATAAAGACTAATTTAGGCTCATTTAGAGGTGCCGATCCAGCACTCTGGGTAGCAATTTAGAGCAGGGTCATGATCTCATTCATTGATGCCAAAATGGAAGTAGACAGGGGGAGAAGAAAATTTGAAAATGGAGTCAAACTAGCCATTTGTGTGGAGCTCCTACTGCCAGCGATGGAATGATATTGGCAGATGCTTGGGAACAGATTGTCAGCCTGTTTTTTTTTGGCTTAAGTATGGTGTCTGTTTTGAGAGAATATGAATTGGGAGAAGAAAGTTAAATTAAAAGGAGGAATAAAATGCCAAAAATGATGCTTATTCTTCATCTCTAGAATGGACATTCAGCTGAGATTGGATTCAGCCCATTTGCAGTCAGTGAATGGGAAATCTAGATTTTACTCCCCCACTTAGATTTCAAAAATCCAAAGAACACAATGGGAATTTTTTAGTGATTGGAATGGTTTTCCTTGGCCTGGTCATTTTTGTTATTCAATATTATAGGTATATTGTTTAGGTAAAAGTGGGGTTTAATGCTTTATATTGAGGCCAGATTAGACCCAGGATTGAAATCTGAGCTGCATTTAACACTAGTTTGAATAATGCTTGGTATACCCACTTAAGGAGTAGATTTTGTACTGTTGGTTATTTCAAATCATAAAGGTTTAATCATGGCCTTTACTTCTTCAGTGAAGACACAAGCATATATAAAATTCACCATTATCATGAGCAATGTGCTGACATCATCATGCTGGAAATGCTGACATCAGCATAATTTGTACACATTGGAAAATTAATTTGAGAATTTAGTAGGTGGCTCACTACACCAAGCAGAATAAACAGGCCAAATTAATTGCATCCAACATTGCAGGCTATTGAAGCTGGTCCCAGCATAAACATTGACATTAGACAAGAAGTAGGAGGAGGAAGCTAAACTTTGCTCTCATTGGACTGTTCCTCATTCCACCAGGTGAATCTCCATCTACCTCGGCGTGCTGACATTCACTTGATTAGTAGCAGCTGTGAACTGTGGCCTCATTCCCACGGAGACAAGTCTGAAATTATGAGCATATTGAAGTCTCTAGCAGGTGTCAGTAAGAGTTAACCTTTATCGGATGTCCCTGGGTAAGATTTGAACTCGGGTCTCCTGCTAACTTTAAATTTGAAGCAATTTACTTAATTTTTACCACCTCAAGTTTTAGACAAGTGATTTGGAGGAGCAGGAGGCAGGAACGTGAAAGAGAAACAAGCATAACTAAGACTCCATTCACCCAAAAATTAGGTTCCCGGTGTTTTAGGAAAATTTGCTTCTTTTACCATAGAAGGTCAGAAAAATAATTACACCATCGGAGGAATTTCAAACCAGCTGGTGATGTTGGAAGAAAGCTGGCCAAGTTCATTTTTAAAAAACATATCGGCATAATTTCACTATGGTAAAAAAAAATTGTTGACTTTTTACTTTTGTAGAAGTGCTGTCATTTTCATCAATCTGTGATTGAGGTGAAGAAATAGTTTTTTAAAAAATTCTTGTAGTGAGATTCTCTTGCTTTTGTGAAAGCTTTCCACATGATATTATAAGCCAGTAGTATTAAGTTCAGAAAAAAGCATGAGTATGTGTGTTTCATTTGTGATGGACTTTAAATTTTGGGAAATATGACTCAATATTTAAGGCATCCATGTAAGTCCCTAGGAACTCTCTTTGTTTCCAGTGGGAGCAGATCTGTGAAAACTGGAATTACTCTTTAAGCTTTTACAAAAAGTATGAAACCTTTTTTGCTATGAACCATATGTAATATATTAACAGGGTAGCAATGGTTTTGTGATTTTGAAGTAGTCAGAGTTACATTACTTATAAGAATGTCAACTGTGGCTTAGTTGGTAGCACTCTCATCTCTGAGCCAGAAGGTCGTGGGTTCAAGTCCCACTGCAGGGACTTGAGCACAAAGTCTAGGCTGACACTTCAGTATAGTGTTGTTGGAGGTGCCGTCTTTCGGATGAGATATTAAACTGAGGCCCTGTCTGCCCTCGCAGGTGATGTAAAAGATCCCAGGGCATTATTTCAAACAAGAGCGGGGGAGTTCTCCCTGGTGCACTGGCCAATATTTATCTCTCAACCAACACCTCAAAAAAAACAGATGACCTGGTCATCATCACATTGCTGTTGTGGGAGCTTGCTCTGTGCAAATTGGCTGCTGTGTTTCCTACATTGCAACAATGACTACACTTCAAAAGTACTTCATTGGCTGTGAAGTGCTTTGGGACGTCCTGAGGACGTGAAAGGCGCTATAGAAATGCAAGTCTTTCTTTCTTCTTACATTAGGATTCTTTGCATACCTTTTGGCATCTGCTTAAGATTTGCTCTTTTCTGTTTAGAATTTTATTCAGATTTTAGACAGGAAATGCAGGCATGATTTATCAAAATACCCCATAATTATATTTTTGTAAGTAATATCTACTGAAAATGTAACTTTCCATTCATATTAAATGAATAATAACCTTTACATACCATTTCATCAATGATGTGAAACAATAATAATTCAGTTATGTCGAAACGTAATCTTTTCTCGGTACGTCATTGGGGCCTTACCCTTACTACAAAGGTCAACAGCCCAGCAGAAACTGTAAGACCTTCTTCCTGTCCAAATTAAAAACATTCATTATATGTTATTGAAAATGATAGATGCTGAAGTAAGAGTTCAAAGTGAGAATCTTGAGGGATTTTGTGACATTTATGAACAGTTCAGCCATTGGCCTCGTAGTTTATGATATCATCAGAAACTCCTGATTGAATAATTTGTTCCATAACTTCTATGTTATATATTAGTTTTGAATAAAGAACTCAATAAGGAGTCCAAAGATAGTTATTTTATAATTTTGGCAAGTTTGCTGAAACACTCTTCCATGCCTTTGTTACCTCTAGACTTGACTATTCCAATACTCTCCTGGCTGGCCTCCCACTTTGCACCTTCGTAAACTTGAGCTCATCCAAAGCTCTGCTGCCTGTATCCTAACTCGCTCCAAGTCCCATTCACCCATCATCCCTGTGCTTGCTGACCTACATTGGCTCCCAGTCCGGCAATGCCTCAATTTTATAATTCTCATCCTTGTTTTCAAATCCCTCCTTGGCCTCACCCTTCCCTATCTCTGTAACTTCCTCCAACCCTACAACCCTCCGAGATCTCTGTGCTCCTCAAATTATGGCCTCTTGTACATCCCCGATTTTAATCGCTCCATCATTGGCGGCCGTGCCTTCAGCTGCCTAGGCCCTAAGATCTGGAATTCCCTCCCTTAACGACTCCATCTCTCTCTCCTCCTTTAAGATGCTCCTTAAAACTGACCTTTTTGACCAAGCTTTTGATCACCTGTCCTAATATCTCCTTATGTGGCTCCGTGTCAAATTTTGTTTGATAATGCTCCCGTGAAGCGTTTTGGGATGTTTCACTAGGTTAAAGGTGCTATATAAATGCAAGTTGTTGTAGATTATTTATTTTAAATTCATTAAATATAACTGAATAATCTCCATAAATCCAACTGTTAAAGAATTGACAATCCTTGTGATATTGTTGATTATATTGCTTTAATGTATGCAATTCACAGAGCGAGAAAGAAAAGAGAACTTGATTTTATATAGTTTCTTTCACATCCTCGGCATACCTGAAGATGCTTCCCAGACAAATTACTTTGCAGTGCAGGCCCTAATATGTAAACAAACGCAATGGACAATTTCCACACAGCAAGGTCCTACAAATGAGATAACTGATCAGTTAATCTGTTGTGGCGGAGGGATATGTTTTTGACCAGGACACTAGAAGAAATCCCCTGTTCATCTCCAAATAGTGGTAGGGGATCTTTTACATGTACTGGAGGAGGCAGATGGTGCCTTAATTTAACATTTCATCTGAAGAATGGCATCTTTGACAATGCAGTACTCCCTCAGTATTGGACTGAAGTGTCAGCATAAGGTTATATACCAAAATCTTGGAGTGGGATTTAAACCTACAACCTTCTGACTGAGAGGAAGATTGCTATCATTGAGCCAAGGGGAAAGATACTCTTCTATCTATTCTGGCGAATCCTGTGCATTAAAATAAGAGTCTGAAATCAATAAATTGTTAATGAAATTACTAGTGCTGGCATACTGAATGTATGGTACAGAACTGTACACACAGTTCACTCATCAACTTAGATTCTGCTCAAAATGAGATTCCTGACACTTGAATTAAAAACAAAAGAAAACATTTAAATGTATTTTAAGCCTTTAGTTGAATAACTGCATATCAGGCTGGCTACAGCTGTGTTCCTGGCTGCCAGCTTCGGGCCTTCTGGAGCCCATGTGTCGAGTGCCCCAAGACGCATTGCCACAAAACTGAGGCCAGGAACATCCTTTCCCTTTACATCGATACCTTGGGCCTCTGCCTATTGCAAGTGCAGGGGCTGTTCTGCCCCTCAGGGTAAGCCAAAGAATTCCTGGGACTATGTAAAGGGGGCGGAGACCTGGCCAAACAGGTCTTTATCCTTTTGTCCTGACCTTTGTGCCCAGAGAAAAGGTCAGGTGAGCTGGCCATGCAGTGTGCAAAGCTTCGTTGTTGTTAACTGCTCTTGAATTCCTTTGGGGTGAATATATTACTGTGTGACTGATGCTTTTGTATGAAATACCCCATGTCATTATTTTAATGTTAATCCAGTAACATAGTGTGATTGTATCACACTAGTATAAATTCAGAGATATCAGCAATTCTAGTTAAGACCTTTTAAAGGACTGACGGCCCAGCCAAATCTCTTGTGATGTTGTGGAGGTCGGATTCTGCTGATGAGCTTATTGTGGTAAATGGACATTACGGAGCTCAATGGTGTGAATTAACACAAATTTAAAATGACATGGTCAGTGAAGAAACTGCTGCAAATGCACAACAGGTTAGTCAGTTTCTGAAAGCGAAAAGTATGTAAATATTAATTAGAATTTGAATGGATCAATAACTCTTAAATTGTAAAATGCAGCAAGCCCAAAATCAAACAGAACTCGAGTTGCTTTAACAACCTAGCATGGCACAAAACTCAGTTGAGGCTTGTAAATATGCTCCACACAGCTGCACTACATCAATGGAGCACAAAACCCAATGGTAAAGCGAATGAGCCCTGGGCTCTACAGAAGAGCCCTTCAGTGGGGAAAGCTCGTAAAAAAAAGATTTTATTTTGAAATTTAACATTGAGGTGTGAAAAGGGATGAATAGTTTATCTGAAAGTCTGAATCCCAAAATTATTTCAATTTAAGAAAATGTTTCATCAAAGAATTAATCAGTCACATCTTTTGTGTTTCAAAATGATACCAATTTCACCTCAGAGAGGGAACACATCAACAGGGGATGCCATGGCAACCTGTCTCGTAATGTGTTTTCAACCATGCAGCGCACAAGTATGATTCAATGTTAAAGTCCTATCAAATGATTATGTTCATATAATGCTGACTGAAAAATGCCAATATTACATTCTCCTAATCATTGCATTGAAAATATGGATTCCAGCAAGAGTATCTCTCATACTCAGCAGAAAATCTAGGATTGACGGTGAAATGTGTCCTTAATTTTCTGTGTCAAAGACTATATGTAAGAGCAAAATTCCAACTGGCAAAGTGCACATGCTAATGCTTAACACACTCGTACTACATTCCTGGCTGCGCTATATTTATTTAAAATATGTTAATCTATGTATAATAGTTCACGTAGCAATTAGACATAATTGTGTTAAGCATTCATACGTGAACTTTGCTGATCAGAAGTTCTACCCTTATAATTCATGAGCACTACAGTCAGAAGACACTGGTACAGCAACCGATTTTTATTTTGCTCAAGACATTGTTCCACATTGAATGCAAATGCAGCGTGGTAACACTCTCACTTCCAGATTAGAAGAATATGGGTTGAAACTCACAGCAGGTTTTGAGCCCATAAATTAGGCAACACTCCAGTGTTAAAGGAGTTAATCACTGTCTGTGTGTGGTCAGATAGCTTGTCCTACATTAAGATCGTTGATCAGCTAGAATATTTTCTAACTAAACATTGAGAAGGCCGATGCCACTTTATTCAATTCCCACTAAAAACTCCTTTCCCTTGCCACTGGCTCCATCCTCTGCCCTATTAGCTCGTTCAGGTTTGCACCTTGGCATCCTGTTCAGTCCTGAGCAGACTTTCAAACCTCATCTATCCATCAAGAAGATCTCTTACATCTGCCTCCACAACATCAGCCAACTGCACCCTTACTTGCTCACAGTGCCTCATTCACATGTTCATTACCTTCAGATTTTCATTTGCTATGCTGCCTGATCGGAAATGGTGGACAAATGGGGCAATGAGCTTATGCCCCTTCTCCACTGTACTCAATTTTGCTCGCTCTGCTGCATCATAACCACTGCTGGCTTCCCCTTCCCTGCCCAGTGAATGTAAATGCTCGGGTAGGGGGGGCCCAACCTTCCATTTTTTATTTATTCATTCATGGGATGTGGGCATCGCTGGCGAGGCCAGCATTCATTGCCCATCCCTAATTGTCCTTGAGAAGGTGGTGGTGAGCCGCCTTCTTGAACCGCTGCATGTGCGTGTGGTGAAGGTTCTCCCACAGTGCTTTAGGGTGGTGGATGGGGTGCCAATCAAGTGGGCTGCTTTGTCCTGGATGGTGTCGAGCTTCTTGAGTGTTGTTGGAGCTGCACTCATCCAGGCAAGTGGAGAGTATTCCATCACACCCCTGACTTGTGCCTTGTAGATGGTGGAAAGGCTTTGGGGAGTCAGGAGGTGAGTCAATTGCCGCAGAATACCCAGCCTCTGACCTGCTCTTGTAGCCACAGTATTTATATGGCTGGTCCAGTTAAGTTTCTGGTCAATGGTGACCCCCAGGATGTTGATGGTGGGGGATTTGGCGATGGTAATGCCGTTGAATGTCAAGGGGAGGTGGTTATACTCTTTCTTGTAGGAGATGGTCATTGCCTGGCACTTGTCTGGTGCGAATGTTACTTGCCAGTTATCAGCCCAAGCTTGGATGTTGTCCAGGTCTTGCTGCATGCGGGCTCGGACTGCTTCATTATTTGAGGGGTTGCGAATGGAACTGAACACTGTGCAATCATCAGTGAACATCCCCATTTCTGACCTTATGTTGGAGGGAAGGTCATTGATGAAGCAGCTGAAGATGGTTGGGCCTAGGACACTGCCCTGAGGAACTCCTGCAGCAATGTCCTGGGGCTGAGATGATTGGCCTCCAACAACCAATACCATCTTCCTTTGTGCTAGGTATGACTTCAGCCACTGGAGAGTTTTCCCCCTGATTCCCATTGACTTCAATTTTACTAGGGCTCCTTGGTGCCACACTTGGTCAAATGCTGCCTTGATGTCAAGGGAAATCACTCTCGCCTCACCTCTGGAATTCGGCTCTTTTGTCCATGTTTGGACCAAGGCTGTAATGAGGTCTGGAGCCGAGTGGTCCTGGCGGAACCCAAACTGAGCATTGGTGAGCAGGTTATTGTTGAGTAAGTGCCACTTGATAGCACTGTCGACGAAATCTTCCATCACTTTGCTGATGATTGAGAGTCGACTGATGGTGCGATAATTGGCCGGATTGGATTTGTCCTGCTTTTTGTGGACAGGACATACCTGGGAAATTTTCCACATTGTCGGGTAGATGCTAGTGTTGTAGCTGTACTGGAATAGCTTGGCTAGAGGCGCAGCTAGTTCTGGAGCACAAGTCTTCAGCACTACAGCCGGGATGTTGTTGGGGCCCATCGCCTTTGCTGTATCCAGTGCACTCATCCGTTTCTTGATATCATGTGGAGTGAATCGAATTGGCTGAAGACTGGCTTCTGTGATGGTGGGGATATAGGGAGGAGGCCGAGATCATCCACTCGGCACTTCTGGCTGAAGATGGTTGCAAACGCTTCAGCCTTGTCTTTTGCACTCACGTGCTGGACTCCGCCATCATTGAGGATGGGGATGTTTACAGAGCCTCCTCCTCCCGTTAGTTGTTTAATTGTCCACCACCATTCACGACTGGATGTGGCAGGACTGCAGAGCTTTGATCTGATCCGTTGGTTGTGGAATCGCTTAGCTCTGTCTATAGCATGTTGCTTCCGCTGTTTAGCATGCATGTAGTCCTGAGTTGTAGCTTCACCAGGTTGGCACCTCATTTTTAGGTATGCCTGATGCTGATCCTGGCATGCTCTTCTACACTCCTCATTGAACCAGGGTTGATCCCCTGGCTTGTTGGTAATGGTAGAGTGAGGAATATGCCGGGCCATGAGGTTACAGATTGTGCTGGAATACAATTCTGCTGCTGCTGATGGCCCACAGCGCCTCATGGATGCCCAGTTTTGAGCTGCTAGATCTGTTCTGAATCTATCCCATTTAGCACGGTGGTAGTGCCACACAACACGTTGGATGGTATCCTCAGTGCGAAGACTGGACTTCGTCTTCACGAGGACTGTGCGGTGGTCACTCCTACCAATACTGTCATGGACAGATGCATTTGTGACAGGTAGATTGGTGAGGACGAGATCAAGTAAGTTTTTCCCTCATGTTGGTTCGCTCACTATCTGCCGCAGGCCCAGTGTGGCAGCCATATCCTTCAGGACTCAGCTTGCTTGATCAGTAGTGGTACTACCGAGCCACTCTTGGTGATGGACATTGAAGTCCCCCACCCAGAGTACATTCTGTGCCCTTGTTCCCTCAGTGCTTCTTCCAAGTGGTGCTCAACATGGAGGAGGGCTGATTCATCAGCTGAGTGAGGGCGGTAGGTGGTAATCAGCAGGAGGTTTCCTTGCCCATGTTTGACCTGATGCCATGAGGTTTCATGGGGTCCAGAGTCAATGTTGAGGACTCCCAGGGCCACTTCCTCCTGATTGTATATCACTGTACCGCCACCTCTGCTTGGTCTGTCCTGCCGATGGGACAGGACATACCCAGGGATGGTGATGGAAGAGTCTGGGACGTTGGCTGAAATATATGATTCTGTGAGTATGGCTATGTCAGGCTGTTGCTTGACCAGTCTGTGGGACAGCTCTCCCAATTTTGGCACAAGTCCCCAGATGTTAGTGAGGAGGACTTTGCAGGGTCGACTGGGCTTGGTTTGCCATTGTCGTGTCCGGTGCCTAGTGGTCCGATGCCGGGTGATCCATCCGGTTTTATTCTTATTATGACTTTTTTTCACGAGATTTTACAACTGAGTGGCTTGCTAGGCCATTTCTGAGGGCAATTAAGAATCAACCTCATTGCTGTGAGTCTGGAGTCACATATAGGCCAGACCGGGTAAGGTTTCCTTCTCTAAAAGGACATTAGTGAACCAGATGCCCTTCTGCCTGCCCTTGATACTGCTGCACCCCAGGACCATCAGGTGAAAGGTGATGGGAGACCTGGGGTAACAGCGCTAATGCCCTCTAAGTGCAGTAATGGGGGGTGGGGGGAGCCTGCTGGTGCCTACTCTAATGAACTCCATCTAAGAAAATTGGTCGAGGCATTGGAAGGCTGAGCGGGAGTCGCTCTCTTCCAAACCAATGCTACTCCAAGGATAAATCCAGCTCAATATTTTCAATGCCTATCTGGATCCCTGAACTCTACTTTACATGAATTCCAACTTGTCCAAAACTTTGCTACTCAGGTCCTGTTCTGCACCAAGTCCGCTTACCCATCACTCTATATCTCAGATCTCAATTCAACTCCATCTTCAGTGTTCTGAATTTGAATCCCTGTTCCTAGTTTACAAATCCTTCCTTACTTTAGCAACCTCTTCCAGCCTTATTTCTCAGTGCCTAGACCTTCAGGCCTCTGATTCTACCCACCTGCACATCCCATGCTCCCTTCCCTCCACTATCAATGGCAACGACTTCTGGGTCCTGCTCTCTGCAACTCCATCCCTTTACTCTGCTACATCTCTCCCTACCTTTAAAAACGCCTCAAAGCTTAACTTTTTCATCATGAATTTGGCCACCTCTCCCAATTCCTTTGGAGTGGCTTGCTGTCTGTTTCTCCCCTGTGAAATACTTTGGGATGTTGTTAGTGTTGCTGCATGTGTGTTAAAAGTGTTATACTTCAGTTGAAAGTTTATACCGATGTCCTATTTAGATGTTCAGCTGGACATTAAAGCTATGATGGGAAGGTGGCAGAGTTGGTATTCTGAAGGAATGAGATTAAATGAGCCAAAGAGCCTTCTACATCTAAGCTGATTTTGTAACTAATAAAATTCCAGCTGACAGCATCGGCTTGACAAAGAACCTTTTCTTGGTCATCTTGAATTCGTTTGTGCAAAGGAAATAAACATAATAATTGGAAACATTCAGAAAGGATGTTATATATCATCTTTATCTACAAATGGCTCCTGTAAAGCTCTGCCAAATATAATTAAAATAGACTGGAAAGTGCAGCTAAACTTTTTTCAGGTCATGTACTTACTATTTAGTTCGATATTAAACAGAGTAAACATTTTATGGGGAATTTTAGCAAAAGTTTCCGAACAGACACAATAGACATTAGATGGCTTTCAATATGATAGAAGAAGATGAGAACAGTCTGCATTATTTATGGGCCCTGTTTGTTGGTCACATTCCAATCTTTTTTGGCCATATCCCCATAGACATAATTCAAAAAGTAGCTATACTCTGCGTGTGTGAGGCCCTAGAGCCAGATATCAATCATGCTTTCAACAGCCAGAATAAACGACCTTATCTTTGTTCATATTACCAGGGTCGCGCCATTCTGATCGCTCCTGTGCTACAGTCCCAGGATTACTGGCTGCAGCCTGCTCTCTTGTGCGAGACTAAAGATCTCTGATTCATTATTCTTCTTGTAACACACCCGATTAGTACTTCCTCATGGAAAACAATTGGGAGCATGTGTCAGGCTCTAAAAGGCCACACGGAGCAGTTCTGTGGGTCTGTGGTGACTCTTGTTAATGCTCCTTGAGGGAGAAGGTAGACTCGGTTAATGTGTTTCATGTAATTGTATGTTTTTTTCTTTTTGTCCTTGCAAAGTGTCTTCCTAGTTTTACCTTCAAATTTTTTTCTAGTGGGTGATGGGGGTGAGGGGTTAACCATTTTAAGGTTAGTTACTATTATTAAGAACAAATGTATTTTACGTCCAGTATTGATCAGTTAAATTATACTCTTCAAAGACAAATTTCCAGCCCTTTCTGTAATCATCATGTGTTCCCTATTGTCAATTGCTGCCTAATTTTTGCAGTTAATCCCAATTCATACAGTAAATCCTTTCAATAAGTATCTGTAAAGGGAAAAGAGTTTAATTACTCCACTACTCCAGGCTCATCCCGGAGTGCGAAGATAATCCCCGGCTTCTTCACTACCGATAGCCTCCAGGGGGCGATGATGGTATCCCATTGTGATATGAACTCGATATTCATGCCTTTTACATATGGGCTTTGTCAATTTCTTAAAAGTAGACTGAGCAAATATTTGAAGCCAGATGCAATGTTTATGCTCTTTTATTTTAAAGCAACAGCTCTGATCAGACTGACATAGTTTAATCAGTACAATTTGTCTTCATGTAATGGTACAAAATAATAAATATGCCATGCTTCCTCTCATATAAAATAACTCCCAACTAACTTCCTGCATTCTTCTTCTGTGCCTGGCCAAAGCTTGCCCTCGCAGCTTTCAGTTTTAAAACCTAATTGACTTTGCAGCCTTTGCCGGACCTGTCTCTGTAATTTATCTCCCTCTGTTCATGGCCAGAAAGGGACAGAGCCTTTCCAACACAACGGGTATGAAATGTTTATTGATTGCTTAGGTGGGCTAACATTGTTTATCATTTACAGTCTACGGGAAAACACATCAAAGCCAGGTCATTAGCATTTTAACCAAATATTATCTCAGTGCCGTTTTAATACTTGTGCGAATACACTTTGCTTTCAAACACAACATTTAAAAGTACCTGTTTCCCCAAATCATTTCTGTGGGAAAATAGTCAGAAAATCCTAAAATGTGACATAGATATTTATCCCCACTTTATAGAAATCCTGCTTAAAATGTCATGGCAAACTATGGGGTTGAAACTGTTTACTTTTGATGCATTAATGCCTTTGTTAACATAGCAGATAGAGGAATTTCATACATTAACACATTCATTACTAGCACCACATACTGATTTCAATGTGTTTATCATGATTAAGCTGTGTTATTTCTGTTACCTCACATCATTTTGTGCAATATTTCAGATGTAGGTTTGTATGTATCTGTGATGTTTAGTTTTTCTATAACTTACTCTGTTGGCTGTGAGTATTTACAGATCTCTTATGGGCAATGTAATTCAGACCTTCTCCAAACTCCAGTAGCAGTTGGTGCAAAAATGACTCACTCCTTATTTATATCAGAATGATTATATTGCAAACACATTGAATCTTATGTGCTTTTCTGGAGAAACAAATGGATCACATTGCAGCCCAGCTCTGTTATTCATTCCTGGTTATTAGGACCCTTGGGTGAAAAGCAACAATGAAAGGGTTCTACTGTACCATATACAGCATGCCCAGCCTCATTATAAGCCTCTCCATTACAAACCTTATTGGATCTTGGCTGCCAATCTCGACAGGTGTGGTGGCCCAGGAAATGGAGTTGCAGAAGACCAGCTTGATTCTCACTGTTGCTGTCTTCCTGATCTCAACTTGTTTTCCAGAAAAGGAGTGGAATGTGGATAGAGAACTGTCCTTTTTACACTTTCATTTACATGGCAATGGCCCTAACAGAAGGCCATCCTTTAGGCTGTAGTTGGCAAGGAAAGAAAAATGGAGGGATCTTGTCCTCCACATAAAAATAAAAATGAAATAATATTCTGGGAGAGTTACAAAAGGGAACACTTTGTTACATCATTCAATGTATAAATTACTTCAATCTGGACAGAATTTTCTTTTTCTTGCTTTGGAAAAATGCTGGCTACAGGGCCCTCATTACAATAATGGGTCAGCATGGTACAAAATGTAAGGGCAGGGTGTTGACTGTATGGAACTTATTTGTACTTGGGAATATGAACGTTGGAATGGAAAATTCTGATTGTATAATTGTGTTACTTTTACTAAATTGTTCTTTCTAATCCCTGGTGAGCTGTAAACGGTAACTGGCCTGCACAGCATGTGAAGGTCTTGGGAAAACAAAAGTAACAAGATCCTCTCCATGAACTTAAGAACAGATTTCTGAAAAGATCTGCATTGAATGAGTATAAAAACAGGTTAAAACTCCATCGGGTGCTAAATTGGGCCGTGTAGCGCCCATTGTTTTGGCGCTACACGGCCTCCCGAAGTGCCAAGGTGGAGTCTCAGCTGTGCACGCATGTTTCCAGTGTGACGTGCACCAGACGCCATCTTGGTATAGGAGTAAGCCAGGTGCGCTGGAAGCATGTAAAATAAGGAGAAAATGGATATAATCAGTGTGCGAACGCTGATTTAAAGTGATAGACACCATTTTGGGACTTAACACTCAACTCAACACGCAGTCTTAACCCCAAGCATCTAAATGTGCCTGGAGGACCCCCACCAGTGCTATTTAAAGGGACCATGCAAGATTTACAGGTTAGTGGCTGGATCATTGCTTCTGGCTGCTGAGACATTTGTAACTGTTTTTGGAGGTCTCCTAGACTTGAATACTAGGACTAGAGGACATAGCCTAACATTTAGAGCCAGGACATGCAGGAGTGAAGTTAGGAAACGCTGCTACAAGCAAAAGGTGGGAGACGTTTGGAACGTGCTTCTGCAATTGACAGTTGATGCTAGCTCTATTGTGAATTCTAAATCTGAGATTGATAGATTTCTGTGAACCAAGGGTATTAAGGGATATGGGTATATGGATTCAGGTCACAGGTCCACCATGATCTCATTGAATGGCGAAACAGGATTGGGGGGCTAAATGCCACTGCCTCTTGCTGCCTCCTGATATGCACTATCTTCTTCTGCAAGAAAGCGGGACGTGTGTCTGGGTGATGTGCCTGTCATGGTTGAACAGCTGCCAGTGTGTGTGGCCTGTGAGTTGTGGGTGGACGGCTTGCAACAGTTGTAATGTGTAAGGGTGAGAGGAAGCATCTGATTGGAAGAGTTGAGTACTGATGGAAAGAGTTTGTTGGTATGTGGGTGATGGGGGTGTAGTGCGTGGAGCAGTGGATGCGGCTAGTGGTGCAGTTGTAGGAGACACCACTTGACAGTTGACCTCACTTATCTTGACCGCTCATGTCAAAGCATTGAACTTCTTCCTGCACTGCATCCATGTTCGTGGTGCTATGCGCCTGGCATTGACTTCATCCCCCGCTGCCTCCCACTGCCTTTTGGGCATATGTCTGGAGGGCCTCTTGTCCCCACCCCCGCCCCCGCCCCCGCAGCTAGAGGATGTCCCTCCTTCTGTCCACCTCTTGCACCAAGGCCTTTGGTGCATCAGCAGAGAGCCTTGGTGCACGCATTTGCGCAGGCCTGGTACAAACTCAGATCGGCAGATTAGTGAGGTCTGGCATACAGATTGGAGGATGTGGGATTTAGTGGTGCGTAACCTTTTATTCAATGTTTTAACATAACTCATCAGTGTGTAAACATAGGGACGGGAGCTGCATCTGTGTTTTACGTGTGCGATGTCTGATCTCCATTCAGACTCCGTGCAGACAGCAGACTGTTATTTGCTGAAAAGAACAGGTACCAGCTGCCTTTAAGAGATTTCTAATGGACAGCCTGCCTTTAAGAGGTGGGAGCTCCCCCTGCTGGTGGAAAGTGCAAATTGCATGGAATCCTCGTTCAATGCTGATTTCCAACGTGGATTGCAGATAAGTCCTCAGGTCTGACAAAAGTCTCATCCTGCCTGTGCAGGGACCATTGGGCACGGGGTAATAGCGGATCATGCTACCCCTGCCCAATAATAGGCCCTATACAATTATAATCCCCCTTCATTTTTTATATGCCTGTTGTATTATTGAATGAAATGGAGCAGGAATATCACGGGTTTGATTTCTAGTCTGTGGTAACTTAACTGGTCACAGTCAGGATGGCAGTAGAGATGCTATTAACTGGCCTCAGTTGTGACAATTTTAATCCACCCTCCCTGTGGGAACCGGGCGGCAGTGCAGTTAAAATCACCTCCCGCCGAGGAGCCCGCCTGACTCATTAATGCATGCAAATTCGGGTTCTCCGATGACATCTTAACTGCCGCCTGAGCGAGGCGCCCATTGCAGAGGTCAGCAAAACCTGGTCTGCTGCAAGGTAATTGTTCAACTATCCTTTGTGGGAAGGAGGAGCAGGAATGCTTCTCCAGGCCTCTGCTGCCCTAGGCTCCCACCCTTCCCACCCAGGAGACCTTGCCCAAACCTCCACCCCCACCCCCACGTTGTATCCGAGTGCCGACGGGCAGCCTCTGGTCCTCCCGATCTCTGCCTAATGGCAGCTGGCCAGCTACCTCTTTCCGCCCAATATGGGTGGGCAGCTGGCCAGCAGGATGGAGATGAGGAGAGGGAGGGAAAATAGCTCAGGTAATGATGCTGGGGAAGGGGTGGGGGTTCGACGCTGACCCCTTGTCCTGCTCCCTGCCCACCCAAAACCCGCTCCCAGTTAAAATCCCCCCCTTCCCCCCCAAATCAGTCAGCCTCCCTGGTCACTAGCCAGTGACTCTATCAATATCAGGTGAGCACAGGTTTAAGCTTGGGCATTACACTTGCTCCTCTCATAGCAAAATAGTCCGCCACCATTTACTGTCTATGCTCACACATGAAAAATGGTCACTTGGGTGAGGTACCAGAGGACAGCTGGCACCCATGGAATATTTTTGTAATTGTAAGGGATCAGTTGATGCTTTCAGGAAAGGATGGTACAAACTATGGGTTGGGAGGGGTGGGGGGAAATAAGATATGGTTAGTGCTGGCGGAAATACATTTACCAGCTTCTATCTCTTGGTGACTGAATCAAAGCTAGCACGGATAGAGACTTGGGATGAGATTACTTTGGTAATGCTGCAATGTGAAGTAAGCCTTAAAGAGAAAAAAAAAGACAAAAAGTACCTCAAAATTGGCATAAAAAGGAGAAACCAGATGTGGTAATATACAGTTTTATACACAAAAGAAAATGTAATAATTAAATCAGCGTATCAATGTTGCTATCATAAGCTCCCATAGTGTCATTGAATATTTTTCTCTCATGTTCTGCCCATCCTTAATTAGTTGGACTAAGAATGACATGGGTACATGTAACCAGGCTGCAGAAGAAACTCACCCCTGAGCTGCTACAAAGGGAGTCTGATTAGCTATAGAGACTCAGGTGTGCCGCTCCCATTGTCAAATAACCCACTAACACTCACTGTCTAGGCTAACTCATGAACAATGACCGCTTGCATGAGTTACTGGAGAGTGTGGGTGTGCCTGTAACGATACTCAAGGATGCCTTCAAGAGAGGAGAGGGAAGAGGGTGAATATGGAAATAATATCTAACTGGTTAATTATTGCTTAATGATTCAATGGCGTGACATATTCCAGAACACACTTGAAAGGGAACTCGTAAGGTAAATAGAACATTGAGTCACTGATAGTCGTTAATTCTTTGAATGCTTGATCAGAAGCAATGCCGTTAATAGTGTGCAATCTGTATCAAAAAGACACCTGGTAACTGGACCATGAGATCTAATTTTCCTTGCACCAGAACACTCACGGAACATAAGATTAATTTTGTTTGATATTTTCTGTAGAACTGTATAAACTTGAATATCTCTTTCATTTGAAGGAATGTGTTTTGAATTCTGCACTAAATCACCATGAAGAAGAATGTGATTTCTCGGATTTGTACGCTATCCTTCATGACTCAGTGGAACTGCACCATTTGTATGAGATGCACAAAGTAACTGGGAGTGCAGCAACAGAATACCTACCTTTGATTAGAATTATGTTTTATCCACATCACATTATTTACATCATAATGTGAAAGGGTGGGGAGGAATAAATTAAATCTACAGCCTCATTGCTTGCTAACTAGATTTAAAACTGGAAGAGGCAAACAATAAAAGGCCATTTTGTTTTAAGAACTGTTTCAACTGGAGGCATTCATCCTCCTTCTGACTCTCAAAAATCTTTTAAAAATATTCAAATACTTGTCTTTTCCTGAGCTGCCTACAGCGATCCCTTTAAGGACTGCTGGTTAGGTGCTCAATGCCTGGTACAACTGGACCTTGCTAGAACAGCTCAAGCTCCACCCATTTGTTCATAAAAATTGCAATTGGGATGCTACAACTAGGGAAGGACCCCAATTTGCATATTTAAATAGCCTCCCGCCCGTTTTGAGTGGGATTGCTTGGAACCCATTTAAAGACCTGACGGAAAATTGAATCAGGAAGACTTTGGTCATCAAAAGGGTGTTCGAGATGCTCACCCAGTTTCCCCTCTGCTAGTCACCCATTTTTCAGGCAAGAACTGGGCAGCCTGCAGTTGAAAATTGCTCCCCCCACCCCCGACTTTAGGACAGGAGCTGCAAAATTAGGAGAAAAAAGCTCTGATGGTGGCTTAGTGGAGGGATCATTTAATGTGCCCCAAACACATGTTGTATCAATACAGAATTCAGTTCTTAAAATTCATGATGGGAATGTACGTAAGGTGGATTTTGAGTCAAGTAAATGAGGTAAAACAATCCTGAAAACAGTTCAATTGTTTTTTCAAAAGAAATGTTAGTCTAGATGCAGATTATGACACTCATTACTGTCTTTATAAAGTCTGGAACATCTGGTATAGTTTCAGTGAATTCTCTTTACCATCTTCAGGGAGTAACTGATTTCCTCCAAACTGCGTGACTTCCACACGTACAGACCTGTTTAAATAGACTGGCTCAATCATGTCCCATTTAATTAGGTCTATAGGTGAACGTATTTCATTAAATTTGCCCACTAAAGTAGAAGCAGATGGATGTTGGATTTGTAGAGAAATCTAACAAAATATATTCACAACTTAACCAATTCATTTTTGTTAATTTCTGTTGGGATTTTTTGGATCTTATTAGAAAGTAATTTGAAATCTTATTTTAATCAATCAAGGTTATAAGAACACAATCACAACACTGGTGAATGGAGAGGACTAACTGCATCTAAACACTGAATGGAAATAATTTATTTCAAAAACCAGGTACCCATTGATAGCCGAAACTAAACGGTTGATGAATTAAAATATTAAATAATAATTAACAATGGTTGAAATTCAAATGAAAGACATTTTTAAAAATACAAATTGAAAAGAAAATATTTAAATCATGTTAGTAGCGATTATGATGATTAAAGATAGGTTTCAATGGGTTTAGTTTTACATTGAGTTACATCGAAACTACAGTACAGAAACAGGCCATTCAGCCCAACTGGTCTATGCTGGTGTTTATGCTCCACATGAGCCTCCCCCCTCCCTACTTCATCTAACCCTATCAGGATACCCTTCTATTACTTTCTCCCCCATGTGCTTATCTAGCATCCCCTTCATCACATCTATGTTATTTGCCTCAGCTACTCCTTGTGGTAGCACATTCCACATTCTTACCACTCTTTGGGCAAAGATGTTTCTCCTGAAATCCCTATTGGATTTATTAGTGACTATTTTATATTTATGACCTCTAGTTTTGGACTCCCCCACAAGTGGAAACATCTCTTTATCTACCCTATCAAACCCAATCTCTATCTTAAAGACCTCTACCAGGACACCCCTCAGTAATCCATTAACTAGTTACTGGCCCTTTTTGTTTGAAATTTTCATTAAAAAAATTGTTTTTGTTGAAAGTACATTCAGAAATTGTATCACAATTTCTAACACTCATACTTTTACAAGGGAAGAAAACATTTTAATATCCAAAAATACCACTTTAATAAGTGTAAGAAATGTGCAAGGCACCTGGGGTTGTTATTGAATTCCCATTGGTAGTGCACTGTACTGTTTAACACACTTGTGTACAGTTCTTTTGTGTGTTCATTAACACATTTGAAATAATTGGGACAGCAATTGTGTTAAAATAGCATACAAAGGATTTTAACATGCAGGTATTAAACAGTGTATACCGGGGGAAATTAAACTCCCAGAGGTGAAGGGATTAAGACAGATATGAAACAATGGCAGGAAAGTACACCATTTAAAAAAAATAATTTCAGGTATTAAGTAACGGCTGTAAAAATTAAGATTTTTATGTATATCAAAACAATGTCAGAACAATTGGAGTTTTAAAGAGTTGGTGCATTATAATAAAGGCTTACCCAATTCACCTCACCATCAGTAGAAAGAAAAGGGGGCAAGGTGGAACAATAGAGCAACACAGCTGACTTATTAGCACTGATTTTGGTCTCTCTACCATCTTGTTTTTCAGTGGGAATAGGGCAATAGCAATACCAAAATGACATACAAACTTCTCATTGACTTCCAGCCTGAGGTTTTTTTTTATTCGTTCATGGGATGTGGGCGTCGCTGGCATTTATTGCCCATCCCTAATTGCCCGCTTTCGGCAGCCAGCGTTCCTGCTAGAAACAGGCAGGAGCCTCATTAATGCAAATCATAGTCCTATGATGTTATTAGGTCTCCAATGCCATTTTGATGCGAGGTGCCCGCTGAGTGCTGGACCCATCCACTCACAGAGTCCCTTACTGGGATCACTGGAAGCAGCTCTGGGAACAATTAAAAAAATAATTTATTTGGCACTCTTTGGGTAGCAGTATGAGCCTCACTACTAATCTTCTCCCTCTCGATAATACTCTCCATCACTATCACCCCCACCCCTCTGAGCGGCCCAACCCCCCTTTCTAATCCCTTAGTGCAGTTCTGGGCTCTGTGGATGGCCTACTGGATTTCCCAGCCCCCCAAAACTGCAAGCTGTCTATCAGCGCTTGGAACGCACTGGCAGTTCACCAGTTGACTGCAAGTGAGCCCCAACTATCAAAATGGTTGGAGTCTTCCGCTGGCGACATCAGGTGGGCATTGTCATCACTCCACCCACCTGCCTGATGTACACCAAAAATGAAAATCAATCACATTATTTCAAATTTCAGTGCAATTTAAGATAAAAATACAAACTGCATTTTGTAATATTTTGTAACGGTATGTTATAGGTTATCTGCTGTAGTGCAAACTTGCCTGATTAATGTTGACTATTCTTTAATATAAAGCCAGGCA
The DNA here is from genome assembly GCF_035084215.1 of Heptranchias perlo. Taxonomy (NCBI): domain Eukaryota; kingdom Metazoa; phylum Chordata; class Chondrichthyes; order Hexanchiformes; family Hexanchidae; genus Heptranchias; species Heptranchias perlo. The sequence goes on along the minus strand of NC_090348.1, from coordinate 33,383,870 downwards.
CAGAGTATTGTCTTAAAATAAAAAAAATATAAGTGCTGCTTGGGAGTTGTGCATTCATCTGCATGATCCTCTGCTGTTAGACACTCATCACATGGACATTTTTGTTCTTGAGATGTGGGCAATGCTTCCAAAGCCACATCTATTATCTATCCCTAGCTGCCCTGAGTGGAAGCTTTTGCAGTTCGTTGTCAGAGTGAAAGTCCTCGTGGTTCCTGAATGATATGAAATTGTACTTTGGGGTTTGTATGACTAAATGCATAAACTTCAACTAATCCCAGATTATGGGGAATCCTGCAGGCTGAAAGATTTTCAGCACCTTCTCATTGTGGGATTACTTTTCTTTGGCCAAGGTATTTGCTCTGGTGAATAAAGCAGCAGTAACTTGCTAGATGTACTTGTGCATTGCTGATTGACTGAGGTTTCATATGTCCCTCATAGGAGCTTAGACGGTTCATAGAAATTGAGGGGAGTTGTGGCCTTGACTGCTACTGATGGGAAAGCTGTAAGATCTTTCTAAAAGGATGGGCATGATGGGTCAAATGGTATTCCTTATCCTTATTTATCTTGTGATTATTGAAATGATGCTCTTGCAACATTTATAGAAGGCCTCCAGGATTTTGTTGATTGTGCAAGAAGAATCAGGAGTCAGCAAAGTGAGTCACCAGGCCATTTCTCAGCTCCTGAATACCTGAATCTCATCAGTGGTAATGGTTTTGACAGTCAGAAAACCCTAGGTATTTGATGCTAATTCCTGGAACATTATCAGCCACTCGAGAAGTTCTTGATACTTTTTCAACACCAACAATTGTCTATGGTTGCCCTATATTCACGTGTATCACAGAGGTGTCTAGCCTAACTATGTATCTCAGTTCATTACCCATTTATTCTCAACTGTGTTTTCATCATGAATTTTATAGATTCATGGACTACAATATTGAAGCTCAGTCAGTGGGTATCATGTATAAAGGCCAATTTATACCATAATCACGGTTTAATACAATTTTTATCACCAAGCCATACTTATACACTAATGTATTTATAACTGTGGTGCTACTGTAGGCCAAAAAGTTTTACAGAATTTTTGCCCTGTGTGTTTTGTGACAAATTGGATAGCCAGGTGGTGAAGGATAGAACACGAGAGCCTAGTCTCCAGTTGCTGCCAGCCTTTATTCACAGAAATCCACATTACCACCACCACACCCGAGATCAGCTCTCTTATAAATGGATACAGGAGAGTTCCCAATTGATACTCACTACCTGAACACAATTAACACTAATTGATATAAATCACATGGGTGCAATTAACACATTTCATAGTAAAAGTTGGAATTTGTTCAGAATCTCCAATCTAAAAGAAACATCTGCTATGAACCAATGGGAACAGCACTCGTTATATTCTTGAGTGTCTCCATGTAATATATAGTAATCAGTCAGATGTTAGATCTGCTCAGATGTTTCCAGAAAGTACGCTGAGATTTTCCTCTTTCCTGAACTTAAAGTTTACTTAACCAGGGTGAACTTCTTACTGCTCTGCCCTTTTTTCCACTTCAGTGACTGCAATTAAAAGTGCACTCTCTGGATTAACAGGATGTTCGTAGAATCAGCAAAATTTGTTACTCTTTCTCTCCTTTTTCTTTCTCCTATGTTGAATATTTAATTTTGAAATTGAAAAAAAAGATTATTTAATTGAAGTGCTTCAGTGAGATCTATTTCCTGCACCTCGTAGTGACATGTGAAACGGGGAGGGGCTGTCACTTTCTCCCTCCTTCGGTGGAGCAGTATTCTCTCGCTAGCTGATCGACTGAGGGTTGATCAAATGCATTACAGCTTTTCCTGAGGGATTCAGGTGACGGGCAGCCCTGGGACGTAACCGCACAAGCATTTGGTTTTACAGTGAACTGTAACTGCAGTTATCCTATAGGGCTGAGAGCCATGGATAATGTACTGAACTTAATTTCCGAAAATAAGTTCACATCCTTTCAGCACACAAATAGCTGCATTAGAATATATCCCATGTGTGACAGTCTCAGTAATTGGCTAACCTGGACCAGAGTACTCCAGAGCACTACTAATGATTGATCAATTTTTCACTCCCTTCACCACCGGCGCACAGTGGCTGCAATGTGTACCATCCACAGGATGCACTGCAGCAACTCGCCAAGGCTTCTTCGACAGCACCTCCCAAACCCGCGACCTCTACCACCTAGAAGGACAAGAGCAGCAGGCACATGGGAACAACACCACCTGCACGTTCCCCTCCAAGTCACACAGCATCCCGACTTGGAAATATATCGCCGTTCCTTCATCGTCGCTGGGTCAAAATCCTGGAACTCCCTTCCTAACAGCACTGTGGGAGAACTGTCACCACACGGACTGCAGCGGTTCAAGAAGGCGGCTCACCACCACCTTCTCAAGAGCAATTAGGGATGGGCAATAAATGCCGGCCTCGCCAGCGACGCCCACATCCCATGAACGAATAAAAAAAAAATCAGCAGCTTAACTTATTAATTCAACCTAGAGGATTAGATTCATAACTTGACATTGGGATTGTTCTCACTTCATTTCATAGAATCCTACCATTCAATGGCCCAATAGGTAGATGGTCCTAGCTGGACCAGCAACACAACATGTACCGATACACTAGGCTGATTTAGCTCGACACACACTGCGGGGTCTGTAAGCTTTTGTTTTTTGCCATCCTGCAGCTCCAGTTCTTTGGGCTTGGGCTATCCCTACAAAGGAGAGTATCATATCAGAAAAATAGAAACTCTATCAAAATGGATTCCTTAGTAATTTGGTTTGGAGGCTATTAACGACAACAAAAACTTGCATTTATACAGCGCCTTTAATGTAGTAAAACGTTACAAGGGGTTTCACAGGAGTGTTATCAAACAAAATTTGACACCGAGCTACATAAGGAGATATTAGGACAGGTGAGGTAGGTTTTAAGGATTGTCTTAAAAGGAGGAGAGCAGCGGAGAGGTTTAGTGAGGGAATTCCAGAGGTTAGGACCTAGACAGTTGAAGGCACGGCTGCCAATGGTGGAGTGATTAAAATCGGAGATGTGCAAGAGGCCAGAATTGGAGGAGTGCAGAGAAGCATGCTGTTGTATGTTCAGGTGTGTCAGACATATGGCTGACCAAAAAAAAAAAACAAATTTCACAAGTGATTTTCTTCTGTATTCCTGGGTTCATATTGAAAATGAGCATGTTAGGAAAAAATATGCCTTCTTAAACATTTCATTTATCACACAGCAATAAAATTCAATCACCTGATCAGATTTTCTTTTTATAATTTTTGTCCTCAGCAAGATAAGATTGTACTGGGAAACAAAACATTATGGGTTAGCTTTTCAAATTGCCAAATGGGAGTAAAACTGGCATTGTGGATTGGACACCTGTTATAGAAACGGCCAGATATTCAGTGGGCTGCTGATCAGCAACCCCAGTGTTACCCCTTGGCAACAAGTTGAAAATTTACCGCTCCCCCATGCTACGTGTCTCATTTCTGAAAAATCGGTAAGAGCTTCTTTCAAATCAGTTGGATTATTAGAAGCATCTTCATTTTACTTTTTGATGTGGTTATCTGTCCAAAAAGCTAGCAAAGCATTTACAGAGATAAAGCTAATGACACAGAGACATTTTTTATGCTTGTAAATCAACTACTGGGTCAAATCAAAGAGAATAAAAAGACACAAGATCAATGCTTGTCTTACAATGTCAAATATCTCCAAGAAAAACATGAAATCAAACAATGCCATGTTTTCTTTCCCTCCACTTTTTAAAACATTTTTGTTTTTTTAATTTTAAGTTGTTGAGTTTGTCAATGAGATCCTTAATTTTAGTTTATTTTTCTTTGTGCACTCAATCACATGCTTAACAGCATATTATTGTGTAAGTCAATAAAACAATGTTTTGAGGAAGTGTTAAACAATCATTACTGAAGTAGTGAATAAGATTGTCTCCATCCCTGACTATAATTTCTTTTGACAGGGCCATGGTGTAGATGGCGGTAGGTCCACTATATTCCAAACATAGGTTGAAACCACCCATATACACGTTTGGAATCAAAGTCATTTGAACAGAAAAAATCCTTAAAGAGAAACAGGTCTTTTGGAAACAGATGATGATGATTAAGGTTTTGCCTATTTAATAAAAATCACAGATAGAGTTTCATCATTTGCTCATAGATACATGGCCTTGAAATTACACTAAGAATTAAGAATTAGCTTGGAAATAAAGAGAAAGCTCAAAAATACATTGTCATAAAGTTGTCATGCTCTTGGTGAAGTGCTGGAGAGGGTTTTTAAACAGGAAGAGAAGTGGGAATCCTCAGGAAAACTTACCCTGACATTTCAATAAAGGCAACTTGAAAGCTCTACTAAATCTACATGTGCCTCATGATGGAATATTGTCACCTTGCTGCACAGGTTATAGATAAATCCCTGCGCTTAGAATAGTTTAAAGACCTACAGAAAATAGTCCTTGATGAATTGATTTGAACCTCCCCCTTCCAGTCATAAAAGACTGGTGTATAACCTTTTGTGTCTGTACCTTTATTATGTTTTAACGAAACTACCTAATTTAATTTCTTTCATCAGACACTGGGTTCCATTTATTAATAACTATGCTTGGGAAGTATCTATCAAATATGGTCAGTCTATGCTTAGATTATGGGCTGGACTCTCCTCCTTCCAGCGAGGGGGCGGAACATCTTCGTGTCTTTCTGACTCCATCAAGACATTGACCCATTTTACTGCAGGAAAAACTCCTGATGGGATCCCTGCCACCAAAAGAGCAACCGGTGTCTAAGAGGAAAATCCTGTGGCCCACCGCTGCACCAGAAGAAGCAGAGAGGGCACTTAAAGGTGCAAAAGAGCCCAGAGAAAAATTCAGTAGATAGCACCTCAAGAGTTGCTGTTGCTTAAGCAGAGATGTACCCATGTTTTATTGAACGCGAGGCTCTTTGGGACATCCCAAGGATGTGATGAGGTGTTATATAATTGCAAGTGCTTTCTTTACCCAGGAAAAAAGGAATTCCTGCAACTGCACCTCGCCATTCAGTATCAGTAAAAAAAATACATATTTCAGCATAGAATCATAGAAAATTTATGGCACAGAAGGAGGCCATTCGGCCCATCGTGTCCATGCTGGCTGAGAAACGAGCCACCCAACCTATTCCCACTTTCCCGCATTTGGTCCGTAGCCTGCAGGTTACAGCTCTTCAGGTGCACATCCAGGTTTTTTTTTAAAATGAGTTGAGGGTTTCTGCCTCTACCACCCTCTCAGGCAGTGAGTTCCAGACTCCCACCACCCTCTGGGTGAAAAAAACCTTCCTCATTTCCGCTCTAATCCTTCTACCAATCACTTTAAATCTATGCCCCCTGGTTATTGACCCCTCCGTTAAGGGAAATAGGTCCCTCATAATTTTGTACACCTCAATCAAATCACCCTTCAACCTCCTCTGTTCCAAGGAAAACAACCCCAGCCTATCCAATCTGTCATCATAGCTAAAATTCTCCAGTCCAAGCAACATCCTCATAAATCTCTTCTGCCCTCTCTCTAGTGCAATTACATCCTTCCTGCAATGTGGTGACCAGAACTGTGCGCAGTACTCAAGCTGTGGCCTAACTAGTGTTTTATACAGTTCCAGCATAACATCCCTGCTTTTATATGCTATGCCTTGGCTAATATGCCTTCTTAACCACCTTATCTACCTGTCCTGCTACCTTCAGGGATCTGTGGACATGCACTCCAAGGTCCCTCACTTCCTCTACACCTCTCAGTATTCTCCCATTTATTGTGTATTCCCTTGCCTTGTTTGCTCTCCCCAAATGCATTACCTCACACTTCTCTGGATTGAACTCCATTTGCCACTTTTCTGCCCATCTGACCAGTTCATTGATATCTTCCTGCAGTCTACAGCTTTCCTCCTCATTATCAATCACACGGCCTATCTTTGTGTCATCCATAAATTTCTTAATCGTGACCCCTACGTTTAAGCGCAAATCGTTAATGTTGACCACAAAAAGCAAAGGACCTAGTACTGAGATCTGCAGCACACCACTGGAAACAGCCTTACAGTCACAAAAACACCCGTCGACCATTACCCTTTGCTTCCTGCTACTGAACCAATTTTGGATCCAATTTGCCTTGTTCCCTTGGATCCTATGAGCCTTTACTTTTTTGACCAATCTGCCGTGTGTGACCTTGTCAAAAGCCTTGCTAAAATCCATGTAGACTACATATTTACACAGGGCATGAGTACCGAAGCTTCATTCCCTGATTCTTCTACCTATGGAACTCTCTCAGACAGCGTTCCTGCCGTGAACTGTTTCCTTTGCATGCAGAAGGTCAAATGCAGAATGAACCATCACTTGTAGAACCAGAGTTGCTGCAGGATGTATTAGAGAGATGGAGGTCTGTCATTTGTCTTTGGTATCCCAGCACAATTGGTTTACATCCTTTCGTAACCCCAGCAACCCCCAGTATCAGATTGGTGACCTCCCTCTCCATGGCTACATCCTGCTGTTATGCCACCTAATAATAAAAATGAAATCCAGTGCCCAATAACATTACCATTTGGACTCCTTTTTAAATGATTTCTGTATTTACCATCAATGCTTTCTATCTGTTGGATGATTTTTGTTGCTTGTTTTTCTCGTCCATTGCCTATCATCGTACATTATTATTGTAAGTGAAATTTATTGTTACAGTAGCTGCCTTTTGTTTGCCTGCTCCTTTTTACATAAATTAAGCTAGCTTAAAGCACAAATCAAGTAATATAGCTATATGTGTATAATCTGTTTCTGGTAGAATAATCATTAACTGCTGTTGGTGTTCCACTGTAAGGCGCATCTCTGTGCAGTGTTTCTGAGTTTACTGCTTGATGGAGTAGTTCCGTTCCTTGACCTATGACCCTGAAACACAAATTTAAAATGGTGTGCTTCATCTGTATTTTTTGTCAAAGTCCCTTCTTATTTTCTTTAAGCATCTAATATTTGAAAGCACAGGTTAAATACCTCCTGAAAATGAGTCCAATTGTGTTCACCAAAATACTCTTTCAACTAAATCAAATGGGACACCCACATGCTCAAAGCACAATGAATTACATTTATTTGACCCATGTTCGCATATTTTTGGGTAATTTTCCCAAATCATTTCATCTGATAAGCGTGGAAGGCCTTTGGGGAAATTTAAAGCAAAAGTTGTACGTAACCTTCTTTGACTTATATATTTTTGTAAAGGACATAATTAAATGCTATTATTCCCTTGATTAAAACTGCATATTAGATCATTTCTTATGTGAGCATTGAAATAGAAATGTAAAATCATTTTTAAATTCAAATGAGGAAATACCATGCTGCTGTAGATAGACTTAATTTCTAATAGAAGGAAAAGGAGGCCATAGCTCACCCTTGGCAACATTTGAGTCACACAGAACTATTAAATTTAATTGTGGAGATGTTATCATGCCTTGTTTTCAGATGTTTTGTGCATTTTTTAACATCTCACTATATGAAATGATACAAAAGCTTCATGTCGAGAACTTTGTGTCTACCTGTTCAAGAGATTGTACCTACTCAACAAGAATCTGAATGAGAAGGAAGAAGAAACATGGTAATCTTTAACAATTTGGTTCCTTTCACTGAAGCAAATGATGTGAAAGAAAGAAAGAGAAAACTGACTGAAAACATTACTCCCATGACTCAAATCAGATTGTAAACTATCTCCACTGATCTTAATAGTGCATTAGGACATGTTTTACTTATTACAATGTGCGAGACCCCACATATTTTGCAGAATTTACTGGCTGCTGTTGTTCTGATCAATTCACAGAGGTGCACTTACTTAGTCTGGAGATCACCAAATAATACTTATTTTAAAGCTGACTAATCAAAGTTAGAATCTGTCTTCTGCACAGTAGACAGGAAAAATATTTTTAAAAATCTTTTCCGGACATGAATCGTATAATCCAAACAATGGCAACAACGGCTGCAGCTTGTTTAGGCTCCTCTTGGTGTACAGCACATAAAATGGTCAAACTTCCGTCTTCATCTCAAGTATCTCCAGGTCATAATGTACAGGATTAGTATCTGATATCATTAAACTGAAAAGTATTTTCACGTTTACACTATGCATCATAACAGTTCACTGTACAGAAGGATTACAGCAGGCAGTATTTCACTCTTTTCAGCACTGATATTATCTTCTTATTGTGCTGTTTATCTGTGGTGTTCTAATGGGTAATAGACTGCACAGGCTTCTGGTTAATCCATACTTCCCTGTGAAATGTGCCCACCACTATACAACTTCCCTGTAAAATGCGTTCTGTAGTCCAGTTGTAGTTTTCCAATTGGTGCAATTCAGGGTTTGCATCATATTAAGACATAAGCTGCAGTACAACTGGGAAACTGGGGTCTATCTGCCTTTCTTCCAACACATTCCTGGGCCCAGGAGCATTCTCTTTGCCAGATTTTCCATGCTTCTCTCCCCCTCTGCTATTCTGCTGTAACCATTTACACCTCCTCTGGACCCATCTTTTGTTTCCACACTCATCTCATTATCATCTCCTTTCTGCTTTGCACCATCTTTATTTTTGCCATTTAATCACTCCTGCCCTTCACCCTATCACAGACCTCCCTCTTTTGTTCTTTTCCTGCCTCCTTTTTCCCTGGCTCTGTACTTGCTTTAAAGCCGTTCATCTCAAACATCTTCCAGTTCTGATGGAAGGTCATTGACCTGAAATGTTAACTCTGTTTCTCTCTCCACAGATGCTGCCTGACCTGCTGAGTGATTCCAGCATTTTCTGGTTTTATTTGGGAAACTAAATAATTGTACTAGATATTGGAAACCTGCAAATGTTTTAAATTTCATTTCTTTTCCTTTTAGTGTACATTTTTGTGCTCATTAAGAGGAGTTCATTAAGTATTGCAACAATGGCTGCTGATGGAAAAGATTTTCATTTATATAGTACCATTTCACATTTCTCAGAAACTCCTCAGCGCTGAGCAATGAATTACCTTTGCAGTGCAATGACAGTTGTTATGTAGACAATCTTGAAAGATGTTTTGCACACATCAAGATCACAAACAACAATGAGGTGGAGAGCAGTTAATCTGTTTATGTGGTATTGATTGAGGGAAGAATGTTGGCTAGGGCATCCATGAGGCGCTGTGGGCCATCAGCAGCAGCAGAATTGTATTCCAGCACAATCTGTAACCTCATGGCCCGGCATATTCCTCACTCTACCATTACCAACAAGCCAGGGGATCAACCCTGGTTCAATGAGGAGTGTAGAAGAGCATGCCAGGAGCAGCACCAGGCGTACCTAAAAATGAGGTGCCAACCTGGTGAAGCTACAACTCAGGACTACATGCATGCTAAACAGCGGAAGCAACATGCTATAGACAGAGCTAAGCGATTCCACAACCAACGGATCAGATCAAAGCTCTGCAGTCCTGCCACATCCAGTCGTGAATGGTGGTGGACAATTAAACAACTAACGGGAGGAGGAGGCTCTGCAAACATCCCCATCCTCAATGATGGCGGAGTCCAGCACGTGAGTGCAAAAGACAAGGCTGAAGCATTTGCAACCATCTTCAGCCAGAAGTGCCGAGTGGATGATCCATCTCAGCCTCCTCCCGATATCCCCACCATCACAGAAGCCAGTCTTCAGCCAATTCGATTCACTCCACGTGATATCAAGAAATGGCTGAGTGCACTGGATACAGCAAAGGCTATGGGCCCCGACAACATCCCAGCTGTAGTGCTGAAGACTTGTTCTCCAGAACTAGCTGCGCCTCTAGCCAAGCTGTTCCAGTACAGCTACAACACTGGCATCTACCCGACAATGTGGAAAATTGCCCAGGTATGTCCTGTCCACAAAAAGCAGGACAAATCCAATCCGGCCAATTACCGCCCCATCAGTCCACTCTCAATCATCAGCAAAGTGATGGAAGGTTTCGTCGACAGTGCTATCAAGTGGCACTTACTCACCAATAACCTGCTCACCGATGCTCAGTTTGGGTTCCGCCAGGACCACTCGGCTCCAGACCTCATTACAGCCTTGGTCCAAACATGGACAAAAGAGCTGAATTCCAGAGGTGAGGTGAGAGTGACTGCCCTTGACATCAAGGCAGCATTTGACCGAGTGTGGCACCAAGGAGCCCTAGTAAAATTGAAGTCAATGGGAATCAGGGGGAAAACTCTCCAGTGGCTGGAGTCATACCTAGCACAAAGGAAGATGGTAGTGGTTGTTGGAGGCCAATCATCTCAGCCCCAGGATATTGCTGCAGGAGTTCCTCAGGGCAGTGTCCTAGGCCCAACCATCTTCAGCTGCTTCATCAATGACCTTCCCTCCATGATAAGGTCAGAAATGGGGATGTTCGCTGATGACTGCACAGTGTTCAGTTCCATTCGCAACCCCTCAAATAATGAAGCAGTCCGAGCCCGCATGCAGCAAGACCTAGACAACATCCAGGCTTGGGCTCATAAGTGGCAAGTAACATTCGCGCCAGATAAGTGCCAGGCAATGACCATCTCCAACAAGAGAGAGTTTAACCACCTCCCCTTGACATTCAACGGCATTACCATCGCCAAATCCTCCACCATCAACATCCTGGGGGTCACCATTGACCAGAAACTTAACTGGACCAGCCATATAAATACTGTGGCTACAAGAGCAGGTCAGAGGCTGGGTATTCTGCAGCGAGTGACTCACCTCCTGACTCCCCAAAGCCTTTCCACCATCTACAAGGCACAAGTCAGGAGAGTGATGGAATACACTCCACTTGCCTGGATGAGTGCAGCTCCAACAACACTCAAGAAGCTCGACACCATCCAAGATAAAGCAGCCCGCTTGATTGGCACCCCATCCACCACCCTAAACATTCACTCCCTTCACCACCGGCGCACTGTGGCTGCAGTGTGCACCATCCACAGGATGCACTGCAGCAATTTGCCAAGGCTTCTTCGACAGCACCTCCCAAACCCGCGACCTCTACCACCTGGAAGGACAAGAGCAGCAGGTACATGGAAACAACACCACCTGCACGTTCCCCTCCAAGTCACACACCATCCCGACTTGGAAATATATCGCCGTTCCTTCATTGTCGCTGGGTCAAAATCCTGGAACTCCCTTCCTAACAGCACTGTGGGAGAACCGTCACCACATGGACTGCAGCGGTTCAAGAAGGCGGCTCACCACCACCTTCTCAAGTGCAATTAGGGATGGGCAATAAATGCCGGCCTCGCCAGCGACGCCCACATCCCGTGAACGAATAAAAAAAAAAGGACTCCAGGAGAACTCCCTACATTTCTTCAAATATGGAATAGAAACATAGAAAATAGGAGCAGGAGTAGGCCTTTCGGCCCTTCGAGCCTGCTCCGCCATGCAATATGATCATGGCGGATCGTCTATCTCAATACCATATTCCCGCTCTCTCCCCATATCTCTTGATGTGTCTAGAAATCTATCTAGCTCCTTCTTAAATATATTCAGTGACTTGGCCTCCACAGCCTTCTGTGGTAGAGAATTCCACAGGTTCACCACCCTCTGAGTGAAGAAATTTCTCCTCATCACAGTCCTAAATTTCCCACCCCATATCCTGAGTCTGTAACCCCTCGTCCTGGACCCCCCAGCCAGGGGAAACATCCTCCCTGCATCCAGTCTGTCTAGCCCTGTCAGAATTTTATATGTTTCAATAATACTCTGCCTTTCTGTTTATCCTTCCGAAGTGGATAACTTCACATTTATCCACATTATACTTCTTTCCATCTGAACCACATGTGACCTCCATTTAATTTGTCACCCAAAGGGCAGCACCTCTGACAATGCAGCACTCCTTCAGTATAGTACTAGTACTCTGTATAGTCAGTTTAAACTACCTGTCCTGCAGTGGGACTTGAACCTATAACCTTCTGATTCAGAGGAGAGAGTGTTACCAACCGAGCCAAGCTTAGACAAACAATCAGACTCCAGTGATGTTATATAAACTACATTCAAGGATCAAGATCCATACAACTCACTAAAACGGTTTAATTTTGAAGTGTAGGATAGTGAATAAGTTATTTTTTTGATTCGCAGTAGTATTGTACATTAAAAATATTTCTACGTCCAAAGTGGACTATATATGTACTTTAATAAAGCACTATTTTCTAAATTGAATTTAATAATTGCTAATAATTTGAAAATGCTGCCATAAATCTTAATGCATGACAGGCTGCAAAGAAAATTTTGCAGTTACAATAAATTATTTACTAAAAGAAGATGATTTTCTACACTATAATATGAGAAACAGTAAGCTGTTTCCAGCTCATGTAAATTGGTGTATGGGAAAGAAAATCTGGCAGTAATGTTAATATAACACAGTGCACTGCAGGAATCCACTGCTGTCAATTCATTATTAAACAACAAGATAACCACTTAAGTGAAATTGAGGTGTTTATCAGTCAGCTAAAAGCTATTTAACTAGTGTGCAATCCTTGGTTGGTGTCATCCATTGAGCACGTCGTCGTTTTATTAAAATGGAAATAAGATTGAATAGATTTACCTATTTCTACAAATGAAGCCATGCAGACATTGTTATGTATAAGTAGTGAATCTGGGAATAAAATGTACTTATTTGATGGCGTGTTCTGGGTTCCACTATTGTGAGACACGTGCACAGAGTGAACACAACGGCCCTGAAGTAGACACCACAGGATACTAGCAGACCAATGGTTAGCACGTTCGTCTGAAATTTCACACACTACTTTATCAATGGAGATATTAACCATTTAAAAATAAATAAAGTTAATAATTTCAGTTACCACCGTTAAAATGGGGTTTAAGCATTTGTCGGCATGATTTCAGGACCAGCATCTCTCTGTACATGCTTGACAACATTTTCTGTTTCTTACTTTCATAGTAGTGAACAAATTAGTAGAGACACAGCATTGGTAGAGACACGTGGGCCCCGATATTTACTCAGAACCTGGAAGAGAGTGGAGGGGAGGATTTTTGGACTGGAAACCCGGAAGTAAAGGTTTCCTGCATGTCGTGACGATTTTGACGGTAAGGCATCTTTTAAATTTTTTCCAACCAGTTTCGCGCCCAACAGCCAGATTGACAGACTGACTGCCTGTCAGGTGGGAAAGCAGCCAGGGAGAGATCAGGGTCTTTGGTGTTTGGATGGGGTGGTTAGAAACCAAAATATATTGAAAAGTAAGAAGTAAAGATATATATTTCATAAACATACCCTATGATTTTTTTTCTTGGACTGAGTTGTACTGAAGTGGTATCATTGCTTTGGGATAGACAGTCTTGTATAAATTCTGTATTGGGGGGAGCAGAGAAAAAGATCAGAATGAATGAAACATCTGTGCAACATCAGCAGCTGTCAAGAAGCAACATCTTCAGAACACCATTATGGAAACCGGATGGTTTTCAGAATAGCCAATTCCAACTGTCAGTCACAATAAACTTTAAACCTGTAATAGAACATATTATATTTAAGTGTATTTGGTGACTAGAAACCAACAATACTGTAGTGGGTATGGAATAATGAAATACCGTTTAACCCATCAAGCATCATTGTTAAGATGAATTATGTTAATACCTAGTAGCAATCAATACATAAGATGCAATGCTAAGATGCTAGGCTTTGGGAACATATACTTCTAGAATGGTTTATGAACAGAATAACCAGAAAAGAGGTCAATTGGCAAATCCATTATTGTATTCTGGATAAACCATCAACCATAAACTCCCCAGTGACCCAACACATTCATCCAGTGAACAGCTGAGCCATTCAGACAAGAAAGATCCCAAGTTCAATCCTTTGTCTATATTGAGTTAGCTGATCACAGCCAGGGCAGTGGTAAGGGTGTTACAATTGCCCTTCCTGGTATAGGGAGTGGAAATTCAGCCAGTTTTACCACTCTTGTTCATTATCTAATGACCACTGCGGAAAGTGCGCATGCATGGATATAGGATGAAGACAGGGTAGCGCACGGCTGATATGTCCCCACAGCCAAATTATCCACTAATGTTCACTGTCAACGTTCACAGGTGAATAATGACCACTTGGGCAATATACTGGAGATCAACCAGGGCATGTGAAAGCATAGTTCAGCAAGGAGTCTTTGGCGGGGGTGGGGGGGGGGAATAAGGTGAAGAAAATTGTCAAGAAAAAAGAATGTCGATCCTACCTTTGAAGGTTGAAGCCATTCATAAATAAGACTGTCTCCAGTTCAAACTTTTGCATTGTTGAGATGATGGGATGTGCAACAACTCTGAAGTCTGTTGACTTTGAGTTCTATTTTACTGAAGTAACAGCAAGATTTCATGAGAAAACAATGCAATCATTTACAAACTCAGCAGAGAATATGACTGGGTTTAAGTTTTTGCAGGGAGACATAAGGTAATAGTTTACATTTTTTTCACAAAATCAGTAAAACTCACCATCAGTAAGTGAGACTTGAAAGGCCTGTCCTTCAAGATTTGATGCAACTTGTGGGAGATTGGTCCCAAAGGTGGATAAATTATTGAGCCAGACTGCCTCTTCTGGAAATTATTTATCTTATTAGAGACCTAATCCAATCCAGAGAAGAGATTAGTTCTGACCTCTGGCATATTCCCACAGGATCTACCATTATTGTGAGAAGGAAGAACATTTTAAAGCTGAGTGTTAGGTAAACTACATTAGTTGCAATCACTTATAGGTGATAGGTTGATGTAAACTAGACCCAAGAACAATTGTTGTATTTAGCCGATAAGTAAAACCTAACATACTTTGTACACGTTGAGTTAAGGGGAGGATAATGGACTACTAGGTCTTTAAGATGTAGTTTGTGGAGGCTTTAATATTATTTTGTAATATGTATAGAAATATGGAGACCTTTAAGCATAATGCTGCATCTGTTGCTGTTGTAACTAGGGAGCCTAGTGTTCTAAAATTAATATAGGAAAGATTTGAGTTTCTCTTTTCATGCTGATGTACATGCCAGAAGTTCCTGCACCATAGTTTCCTTTTAGAGGAACATGGTTTAATTGCATGTACCAATACTTAGTACTTACTGCTTCAAAGTCATTGAGCTGTAGCCAACACATCAGCATACAGAGCATACGTTATACTTTTACAGCATGACAGCTACTGCTGTAAGTACGATAAGAAACGGTGTATTAAAGATCTTAATTTATTTTTGAAGATAAAACACGCATAGCCTTTATCCTATATTACTTGGATTTATGTGTAAAGACATCAAATATTAATGTATGTAACAAAAATAGATTTTTTTATGTTGGCAGGTTCATATATATCTAAATATGTTTTGAATGACTGGGGTTTAAAATTGTAGCTGCTCTTTTACAAATTACAAAATGGTGGACCAAACATTTGCTTCATCTGAGAGAAGCAAGTCGGGTCATTATTCATAAATAAGCAGAGAAAGACTCTTTGTTGAGGAGCAGGGTAGTTAAAATGTTAATATGAGCAGAATTCAGCAGACTACTATAATTTATGATAGTTGCCATGTATCAAGGATATCTTATGAAGATGCAGAAAATCCCATTATCTTATTGTGGGGATTATTAACACTTTGTTGACTCAAGAAGAATTGCATGAATTTTAAAATATTAAAACTTAAGAAACTTCCAGTGCTCAATGTTTCCTGTTCATTGCCAGCATTAGACATATTGAATGTATATAGAATTCCATAAGCAGCACTTATGTATTTGCCACCAGAGACTATAAAGTTCATTTTACAAGGTTCCACTCCCAGCTCAATGGGCGCATGCATCAGAGAATCAGTTACAGAGATCAATACATCCAATTCGTGGTGCTCCCGGTTTTCCATGAATTAATTTAAATTGTTTTTCTGTGAAATTATATACACATTAACATGGAGTAGTAGCTGAAAGTCAACTAAAGAAATATGATTTTGATGTTATTTTTAATCAGTACTAGTTGCCCACAATTAATGGGAGAGAGTGCATTCAAGTTCTCTGGTAGTTAATGAGAATTCTGGATGTGTCTGAGCTCCCTCATCATCTAGTGCAGGGATAACATTGGAATTTTACGAACGGAAAAAGGCCTTTATGCACAACAAACTTATCCCATTTTCATTGATCTCAATGGCTCTTAAGCAACTTTTCACTGTTTGTCCTCATATCTTCACTCTCCATCAAATTGCTTCTCAACCCCATTGATACTAATCTCTTCATGGGTCTTCCCTGGTAGCTTATTCCACAAGTTTATTAAAGTTCTATCTTCTCTTCTTGGGCCTAACTTCCTCATTTTTTACTTGTAGTTAACACTTCAACACTGTGAGGAACTTGTCTGGATCAGCTTGGTCACTTCTTTTCATAATCTTAAAATCTTTAGTTAGATAATATTGAAATTTTCTCTTTTCCAAAGTGAAGGTGAACTTTTTTGACTTTTCCTGAGAAAATAATTTCCTGATACTTTGATTCATCTTGACTGCTAAGCTCTTCACCTTCTGTAGGGAAACTTTATTCCATCTATGATTGGGTCACCCATTAAGATAGAGTGTATTCAGCTACTCTTCACGGTCTTTATTAATGACCTGGACAGTGGTGTTGGGAGTATGGTAAGTAAGTTTGCAGATGTCACCAAAATCTGTGCAAGGATTAAGATGATAAAGGAGTGCAATCAAATCTAAAAAGATTTAGATGTGCTAGGGGAGTGGGCCATACATTGTCAAATGGCGTTTAATTTAGATAAACGTAGTGTCATGCATGTCGGTAGCGCCAACACAAAATACACGTATCATTTGCAGGGTACAATATTGTAAGAGGTTGAGCAACAAAAAGATCTTGAAAAAGGTTCATGACCAATGTAGAGAAACTGTAGCTAAAGCTAACAAGGTATTGGGCTGTATTAATAGAACAATTCAGTATAAATTAAAGGACACCATTTTGACACTATACAGGTTGCTGGTCAGACAGCGTTGAGAGTACTGTGCCCAGTTTTGGTCCCCTCACATGGTGGGTGATATTGTGGCCTTGGAAAAAGTCCAGAGGAGAGCTACAAGAATGATTCCTAGCTTAAAGAACCTCAGCTACTCCGATAGGCTCAAGGACCTTGGTCTATTTACTTTAGTGTGGAGATGCCGGTGATGGACTGGGGTTGACAATTGTAAACAATTTTACAACACCAAGTTATAGTCCAACGATTTTATTTGAAATCTACAAGCTTTCGGAGGCTTCCTCCTTCCTCAGGTAAATGTCAGGAATTCCTCGAAGCTTACGCATTTATAAATCAGAGAACAATACATGGTGATTACCGACTGCCCCTGCAACTGCCCGTTGCCAAGGCAATCACCGTGTTCGGACAGAGAGGTGTCACCTACAGAACCCCCGAATATACATTCAACAAAAAAAACAAACAGGAAAAAAAAACAGAGAGAGAGAGAGGCAGAAACATCCGGAAGGCAGAGAAAGCCAGCAAATGACCCGTTATATTAAAAACAGATAGCTTTTGTTCGCTGGTGGGCTTACGTGTAGCGTGACATGAACCCAAGATCCCGGTTGAGGCCGTCCTCATGGGTGCGGAACTTGGCTATCAATTTCTGCTCGACAATTTTGCGTTGTCGTGTGTCTCGAAGGCCGCCTTGGAGTACGCTTACCCGAAGGTCGGTGGCTGAATGTCCCTGACTGCTGAAGTGTTCCCTGACTGGGAGGGAACCCTCCTGTTTGGCGATTGTTGCGCGGTGTCCGTTCATCCGTTGTCACAGTGTCTGCATGGTCTCGCCAATGTACCATGCTCTGGGGCATCCTTTCCTGAAACGTATGAGGTAGACAACGTTGGCCGAGTCACAGGAGTATGAACCATGCACCTGGTGGGTGGTGTCCTCTCGTGTGATGGTGGTATCTGTGTCGATGATCTGGCATGTCTTGCAGAGGTTACCGTGGCAGGGTTGTGTGGTGTCATGGACGCTGTTCTCCTGAAAGCTGGGTAATTTGCTGCGAACGATAGTCTGTTTGAGGTTGGGTGGCTGTTTAAAGGCGAGTAGTGGAGGTGTGCGGATGGCCATAGCGAGGTGTTCGTCGTCATTGATGACATGTTGAAGGCTGCGGAGAACATGGCATAGTTTCTCCGCTCCGGGGAAGTACTGGATGACGAAGGGTACTCTGTTGGTTGCATCCCGTGTTAGTGTTCTGAGGAGGTCTATACGATTTTTCGCTGTGGCCCGTCGGAACTGTCGATCGATGAGTCGAGCGTCATATCCCGTTCTTAACAAGGCGTCTTTCAGAGTCTGTAGGTGTCCATCCCGTTCCTCCTCGTCTGAGCAGACCCTGTGTATTCGCAGGGCCTGTCCATAGGGGATGGCCTCTTTGACGTGGTTAGGGTGGAAGCTGGAAAAGTGGAGCATCGTGAGGTTGTCCGTGGGCTTGCGGTAGAGTGAGGTGCTGAGGTGCCCGTCTTTGATGGAGATACGTGAGTCCAAGAAAGAAACTGATTCTGAGGAGTAGTCCATGGTGAGCTTGATGGTGGGATGGAACTTGTTGATGTTATCGTGTAGTCTCTTTAGTGATTCTTCGCCGTGGGTCCATAGAAAGAAAATGTCGTCGATGTATCTGGTGTATAGCGTTGGTTGGAGGTCCTGTGCAGTGAAGAAGTCCTGCTCGAACTTGTGCATGAAAATGTTGGCGTATTGGGGCGCATATTTGGTCCCCATGGCTGATCCGTGTGTTTGGGTAAAGATCTGGTTATCGAAGGTGAAGACATTGTGATCCAGGATGAAGCGGATGAGTTGTAGGATGGCGTCTGGAGATTGGCTGTTGTTGGTGTTGAGTATTGATGCTGTCGCAGCGATGCCGTCATCGTGGGGGATACTGGTGTAGAGTGCCGAGACGTCCATCGTGGTGAGAAGTGTTCCTGATTCAACTGGTCCGTGGGTACTGAGTTTTTGTAGGAAGTCTGTAGTGTCACGACAGAAGCTGGGGGTTCCCTGCACGATGGGTTTCAGGATGCCCTCGATGTATCCAGAGAGGTTCTCACACAGGGTTCCGTTGCCTGATACGATAGGACGTCCGGGTGTGTTGGCTTTGTGTATCTTTGGGAGGCAGTAGAAGTCTCCCACGCGGGGAGTACGTGGGATGAGAGTGCGTAGGATGCTTTGCAGGTCTGGATTGAAGGTCTTGATCAGTTTGTTGAGCTGGTGGGTGTGTTCTTTGGTCGGATCTGCGGGTAACCGTCTGTAGTGTTCCTGGTTGTCCAGTTGTCGGTATGCTTCTTTGCAATAGTCCGTTCTGTTCTGTATGACGATGGCTCCTCCTTTGTCTGACAGCTTGACATGTATGCCCAAGCTGTCAGGAAATGCGTCAATGCCAGATTCATCAGGCGCACTCAGAAGACAGTCCAGAATGTCACCCGAGCACAACGCAACGCCATCAACGCTCTCAAGACCAACGCAACATCGTCATACAGAACAGAACGGACTATTGCAAAGAAGCATATCGACAACTGGACAACCAGGAACACTACAGACGGTTACCCGCATATCCGACCAAAGAACACACCCACCAGCTCAACAAACTGATCAAGACCTTCGATCCAGACCTGCAAAGCATCCTACGCACTCTCATCCCACGTACTCCCCGCGTGGGAGACTTCTACTGCCTCCCAAAGATACACAAAGCCAACACACCCGGACGTCCTATCGTATCAGGCAACGGAACCCTGTGTGAGAACCTCTCTGGATACATCGAGGGCATCCTGAAACCCATCGTGCAGGGAACCCCCAGCTTCTGTCGTGACACTACAGACTTCCTACAAAAACTCAGTACCCACGGACCAGTTGAATCAGGAACACTTCTCACCATGATGGACGTCTCGGCACTCTACACCAGTATCCCCCACGATGACGGCATCGCTGCGACAGCATCAATACTCAACACCAACAACAGCCAATCTCCAGAGGCCATCCTACAACTCATCTGCTTCATCCTGGATCACAATGTCTTCACCTTCGATAACCAGTTCTTTACCCAAACACACGGAACAGCCATGGGGACCAAATATGCGCCCCAATACGCCAACATTTTCATGCACAAGTTCGAGCAGGACTTCTTCACTGCACAGGACCTCCAACCAACGCTATACACCAGATACATCGACGACATTTTCTTTCTATGGACCCACGGTGAAGAATCACTAAAGAGACTACACGATAACATCAACAAGTTCCATCCCACCATCAAGCTCACCATGGACTACTCCTCAGAATCAGTTTCTTTCTTGGACACACGAATCTCCATCAAAGACGGGCACCTCAGCACCTCACTCTACCGCAAGCCCACGGACAACCTCACGATGCTCCACTTTTCCAGCTTCCACCCTAACCACGTCAAAGAGGCCATCCCCTATGGACAGGCCCTGCGAATACACAGGGTCTGCTCAGACGAGGAGGAATGGGATGGACACCTACAGACTCTGAAAGACGCCTTGGTAAGAAAGGGATATGACGCTCGACTCATCGATCGACAGTTCCGACGGGCCACAGTGAAAAATCGTATAGACCTCCTCAGAACACTAACACGGGACGCAACCAACAGAGTACCCTTCGTAGTCCAGTACTTCCCCGGAGCGGAGAAACTATGCCATGTTCTCCGCAGCCTTCAACATGTCATCAATGACGACGAACACCTCGCTATGGCCATCCCCACACCTCCACTACTCGCCTTTAAACAGCCACCCAACCTCAAACAGACTATCGTTCGCTGCAAATTACCCAGCTTTCAGGAGAACAGCGTCCACGACACCACACAACCCTGCCACGGTAACCTCTGCAAGACATGCCAGATCATCGACACAGATACCACCATCACACGAGAGGACACCACCCACCAGGTGCATGGTTCATACTCCTGTGACTCGGCCAACGTTGTCTACCTCATACGTTGCAGGAAAGGATGCCCCAGAGCATGGTACATTGGCGAGACCATGCAGACACTGCGACAACGGATGAACGGACACCGCGCAACAATCGCCAAACAGGAGGGTTCCCTTCCAGTCGGGGAACACTTCAGCAGTCAGGGACATTCAGCCACCGACCTTCGGGTAAGCGTACTCCAAGGCGGCCTTCGAGACACACGACAACGCAAAATTGTCGAGCAGAAATTGATAGCCAAGTTCCGCACCCATGAGGACGGCCTCAACCGGGATCTTGGGTTCATGTCACGCTACACGTAAGCCT
Organism: Heptranchias perlo; assembly: GCF_035084215.1. Lineage (NCBI taxonomy): Eukaryota > Metazoa > Chordata > Chondrichthyes > Hexanchiformes > Hexanchidae > Heptranchias > Heptranchias perlo. Next base: position 33,362,667 of record NC_090348.1, on the reverse strand, counting down.
ACCAGCGAACAAAAGCTATCTGTTTTTAATATAACGGGTCATTTGCTGGCTTTCTCTGCCTTCCGGATGTTTCTGCCTCTCTCTCTCTCTGTTTTTTTTTCCTGTTTGTTTTTTTTGTTGAATGTATATTCGGGGGTTCTGTAGGTGACACCTCTCTGTCTGAACACGGTGATTGCCTTGGCAACGGGCAGTTGCAGCGGCAGTCTGTAATCACCATGTATTGTTCTCTGATTTATAAATGCGTAGGCTTCGAGGAATTCCTGACATTTACCTGAGGAAGGAGGAAGCCTCCGAAAGCTTGTAGATTTCAAATAAAATCGTTGGGCTATAACTTGGTGTTGTAAAATTGTTTACAATTATTTACTTTCGAGCAGCACAAACTTAGAGAGACCTGATAGAGGTCTATAAAATAATTAAAGAGCTGGATAGGGCCCCTATTGATAGATTATTCTAGTTTAACAGATTGGGGAGGACCAGGGACACGAGTTTAAACTGTGGAAGAGTGGGAATAGACTGGATGTTAGGCTGTTCTTCTTTTCCCAGAGAACTGTGAGCCTCTGGAATACATTGCCGGCTGGTGTGGTGTGTGCTGACTCTCTGCATACCTTCAAGAGGGAGCTGGACCAGTTCCTGACTGGGGCAGAGATCGCATCATATGGAAGGTAAGTGTGTTTATCGATAATATTTGTTCCATATGATCTCCTGGATTGGTTTCAATCACCTGAGGGGGTCGGAGAGAAATTTTACAGAGTATTTTTTCCCTTATTGGCCCTGGTTTTTTTCTGTTTTTTGCCTCTCCCAGGAGATTACACTGCTGCGGGGGTGGGTGCGAGGCGCGGAGATCAGGGGCGGTAAGTATGGTTTTGCCATGATGGTCTGGCCATCGTGGTGTGGGGCAGACTTGATGGACCAGCTGGTCTTTTCCTGCCCATCAATTTTGCATGTTCGTATGAGTCTGACAAAGGCCTTATGCAACAACAATACAAGGTCTTTTGATTGGTGCTCTATCACTCTGCAAATACAACCATTTTATGTCAGTTTACTGCAACCAAGAACTGGGTTGGCAGGTCATAGATTCATGCACAACAACCTTAGTGGCTCAATCGCCTGTTCTCATCCCAAGCTTTGTAATGTTCTTTGAATATCAACTATAGACAAATATTGGAAGGATGTCACAAATGTTATATGGTCATATGAACTGGAAACTAGACATGGAAGAAAATTGAAATATCTGAGTTGAATTTGAACCAATATCTCAAAGTTTAAAAGACAGTGGTCCAACAAACATAATTCACAACTTTATAAATTTGCCCTGTATTAATCGACTTTAAACACAAAATTCTCTTTCTTTGCTTTTGTAAATCAAAATTACGTCTACAAATAATAACTCTTAATAGCAATATATTAAGATTATCAAACCACGATTATAATTTAATTTGTTTTATCAGTTTCACTGCTTAATCTTCTTATTAAGATTTTTAACATTTTTGGCATAATAATTAATTGCACCATTGTGTGCAAGCAATAGTACCTCAGCCAACAAAAGCCTGTAATGTGCATTCAAGGCTAAATTAGATAAGGTAAGTTGTTATTATTTACTGATAAGTATCACAGAGGCTAAATTACACTGTGTGACTATTTGTATTGGTATTAATGTGGTCTTAAAACATTGTGCCAAGAGAATCTAATGTGTGGCCACCTGATAGAATAAATCGTTCTATCAATGATTTCAATACAAAAGCAAATTGTGCAATACATTACAATATCTGCTGATTAAAAAGATAAAAAATGATTGCTGAAAATCTGAAATCAAACCAGAAAATGTGAAAAATGCACGGTCAGCGTTTGAAGTGGTTTTAGGTTTTGGATTTAACCCTCACATTTTCTAGAAAGTCCTTTTTTGGATGGGACTGAGTTTAGTTGCTTCAGAACAGATTAGGTTTGATTTGCAAATTGGTAATGCCCGATTTCCAGCCAGAAAGTGAATATTACTGACTGGGAAATTGGGTGGCGTTTCCTTATGCTGGAACTCTGGCTATTTTTCATCCCATCCGATTTTGCAATGGCAACTGTACTTATTGTTATGAACTCAACTGAAAGGAAAATATTTACTCACTGACCTCCTCTCGGTCAGATCCCTCAAATATAATTTTAGGCCAATTGCACTAAAGGCTGAGCTCCCTCTCAAACTGATCTCCCTCCAAGACTAAGCTCCACACTGACGGGTCTCTTGCTGATCAAATCTTGCATTCCTGTCAGCCCTGTGATATTCATTCTGGGCACATGCAGCCCCTGGAGAACAACATGGTAGATGATCAAAAAAGCATTCTGCCTGAAGCACTGAACTGCTATTAAAATCCCTCGAGTCAGTCTGGGATGCCACTCAGCTGAAGTGGTGGTTAGTGTGAAATAATAGTGAGGAAATAAGAGCTGTCATCATGCTAGGTAAAAATGTTTTCCTCGCGTTTAGTGTGTGAAACATTGAGGTACTTGGCAATAGTACTTATCAAGTGGTGAATTAATTGAACAATTGCTACGTTGCCTACGCAAACTCATTATTTTTATTTCAAACATTGCAAACAAAGTAGAAATTAATCAAAAGGAACTCTCTCCCAAACGCAGGGAGCAGAAAGATTAATTATGGAGTGCAACCCAACCTGAGAGCAGTCTCATTTATTACATTGTTTGAGTGCACTTAGTTACATTGGTGGCTCTGGGAAATTTACAGATATCAAATATATTCGAAAATGCTTTAATTACCCCTTTGGTGGTCCTGTGAGATCTTATAAACATTCAAATTACTTTGTCCTCATGAAAGAAATTCAGAATTTATTCAGGGCTTTCTTAATCCTGTAGTGGCTCATTACATGTTGGTAACATATTGCTGAAATCTGATAATAGTCCTATATAATAATGAAAAGACTGAACAGCCTTATCGTTGCAAGACAATTTTGTCTGTCTGCTAGAGGAGCTGGTGTCACAAATTTGAAGACACTAATCTACTTTTTTTCACATTATTGCAAAAGAAAGAAAGAAAGACTTGCATTTATGTAGCGCTATTTACTACCTCAGGACGTCCCAAAGCGCTTTACACCAAATGAAGTACTTTTGAAGTGTAGTCACTGTTGTAATGTAGGAAACGCGGCAGCCAATTTGCACACAGCAAGCTCCCTTAAACAGCAGTTTGATAATGATCAAGTAATTTGTTTTAGTAATGTTGGTTGATGGATAAATATTGGCCAGGACACTGGGGATAATTCCCCTGCTCTGCTTCGAAATAGTGCTGTGGGATCTTTTACGTCCATCTGAGAGGGCAGATAGGGCCTCGGTTTAACGTCTCATCCAAAAGACAGCACCTCTGACACTACAGCTCTCCACAGGAGAGTCAGCCTAGATTTTGGTGCTTAAGTCTCTGGAGTGAGACTTGAATCCATGACCTTCTGACTCAGAGTTGAGAGTGCCAGCCACTGATTCAAGGCTGATAGTAGCACCATTTTGTCTTTTTTTCACAACAAAGCAGCACTTGTTAGGGGCAGAAGTAGTGTGTTCCAAGCACAAGGGGCAGAAGTAGTGTGCTCCAACCACACGTGGCAGAAGTAGTGTGCTCCAACCACAAGGGGCAGAAGTAGTGTGCTCCAACCACAAGGGGCAGAAGTAGTGTGCTCCAAGCACAAGGGGCAGAAGTAGTGTGCTCCAAGCACAAGGGGCAGAAGTAGTGTGCTCCAAGCACAAGGGGGCGGAAGTAGTGTGCTCCAACCACAAGGGGCAGAAGTAGTGTGCTCCAAGCACAAGGGGCAGAAGTAGTGTGCTCCAAGCACAAGGGGGCGGAAGTAGTGTGCTCCAAGCACAAGGGGCGGAAGTAGTGTGCTCCAACCACAAGGGGGCGGAAGTAGTGTGCTCCATCCACAAGGGGGTGGAAGTAGTGTGCTCCAAGCATAAGGGGCAGAAGTAGTGTGCTCCAAGCACAAGGGGCAGAAGTAGTGTGCTCCAAGCACAAGGGGTGGAAGTAGTGAGCTCCAACCACAAGGGGGTGGAAGTAGTGTGCTCCAAGCATAAGGGGCAGAAGTAGTGTGCTCCAAGCACAAGGGGCAGAAGTAGTGTGCTCCAAGCACAAGGGGTGGAAGTAGTGAGCTCCAACCACAAGGGGCAGAAGTAGTGTGCTCCAAGCACAAGGGGCAGAAGTAGTGTGCTCCAAGCATAAGGGGCAGAAGTAGTGTGCTCCAAGCATAAGGGGGCAGAAGTAGTGTGCTCCAAGCACGAGGGGGTGGAAGTAGTGTGCTCCAACCACAAGGGGGCAGAAGTAGTGTGCTCCAAGCACGAGGGGGTGGAAGTAGTGTGCTCCAACCACAAGGGGGTGGAAGTAGTGTGCTCCAACCACAAGGGGGCAGAAGTAGTGTGCTCCAAGCACGAGGGGGTGGAAGTAGTGTGCTCCAACCACAAGGGGGCAGAAGTAGTGTGCTCCAAGCACGAGGGGGTGGAAGTAGTGTGCTCCAACCACAAGGGGGCAGAAGTAGTGTGCTCCAAGCACGAGGGGGTGGAAGTAGTGTGCTCCAACCACAAGGGGGCAGAAGTAGTGTGCTCCAAGCACGAGGGGGTGGAAGTAGTGTGCTCCAACCACAAGGGGGCAGAAGTAGTGTGCTCCAAGCACAAGGGTGCGGAAGTAGTGTGCTCCAAGCACAAGGGGGCAGAAGTAGTGTGCTCCAAGCACAAGGGGGCGGAAGTAGTGTGCTCCAACCACAAGGGGCAGAAGTAGTGTGCTCCAAGCACAAGGGTGCGGAAGTAGTGTGCTCCATCCACGAGGGGGTGGAAGTAGTGTGCTCCAACCACAAGGGGCAGAAGTAGTGTGCTCCATCCACAAGGGGGCGGAAGTAGTGTGCTCCAACCACAAGGGGCGGAAGTAGTGTGCTCCAAGCACAAGGGGCCCCAAAGGCCCCTTTGATTAAAAGAAAAATAATTATTTAAATACAACAATATATTAATTGAACATGAAAATGTTTCTGCCAATTGCAAACTGCAGAACCACTTAAGTAAACTGTGATTTCCACCACACAGTAAGCATTCTCTTCATTTATAATGGAAAAATGTGGACCGAAAGCTATAGTGGATCGGCTGATTATTTAGTTCACAACATACACCTGACAGTATTGCGATCGGGTCGAAGGATTTAGCAGTACTTTGTGGGGGGGGGGGGGGGGAAAGGTTCCCAAAGTTTTCTGAGCTCAGTGACGGGGTCCTAGAAACACTGTAGAAGGGTATTCTAGGAAAAAAATCAATAAGCTTTCCCACTTTTGATCTCTATTAGTGACCCTTAAAAGTGCATAGGTTGGATGTTGGTTGAAGATGGGATTGGACTTGACTGTGGATTCCTCCCACAGTCGAATACTCATTGACCAAGCTAACATTTTTTTTTATTCGTTCATGGGATGTGGGCGTCACTGGTGAGGCAGGCATTTATTGCCCATCCCTAATTGCCCTTGAGAAGGTGATGGTGAGCCGCCTTCTTGAACCACTGCAGTCCATGTGGTGAAGGTTCTCCCACAGTGCTGTTAGGCAGGGAGTTCCAGGATTTTGACCCAGCGACGATGAAGGAACAGCGATATATTTCCAAGTTGGGATGGCGTGTGACATGGAAGGGAACGTGCAGGAGGTGTTGTTCCCACGTGCCTGCTGCTCTTGTCCTTCTAGGTAGTGGAGGTCGCGGGTTTGGGAGGTGCTGTCGATGAAGCCTTGGCGAGTTGCTGCAGTGCATCCTGTGGATGGTACACACTGCAACCAACATGAAGAATGACCTCTTGGGTGAGGTGCTGGAGATTCCCTGGAAACATTACCTCAGCTTGTGTCAGCAAAAAAGGAGGGGAGAAAATTAGAAGATTACTAGATTGCAAAGTATGTATCATTTTCCCCATTTTACTATTCTTCGATTTTTTTTTGCCTGTAATGATAAATTCAAGTTTTACTCAATAATAAGAATATTCATCACTCAGATGGTTCATGCCCTCTTTTGAATGCTCATTATGTATGTTTTCACTGTCGTGTGAAATGGAACAGTTGGAGTCCCTCAGACACTAATCTCTTTAATGACTTGTATCTAAACCAGAGGTGATTACTTACATTATGCACTGTGCTCCCATGGTATTGAATATGGCATTGCAGACTCTCTTTGTAAGAGATTTCTTCCCAAAAACAAAACAATAAAACTTCATTATCAAAATAGTAGTGGTGCCAACTTTTGACTTACATAAATGCCTTTCTACCTTTTCTTCCCCCATTTGAGGCATTTTTCCAGATCATTTGTAGTAGCTTTCTTGTTCGATTTTAGCTCGGAACAAGGAGTGTAGTCGAAGCTACACAAGTGACTGCTGTATAACCCAGAAACATATTGCTGTGTTATGTTTTTATCTGTGCGCTATTTTTAATAGAAAAACTGAGGTGAGTTGGCTGATACTGCATTCTACACATGTGAACCTTTTGCACTTAAAATAGCTCAGAAGGGAGATATATCCCAATTCAGAAAACCATTTGGATTGTATTATAAAACACTGATTTTTTTATTGTTGTGCTTGACTACTCGAGATTTAATGGATGATGAATCATTAGCAATAACTTGATAAAAACATAATTAGGAACAAAAAAATCTCAACTATTCAGATTCAAAAATGGCAAACTTGGTTTAAAATTGTAAACAATTTTACAACACCAAGTTATAGTCCAGCAATTTTATTTTAAATTCACAAGCTTTCGGAGGCTTCCTCCTTCGTCAGGTGAACGATGTGAAAATCGTTTTCACATCGTTCACCTGACGAAGGGGGAAGCCTCCGAAAGCTTGTGAATTTAAAATAAAATTGCTGGACTATAACTTGGTGTTGTAAAATTGTTTACAATTGTCAACCCCAGTCCATCACCGGCATCTCCACATCTTGGTTTAAAATGGCATTGAATCCTATTTAAAAAAGCTGACGGGAGGAGATTTTGCGAGTACACACTGGCGACAAGGAGCCCTGCCTGCAGCCTGTGTCCACTCGGAACGTTTCGGCTGATATAACCTTCCTCTTCTAATTTTCTGCTCTTCTCTCACAAAACCGGCGATTCATGTAGAAGGTTACAGTTCCACACTTGTCAGCTGTCCTCTAGGACCTCACCCAAGTGGCCATTCTTCATGCGGGAGTCTAGGCAGTGAGAGCTATTTTACCACAGGGAGTATCACAGCAGATTTGCATCCTGTTCTCCACAAGCACACACATTTAGGTCATCATGATCAGGAGCTCAAGCAAATTTAGTCTACGAACATTAAGGCCAAATGTAACACCACTTTGCTGTATTCAATGTTCTGAAATGTGTGTGTGGCTGGAATATTGTGGGGGGAAGGTGGGATCTAGATTTCAAATACCCATTTTTCACTAGGACAGACAACATTTTGTCTTTATTTCTTCTTGTCTTCACTATGAACATGTTTCCCAGCAAAAATAATCCCAGGTGAGATGCATTATTTAACAAGCTTAATTACAACAGTATTTTCTGGCTTAGTAGCCTGGATTATGTATCCCACTGGAGACCATTGTAACTTCAAGAAATGATTAATTCTACTGTTAATGAGATGTTATGAGGTGCAGGGGGAATCTTCCCTACTTCAAAAATTGAGTGAAAATCCCTCCCCACAATTGATGCATGTGCTGATATAATTTTGACACATTTTCTTGCCACATCTTGAATTAAAATGAAAAAATGAAACTCGAGATTCCTGGTGGAACTCAGGAAAACCTTTACATACAACAAAAAACACAATATAATCTTACAAGAAATAAACATTTCCCAAGCATGCACAATGTAAGTCTTCCATTCCCATTCTTAAGGAAGCCCACACGATGAATTCTTTGGCTATTTCTAAATGAGCTGTCCTTTCCCAGTGTTTGAATTGGCACTTGGAGTATTACCCTATTCATGTACATCATGTGCTTCAATACTAAGTACAAATGTTTATGCTGCCTCTCCAGGGTTTCCACTGATCTTCCACCAAAGTTATGGCTGTAGATCGGGAGAACCCCCATGGAAATTCTACCCCATGGTGTCAAAGGTGAAAACAAAGAAACCCATAATGAGGAAATTGGTCCTGGATTTGAATGAGAAGGGAATTCTTAGCAAATAGCTGGGTCTTTTTTTTAAGGGTAACCCTGAGAGGCACCCAGAAAGCTATTGAACTCAACAACAACTTATATAACACCAGGAAAAACGTCCCAAGGCACTTCACAGAAATGTGAGCAAAAAATAAAACACATCGAGCCAAAGAAGGAGAGGTTAGAAGTGGTGACCAAAAGCTTGGTCAAAGAGGTGAGTTTTAAGGAGGGTGTAAAAGGAAAGGGAGTTGGAGAGATGGAATGGTTTAGGGAGGGAATTCCAAAGAGTGGGGCCCAGGCAACTGAAGGCATGCATTAGGGAGGAGGGAATGCAGAGGAGGCCAGAGTCAGAGTAACGAAGGGTTGGGGGAGCATAGAGCTGGAGGAGATTACAAAAATAAGGAGATGCATGGTTATGGAGGGATTTAAACAAAAGGATGAGAATTTGAAATCTGAGGCATATGGGGAAGGGAGACAGTGTAGGCCAGTGAGTATGGGCAAATGGGTGAGCAGGACATGGTGTGGGAAAGGGTGTGATTTTGATGATCTGAAGGTAATGGAGGGTAGATGGTAGGAAGAAGTGGAGTAATTGAGTCTTGAGGTATCAAAGACTAAGTAAAATGGATGCGGGCTTCAACAGCAGATGGCTGAGGTGAAGGCAGACATGGACAATGCTATGGTGATAAAAGTGGGCTGTCTTTGTGATGGAGAGAATATGGGGTCAGAAACTCGCTTGGACTTGGACAGGATATTGAAGTTATGAACAGTCTGATTCAACTTGTGACAGTGGCCAGAGTATAGAATTGATGGCGGGAACTGAAGATGATGGCTTCAGTTTTCCCAATGTCTATCCAGAGGAAGTTACAGCTCATGCAAAACTAGATGTTGAGTAAACAGTCTAACAGTACAGATGTAGTGTGAAGAAATTGAGAGGTGGTGGAAATGTAGAGCTGGGCATTATCAACATACAGGTGAAATCTGTGTCATGTCAGCAGATGGTGTCACCAAGGGTGGGCATATAGAGGAGAAAGGGAAGGATGGATCCTTGGGGTGGGGGGGGGTGGGTCTCAGGAGGTGATGGTGCAGGGAAAAGAAAATATTGCTGGAATTCTCTGTCTATGATCCGATAACTAAGAGTGGAACCAAACAAGGGCAGTCCCATTGAACAGGATAACAGAAGAGAGGCAATGGGGGAGGCTGGTGTGACCAGCCATATCAAAAGCTGCAGAGAAGTTGTGGAGGAAGAGGAGGGATAATACACCATGGTCACAGTTAGGTGGAAACCTGATTGGAGGGATTTAGCAGGTGAGTTGCAGTAGAGGTGGACACAGATCTGGGAGGTGCCTTGGAGAGGAAAGGAAGGTTGGTGATGGGGCAACAGGGGCAGAAGGGTTGAGGGTGGTTTTTTTTGGGGGGAAGGAATGACGACAGAAGTTTTGAATGGGAGGGGGCAGTGCCCAAGAAGAGGGAACCATTTGATTGCCTTGGCAACGGGCAGTTGAAAAAACTGTCTGTAATCACCAAGCATTGTTCTGTGATTTATAAATGCGATTTCATTTCGAGGATTTCATTTCCAACAACGTTCACCTGAGGAAGGTGGAAGCCTCCGAAAGCTTGTGAATTTAAAATAAAATTGCTGGACTATAACTTGGTGTTGTAAAATTGTTTACAATCATTTACAATATCGGCAAGGACCTGGAAGGAAATTTGGATGATCAAGAGTTTAGTGGAAATAAGGTTGAGGAAGCAGGAGGTGGGTCTCTTGGATGAGATTAGCTTGGAAAGGGCATGGGGAAAGGTGGGAGAGAAAATAAAGGGGTCCAGAGCTAGAATAGGGGCAGGAGGATGGAGGGAAGCAGCTGATATATCAAATTACTTCTAAAACAATTGCTATTAAACTAGTTATGTTTTAATGTAAAGGCTTTTTAAAAGTAGAAGTTAATGGCAAAAGTATTTTTTGAAGAGCAAGAATGATGAATGACATGTACAACAATGTAAAAACCTGTATCTGTATTGTGAAGTGCGTACAGAAAGAGCAAGTGAAATTACAGTGTAATAAGACTTCCTCATTCACCTGCAATATCATGTGAAGGGAGAAAAGGATAAAATTGAAATTGTCAGATATAGTAATTGAAGAGGGCATTAAAGCTCCAAGTGACTCTGAGTAAATTAGCTGTTGCTTTTAGACAGATTGTCATAAGTACGTCCTTAAAATGTTAGTGATCTATGTCTGTCCAAACTTACACAGTCTGCATTGTGATGTCGCAATACATGTTAGAGGTGTGGTGGGTAAACAGAGCGTGGCTGGAGCCAAGTCGGTACCTAGCTTTATCTCAGCAATTATCAATGGAGTTCTTGTGGAACTAAGTATCTTCATTGTTTGTTTCCAAAGTACTTTCTTATTGATAGTCCACCCAAATGTGTTGCAGTGACTGGAGATCAAAATCTGTCTGATGTTCTGATAATACACACAACTGGTTATTCACACCATAAATCACTGTGGCTGCCTGCTTTTAATAGCTTTTAGGTAGGTGACCGTGAAGCTTCTGAGTTTTTCAAATACCCATTGCTAAGAGAATTGATCCAGAGGATTCTATTTCATCACTTTGGAGGCAATTCTGTATTTGGCGACTGGAGTCAGCATTAATTTCAGTTGGCGCCAAAATGCCTTAAAAGCCTTATGATTAGACTTTGCAGGTTCTCACTACCGATCGTCTAAGCAGAATCTTGTAGCGAATCAAAATTCAGTAAAAATGAACCATTTTCATAATTCTCTAAGGAAACTTTGGCCATTTAGAATTAATAATATTAAGCCATGTTTTTCATGCTCATCAATTTTCTCTTCACCTCTCCTCTCCTCAAGGCATTGACTTGTTTCTGGGATACAGTTCCAAAGCACCCAGTGGACCTTCGGTATTTTGCCCAAGTGGCTCTTGTTCATTTACGGTAAGGGATGCAGACTATGTGATTATGGGAGGGAAGTGGGGACATCACAGCAATGCTGTCCACACATGTACACTTTCAGCAGGAGTCACTGGATAGCACAAAGGAGGGGGAAACCCTGGTCAATTTTCCCCTCCCTAACCCTGAGGCCCTGAAGCTAAATTTATTTACTCAGAGTGCCCTAGCACCACCCCATTGAAATCAGCTGACTCAGCACAAACCGGGGAGTGAACCTGGAACTTTAATGACTCAGCTACAGATTGGATCAGTAAGCCATTGGAAAAGTCCAAATCGAGTTGTTACCTAATATGGAATACTAATTGAGCCAAACAAACCCTGTCTAATGAGTGTCCCTTCAGTTCATGGTATTTTAAAGTTTGTTGCTCTGAGCAGTGGTTTTCAGATTAGCATTCATTAGTAGCAACTAAAATTATCTATTAAAATCTGTAAAATTAAGCCACCCCTTATGATTTCAACATTAAATTAATTCCCTGTATGTGAAACTTATGAAATTGTTTCAGGGTTAAGGAATCAACCCTTTTTATTCTTTGTTTCCAACTCCAGTGATAAGTTTTCCAACAAACTTTTTATAAGTAAAGCCAGATGGAATTAAAGTTGGAGACATTTCTAAATATTTTTTGTGGATGGAAAGAATTTCCTCTAAACAGTGGACAAATGGATCTATTTTCTGTGGAAGTTAAATCTTTCAAAAGTTCAATAACAATTGAAGGGACTGTAGTAATTCCAACAGGCCTCCGAGCTTTTTCAATCATCTCAATTAAATATCCTAATAAATAGCTCTAGCACAGGCATGGCAAGTCAAATGGCTTCCTTCGATGCTGGAGCTCCCGTAGGGTGGATTTTTCAGTTCAGCTTTTTACAGCTGGAACACTGCACAGCAATTTGGATCTTCCAAGGTCAGCCAAAATTTCATATTCATAGCCAGCTTGTGGCTTGGATTGGGCCTGCTGCTCGGAGTTTGCAAAATGTGGGGCAGACAGAATGTCCAGCGCTGCTACACATCTGAAAAGGGGGGCAGCAGCATTTAAAGGGTCGAGAAATTTAATCATAAGCAGTTATCTATAGTTCAGGCTGCCAAAAGACTGTCCTGGGAAAAACTGGAAGGCTAAATAAAGTCTGTAGGTTGTGAAAGAAGTGACCGGTGAAAAAAAAAGTGAATGGCAAGAGCCAGGAATTGGAGTCTTTGGACCATAGGAACATAGGAACAGGAGTAGGCCATTCAGCCCCTCGTGCCTGCTCCGTCATTTGATAAGATCATGGCTGATCTGTGATCTAACTCCATATACCTGCCTTTGGCCCATATCCCTTAATACCTTTGGTTGCCAAAAAGCTATCTATCTCAGATTTAAATTTAGTAATTGAGCTAGTATCAATTGCCATTTGCGGAAGAGAGTTCCAAACTTCTACAACCCTTTGAGTGTAGAAATGTTTTCTAATCTTGCTCCTGAAAGGTCTGGCTCTAATTTTTAGACTGTGCCCCCTACTCCTAAAATCCCCAACCCGCGGAAATAGTTTCTCTCTATCCACCCTATCTGTTCCCCTTAATATCTTATAAACTTCGATCAGATCACCCCTTAACCTTCGAAACTCTAGAGAATACAACCCCAATTTGTGTAATCTCTCCTCGTAACTTAACCCTTGAAGTCCGGGTATCATTCTAGTAGACCTACGCTGCACTCCCTCCAAGGCCAATATGTCCTTCCGAAGGTGCGGTGCCCAGAACTGCTCGCAGTACTCCAGGTGCGGTCTAACCAGGGCTTTGTATAGCTGCAGCATAACTTCTGCCCCCTTGTACTCTAGTCCTCTAGATATAAAGGCCAACATTCCATTTGCCTTATTGATTATTTTCTGCACCTGTTCATGACACTTCAATGATCTATGTACCTGAACCTCTAAGTCCCTTTGGACAGCCACTGTTTTTAACTTTAGAGGGGCATGTCACCTGAAGTTGTGCTGCTGTGTGATGTGGGTGCAAGGAAGGTTGCATTGTTGGCACTCCAGGGCATCCTACCCAGAGCACAGTAATGCAGCATGCCTGGCAGAGATGGCACCCAGGGTCAACATCATGTAAGGTAACTGCAGGACCCGTGAACAGATGTGCAAGAAGATGGTAGACCACAAGAAAAAAACTTGCATTTATATAGCACCTTTTACCTCCTCTGGATGTAGTCATTGTAACACAGCCTAGCTGCAAGGTCACTTAGTGTCAGACGGGATGGACTGCAGATTGGACACTTGTCTGTCACTGTATGTGCTCCTTCAGTGTACAACATCGTATTACTACTAATCATCTTGCAGAACAAAATGGCACATAATACAACACAACAGATCTCTTCTGGAGGAATGCCAAGAAGTTCTGGACTCTCTAAGGAGATGGCCTTGGACATTCTTGCCTATAAGAGCATTGATAGAGTAAAGGAAGGTAAACCTCACGGCTAGTACTGTCCTGTTCTTGTTATTTCTTGATTTCTTCTAACTCATTGACACACAGGCATATAATGCAATACAATGGAAGCTCTGTTTGAATGTGTCACCTGGATTCAACATTCTAACATGCATTCCTTTTCTGTTATTGTAGGCCTGGAAGAAGAGCTTGCCAATTCTACCAGTGGCCTAGAAGAAGTCAGTGTTGCTGCTTGACAATGCATCGGTCATTTGTTTGATGTATCTTTGGGTAGCAGATATATAGATTCTGTATTATGTTAGCCAGGAATGAGCCAGAGGCAGAAGAGTTGAAAGGGAGTGTTCATCTTGACTGGCAGTGCTATCCTGTGCTGCAGGTTGGCTGAAAATATTCTTTCAGATGGTACAGCTCTGCACCCACCTCTGCTCGGGCCCAGAGCCTCCAATAACAGTTGTTCTTGGCAGGTAAATATGCCAGTGGCTGCACATACTGTTGGTAGCATGTCAGGTGCAGGGAGTGCGGCTCTGGTGCCTGGTCATCTCTTTGACATGTATCTTTTTCACCTTCAATTATATACTGCAATTAGGGTACTTTAAAAACAACCTCCAATCCTGACGCAGACTGTAGCTTGCAGTTAGATAACCTTATCATTCTGTGAATTCCTCTTCTTTAACAAGTGCCTGTTCCATTTAATTCTTGTAAACTCTTCAAATACAGTTGGCTTTCTGAGATTTTACAGACAGTTATTTTGTTTCTACATGAACCTACCCCCCACCCACCCACCCCCAAAAATGATTTGGATTCTTGTCTTCACTTTGAAATCTCGTCATGGCCTTGTCTCACTGTACCACAGCAATGTGTCTGTACGCACTCTCTGCTCTTCCCACTTGGCTCTTGTCCCCCACTCTAGCCGCTCCTCATTTTGGGTACTGCATTCTTGCCATCTGGAACTCCCTCTCTAAATTGCCATCTCCCAATCCTTGCCATTTGCCGGCCTGCAGTCAAAACGCTCCTGAGCACCCTCCTCTTCAACAGTGCTTTTGGCCCTAACCACAATTCCTCTTCCAGTTTTCAATTTCACCTTATTGCTTGATATTCTCTCATTTCCTCTGCGTGAGAAGACTCTCTGTACACGACGATGCTATGGAAATATAAGTTGTTATGTTTAATATCGTCGACTAGTATTGCTGCTCGCTCAGTACTAAAAGGCTCAGAGTGCTCCACTGCAAGATTGTTACTGTACATTGTCTCTAATGAAAATCATTTCTAAATAAGTTATAATTGGTGCAATTATAATTAGGTATTTATTTGAAAATAAGCAACCTGGTGGTTTACACCAAAAATGCAATTTTATTTTAGAACAAAAATGTTAATTGATCTGTAAGAGGTGTTGGAAATTCTGCTGTGAGATGTTTGTAACAAATGCATTCATATGTCCATTTGAAGTTCCTCTCCCTGCCATTTTAATGAAAGCAATAACCCAGTAAATGCCTTTGTTATTATAACACACACAGAAATTTCATGCAAACAGATTGTAGAATCATAGAATGGTTGCAGCATAGAAAGAGGCCATTCAGCCCATCGAGCCAATGCTGGCTCTCTGTAAGAGCAATCCAGTTAGTCCCATTCCCCCGCCTTTCCTCATAGCCCTGTAGATTTTTTCCCTTCAAGTACTTATCCAATTCCCTTTTGAAAGCCATGATTGAATCTGCCTCCACCACCCTTTCAGGCAGTGCATTCCAGATCATAACCAGTCACTGCATAAAAAAGTTTTAATATCGGCAGGACCTCCGCGTCCCCAGGCTTCTCCCCACTGCTGCCCGCCCGCCCCCCCACCCCGCTACCATGCTCCTCCACTCCCTCCCCACAAATATCGGGGATTATCCTTGTGATAAATTTATTATGCTGGCATCAAACAATAGTGCAAATTACCAAAGCAAAAATAATGAATATTGATGCAAAATTGACCCTCATATCGCTATAAAAACAGTAAGAGTATTGTATGGCCAGACAATGTATTCCAAATCCCAGCCTGATTGATGCCTGTCGGTTGGAAGAGTGACAACATGAATTTCTACTGCACTCAACTTAGGGAGACATGATTCACCTTCTACAAACATGCCACTGAAAGGTAAGACTCCTGCCTTTTTTTTCCCCCTGAAAAGGAGATTCTGAACGGTGTGTCATTGTGGTAAGGTCTGGGTCATTTCAAATCTCTGACCTTTGACACAGATTTTACCAGCTTCCTGTGAGTGCAACAGCAATTTTAAAGGACGTTGAAATAGATCTCTAATTCTAAAGATTAGCGAGCCCTCAGTGCCTTGGGGCATGCAATATCCTGAGGAAGGCGGCTTTACTTACATGCCCTGCTCTCTCACTTGAATCAGAATGGAGTTTGCATGGTGGAGCATGCAACCAAAATTGATAAGATAAATATTATACCTAATGTGGTTTGGAATCAAAGTTTTTTCTCTCTGTTTTTCCTTTTTAAGAATACATTTTCAAGCCTCAGCTTTATTTGTTTCCCTTCTTCCCACCTGATACAATTGTAAACAATTTTACAACACCAAGTTATAGTCCAGCAATTTTAAAATAAAATTGCTGGACTATAACTTGGTGTTGTAAAATTGTTTACAATTGTCAACCCCAGTCCATCACCGGCATCTCCACATCATCACCTGATACAAGGTCGGGGGAGGGGGGAAGAAAAAAATCCTCTGTATCTGTTTAAAAAATATTCAGCCTCAAAAGGCAAAATGAAAGTATAGTCAACATCTTGATCTCATCTGCACCCAAAACGAACAAACTACAGTTGTGGCCTAATCAGTCAATATTTTCCACAAAAGGGATTCAAAGCTGTATTTCGGTGTAATCTTTAGTAGGACTCAATTTAACTTTCTTCAATTTTCAGCTGCAAAAGCGGGAAAATGAAGTTATGAAGGTGATTTGAACATGACAACCATTTTGAGATGTATTCCACAGGTTGAACGGACCGCATCACACTGCATCATGGGACTAGCAGGCCAATTTCACTACCAGGTATCAGACACACCACGATCATAACCCCACAACCCCCACCCGGCCACCCCAAGACTACCTTTCAAATGAAGCACTAATGGTGACAGCAACTTGTACTTTTAGAGCACCTTTTCTGTAAACAAACATCTCAAGGCATTTTACAGGAAGGTCAAGGGACCAGAACAGGACAAGGGACAGAAATCAGGGAGGAGGGCATAAACAGAAGAAGTAGGTTTTGAGAATGTTTTTGAAAATGGGAAGAGGGGTGGCAAGGAGAAAGGATTTAGAGAGAGGAGTTTAGGGTGCAGGAGCATGGTGGGTAGTCCATTGTGTGTATCCCCCTTTCCTCTACTCTACCATGGTGGTCTCTGGTAAGAAAGGAGATACACACAGTGGGCCAGAGTCAGAAGAAATGATGATGGAAACGATTTTTGGGCCTGGGGGGGTGATGCAGCGATCAATCCTTGTGCCTGAATGGTGAGGCCAGAGGCGCACCCAATATTGTGCCTCAGGCCTCGTTGCCACGGAGCCAGGGAGCTGGACACCGACAGGTGGCTCACCAGTGAAGCGGGATGGAATATCTCAGGTAAGTGATTAAAAGGGACCAGGATCGAGGGGGGAGATGGGGCAAATATTAATTCAATGATATTGTAATTGTAAATGACACCACAATTCCAGACTACATCAATAGATATAAGCTACACTCTTTAGATTTTTCTCATTCCGCACTGTTGTTATTAATATTATTTCCTGTGGTCAGGTGTAGCACAGGTCACGTCAGAGTAAAGCTTCATCAATGGACACTTCTTGTCATTAAAGTGACTTTGGGTTGTATTGATATCTTACCCAGTCAATGCTACTAGTGAAGAACTGGAATATGATTCAAGCCAAATTGAAAACCTCTACAGTAAGTTTCTTTGTGTTTCTTGACAAATATTCATATTTGGTCAATTCGGATCATTTCAGCCCTGACACATTGGGCCAGAACTTGCTGGAAAAGTAATGGCGTGTGAATGACACATGCCGTTATTAATGTGCAAATTGGCCAGCAAGGTCAGGGGATTAAGAGATACACCGCGAGTTACAACTCTCCAGAACTTGCTGGTCGATTTACGCTGCTCCGCCATTTACTTCACAAAAATGGCATCTCGCCCTTAGCCTCCCTGTTATTTTTAAGAACTTGCTGCATTTGCACATTAATTGTCCATTAAACACGCCACAGAAAGTTAAGCCTAGTAATTAATAGCGCAAGTACTCTTAACGATGTGATAATTGTTAATGACTGGCAATCAACATCTCCGGCCCAGAAAGTGAACAATTTAAACTTTGGAGTCTTATTCCTTCAGATGGTGAATTGTTGTTGGAGATTTTAAAAATGTAAAATTTAAAATTTTTCTTATTTTTCCATTCTGTCTCTTTTTTAGCTCTCTCTTAACCCAATCTTTCTTTCCCTCTTTTTCTCTTTCTGTACCTGACTTGACTCTAATTCACCATCCTTCTCAGACGTTCTTCTGTTTATTTCTCAATCCTTAAATCTCATTGGTTAAGGAGATGCACTGTTTGTCCCGCCGCTCACTAAGGTCCCAGATGACCTGTTGTCCTTGTCATGCCGCTATCACCTTGCACTTCCAGCAAGTTATGGCACAAAACACTTTTGAGGATTTGGCCCAATCTATCCTTAAAAAAGTGATGGAGCACATGGATTCCCTTTCAGCATGTGTGCTCTATGTTGTACTTGTAGGTACTTTTACTTTATCGGAGTGCAAGCCTGTCTTTCCTCAGTTGGTTGCTCTCCTAAGTGTAAACAGTAGCATCAATAGTGAACCAATGACAGCTTAGATGCACAAAAATGCCAGTATTTGAGCCTGCTGTAGAGTTAAGGCTGCTTGATCCATAAAAGTAAATGTGGGGAGCTGATCCAATGTGAACTCTGAGGGGGTGATTTTAAACCCCAAGAACGGGTGGGAGTTGAAAATAGTTGTTTTTTTTGGGTCGCGACCGCAAAATTTTTGGACTTTGCATTCCCAGTGAGAAGCCTGTACTTTTCCGCGCCGACGTTAAACCCGGAAATAAATCCGGGTTGCAGTCGCGACCCAAGAAACAACTATTTTCAACTCCCACCCGTTCTTGGGGTTTAAAATCACCCTGAATCTCAGTATCACATTGCAAATTTCGGCATGCAGCAAAAGCTAGCACCAGACACTAAAGTGAATCTTTAAGAATTAATGCTGCCAGTGCAGAGAGCTTCACAAGATGAGAGTACATAACAAGAATTCTGACACAGATTAGTGTGTCCCGCACGATTGTCCTTCCATTAATTTTAATGGATGCAAAATCATGCAGGGCAGGCTAACCTCAGAGCCTGAATTCCTGATATGCATTCTCATTTCATAAAGCTCTGCATTAGGAGTGCTAATGCGTAAAATGTTAAATGTCTAAAATGTGGAGAGCAGGGCATGGATGGGAATAAGAAATTCTGATAATATGAAAGCAGCTAATGATTGATTACTACCAGAAATAACTACTCAAAGTACTGTGACATTTTGCTATTCAGTACTATATTACAGCGTTCACTTACCAAATAAAAGCAGCCAACTTCGATGATGTCAGTCTAAATCCTAATCCTTAAACCAACTCAGTTCAAAGTGACTTGCGTTCCAAGAGAAACAAGTGTGAATTAATAAACTAATTCAGGAAACTCATTTTCTGAAGTCTTTCCTTATATAAACGACTGAATGGACTGCATGCAGACACATAGCTGACCCAGTCTTATTTGTTGCTTGCAAACCTTGTTCTATATGGCTGGAAAAACAAATGCCTATATCTCTGCCAGACATTTGAAAGTTCTAACAAGGCTCTGTGACAAAGTAAGCAATACCTAAAGCATTAGATTCAAAACACACTTAATTTTCCAAGAGGGTCCAAATGCTTGTAAAGATGGCCTTTTTGATTGTTAGAATGAGGGGTAGGTGTGCTGGGATGAAGATCCAAAACTTTGCATGAACTCAGCTGATGTAAATGGGTGAAGCAAAAATCAAGCATCTCTCATCAAGATGGCAGCATGCGGGATCAGATGTTGATCACATAAAAACCTAGGCAGGGACCAATTTAAGCGATAAAAACATTTCCCGAAGAGTCCATAAAGAGACCACTCTGTAGCACTCAGTTAGAAAATGTAATCCACAAGGATTCGTCCCTGCCTCATGTTAGCAGAACATTTTGACTTCAATGATATTTCAGTCGACAAGAGTCTACAGAGGAATTCTTTTTCATCTGGCCATTGTTCATGGTCAGACTTGATTAATAAAAAGAACAGTGAGATGTAAAAGTACATGATATTTGCAAGACTTCCCCTGTAAATTTTTCCTCTTAGATTATTCAAGTCAAACTTAATTAGAGCAACAGAAATGCAAAACCCCTGTATTTGTATAAAGGATGACCTCTAGGTTACCATTATGATAAAGGTATATGAACTTGACCATAAATGGAAGTTGATTAGCGTCTCAATCAGATTGACAAGTTTCAGTCCTAATAGGACTGGTGGCCTTAGGTACTGTTTTTGGTACATTATTGAGGATATTGGGTCTGTACAATTAATAGCTTTGCATTTTCCTGCAGCTTTTTATTTCTGACTGAGAGCAGGCCCATTACTTGGACAAAATCTTATGCAATTAAGGTCAGTATCACATTTGAAATTGCACGGGTTGATTTTAATAACAAGAAACATAGCAGAGAGAGGACTATCATATGAATATGTTAATATTGAATAGTGTGATTTCAAGCCCAAAATCTGCATTAATGTACATTTTAGAAATGTAAACATTTCCACATACATTTAAATCATTGCAATATCATGTTTATAAATGACTTAAAAAGCAGAGATAAAGACGTGACAAAGATTGTCTATTGAGTCTGGTTCGTTTTACATATTTCATTAAAAAAAGAAACATAATTTAAGTCATATGCTGGAAATATTCTACAGAATTGTATGGTTATGATGCAGTCTATGTACACAATTGTGGTTTACTAAGGTTCAGTAAAAGTTTGATACATTGATAAGCAAGGACTGTAACTCAACTGAATAATCTTTGCTGTGTGGTCCTTTGAGTCTTGAACCTGAAATTAGTATAACAGTAGTTAGAAGTAGTCGGCAATATGGCCTAGCAGGTTTTTAGTGAAGTTTTAATACTCTGAGTAATGGATTTCCTTTAATCTTTCAACAAAAAAATCATATTTAGGTTATCAAATTACAATGTACAAAATTACTGTGCTAAAATAATTAAGAATGAACTACATAAAATAATGACATAGAAGATACACAATGGAGAAGAATTAAATACACAGTTTATTGCAATGGTAAATAAACAAATAAAGGACAAGCACTTCTCAACAGAAAGGGAGGGAAGTCAGATTCTCCATCATTCTAGGTTACTCCTGGATCTCTTGACAGCTCATACAGTGGCTTTGGAAGAGGCCTGGAAGCAGGTCTGTAGCCTATCTTCTAGACCAGAGAAAGTATGTGTCACAGGAAGACTCAGTGGGGAATGAGAAAGAAAATAATTTCGAGAAAAGATCACAGCCTTGACTATCAGTTTTAACCATAATGGATCGCGATGGCTCACAGGGTGACTGAATTGAGTAGTAGCCACAGAACCATGACAACTAGTGACCCTAGCCCCTGTTATAGACGTTCACTTAATAAAAGAGATATCTTCTCTGCTTCATTCTGAAATGTGATTAGATGTCTGTTGCTGAGCCTGGTATTAAATGTATGGCAGTTAATATGAATATAGTTTTATGTAAAATAAAAGAATCAAATATCAATAATTGGTATATCAGCAAAAAAAACTGAAAGACATTAGTCAACAAATTGCACTGCAGTATTAGCTAACAAATTTTAATGCCTTTATATGAATCACAGAATCTTACAGCACAGGAGGGGACCATTCGGCCCAACATGCATATGCTGGCTCTTTGAAAGAGCTATCCAATTAGTCCCACTCACCTGCTCTTTCCCCATCACCCTGCATTTTTTTCCTTTTGAAAATTACTATTGAATCTGCTTCCGCCACACTTTCAGGCTGTGCATTCTAGATCATAGCAACTCGCTGCGTAAAAAAATGTCTCCTCATCTCTGCTCTGGTTCTTTTGCCAAGTACCTTAAATCTGCGTCCTCTGGTTATCAACCCTCCCTCCATTAAAATAGTAAAGCATTTTTATATGAACTCATTTAGTACTTCCTTGTTAATATTGTAGATTGTAATTTTTGTTTATTTAAATAAATTATTCAGTTCTAACTATGCTAAAACAGTTTTGAAAAAGGTGAAAAAAATGGGCTTGCAGCTTTTTGAAACAAAAGTTAAGTGAATTTGATTTAAATGTGGTCAGTTTGCTATTTTTACCTCAATTTATGGATTCTCCACGACAAGATCTATTTTGCCTGATTACTGTACAATTAAATTTATGCCAACTCCCACACAAACTTCATAAACACAGTTTATTACATTTTCTAAACGAGGTAGAAAAAAATATAATTCTGCTTTATACTGGATGTGGTACTAATCTAACACCAGCATTAGTATTTAGAACAATAATAACCTATGAATTATGTAACTGTTGTGAAAATGCCATCTTCAGATAGTTTAAATAAGGTTTCATCAAGCTGAACATGGTGGTTTTTGAGGGTATATTGGTCATTCCCAATTCTGAAAAACATAAGTTTTGCACTGGCTGAGGAGTGGAAAAATCCCAAAACGTATGATTGTGGACTAATTATTCCAGTGAGTTTTAAATTCCTTTACACTTGTGATAATAGTTGCCAGGACAGGCTACTAATTATGACAATTTACGAGAGAGTTAATTCACTTTCTCTTGAATAGTCAGCAGCTAAAAATATTTAATTTTTAGATGTCAAGCATAATAAGTGTTCACATAACCAGCAGAACGTGCTTACAATTTTGCTAGAAATACGTAACAGAGGAAATCTTCACAGATGCGTTTATGTGGTCACTACACATAGCGACCAAAGGAATTCTTACTCCAATATGCCTTCACCCCAGCCTCAGAAGAACTACCTAACATTGCATCAACATGACATTTTCTATTTGCCACACCAACTCATGGGGCTCGATTTTGCGATCGCGTTTCCGGCGGGTATCCAGCGGGTTGGCCCCGAAAATCCCGATATCCGGTCACGTGACCGGATCGCGACGAAATCCCAGCCACTTCCGGGTACCGCGCTGACGTGCGGGGCTGCGCGCGCAAGCCCCGCTGGTGGGAATCCCGCAGGCAATTAAAGCCAGCGGGGTTCCACTTGAGAGTACTTACCTTGCTCGTTGTGGTCAGTTAATGAGCTGAAGCAGCTGTCAAAAGAGGAAGTGTGGGATTTTAGGTTCAACGCAGTCAGTTTCCCACACTGGGGGAAACAGTACCTTTCAAACCAGGCGTGTTGCAGCCAGCAGCCTGTGGCAGGTGCCAAGGTGCGCTCCACGGGGGAGAGCCCTCACCCACGCAGGAGGCCACCGCGTCACATAGGGCAACCCCTGCCCTCCACCACCCCCCGCCAAGCCAGAGGACAGACCGACACGAAACCGCAGCCCCTGTCCGAGGACCCACCCACCTACCCTGCACAACCCCTCAGACCAACACCTGCCAGATGGGTGGTGCGTTGACATCGTCGGAGGACGAACAGGATGACCAGCCCCAGCAGCCTCGCAGTCCACGCCGTCCGCCTCGGAGAGGTGAGGCCCCCCAACACGGTGCTGCGGCACACCCACCTGCACAGCAGGAGGGAGGGCAACCGCAGAGAGAGATGCGTCACAGGAGGCACTACCCTCCGCACAGGGTGTACAGAGCGAGGCTCAGCTTCATGGACCTCTCCGAGGAGCAGTGCATACGGAGGCTCAGAGTCAATCGCCAGGTAGTCGCCGACATCTGCAGCCTCCTTAACGACGAGCTGCTCCCTGATGGACCAAGCAGCATCTTCTTACCTGTCGCCGTCAAAGTCACCACTGCCCTCAACTTCTTCGCATCCGGTTCCTTCCAGGGTGCCACCGGGGACATCACCGGGGTCTGTCAGTCCTCTGCACACAAGTGCATAAGGCAGGTCACCGATGGGTTGTTCCGCAGGGCCTCCCACTACATCAACTTCGCCATGGACGAGCGCAGCCAGATGGAGAGGGCGGTTGGATTCCATGCCATGGCCGGCTTCCCACGGGTGCAGGGTGTAATCGACTGCACCCACATCGCAATACGGGCACCTCTGCATGAGCCAGGGCTGTTCATCAACAGGAAGGGGTATCACTCCATGAACGCCCAGCTCATCTGTGACCACCGCCAGAGATTCCTACACGTGTGCGCCAGATACCCCGGCAGCTGCCACGATGCCTTCGTCCTCAGGGAGTCCGCCGTCCCGCCCATCCTGCAGGCACCCAACGCCGGCAACGGCTGGCTCCTCGGCGACAAGGGGTATCCCCTCCACACGTGGCTCATGACACCTCTGAGGAACCCCATCACCGAGCCGGAGCGTCGGTACAATGACAGCCACACTGCTACCAGGTCTACAATTGAGCAGACCATAGGGCTTCTCAAGATGCGCTTCAGGTGCCTTGATCGTTCTGGGGGAGCGCTGCAATACACACCATTCAGAGTGGGACGAATCATAGTTGTCTGCTGTGCCCTGCACAACATGGCCCAACAGAGAGGGGTGCCGCTGGAGGAGGCCCCATCCACACCCGCCACCCACATTGAGGAAGGCGAGGGCGAGGAGGAGGAGGAGGAGGAGGAGGAGGCGGAGGAGGCGGAGGAGGAGGACGCGCCAGAGGATGTTGGACGACCCATGCGCCGAGCCGCGACTCACCAGGATGGTCGCCGGGCCAGGGAGGCACTCATACGTCAACGGTTCTCCTAGAGTCAGACACTGCGAGGCGCTCGCATCTCCTCACCTGCACATGCGAGCGGCCATACCAGCCCCCTCCACTGAAGAGTGCTGCCAGTAATCCTGCACCCACAGCAGTGTGCCCAATGGGTGGCAGGAGGTGTTCGCCGTCATGATGGCCTCCACGGAACGCAACTATTGCACAAGCCGCGGAAGAATGGACGAGAGGTGGCAGGAGTGGTGAGAATAGACTATTTAATATCTCGAATGTGACATTATATAAGAAAAAAAGTACGAAATAATAAACACCCTGGTGTTTACCCTTTGTGATTATAAGGCCTTTGCAATTCTTTTCCGGGAACCCCTACGTGGTGCTACCCCTGTGGCTCCAGCAGAGGTAGTGGCAGGTTGCTCGTCTTCTTGCCTTGACCGGGTAGATGCTTTTGGCGGACGGCCCCTGGGTTTCGGTGCCCATGACGGCACCTCCACAGACTGCTCCTCCTGCACCGGGGCAGGGGCAGACTCGGCCACCTGGAGAGGAGGCACCATTGCGGGTACTGGTTGAGAGGTGGGCAACGGGTGGGACGTGGGGACGCCTTGAGAGGCGTCCCCGCTTCCATGTCCCCGGTCACCATCATCCCTCTCTTGGCCTCGGCCCACATCACCCCTTCCACCCTGCTGGACGGCAGTTTGGATGGCATGTGTGAGGCCTTGCAAGGCCACCCCTAGTGTATCCCTCAGCCTGTTGATGGCGTCGGAATGTTGCTCACCCTGAATCCGTACAGACGTTGTCAGGGCCTGCATGGACTCGATCTGGAGCTGTGAGTGACGCTCGAGGGAGGCCAGCCTGTCCTCCACCGCAGACAGTCCCGCACCTACCTGCGACACTGTGTCGCCGGTACCCTCCTGTGCCTGCGCCACCAATGCCCACATGCAGGAGGTGGACTCCTCCATCGCCTGCGCTATTGTGGACAATGCGCGCGGCACCTCTGCCAGTACCTCAGCAATTAGCTGGTGGCCCTCGACGACTCTCCTTTTCACTGGTGGCCCCCTGGGTTCAGCATCTGGGTCCGGCTGAGCAGAGCCTGGAGATGAGTGCTCCCTCCGTCGCGGACCCTCCGCGGCTGCCCCTGCCACCAGGGTCTGCTCATGCTCACTCGTGCGCGGTGACTCACCAAGTGCTACCCCAACTAGTTGGCGAGGGGGACCCACCGAGGTGCGTGTCTCTGCGCTGGTGGATGGTTGGCTCTGATGTGACGATGCACCCTCAGAGACCGCCATGTCCTCTGAGGAATCGCCCTCCACGATCGCTTCACCCAAAGACGGACCTGCAAGAGAACAGAGGGCACTTTGAGGCATGTGGACCAACTTGACAGTGCGCCTGATGGCAGGTGATGAGACGGTAACTCGCGATCATGGGTGTTGAGTGTCAGCTTTCCCTTACCGGCCGTTTCGGCAGCGACACACTCGCCATCGGCCACCGACAGGCAATGTCGCGTGCGGGCGAGGTCGAGCGCCTCCACCTCTGCGTCGGTGAGCTCCACCACTTGCGGCGGCCCACCTCCGGTGCGTGCCCTTTCCCTATTGTTCTTGCTTCTCTTCTCCTGTGAAGGCAAAACACAGATGTGTGAGTGGGTGAGTATTGCATCGTGAGACGCATCGAGCATCGGTGTGGTTGGGTTGAGCGTGGCGCGGATGGATGGGAGGAAGCGTGGGCCACGTGCCCATCCCATTGCATGGGGATTGGGGTGTGTGGTAGTGTTCGGGTGGGGTCAGGGACGGTGGGTACTTGCGTGCACGGCGAGGATGGTGAATGAGTGGCTGTGAGGATTGCTGATGGAGCGCAGTGGTGGCTGTGCAGGAGGGGGTTGTGATCTGCTTGGCGTGA
The DNA here is from genome assembly GCF_035084215.1 of Heptranchias perlo. NCBI lineage: Eukaryota > Metazoa > Chordata > Chondrichthyes > Hexanchiformes > Hexanchidae > Heptranchias > Heptranchias perlo. The sequence goes on along the minus strand of NC_090348.1, from coordinate 33,336,406 downwards.
TGGTGGGGACGGGATGTGGGAGGGTGCGTTGGTGTACTCACCTTGCCAGACCTAGTCAGGTCATTGAAGCGCTTGCGGCACTGCTCCCAAGTCCTTGGGGTGTTGCCCCTGCTGCTCACCTCCGCCGTCACCTCTGCCCATGCCTTCCTGGTTGCGGCGGCAGGGAACTTGTGTCCATCTTCTGGGAAGAGTGTTTCCCTCCTCCTCCTCACGCCCTCCAGCATCAGCTGCAGTGCCAGGTCTGAAAAACGGGGCGCAGCCTTTCCCCTTTGCTGAGCCATCGTCTCAAACCGCTTGCTTGTAGCAGGAGGGGCTTTGGGAGACTGCCCCTTTAAGTGGAGCTCCTACATCGCGTCGACGGTACTGCGCATGCGCAGCCGGCTGGCACGCAGCTGGGGAGCGCAGAACCCGGAAGCAGGCCTTAATCGGTCCAATTATCCCGCGATCGCGTGGGGGACGCACACGATTAGCCGTCCGCGTTTTCCACGCTCCCGGAGGACCACCCGCTGGGAACCCGCAGGCCTGCTAAATTCGAGCCCATGGCTTCTCTGAGGGAGATTGCCAATTTAGTGCCAATTGGTGCAAATAAGGGGCTAGTTTTGAGGAACTCACAGACAGCAGAGAGAGACTTTCATTCCATCAGTCTGGTCTTGATTCAAACCAGGCCCCAGAAGTAAAAGGTCATTATCCAGCCCATTGCACCACTCAGTCCCATCACTGGGTTTTCAATAAACTCAACAGTTTAGTTTTCCCTGTGTTCTACTAAACTAGCCAATTAGTTAAACTTAGCATCAATAGACTGTTTCATGCTTCTTCAGATAAAAGAAAGTAACATTTGGTATCTATTTTTCCACACGTAATCATCCTCTGGAAATATGTTTTCAATTAAACATTGTAGAAGAACTTCAGTCACTGCTTGCTTGGTGAGCTCGGGATGCAAAAAGCATGAATAAAATTAATTATAAATCTATTCTAAATCATACTTCATGTTCCTTTATACTAGAGAAGCTTTAACTGATCATATCATCCCTCCGCAGAGAAAGCTGTTAAAAAGTATCTAACTTCAGAATAATTCATAATATACATGTACCAATGTTTGCATCATTTATTTTAATGTAAATCAGTTTCTTTTAAATGTGCATTCTGATACTAAATTTTAAAATTAGAATACATTTAAATCATTTAGATTTTGGCTATTGCAATTTTTTTTAACAAGTGTGAAAAATTACTTTAAAAATGAAATTTAAAATCCAGTGTAGTGACTTTAGCAGTGTTAAAGTTACATACATAAATATTAAGCCATATGCTAAAAAGTTAGTAATACATAATTAAAATTAAAATGTGCCAACTCATTAGTACCTAGAAATAATACTGTGTGATATAAAGTTATGAGCATTTAATGCATTTATATGAAATTCATTTGGCCACTATTTGGGCAGAAGTATTAACTCATAAAATGCATGAGTTAACGGCCCAGATGTTAGCAGACTACTGGCGGGGTGGGGGGGGAGAGTAAAGAGTTGGAGGAGCTATTTGACTCACCCTGGCTCAACAGCAGTGGGACCAAAGCCTGCGCAGATTGGGCGCAGGCTGTCCCATTGCTAAATTGCTATGCTTTGCACCCGTTTTACACCCTCTGCAGTGCGATTGGTAACAAAGTCAACTTGCATTTAATATGCAGTAAGGGCACTGAGAGTGAATGAAACCTTTTTATTGCCTCTGACTTATTTTTGAAGACTGTAGATGGCATATTTGTCATCAACTAGTCATTTCTCAACAATTGCAACTTGAGGCTGGTGAATAGGTTCCGACTCCATGTTAAAAAATTTTTAACAATTGTACTAAATTGTTATTTTACGCCTTCCCAGTTCAGTTAAAGAATTTGTCTTTAACTTTTCACTTTGTGGAAGACATGTCCCCCCTCTCTAAGATAATGCAGTAGCAATAACTTCTATTAGTTTTATTAAATATTGCACATTCCAAATGACCCAGTCTCAGATCAGTGACTAAAGGCAAACATTTGGGTTTCGTTGGGTTCCATTCTGAAAACCTAAAATTTGTGTTTTTAAAAACCTGTAAGCTGATTCTAATCCCAGTGACCAGCAGGAAAGTCTCTCTGGAGCACTAAGGAGCAAGAATGCATTCCGCTAAATCATTTAGGTACTAGGATGCCTACTTCCCTCTACATCAGCAGAAATAGTGTCCCCCCCCCGCCGCCAAAGCTGCCAGAAACTTACCGCTAGACTAGATGGACACAGTGAGATTTGGCTGGGGGACACGACAACTGTTTGCTTGATTTTTAGGCACATTTTTCCTCAGCAAATTATACAGTGAATTTGTGATCTTGACCTCACCATTGGGTGGAGATGAGAGTAGCCCATCAATGGCAGTGTTATATATTGTGTGCACAGGTCATAGATGAAAATAATTTGATGTGTGTTGATGCATTTACACGTTTTATACCCAAGAAACTTATGTTGAATTTTGTAGTTCAGCCCCTGGAGATCATTACCATTTAATATATTCTAATAATATAATTATACCAAAAATCATTGTTTAAAAATCTTAATATACTCTCCTCTGAATCATGTCATTAAGGGCCTCTCCTAATTCTCATTGGCTGTTCCTTAATTCTTTTTATCTATTTTTCTTCCTCCTTCTATAAAGGACTTTGGGATATTTCCTTCATAGAATCGTAGAATGGTTACAGCATAGAAGGAGGCCATTCAGCCCATCGAACCCGTGCCGGCTCTTTGTAAGAGCAATCCAGTTAGTCCCATTGCCCCGCTCTTTCCCCTCGCCCTGCAAATTTTTCCCTTCAAGTACTTATCCAATTCCTTTTTGAAAGCCACAATTGAATCTGTTTCCACCACCCTTTCAAGCAGCACATTCCAGATCATAACTACTCGCTGCGTAAAAAAGTTCAATATAAATGCAAGTTATTGTTCTTGTTGATATATGCAGCGGCCCACATTGCTGTCAATATGGAAAGATTTCCTTGCACAACATGCATAATCCATACGCTACTATGGTTTACCTTATTGATGCCAGAATAATTGGTGCTTAACTGAGAAATTAAACCAAATTGCAAAGCTGTTGCATTGCACATGCCACATATTATCAGTACAAATCAGGCATTGTGGCTGAACCAGCACCTTGGTTTTGGGGATTGACCAATAAATTGCTGATTTTAGGGGTTTTTGTACACACATTCACTACGGTGCTCCCTTAGGAAGATCAGCAAGAGCAGGAAAGAGGTGGCAGACTTGTTAGCGGGTGCCAAAGGTGGACTATCCAGACTAGCTGCTAAACTAGCCATTGGATGTAACCTTCCAAATGTAGCTATTTGGGATTGACTGAAGAGACTAATGGATTAGCAGAAAGGAAGTGACTGAGCTGTGCCATCGCCTACAGGAAGAACCCCAGACAACGTCTGCAATCTGGAAGACACTGCCAATGACCGTTAAAGTCATCAAAGCCCTCAATGTTTATACTTCTGGCTCCTTTCAGGCTAGCACTGGAGATATCTACAGTATCACCCAGTTTCCTGTCCACAAATGCATCAAGGAAGTAGCTGATGCTTTATTCAAGAAGGTCAACAGCATAATGTTCACAACTGAACAGCAGAAAGAGAGGGCTGTTCAATTCTATCACACTGCTGGCTTTCCCCAAGTACAAAGGCTAATTGATTGCACCCACAAGGACATTTAGGCTCCCCTCCTTAATGCTATGGCCTAAATGAATAGAGATTGGCCTTATTCTCTCAACTTGCAGCTGGTCTGTAACCAGCAGTACAAAATCATGCAGGTTCATATCAACTCCCATAATATGTGCCAGGACTTTTCTAGGACTATTTGAAAGGGAAGATAGAGTAGAAGAATAAATTCCAGGAGATCAAGGCTACTCTCCTCAGCTAATGAAATTATTTTTGTATAAACATGTTGAGATGTTTCTGAGGTGCGAAACAAGTGTAAGTGTTTCCTCCTTTCTTTATTTCTGCACTATGCTGATTCCTTCCCTATTATTGTCAATACAGACAAACATACAACAATGACGGACAGGAATAGACCCACTGGTCCATCCAGCCTGTCCCACACAACTGCAATGCCTTGCAATGTCATAATACACACAATCCCCACCGCAACCGAATGCCATGTAACCTTTTGGGAGAGGCGAAGAAACAGATAAAAACCCAGGCTAATTCCTCTCCGACCCCTCAGGGTGATCAAAACTAGTCCAGGGGACCACTCTGGCCCTGATTAATGTCATACAGTTCCTACCTTTTGTAGGAAATGATCTCCACCCCAGCCAGAAACAGGTCCAACTCCCGCTTGAAACAGTTTAGTGAATCAGTGTTCACTGAACGAGCTGGCAGCCTGTTCCATATGTCCACTATTCTCTGGGGAAAAGAATCACCTGCAAACCACCATCGAACCTAGTTTCTGCCTTACAGAATTGGAGATTGTGACACCTGGTCCTCCCTAATCTATTTTGTTGAAACAAATGTGGGAATTTTAACCTCCCACGATGGGCGGGAGAGGGGCGGGGGGCTTAAATTCTTAAAAATCTGAAATCCAGTCCCAACTCGCCGCGAACGCACCAACCTCCGGCTTAACTGGGGCTGGTTCGGGGGCGGGCGAGTAACCTGCTCTCGAGAGACGAGTCAGTTATTTAAATACGTTAATAAGGCTGCGTGCCTCAGCATTTAGCAGCCTTTTAGACTTAACGTCTGCGGGCCGGGTTTCACAGGGCTTGGAAAACCCAGCAGTTTAAGGAAGGCAAGAATGGCCAGGTCCAGCAGGAGTGCTTCACCCCGGTCCCTCAAGCTAACCTGCCGCAATTGGCCTCCCTCCCAATGATCTCCCTCCCTTCCCCCCGCTGCCCCCCCCCCCCCCCCCCCTGCCCCCCCTCCCGGCAATCTCTTCTGTCCCTCCCCCCCTCCCTTCTGGTGATCTCTTCTCTCCCTCCCCTCTCCCCACCAGGCGATCTCGTCCCTCTCTCCCCTCCCACCGCGCGAACACTTCTCTCCCTCCCCCCCCCGCGCGATCGCTTCTCTCCCTCCCCCCCGATCTCTTCTCTCCCTCCCGCCGATCTCTTCTCTCCCTCCCTCCCCCCCGTGCGATCTCTTCTCTCCCTCCCCCCGATCTCTTCTCTCTCTCCCTCCCCCCCCCGCGCGAACTCTTTTCTCTCTCCCTCCCCCCGCGCGATCTCTTCTCTCCCTCCCCCCGCGCGATCTCTTCTCTCCCTCCCCCCGCGCGATCTCTTCTCTCCCTCCCTCCCCCCCGCGCGATCTCTTCTCTCCCTCCCCCCCCGCGCAATCTCTTCTCTCCCCACCCCCCGCGCAATCTCTTCTCTCCCTCCCGCCGATCTCTTCTCTCCCTCCCCCCCCCGCGATCTCTTCTCTCCCTCCCCCCCCCGCGATCTCTTCTCTCCCTCCCCTCCCCTCGCGCGATCTCTTCTCTCCCTCCCCCCCACGCGATCTCTTCTCTCCCTCCCTCCCCCCTGCGCGATGTCTTCTCTCCCTCCCCCCGATCTCTTCTCTCCCTCCCCTCCCCTCGCGCGATCTCTTCTCTCCCTCCCCCCCACGCGATCTCTTCTCTCCCTCCCTCCCCCCTGCGCGATGTCTTCTCTCCCTCCCCCCGATCTCTTCTCTCCCTCCCTCCCCCCCGCGCGATCTCTTCTCTCCCTCCCTCCCCCCCGTGCGATCTCTTCTCTCCCTCCTTCCCCCACGCGATCTCTTCTCTCCCTCCCTCCCCCCCCGCGCGATCTCTTCTCTCCCTCCCTCCCCCCCGTGCGATCTCTTCTCTCCCTCCCTCCCCCCGCGCGATCTCTTCTCTCCCTCCCCCACGTGCGATCTCTTCTCTCCCTCCCCCCCCCCCTGCGCGATCTCTTCTCTCCCTCCCCCCCCCGTGCGATCTCTTCTCTCCCTCCCCCCCCCCCGTGCGATCTCTTCTCTCCCTCCCCCCCCCCGCGCGATCTCTTCTCTCCCTCCCCTCCCCCCACGCGATCTCTTCTCTCCCTCCCCCCGCGCGCGATCTCTTCTCTCCCTCCCCTCCCCCCGCGCGATCTCTTCTCTCCCTCCCCCCGCGCGCGATCTCTTCTCTCCCCCTCCGGTCCCCAGGCCTTGTGCCACAGGTCTTCCTGCCTGATAGTCAGCCAGCTCTCACTCTGGCTGGCTGCCGGCCAGGAAACAGAGAAACAAAAATTCAAATGAGGTCCTGCCGTTAAATTTGGCAGGACCTCCGCGTTCCCCATGGTTCCAGGTTTCTCGGCCGCTGCATGTCCCCCCCACTCCCTCCAAGCAAATATCGGGGCTAAGCTGCCGACAAAACACAATCTATTTCTTTCATCATTATATAAACCCTGATCAATTCAAGTCTATGCTTCTTTAAAAGTGTGGAGTCCCAGCTCTGTGAGCCTATCTTGGTCAGTAAGACTCTTTAAACTGGGTATTAATCTTGCGGCCCTCCTCTCTACTCTTTCCATAGCCTCATTATCACCCACCATGTGAGGGGATCTAAGCTGGACACAGTATTCTAACTGAGGTCCGACCAAGGTACAAGGACAAAATCGTATGCTTTGTCTTATAGTTAATTGTCCTATAAATATACCCTAGCACTCCATTCGCTCTAGCTACTGCTTCACGGCATCGGCCATGAACCTTTAGTGATCTATGCACAGGAACACCCAGATCGCTTTCTTCTTCCACCGGCTTTAGTATTTTTCCCTGAAGGGTGATACCAGTATCAGTGCTTAGAGTGAGAAAAGCAGCACTTTGAAAAAGTCTAAAATATTCACTTTGAAACTTAATTAGGATAAAAGATTGTTAACTCATGGTGAAAATCCAGGACTATTTAGATCTTGTAACACTAGATGAGTGTTATAGTAAGGGATTTCCGACATCACACTAGGGGTCTCGAGCCTTAGAGAATGCTGTTCCATTTAAAATCTAGCAACTACGACTTTGTATATCTGAACACAAATTATACATCTGCAATTGCACATTCTGTAGTATGAATGCCTTTCATTAGCTCCATTATTTTATTTTTTTAATCATAGAAGATGCACCCAAGTACATTCACATTAGACTTGTAATAAAAAGCCCCCAGTTTGGTCTGGTCTTGTGCCTTTCTCAATTTTTTTAAATGACATTCTTCGTTGAAATACGAGTAATGTGTTTTTGTAAATGTTATAAATGATGGGTACAGAAGCGCATTTTGAAAGCTCTACGGATATTCGTCACTCTGCGAGTGAAGTGTACAGTAGCTTATACAAGTCTGTGAAATGTAACCCAGTAAAAGGAGATGGAAAGATGAAGAGGTCATAGTTCAACAATAAATCCTGTATCCTTGTACTCCTGTGTAAACTGTCATGCTCTTGTACAATAAATTTTCCCTTTTGTCAAAGTATTTTTCAGAGTTGTTCCTGCTGCAGTTCATGGTGTGTTCAAATGCAAGAGATGTTTCACTTCTTTTGCAATAGACAGACAGACAAAATACAGTGCCAGGTTATAATACAGCTTGCATTGATGTGAAGGAGTCTTGACACAAAGTGTGTGATTTAACTATCCCAGCAAATTGTCACACTGTTGGCACTTCGCACTTCAACAAGTGATATGAAACAACCTCAATGAGATAGTTTTCCCTCACTATGACTGTGCCATTATAACCGCAATTAATGCTAAATGAAACTTAATGTTTTTAAACTTTACAAACGTAAGCAGAGAGCTTGATACATTGGTTCTTTTAATAGATTTAATAATACATTTGAATAACTGGTGAGGGGAACACTGCAACTGCCCAAACTTCTGCTCTATTTGGTTAAAGAGTGATGTAGAGCTGGCAACATAACCCAAGTCTGTTGAGTCTCCATCACTATAAGCAAGTTCTGATCAGAAACTAGTAGCTTTGGTCTACCCGAGCACTTAATTCAATTTTCTAATACATACCTGCATACACAATAGATTATTACAATAGTAATTCCACTGTTAACAAACCTGCTTGAAGAAGAAAGCACCAATATGTATATTTTTATGACTGGAAAGATTTAAGCTTATATTGAAATCTGAAATATAATTACAGCCTTTGAGGAATATTTAACATGGGTTGTAAAAATAAAAGCTTAAATGAGTCATTTACAATGAGGCGATTAACTGGAAAAATTGACTAAGCTAGCAAGCATTAAAAAAAAATTCCACTTCCTAAAACAAGATGTGGAGATGCGGTGATGGACTGGGGTTGACAATTGTAAGGAATCTTACAACACCAGGTTATAGTCCAACTGTTTTATCTTAAAACAGTTGGACTATAACCTGGTGTTGTAAGATTCCTTACATTCCTAAAACAAAGCCACTATAAAGCAATGTGTTGGTGTACCAGCCACACAAAACTAGTATATTGTGTTTGCACTTGTGATTTCCATATGCACTGACTTCCTGGTCTTTGCTGGGACATGTGTCATAGATTGTGAGTAGACACAAGACAGCGAAAAATGGAGGACAAGTCAACTTGACACTTTCCCTGCTTCCTGATAATTGGGTGAAAAGGTTCTCAAATCGCATATCTTATACTATGTTGGGACAGCATCACACCAATCAAAAGGTGTCGTTGTTATTCAAACAGGCCAGTCACGGAGAACAGCACGTCCCAGTACACTGGATATACATTGTGTCGATTACACAGGCAGGCAGAAAGAAACTCAAAATGGCAGAGAGAGAGAGAGAGAGAATTTTAAAAAACATATAATTTTTTTCCCCTTTTTTGCTGGTGGGGTTACGTGTAGCGTGACATGAACCCAAGATCCCGGTTGAGGCCGTCCTCATGGGTGCGGAACTTGGCTATCAACTTCTGCTCGACGATTTTGCGTTGTCGTGTGTCTCGAAGGCCGCCTTGGAGAATGCTTACCCGAAGATCGGTGGCTGAATGTCCTTGACTGATAAAGTGTTCCCCGACTGGGAGGGAACCCTCCTGTCTGGCGATTGTTGCGCGGTGTCCGTTCATCCATTGTCGCAGTGTCTGCATGGTCTCGCCAATGTACCATGCTCCGGGGCATCCTTTCCTGCAACGTATGAGGTAGACAACGTTGGCCGAGTCACATGAGTATGAACCATGTACCTGGTGGGTGGTGTCCTCTCGTGTGATGGTGGTATCCGTGTCGATGATCTGGCATGTCTTGCAGAGGTTGCCGTGGCAGGGTTGTGTGGTGTCGTGGACGCTGTTCTCCTGAAAACTGGGTAACTTGCTGCGAACGATGGTCTGTTTGAGTCCAGAATGTCACCCGAGCACAACGCAACGCCATCAACGCTCTCATGACCAACCGAAACATCGTCATCAAACCAGCGGACAAAGGAGGAGCCATTGTCATACAGAACAGAACGGACTATTGCAAAGAAGCATACCGACAACTGGACAACCAGGAACACTACAGACAGTTACCCGCAGATCCGACCAAAGAACACACCCACCAGCTCAACAAACTGATCAAGAACTTCAATCCAGACCTTCAAAGCATCCTACGCACTCTCATCCCACGTACTCCCCGCGTGGGAGACTTCTACTGCCTCCCAAAGATACACAAAGCCAACACACCCGGACGTCCTATCGTATCAGGCAACGGAACCCTGTGTGAGAACCTCTCTGAATACATCGAGGGCACCCTGAAACCCATCGTACAGGGAACCCCCAGCTTCTGTCGCGACACTACAGACTTCCTACAAAAACTCAGCACCCACGGACCAGTTGAACCAGGATCACTTCTCACCACGATGGACGTCTCGGCACTCTACACCAGTATCCCCCACGATGACGGCATCGCTGCGACAGCATCAATACTCAACACCAACAACAGCCAATCTCCAGACGCCATCCTACAACTCATCCGCTTCATCCTGGATCACAATGTCTTCACCTTCGATAACCAGTTCTTTACCCAAACACACGGAACAGCCATGGGGACCAAATTCGCACCCCAATACGCCAACATTTTCATGCACAAGTTCGAGCACGACTTCTTCACTGCACAGGACCTCCAACCAACGCTATACACCAGATACATCGACGACATTTTCTTCCTATGGACCCACGGCGAAGAATCACTAAAGAGACTACACGATAACATCAACAAGTTCCATCCAACCATCAAACTCACCATGGACTACTCCTCAGAATCAGTTTCTTTCTTGGACACACAAATCTCCATCAAAGACGGGCACCTCAGCACCTCACTCTACCGCAAGCCCACGGACAACCTCACGATGCTCCACTTTTCCAGCTTCCACCCCAACCACGTCAAAGAGGCCATCCCCTATGGACAGGCCCTACGAATACACAGGATCTGCTCAGATGAGGAGGAACGCGATGGACACCTACAGACGCTGAAAGACGCCCTCGTAAGAACGGGATATGACGCTCGACTTGTCGATCGACAGTTCCGACGGGCCACAGCGAAGAATCGCATAGACCTCCTCAGAAGACAAACACGGGACGCAACCAACAGAGTACCCTTCGTCGTCCAGTACTTCCCTGGAGCGGAGAAACTACACCATGTTCTCCGCAGCCTTCAACATGTCATCGATGATGACGAACACCTTGCTAAGGCCATCCACACGCCTCCACTGCTCGCCTTTAAACAGCCACCCAACCTCAAACAGACCATCGTTCGCAGCAAGTTACCCAGTTTTCAGGAGAACAGCGTCCACGACACCACACAACCCTGCCACGGCAACCTCTGCAAGACATGCCAGATCATCGACACAGATACCACCATCACACGAGAGGACACCCCCCACCAGGTACATGGTTCATACTCCTGTGACTCGGCCAACGTTGTCTACCTCATACGTTGCAGGAAAGGATGCCCCGGAGCATGGTACATTGGTGAGACCATGCAGACACTGCGACAACGGATGAACGGACACCGCGCAACAATCGCCAGACAGGAGGGTTCCCTCCCAGTCGGGGAACACTTTAGCAGTCAAGGACATTCAGCCACCGATCTTCGGGTAAGCGTTCTCCAAGGCGGCCTTCGAGACACACGACAACGCAAAATCGTGGAGCAGAAGTTGATAGCCAAGTTCCGCACCCATGAGGACGGCCTCAACCGGGATCTTGGGTTCATGTCACGCTACACGTAACCCCACCAGCAAAAAAGGGGGAAAAAATTATATGTTTTTTAAAATTCTCTCTCTCTCTCTCTCTGCCATTTTGAGTTTCTTTCTGCCTGCCTGTGTAATCGACACAATGTATATCCAGTGTACTGGGACGTGCTGTTCTCCGTGACTGGCCTGTTTGAATAACAACGACACCTTTTAATTGGTGTGATGCTGTCCCAACATGGTATAAGATTTGAGAACCTTTTCACTCATTCATCTGACGAAGGGGATAATCTCCGAAAGCTTGTGATTTTAAAATAAATTTGTTGGACTATAACCTGGTGTTGTAAGATTCCTTACATTTGTCCACCCCAGCCCATCACCGGCATCTCCACATCATGATAATTGGGTAACAGCAAAGTTGATAAAGGCGTGGCTTATAAAAGGCCTTTAGTTTCACTCAGAGATCAAGGCAGCAGAAGCTGGCAGCAGCAAGGACCAATCAGATGTATTGAATCCTGATTGCCCTTCAGGTGTGCTATTAAAGGACATGAGGAATGTGGGCCAATAAGGAAGCCCTATTAAAATGAAAAGGCTGCAGGTTTGTTTGGGGGTAGGAACAGTCAAGCATAATAATCACTGTGAAGAGGAGCAAGTATGAGCAGTTCAGGGAGTGGAGCCCCAAACAGTGCAGCACAAAGCCTGCAGGATGTAAAGAGATTAAAGAAACTGAGAAGACAAACAGAAAGAGGAAGATCAAAACCCAAAGTAAATGTAAGAAGAAAGGTACTTTGAGAGAGATCAATAAGGAAGCAAGTATGATTTCTGGTAAGAAAGGAAACTCTAAGAACTTAAATAGAAAGCAGACACAGTGCATGATTTGGTAGAAGCACAAACCAACACTGGGTTAAAATAAAAGCTAAGGAAATTAGTATACTGAGTAATTGAAATTAAATGAAAATGCAGCGCAGGAAGGTGGTGAAAATTAGAATGAGAATAGAATGGATGGATTGAACCAAAAATTAAAGTGAGCTGTTGAAGTGAGTCACATTGGGATATTAGAGCAGTTGAAATATGTGAATACATCTTTAAAATGATGGACATTTCTCTTTTAAAAGAAATTTCACAACACAGCAATATATGGTTTAAACCATGTAGTAGAAGATTACATGGGACATTGATGCAACAGAATGGCTGCAGAAATTTCCTATATAACAATCACAGCAAAAGAGGATTCAGCATGATAATGTGTTTCATAATTGAAAGTAGTAGTAGTATTATTATTACTATCCTCAATGGTAACTTTTTTAAAATTCGTTCATGGGATGTGGGTGTTGCTGGCAAGGCCAGCATTTATTGCCCATCCCTAATTGCCCTTGAGAAGGTGGTGGTGAGCTGCCTTCTTGAACCGCTGCAGTCCGTGTGGTGAAGGTTCTCCCATGGTGCTGTTAGGAAGGGAGTTCCTTCATCGTCACTGGGTCAAAATCCTGGAACGGCGATATATTTCCAAGTCGGGATGGTGTGTGACTTGGAGGGGAACGTGCAGGTGGTGTTGTTCCCATGTGCCTTCTGCTCTTGTCCTTCTAGGTGGTAGAAGTCGTGGGTTTGGGAGGTGCTGTCGAAGAAGCCTTTGTGAGTTGCTGCAGTGCATCCTGTGGATGGTACACACTGCAGCCACGGTGTGCTGGTGGTGAAGGGAGTGAATGTTTAGTGTGGTGGATGGGGTGCTAATCAAGCAGGCTGCTTTGTCCTGGATTGTGTCGAGCTCCTTGAGTGTTGTTGGAGCTGCACTCATCCAGGCAAGTGGAGAGTATTCCATCACACTCCTGACTTGTGCCTTGTAGATGGTGGAAAGGCTTTGGGGATTCAGGAGGTGAGTCACTCGCCGCAGAATACCCAGCCTCTGACCTGCTCTTGTAGCCACAGTATTTATATGGCTGGTCCAGTTAAGTTTCTGGTCAATGGTGGCCCCCAGGATGTTGATGGTGGGGGATTTAGCGATGGTAATGCCGTTGAATGTCAAGTGGGGGTGGTTAGACTCTCTCTTGTTGGAGATGGTCATTGCCTGGCACTTGTCTGGCGTGAATGTTACTTGCCACTTATGAGCCTAAGCCTGCATGTTGTCCAGGTCTTGCTGCATGTGGGCACAGATTGTTTCATTATCTGAGGGGTGGCGAATGGAACTGAACACTGTGCAATCATCAGCGAACATCCCCATTTCTGACCTTATGTTGGAGGGAAGGTCATTGATGAAGCAGCTGAAGATGGTTCGGCCTAGGACAATGTCCTGGGACTGAGATGATTAGCCTCCAACAACCACTACCATCTTCCTTTTGTGCTAGGTATGACTCTAGCCATTGGAGAGTTTTCCCCCTGATTCCCATTGACTTCAATTTTACTAGGGCTCCTTAGTACCACACTCAGTCAAATGCTGCCTTGATGTCGAGGGCAGTCACTCTCACCTCACCTCTGGAATTCAGCTCTTTTTCCATGTTTGGACCAAGGCTGTAATGAGGTCTGGAGCCGAGTGGTCCTGGCGGAACCCAAACTGAGCATCGGTGAGCAGGTTATTGGTGAGTAAGTGTCGCTTGATAGCACTGTCGACAACGCCATCCATCACTTTGTTGATGATTGAGAGTAGACTGATGGGGTGGTAATTGGTTGGATTGGATTTGTCCTGCTTTTTGTGGACAGGACATACCTGGGCAATTTTCCACATTGTCGGGTAGATGCCAGTGTTGTGGCTGTACTGGAACAGCTTGGCAATAAAGTAACAGGATGTGATGCTTGACTTTGGCTATTACTGTACACTCAAGGTCACTTCTGCAGGATTCAGAAAAATAGTTTATGAATTATAATTTAAACATTCTAATCACTATGCTACTGGTCTTGGCTAAATGTTATTTTTAAGATTGGAACATTTTCAATCATTTCAGTGCACTATACTTTGTGATATCAGGAAGCAATTGTCTCTATTTTACTCTTCATGTTTATTAGGGAGTCATTCCATTAAAGGTTCTGTTCTCAGTGTGGTAATTACTGACAGCAAAACAGATCCATTAGACCTAAGTTATACTGACAGAAGATGCATCCTACTTGGCTGATGAAATCTGAGCTCCTGCTGAGCATTTGAGTGCCAGTTAAATTTAATGTTAGTGGAGAACCAGCCTGCCTAAAATTTTAAAAATAAGATTCCAAATGATGGTTAACAGCTTAGTGGAATTAGCTTTTCACTGTGTAAACTTTGCCTTGCACCAACCTGCATTGGTTATGACGACAAAATTGGTTTGCGACTATGTTCTGGAAATGTGCTTTAGACGACTTCGCACCTGAATGACACTTCACACACAGGTGAACCCGAAGCTATTTGCATTGACACAAACAATATAGTATAAGTGCTCTACTCTATGTTTCCTACTTTACAACAGTGACTACACTTCAAAATTACTTCTTTGATTGCAAAATGCTTTGGAACGTCCTGGGGTCGTGAAAGACGTTATATAAATACAAGTCTGTCTTCTTTATTTGACTATTTAGGGAGGATGGAAACAACTGCTCATATAAATTAGTACTCTGGGACAAGATACCTGACTTGGCCAATAACAATGTGCTTATATCATTTCTTGAAGGCTGTTGCTACTGACATACTAGCAATAGTGAAAACTGATTTCTTAAATGGGATGGCTTGTCATCCAAACAGGTCATAGCACACTGATCTGAGGATATGGCAACAGAAATCTATGGCCATGATTTAATTACAAAAAAATTGCTTGGAATTTGGTCATAAAAACTGACATGTTAAAATGGAATGTTATATTTATTTTGCTTTGATTAATTTTGACAGTCACAAAAAAAAGATAGTGATTTCTTTGAACCAATTGTGTTGGACTTGGGATTGTTTATTCATGGTTAAATATTGCATTACGTTCACAAGCTGTTTCTTTAGTAAACTTGTATGTATGTTTCTAATTGATGGAGGAAAAAGGTTTAGCATAGTTTGTCAGTCAGCGTGCAATGAATTAAGGTAGGACAAGCATCTGACTTTAGAATATTTATAATGAAAGGTATTCTTACAAAAACAGCGAGATGCAGATTCATTACTGTCCAGGGATCATATTTATCCTTAGGCCATTTGACAACAGTTAAGACAAAAAAACTTTTAAAAGTCTTCCCAGTCACAGATACACTTTGTCTGGCTCCACAGGCTATCAAATTAGGCTTGGCTACTTTCAGTTCTCCCATATCATGTTTAAATTAACTGCAATTGGCATTGTACCGAAGAAATTCATCGTATGAAACACGAGAATGTCTGTGGCTTTGCATTAAAGCTAATTAAGTTTGCGGAACTCACAGTTATAGAAAAGAGACTAACTAATATTAAACAAACTATAATTAGCAGCAGAAACATTACACAAGGAAACTGTCAATGCTTTGGTTGCCTATCTGCACCATTTTAAATAATTAAAGGATTGTTCTATGTATAGTCTTTATTTATTCAAGTCACCTTTATGATCAACTTTTATCATTTCATTTCTATTTAATAGCTGGGCTGCTGAATAGAGTCCTTTAGGATGGCACAGAATTCCCATCTTGAATAAGAGACAAAATTGCATTACTCTGTAAAATCAGGTTCTTGGTTGACTAAGCATGTAGCAACTTTGCTGCTGGGCATGGAATAATTTAAGGCCTGGTCCATCTCAGTGCCTAATTAAGGGATTTTTAGCAATGATGCTGTGGCTTCTTATGTTATGAAACTGTAATGAAGGTGACAGATCCTGGTAGACATTGCACTTTCTACAGCTTAATATTTTTTTATATATAGGTATAGTAAAGGATCATTGGTTCTAACAAGCCTGTACTTTTTTTTTAAACAGATTAATCCCAACTACCCATCTTCTCTCTCTATCTCACAATTCCCCCCCACCCACCTTCTCCAAGAAACATGTCTAATTGCTTCAAAGTCATTAGTGCTGTGCATTTCATTCCCTGGCAACATATTTCATAACTCTATTACTATTTGTGTTTAAAGTTTTTCCTGACTTTCTTTCTCACTCCTAATTTTTAAATTTATACCCTCTGGTATTTTGACCCTTCATCATTGTCAACAATTTGTCTGGACTGATTTTCAATTTCCTTTGTAGTCTTGAACACTTCAGTTATATCACACGAAGTTCCTTTTCCAAAGAAAACAAGCTCAACTTCTTTATAATTCAAATTCCGATACCTGGAATCCTCTTCAGCGTGACACCCAACAATAAAAGAAATGAGAAATTCCTATTGAATTTCCTGGAAGGAAATGGATATCCTCATTATTGGTATTTAACCATCTCTGCCAAAACACAATACTACAACACCAAGTTATAGTCCAGCAATTTTATTTTAAATTCACATTTACCTGAGGAAGGAGGAAGTCTCCGAAAGCTTGTGAATTTAAAATAAAATTGCTGGACTATAACTTGGTGTTGTAAAATTGTTTACAATTGTCAACCCCAGTCCATCACCGGCATCTCCACATCAAAACACAATACAGCATAGAAATTTCCACCTGTTTTCACCACAGAAATTATGTCAAGTGGTTGCAGGGTGGGAAAAGAGAATTTGTAGAATCAATTTCTGCCAGATTCCAACTCTTTCTGGTGTTGTTCCCAAATTTTGATGGGAGGAGACAACAGACACTTTTTGCACCTGCCCCTCCTCCACTGTGACATCGCAGTAAGGAAGTGAGATGAATGTCCCTGTTGGAAATCTCACCAGTTCCACCCAGCATATGCTAACCTAATGTATGCCTGTATAATGCAGGCATAGTGATGTAAGTGGGGTCCACAATACCATTTCCCAGCAGCAATCAAGCAAATCTGAGCCATCTCCAGTAAAAAATAAATTCCACTTCACTCAATCTCACTTCTCTCTTCAAAAAAATTGGAATAAAATAATTCCACACTTCCTGCCCCCTTTATGGGCTGGTTTACTACAGTTTAAGGGCAAAAAATGATCTCATTCATTTTAGGCCCTGGGCCTACATCTCCCATGCTCTTGTTTAAAATATACTTGCCCATGACTCCCTTTGTTCTTTTCATAGCTGGGGCAGGACTGTGCTATTGACTTCCTCTCCTCCAGTTATTTAGCTGTGGGCCTGTCAATAAAAAAAGTTAACTTGTCCCCTCTGGGTGTAAGTTTAGAGAAAAGATCTCCAGCTGTTATCAAAATGAATGGGAACCACCCTGGCTAATAGGCCTGGGATGAGACAACTGACTCTTGATGTATCTGTGTAAAATAGACTGTGAGCTGTGACATTCCACAAACTGGCCCATCAAGCTTCAATACACACCTTTAATGCCTGCAACATGTGTCTTTTTTTAAAAAAAAACTAAGCAACTAACAAAAATCCTTTTCCATGAAGGAAAAAATTGATCAAAAATTCCAAATTGTGACACTCAGCCAGAACCTTAAAAGATCTTACTATCACTTTGGTCAAAGTGAAAAACAGTTCTCATTCTGGTGCACACCCAATGGCTCTGGAGTGAGGAACTTTTAGGTAATTAATATTAGTAAAGAAAAAATACTGGAGAAATTAATGGGACTAAAAGCTGACAAAGCCCCTGGACCTGATGGCTTAAATCCTAGGGTATTAAAAGAAGTGGCTGCAGAAAAAGTGGATGCATTGGTTTTGATCTTCCAGAATTCCCTAGATTCTAGAAAGGTCCCCAGGGATTGGAAGGAGCAAATGTAACCCTGCTATTCAAGAAAGGAGGGAGAGAGAAAACAGGGAACTATAGGCCAGTTAATCTGACATCAGTAGTAGGGAAAATGCTAGAATCTATTATTAGGGACGTGGTAACAGGGCACTTAAAAAATTATAATATGATTAGGCAGAGTCAACATGGTTTTATGAAAGGGAAATCATGTTTGACAAATCTATTCATTTTTTGAGGGTGCAACTAGCAGGGTAGATAAAGGGGAACCAGTGGGTGTAGTATATTTGGATTTTCAATAGGCATTCGATAAGGTGCCACACAAGAGGTTGTTACACAAGATTAGGGCTCATGCGATTGGGGGTAATATATTGGATTGAGGATTGTTTGATGGACAGAGAGTAGGAATAAACGAGTCATTTTCCGGTTGGCAGGTTGTAACTAGTGGGGTATCGCAAGGATCAGTGCTTGGGCCTCAGCTATTTACAATCTATCTCAATGACTTAGATGAGGGGACCGAGTGTAACGTATCCAAGTTTGTGGATGATACATAGCTGTAAGGAGGACTCAAAGAGGCTGCAAAGGGATAGAGACAGGTTAAGTGAGTGGGCAAGAAGGTGGCAGATGGAGTATAATGTGGGGAAATTATCCAATTTGATAGGAAGAATAGAAATGCAGAGTATTTTTTAAAAGGTGAACGATTAGTAAATGTTGGTATTCAGTGGGATTTTGGTGTCCTTGTACACACAACGCAGAAAATTAACATACAGGTATGTTTGCCTCTACTGCAAGGGGGTTGAAGTATAAGAGTAAGGAAGTCTTACTGCAATTATATAGGGCTCTGGTGAGACCACACCTGGAGTACTGTGTATAGTTTTGGTATCCTTACCTGAGGAAGCATATACTTGCTTTAGAGGGGGTGCAATGAATGTTCACTAGATTGATTCCTAGGATGAGAGGGTTGTGCTATGAGGAGATATTGAGAGAGTATGAAAAGAAACTCGCAAGTGATATCAAAACCAATACAAAGAACTTTTATAGTTATATTAGGAAAAAGAGGGTGGTCAGGAGCAGTGTTGGCCCCTTAAAAACTGGAAGTGGAGATATTGTCATTGACAATGGGGAAATGGCGGACATGTTGAACAATTACTTTGCGTCAGTATTTACAGTCGAAAAAGAGGATAGCATGCCAGAAATTCCAAGAAAACTTATATTGAATCGGGGACAGGGACTCGATAAAATTAACATAAGTAAAGCAACAGTAATGAAGAAAATAATAGCACTAAAGAGTGACAAATCCCCAGGACCAGGTGGTTTCCATCCCAGGGTTTTAAAGGAAGTAGGTGAGCACATTGTGGATGCCCTAACTATAATCTTTCAAAGTTCTCTAGATTCAGGAACTGTCCCTCTCGATTGGAAAATTGCACATGTCACTCCGCTTTTTAAGAAAGGAGAGCGAGGGAAACCGAGGAATTATAGACCAGTTAGCCTAACATGTTGTGGGGAAAATGCTGGAGTCTATAATTAAGGATAGGGTGACTGAACACCTCGAATTTTCAGTTAATCAGAGAGAGCCAGCATGGATTTGTGAAAGGTAGGTCGTGCCTGACAAACCTGATTGAATTTTTTGAAGAGGTGACTAAAGTAGTGGACAGGGCAATGTCAATGGATGTTATTTATATGGACTTCCAGAAGGCATTTTATAAGGTCCCACATAAGAGACTGTTAGCTAAGATAGAAGCCCAGGAATCGAGGGAAAAGAACGGACTTGGTTAGGAAGTTGGCTGAGCGAAAGGTGATAGAGTAGGGATAATGGGAAGGTACTCACATTGGCAGGATGTGACTAGTGGAGTCCTGCAGGGATCTGTCTTGGGGCCTCAATTATTCACAATATTTATTAACAACTTAGATGAAGGCATAGAAAGTCTCATATCTAAGTTTGCCAATGACACAAAGATTGGTGGCATTGTAAGCAGTGTAGATGAAAACATAAAATTACAAAGCGATATTGATATTGATAGATTAGGTGAATGGGCAAAACTGTGGCAAATGGAATTCAATGTAGGCAAATGTGAGGTCATCCACTTTGGATCAAAAAAGGATAGAACAGGGTACTTTCTAAATGGTAAAAAAGTTAAAAACAGTGGATGTCCAAAGGGACTTGGGGGTTCAGGTACATAGATCATTGAAGTGTCATGAACAGGTGCAGAAAATAATCAAGAAGGCAAATGGAATGTTGGCCTTTATATCGAGAGGACTAGAGTACAAGGGGGCAGAAGTTATGCTGCAGCTATACAAAACCCTGGTTAGACCACACCTGGAGTACTGTGAGCAGTTCTGGGCACCGCACCTTCGGAAGGACATATTGGCCTTGGAGGGAGTGCAGCGTAGGTTTACTAGAATGATACCCGGACTTCAAGGGTTAAGTTACGAGGAGAGATTACACAAATTGGGGTTGTATTCTCTGGAGTTTAGAAGGTTAAGGGGTGATCTGATCGAAGTTTATAAGATATTAAGGGGAACAGATAGGGTGGATAGAGAGAAACTATTTCCGCTGGTTGGGGATTTTAGGAGTAGGGGGCACAGTCTTAAAAAGTAGAGCCAGACCTTTCAGGAGCGAGATTAGAAAACATTTCTACACACAAAGGGTTGTAGAAGTTTGGAACTCTCTTCTGCAAATGGCAATTGATACTAGCTCAATTGCTAAATTTAAATCTGAGATAGATAGCTTTTTGGCAGCCAAAGGTATTAAGGGATATGGGCCAAAGACAGGTATATGGAGTTAGATCACAGATCAGCCATGATCTTATCAAATGGCGGAGCAGGCACGAGGGGCTGAATGGCCTACTCCTGTTCCTATGTTCCTAGAATGGGCCTATATTCTCTGGTGTTTAGAAGAATGAGAGATGATCTCATTGAAATGTATCAAATTCTTAGAGGGCTTGACAGGATAGATGCTGAGAGGCTGTTTCCCTTGGCTGGAGAGTCTAGAGCTAGGGGGCCAGCCATCTATGACAGATGAGGAAAAATGTCTTCACTCAGAGGGTTGTGAATCTTTGGAATTCTCTGCCCCAGAGGGCTGTGGATGCTCAGTCGTTGAGTATAATCAAAACTGAGATCGATAGATTTTTGGACACTAAGGGAATCAAGGAATGGGTACAGTTGAGGTCGAAGATCAGCCATGATCTTAATGAATGGCAGAGCAGGCTCAAGGGGCCGTATGGCCTACTCCTATTTCTTATGTCTTATAGCACTGCAAGAAATATTAATCATCCTCAATACAGTGCCACCTACAGGCATACCTAGTACTACATCCGAATGTTCACCGACTTAAAATGGATTTTTTTTTATTTGTTCGTGCAGGCGTCGCTGGCGAGGCCTGCATTTATTGCCCATCCATAATTGCCCTTGAGAAGGTAGTGGTGAGCCGCTGCCTTGAACCGCTGCAGTCTGTGTGGTGAAGGTTCTCCCACAATGCTGTTAGGAAGGGAGTTCCAGGATTTTGACTCAGCCAGAATCTGACAAAGGAGTTTTCAATGTATTTTGTAATGGAGTGTTGCAATCCACTCAACATTCTTAATATATAATCAATATATTACAGGATTCTCCAGAGCTGGGGCAAAGCTTTCAACAAATCTTTCTGTCTCCCCACCCCAGCCATTTTTCTCATTGTAACCATTCTTGGCCATTAACTAACTTAACTTCAATATTTTAGTCACATCATGCAGTACCAAAAGTGGGGAGAGGAGAGGGCAATTTTGGGAGCCAGGTCTGAGGTCAGGGCAGAGAATGCAGTCACTGATGGGCAGGAAACAGCAGTAGGAAGAAGATGGCAGGCATGAAAGATATCACATGAAGGAGGTAGGCAGTATCCCAAGGCAGCATTTTGAAGCTCCAAGATCTGTGGCGCTGTGAAGAACAGTGTTACAGGTTTATCTGTTATGGAGATGTAACTGAGAGATCTCAGAGGCAAATAATCAACAGCATCATTACTTTGGAGGTCAATCTTCACTCAACGAGAGGTAAGTTAAATGATTAGGCACCTTTAATTGTGACAGAAAAGCATGACAGACAGGTGTGACAGAAATAGTATAATAGAAATAGGGTGACAGAAATAGATGATGGAATAGACATGACTGGAAAGTGTTACAGGAAGTAAGTGTTACTTGACAGGAATTGAGTGCAGATGCCAGCCTTTTAATATAAAACGAGCAAATCTCCTGAGGCAAGTCAGAGGATATGCTAAATTGTAAAGTCTGAAGTAAGTGTGATGCTTATAAGAGGTGTGCGCTGTGCACAGGACTTTAAATATATATAAAATTAAAGTATGTTCTGCGTTGAGATAATATTATTATGTTTCTAACTCCTGAATTTGAAATATCTGGGTAAATAGAATGAAGATCTCTGGTATTTGTTTGCTAACAGTCCAATATAAAATTAATTTTCAAATTCTCAAAGCGAGTTCTAAGGGACAATGGGGCCGATTTTCGGATGGCCGAGCGGGTGTGTTGGGGGCAGGGGGGCTCCTAAAATGGCGGAATCCTGGAGCGGGTTCGGAGTCCGGCTCCAACCCACTGACTTCCGGGTTCCCTAGTGACTCCTTCGGGAGCACGCGCAACACCCGAATGCGGGACTATTACTGGTAATTAAAGCTGGCAGGATGCTGCTTTAGATAGTTAGTCAGATTGTTGAACTACTTGACAGACCTCATTGAGTGGAGATTTTGGCAGGGGTGTAATTTTGAAGGATCCTCAGCGTGTTTCCCGTGCTGTGGGAAACACTCCCTGTTGGAGCAGACGTGTTTCAGCCAGCAGCCAATGGGAGATGCAAAGGATTATTTGGCAGGTGGGGAGAAAACGTCATTTATTGCAGCAGGGCACTCTGTCACTTCAGACAAAGTTTTGGCTGCAACACCTTTTGTCTTTCCACTCAAAATTCTTAATTTATACCCTAAACTCTGCTGTGCAAACACATTTATCTACTTTGCAGACTCCCTCAAACTCACACTGTCGAGATGGAGGGGCGCCATAGCTGCATTCATCACTTCATCCGAGGACAAGCAACATCACCAGGCACGCCATCCACCTCTGCCACGTGGAGCTCCACAACACAGTGCTGTGCCACAGGCACCTGCACAAAATAGTCGTACAACTACACATACACCCACTGTACAGTGACCCAATGGGTGGCATCAAATGTGGGTGTTCATGGTGAACCTCATGAAAGGGACTTATTACACAAGCCAGTCAAGAATGGCCAAGACGTGGCAGTAGTGGTGACAATAATATTATTTAATGTGCCATTCACAAAAATCAAATATAAATAAAAAAGCATGACAAACCATCAAACATTTTTGTGCATCCCCTTTGTGCTCACAAAAACCTTCGCCTTACTCTTATGAGAACTCCAACGTGGTGCTTCCCCTGTGGCTGCAGCAGAGGTAGTGGCAGGTTGCTTTTGTTCATGCCCTGACCGATTAGATCCTTTGGGCCTATGCCCTCTGGGTTTCGGTGCCCGAAAGGGCCCCTCTAAAGACTGCTCCACCTGCACCTGTGCAGGGGCAGACTCGACCACCTGGGGAGGAGGCAGCATTGCGGGTACTGGTTGAGGGGGCAACGGGTGAGACATGGGGACGCCTTTGAGTGGTGTCCCCATTTCCATGTCCCCTTTCGCCATCATCCCTCTCTTGGGCCAGGCCCACATCATTCCTACCACCCTGCTGGACGACAGTTTGGAGGACATGTGTGAAGCCTTGTAAGGCCAGTGCCAGAGTATCTGCCTGCCTGTTTAAGGTGGCGGAATGTAGCTCACCCTGAGTCAGAAGGGCCGTTGTCAGAGCCCCAGTGGACTCATTGGTGAGCCATGCTTGAAGCTCCATGGAGGCCAGCCTTCCCTCCATCGCAGACATTCCCGCACTTACCCGCGACACTATCTCAGAGATGCCCTCACGTCCCTGTGACAGTATCTGAGATTCCCTCCTATACCTGTGCCACCATTCCACTCATGCAGGAGTTGGACTCCTCCATCCTCTGTGCGATTGTGGAGAGTGCGCGTGGCACTTGTTCCAGCACCTCGCAAATCTACTGCTGCCCCTCGATCATTCTCCTTTTCATGGATGGCTCCCAGGGTTCAGCATCTGTGTCCAGCTGAGCAGAGCCTGGAGAGGAGTGCTCCCACCGACGTGGACTCTCCACAGCTGCCCCTGCCACCAGTGTCTGCTCGTGCTCACGTGTGTGGTGACTCACCGTGTGCGACCCCAACTAAGTGAGGACGAGGACCCACCGAGGGGTGTTTATCTGCGCTGGTGGATGGCTCACTCGGATGTGATGATGCCCCCTCAGAGGCCGGCAGATCCTCTGAGGAATCGCCCTCTGCCATCACGGTGGTCACTGAAGGCCCTGTAAGAGAACAGAAGGCAATGTTAAGCATGATGACAGATGTTGAGGTGCTGAAGATGGAAAGGCATGTTAACATCATTTGCTATTGTGAGTGCTGAATGTTAAAGTTCTGTCACCAGCCGTTTGTCGGGTGGCAGTCTCGGCGTCCCCGACGGACATGCTCTCGAGGGTGCGGCTTAGTTCCAGAGCCTCCTGCTCCGCCTCTGTGAGGATGACCAGATGTTGCGGCCCCCCTCCGGTCTTCGCCCTCTCCCTGTGCATTCTGGGCTCTCTTCTATAAGGGGAGAAAATAGAGAGGCGTGAGTGAGGGATGGTGACGTGTCCAACCGCTGAATGCATTGGTTTGGGTGAGGCTGACCATGAAACAGATGCGTCAGAGGGTGAGTATGAGACAGAGCCATGACATTGTATGAGGATTGGGTTGAGTGGTGGTGGTGGGATAGGTACTGGGGAGGTGAGTAAGTGCAGGTAAGTTGAGGATGAGGTTTGAGTAGGTGTGAGGAGTGATGTGATAGAGTAATGTTGGCAGTGCAGAAGGAGTTGTGGGGTGGGGGCGGTGATGTGGAAGACGGAGTGTAGGAGAATGAGTAAGTGTGCTTTCTTTGGCTGACCTATTTAGGTCATTGAAGCGCTTCTTGCACTGGATCCAGGTGCGCGGATGTTGCTGCTGCTGGTGACCTCCTCTGCCACCTCGAGCCAGGCCGCCTTGGTGGCAGAGGTAGGCCACTTCCTCCCGTCCACTGGGTAGAAGATATCCCTCCTCCTCCTCACCCCATCTAGTAGGACCTGGAGTGAGGCATCAGTAAATCTGGAAGCAGCCTTTCCCCTGGGCTGCTCCATCGTATAATTTTGTTTTTTTGCCGCAGGAGCTGCATTGGAGGACTGCCCCTTTAAATAGGGGCTCCTCCAGCTGACAGCCTGTGATGCGGGTGCGTAGTCCACCCGCTAAGCAGGTTGACAACGGGAAACCCAGAAGCCACGGTAAGTGGCTTCAATTTACCCACGATCGCGTGGGGAACGGACGGATTTTACTGAGCGGGTTACCCACGCACCCAGTTGCCCCCCCACTCTGCCATCCCGCCTCCCTGGTAATATCGGGGCCAATATGTGGGATAAAACCTCTATTTACTACAAATAGAATAAAATAAAACAAAATCCTAATTAAATAGCTTGTGTGAAATAACTACCGAAACACTTCCAGCAGAATATAATGGTTTCTTGTTGCTGTTGACAATTATTTATTTCAATCTTACCCAGTTAAAAAGATTCTATCTTTCCTCATTTTTATATTGAATAGCTGCCAGCAATAGCTGCAGGAATGCTGCTGTATGACAAGGGTTTGTTTTTTTCTGATGTTATCAAATAAAGTCAAGCAAACCATAAAGTGCTTTTGGGGGAAGTTCTTGAATTTAAAATTGAAATACAGGACATTGTATTGTAAGGATTTAAATGTCTGATGTAAACTATTTACTGAATAAACAAACAATGTGAGACATTTTGATTTATTCAACTATTTTACTTTGTGTAAAGATTTAACGCTGAAGAATACTGCTCTCACACATGGTATAAATACATCTGCAGAATATTAAAGTACATGCCTCCCAAAACAGCAAAAGGATTAAACACAAAAATCAAGCAGCAAAACACACAAAGTCAAGCTTTATTGTTTTGTTGGCTGTTTAAACAAACAGAATGAATTTTCTTATGATTTTTGGGTCAGTTTTACATAGGTACAATGCACAATAGTCAGTGTTTGCTTCAATCAGTGATTTACACTATGTTAGTAATTTTTTAGCCTCCTTATATTTCAGAACTGCTCCCTGTAGACATAATTTAGCAAAGTGTTGTGACTCCCAGGCCCGGATGTTAACTCGAGGGGCGTGGTGGAAACCGTGCGGTGGAGGGGGGCAATTAAAATGAGGGCAGCGACTTACCCCTTCTGATCCCGCTGCCTTCTCGCCATGTCCTGATGTTAACCTGCTCTTTTGAGCAGGCGGGCAGGGCACCTGACCCAAGCTGGTAGGGTCTTGTTTAAAGATGCAGATGACGTCACTGGGACCCGATCTGCAATATTAGCTGGAGGCCTGAGAGGGGTAGGCAGGGACTGCTTCCCTGTCCGGCCAAACCCGTCGGGAGCTGGATTGTGGGCCAGAAGAGGCCCAGCAGATAAGTTTTTAAATTTTATTTGTGTGGTTAGGATCTAGAATGCACTGCCCGAGGGGGTGGTGGAGGCAAATTCAATTATGGCCTTCAAAGGGGAACTGGATAAGTACTTGAAAGGAAAAAAATTGCAGGGCTACAGGGAAAGGGCGGGGGAGTAGGACTAGCTGGATTGCTCTTGCATAGAGCCGGCATGGACTCGATGGGCTGAATGGCCTCCTTCCGTGCTGTAACCTTTCTATGATTCTATGATTTGAGGCCTCCCATGCCCCGGGCTCCCCACGATCGTGTCCAGAGTCCTCCACCTGCGCCCCCACCCCCTTACCATTTATCTGACTGCCGGGGACCAATCCTGCGGGTCCCTGGCTGCAGCCTCCTGCCGCCCGACTTCCATCTCCTGCCCCCCTGGGGCCAGTTAGTGGTCCTGGATGGGTTTGGGCAGGAGTTGGACAACATTTATGGAAATGAGGCCCACTTCAGGACTCGCTTGCACCATACCTGTCGCCCCCACCCGCTCCCCCCCCCCCTGTCTTTGGAATTCATCCATTTCAGAGCACCAGTAGCGAAGGAGAATTGCAACTTTCATTTTGGCTGCCGATCCCCTCCGATTGATTGGCTTGTATAGGGGTGTGTTCATTACTCAGCCTCCTGCAGTCAGAAGCAACGTTGGCTTTAGGTGGCCTATGCTACTGGTGATAGCTGTTTATGCTTATCCCCAGTGAAGAGATGTCTCAGATGGCAGGGGGAAAAAATCATCTCCTGAGCTGGTACTTTAAGGTGTCTGTCCTGGCTTATTGGTAGCACTTTTGCCTCTGAGTCAGAAGATTCATGGGTTCAAGTCCCACTCCAGAGACTTGAGCACATAATCTAGGCTGACACTTCAGTGCAATACTGAGGTAGTGCCAAGGAGACTGCAGGGGTGCCCAGACTGCTACTTCGGGACCTGCTGCCATCCCAGCTTTAGCACAGGAATGCAATGATATTCACTGGATCATCCCATTTCATTTAAAAGAGAAGTCCACAGAAATGAAAATCATGACCTTTGGTGTCTATAATTAATTTTAGCTCTCATCAATACTCCATTTTCAGCTGCCGTTTTTAATATTTGATGCTTCATGCACCACAAAATCCTGAAAAATTGCTCTTTCTTTTATGGGGTTTCCACTGTGCATGCTTCTTAAGGTGACGACTGCCTTTAAGGCACAGGATGCACCCAGACCATCCTGCTTGCATATTGCCTGCAGCCAATAGTGTGGCCCCAAATATACCTTCTTGTATTTGTGTTGTGCCTTCATTGTAATAACATCCAAGAGGAAGCTCAGGCACTGAGCTGTGGTGCTCGCTGGAACTTTTGGTGTGCTTTGCACCAATTGTCCCAGACAGCGCTGGGAGGTGAAGATTGGCCCCAGTGAGTGTTACTGTAATAGAAAGCTGTTTTCTGTATCTTGATCAGGTATAATTAAGTATATCAGTATTGTAAGCCTATTATTTGTTCTTGGTACCATTCATTTATCTGTTCACTATTGAATAAATCTGTCTGTCTCGTAGTTTATAGCGTGCGACACGGTGTGAAAGATTACTTATCTTCCACCTTTCCATAGATGAGGAAACTACGTGGCAACATGTGACACATTCAGTGATAAGGGGTCTCTGTTTAACCCCTGGGCTCGTTATAATTACCTAGATATTGGTCAAATAAAATTTGGCCTGTATGGAGCAAGGGCTCATTTCTGGATGAAGAACATTGGGCTCGATGTTACCAGGACTGCGGGTTCGTGGTGGTGGGGCTATTGGGCATGTGGGTAACACGCCCGGTGAAATCAGTCTGCCCCCCGCGCGATCGCAGGCTGATTGGATCCACTTACCTGGTCTTCCGGGTTCCCCGCTGCTAAGCTGCGCGGCAGGCGGACTGCGCATGCACAGTAAGGTCTGTCAGCTGGAGGAGCTCTATTTAAAGGGGCAGTCCTCCACTGACAGATGTCGCAACAAATAGAAAAAATTACAGCATGGAGCAGCCCAGGGGGAAGGCTGCTCCCAGTTTAATGATGCCTCACTTTAGGTATCATTAGATGGGGTGAGGAGGAGGGGGAGGACAGAGATCTTCCCCCCCCCCCACCCCGGCGGGCGGGAGGAAGCGGCCTGCCTCTGCCACCAGGAAGGCCTGGCTCGAGGTGGCAGAGGAGGTCACCTGCACCACCAACATATCACCCACCTGCCTACAGTATAGGAGGCGCTGCAATGACCTCAGTAGGTCAGGCAAAGTGAGTACACTTACTCATTCCCCTACACTCTGTCTGCCACATCACCACCCCCACCCCACATCTCCTTCTGCACTGCCAACACTACTCTGTCACATCACCACTCACACCCACTCAAACCTCATCCTCATCTTACCTGCACTTACTCACCTCGCCAGTACTCATCCCGCCACTACCACTCAACCCAATCCTCATATAGTCTCATGGCTCTATCTCATACTCACCCTCTTGTGCATCTTTCACAGTCAGCCTCACTCAACCTGCCACTACCTGTGCTGCAGCCACAGGGCATGCATCACATATGTGCAGTAGGAAGCGTAAGGCAAACGTGTCGTGAGCATGAAGGGGATGCACAAGGGTGTTTGAGGGTTTGTCATGGTTTTTACTTATATTGAATTTCTGACCAATTCACATTACATATTATATTGACACCACTACTGCCACGTCTTTGCGAATCTTGTCTGGTTTGTGCAATAATGCCCTTTCCTGAGGATCACTATGAAGACCCACAACTGATGACACCCATTGTGTCACTGCAGAGTGATGTAGGTGTATTTGCAGGGCTCTTTTGTGGAGACATCGGCGATGTCCCCGGTGGCACCCTGGAAGGATGCGGAGGAGAAGTTGTTGAGGGCAGTGGTGACTTTGACAGCGACAGGTAAGAAGATGGTGTACGGGCCAGCCAGGAGCAGCTCTGCATGAAGGAGGCTGCAGATGTCCACGACTACATGTCGAGTGACTCTGAGCCTCCATGAGCACTGCTGCTCAGAGAGGTCCAGGAAGCTGAGCCTCGGTCTGTGGACCCTGTGGCGAGGGTAGTGCCCTCTGCGACGCATCTCTCTCTGCGGCTGCCCTCCCTCCTGCTGTGCAGGTGGATGTGTCACAGCGCTGTGTTGTGGAGCTCCACATGTCAGAGGTGGACGCGTGGCCGGCGAGGCTGGTGATGCTGTTCGCCCTCCGAGGAGGTCATGACTGCAGCTACGGCGGCCCCCATCCGGAAGATGTACATCTGAGGGGGTCCGCAAGGTAGGTACATGTCTCTGGACCCCGGGGTAAGTGTGCAAGTTGGTGAATTTTCTTGTCAGGAGGAGGGTGGTGGAGGCCAAACTTTGTCCCAAGTGACAGAGTGGCCTCCTGCAATGAGTGAGGGTCTCCCCACCCCCCCACCTGTCAAATGGGCCTTTGCAGCTGCCACAGGCTGACAGCTGCAACACGTCCATTTCAACTGGGAGTGTTTCCCCCAGTATGGGAAACAGTCCCAGTTGTTTGTAAAATCCCACCCCTCCTCACATAATCCCTTAATCAGGTCTGTTAGTGACCTGAAATAGCTAGATAAATAGTCTCAAGTGGCATCCCACTGGTTTTAATTGCCTGCGGGAGTCCCACATGCGGGGGCTGCGCGCGCACGTCAGCGCGTCTGTGGGGAACCCGGAAGTGGGCGCGTTGGAGCCGGCTTCCCCGATTTTCGGAGCCCCTCCGCCAGGAACGCACCCAATAGCGGGTGCTAAAATGAAGCCCATTGAATCCAAGGAAAATATCTTGTGTAAAAACCCAAAACATAGCAGACTTAACATTTTCATATGGCATTGCTTTGTCCACTATTTTAATACAAGCATTAGTTTTTTAAATGACAAACAAACCTTATACGAATGTGTTAAGCATTCCTTGTTCATATGAGCAACAGAAATCCCTTGGCTTATGTCAATTTTTTATTAGGGGCAGCAGTTTTGAATATTATTTACATTTATTGTTAACTAATACAAAAACTTTCAAAACAAAAGCACTAGAGATATGTTTTTGGATCACATTCAATAAATTATAAAATATGCATAAACTAGATGCAACTGAATGATATGATTTTAAAGAGGGTGCAGGAACAGAGAGACCTGGGAGTGTACATACACAAATCTTTGAAGATGGCAGGACAAGTTAAGAAGGCTTTTTTTTTTAAAAAGGGGCCCTTGGCTTTATAAAGTTGAGGCATAGAGTACAAAAGCAAGGGAAGTTATGCTAAATCTTTATAACTCACTGGTTAGGCCTCATCTGGAGTATTGTCCAATTCTGGGCATCACACTTTGGGAAGGATGTTAAGGCCTTAGAGAGGGTGCAGAGGAGATTTACTAGAATGGTACCAGGGATGCAGAACTTCAGTGATGTGAAGAGACTAGATAAGCTGGGGTTGCTCTCCTTGCAGCAGAGAAGGTTAAGGGGTGGTTTAATAGAGTTGTTCAA
Source organism: Heptranchias perlo (assembly GCF_035084215.1). Taxonomy (NCBI): domain Eukaryota; kingdom Metazoa; phylum Chordata; class Chondrichthyes; order Hexanchiformes; family Hexanchidae; genus Heptranchias; species Heptranchias perlo. The sequence goes on along the minus strand of NC_090348.1, from coordinate 33,305,577 downwards.
AATCATGAAGGGTTTTGATAGAGTAAATGAGAAACTGTTTCCATTGATAGAAAGTACCTAGAGAACACAGATTTAAGGTAATTGGTATATGAACCAGAGGCGAGATGAGATTTTTTTTTAAGCAGCGATGATCTGGCATGCACTGCCTGAAGGTGTGGTGGAAGCAGATTCAATAATAACTTTCAAAAGGGAATTGAATAAATACTTAGAATCAAAGAAAGGTTACAGCATGGAAGGAGGCCATTCGGCCCATCAAGTCTGTGCCGGCTCTATGTAACAGCCATCCAGCTAATTCCATTCCCTCACCCTATCCCCACAGCCCTGCAAACTTTTTCCTTTCAAGTACTTATCTAGTTCCCTTTTTTGAAGGCCATGATTGAATCTGCCTCAATCACCCCCTCGGGCAGTGCAGTCCAGATCCTAACCACTCACTGCGTAAAAAAGATTTTCCTCATGTCGCCTTTTGGTTCTTTTGCCAATCACCTTAAATTTGTGTCCTCTGGTTCTTGATCCTTCTGCCAATGGGAACAGTTTCTCTCTATCTATCTACTCTGTCTAGACCTGTCATGATTTTGAATATCTCTATCAAATCTCCTCTCAACCTTCTGTGTTCCAAAGAGAACAACCCCAGCTTCTCCAGTCTATCCAAATGACTAAATTCCCCCATCCCTGGAATCATTCTAGTAAATCTCTTCTGCACCCTCTCCAAGGCCTTCACATCTTTCCTAAAGTGCGGTGCCCAGAACTGGACACTGCTCCAGTTGTGGTCGAACCAGTGTTTCATAAAGGTTCATCATGACTTCCTTGCTCTTGTACTCTATGCCTCTATTTATAAAGCCCAGGATCCCGTATGCTTTTTTTAAACTGCTTTCTCAACCTGCCCCTCCACCTTTTACGATTTATGTACGTATGCCCCCAGATCTCTCTTGAAGGGGAAAACTTTGCAGGGCTTTCGGGAAAGGGCAGTGGAATGGAACTAATTAGCTAGTTCTTTCAAAGATCCGGCGCAGGCACAATGAGCTGAATGGCCTCCTTCTGTGCTGTATCATTCTATGATTCAAACTCAAGACATTTTTAACAACTGTAACAGTAATTAACAGAAAAGGCTACAATAATCTGACCAAGCATTTATCAGATCAGACAGTGGAAACGTTAGAGATGTGATGTGAGTGTAATGCTTTATGTTCATTCCAAAAATTTTGAGTCAACTTCACATCAGAAGATTGAATGAAGAGAATCATTTGTTAAAATGTTATAATTGGAAACTTCTTGGGATGGAATTTTAGAGCAATATAGTTTATTTAGTTGTTAGTTTTCTATGTGGGTGTATTCAAGAAATAGCAAGAAAATAAATAAATTAAATACTGTAATATTAAATAAATGAACTTGCTGCTTTAAGTAAAATGGAAGGGCTGTCGAACCAACAATCAAAATGGGAAGGCACACTCCAACTTCATGTTGAAATGACCCTTAATTACATGTAACCAACGGCTACACTTTGAAAGCACAGAGGGTTTTATTCACTATTGAAAAGTTTCATTTTACCAGATGGAGGTTAATTTATCAAGTGCACACATGTCATAACCCAACATAACACCCAACGTTACCAAGAGCTTTACGTCTTGTTTAAATGAATATTAATTGCAAAATGATACCTTTTGGTGAGACGTACATATCCGTAGATCCCAAATTCAGGCCCTCACAACTACAAAGATGCTTTCTTCATCTGAAGAAGGAACCTTTGTGCTTCTATAAATCCGCGTGGCTGCTATTAAAATGAATTTTTTTTTTTGCACATCCTGTTACTTATAGGCGGTTCATGCCCTGCCTAACTTCAGGCTAAATGTTGTTGCCGGGATGAGTAAAAGATGGATTTGACACTGCCTTTTAAGAGATACTTACTGGGGCAGCTCTGTTGATGTTCACTGATATTCTCATTCTTGGATATTGTTCATTTTTTTTTTAGAAATGGGGGAAAAAATGTCTTGCTAATCTTCCTACTGGAGGATTTTCACTACAGTTAATACGCAGAAGAAATCTTCGCTCATACGGTTAGGATGTTTTGATTTTGCATACAGTCATGACATTTTAATATGAAGAAATATTTACATCAAAATGTCATGCTAAACCACTATTGTGTTTCAATTAAACAATAAGTGCGTTATAAAGGTGTTCTGTAGGATTTCTACAATACCACTTTCTAACTCTGTATTTTTGCAGTAAACAGGCTTGTTTCAAAAGCCACTCTGGAGATTAAAAGGACTGCAGCTGTAGCTTCCTTTCTCAGAGTGATATTCTTGTTGAGAAATTCAAGTTCAACGAAGCAAAGAAATTTGTTTTGTGGGTCTGTCAGAAATTTCACTGCCTGATTTAATTCTACATTTTAAAAAAAATTGTCAAGAAGTTCCATTTGAAAACTGACACCATAGCTTTAAACAGGCTGGGATTTGAAACTGTTCTATAATTCCGAGGATCAACTGGGTCTGAATCTCATTGACAAGCTGTCTGCCGCGCCTGGTGGTCTCTTTAGTCTAATTGCTCGAATTATTGTTCCAGAAGCATGCACAATATGGAAAATGACTTTAAATGCAACTCCCTCAGTACGGCGAAAGTGATATCATAATAAACGAACAGTTAAAGCTGCACTTTACTTATTATTAACATCTCACATTTCAAATGAAAATTTAAGCCATTAGACTTCAGGTGACTACTAAACACTACTGGTATTTAGCAGTCTCCAAGTTCCAGACCACTTTCAGCAGAGCGTCTGCCATCTATAGTCCCTTGCTACACGCCAGGGTTATACACACAGAGCACTTTTACAGTTTACTGGATCTTTTTATGCAACCTACACAAGCACACCGCTGTCCTATAATTAACCTAATCAGATCCTCCAGAAAACAGCCCAAAACATGTGCTAAAAGACTCGCGTCAGATGGCAAACCAGAAGATTTCCAATGAATCTCAACATTCCTTATGGGAACATTGATGGCTGTGGATATAGTAAAGAGATTGTTTGTCTGTTTCTAATCAAGTTAAAGGAAAACCTCAGAGCTCTGATTTTTGCTCAGGGTTGCATACACTAGTGACAAGTGAGTGTCTGCACAGGATACAAAAGGGGACTGGCTTGGCCAGTTAGATGCTGTGATGAGGTGGATCGTAGGTTTTACTGAAGGATGACCTCCCTTGTCTGTACTTTGTAGCTTTTGGATCAACGGAGTGGTAGACAGCCATTAATCTCACTTCAATATCATTATCAACGTGTTAAATAATACCTCCCTCCTCTTCCAAATTTGATACTCAAACATTGTAGAAGACTTTTGTCTTCACTGTTTGTGCTCCACCAGACAATACTTAACACCCAGAGAGGAAAATCTTGCAGGGAGAATCACATGCCGGTAACAGAACCCACCTGAATTTCATTCAAATTAAGTTAATGGAAGGAAAACCTGGCGGATTCTGTAAGAGGAGTGCGATTCTCAGAGCCAGATTTTCCTCTCTGAACTCCGCTGCTTAACACCCAGGCGGTAAAGATGAGAATCTACTCAACTGTGTCAAGAACAGAAATAGCTGTGGTGGTTAGTGTCAGTTTGGCACAGTTCCTTAACTTGCAAAAGTTTCTTCATAAATGCTCACACCTCAACCAGAAAAATTGAAGCTACGTTCAAATATCCCATTTGAAGCGTAAGTATTTTTGAAAAAAAATTCCACAAATCACAGGGATTGTGAGGAAATTAGAAGCGTGGCTGATGCTTCAAACAGCCTGCTGACAATCGAGGATAAATTTCCGAAGACTCCATTCCCAGCTCAAGTCTCACTTGGCGGGAATGCCGATAGGAGAATTGGGCATGGGGGATAGCACACCCAACTCGTGGCATTCTCAATTTCCTGACCATACAAATGATTCACCTCAATGTCTAACCTTACATTTGAAGAATGGATACATGGTTGAGGTACTTGGGGATGCCTGCCACCTGAGAAGCCATACCCAGGACGATGGGAAGAGGAAAGGAGAGGCGGGGAGAAACCTGGTGGAAGAGGAGGAAAAGAACTCTTGAAGCTGTAGTTGTTAAGAGTTGAAATAAAGAGCAGGCCAGAACACTTACCATCTGTTACATTTTCATTAGTTTCAGGGGCACAAACTGAAGATGATTTTACAAAACTCAAAGCAGAAATGGAATTAAACAAGTTTACAAAATCAAAACCATTTCAGATCTAAACTCATTTAATAATAAAGTATTTAATTCCTGTGTATAATGAAAACAAATCCTCAGTACTCTAACCGTGACAAATTGGCAACAGCTTGATAAGAATTTCAAAGGGTTACGTTGCTCTGGTTTTATTTTTTGTCTGTATCATGCATCAAATAGAACAGCTATGACTGTCCATGTACTGTCAACTGACTGAAGGGTCTTTAGAAAATTGACCTTTTTATTCTTTGAAGCAGCAAGTTACTACAGGAAACATTGAATGTTTACCAAGTATCTTACAATCTTAATGTGCTCTTTCCGCTCCCCCCCCACCCCCATCTGAGATGTGGTGCACACTTTACACACCTCAGAAAAATGAAAGGTTGAATAAAGCTCACCAGGATTTGAATTCAGGGCCCTCAGATCAGCACACCACTAACTTAGCCACCCAGTGCTCACAGGAAGCAAAGCCAACACTAAACCTAGATACAGTTATTATTCAGTATTGTTTAAATCTTGGCCTGTGCTGTATAATATATATGGAGTTTGTTTGTATTTTATGAGTGTTGCAGTATATTTTTAGCACAAAGTAATTATACGTACTAATCAAAAGAAACATGCTCTGGGCCCTAACTGTAGTTTCTGTAGTAATTTCTTAACCATAGAACCTGCTGCATGTACTATATAGTGAATTCCTTTGGCGTATGGGTGTGTCATGATTAAACAGCCACTGTCTAGGCAACCAATCTTCTCACAACCAACACATTGAATAATTTAACCAAATTAGACAAGCACCTAGATTTAGCAGTCAGCTATTAATGGGGTCTCTAGAGGGTATATTTTTCAAGTTTTATTTGTGTTGGCACAAACTCACCGTTTAATTTACTTCTATGAGGTACAGCGACACTTCAGCCCTCTGTACTTTTCACACCAAGGTGCACAGAGACCTGGTATAATGTTTCAGTTCTATTAAAATGTAGCTTACGTACAATTGGAGTGTAAGTTTGCATCTGGTGAACAAGAAGAATGACCTACAAAGGCTAAGGTAATTGAAACAGCCGGTTCCCTCATTTTTATTGCCAATTATAAAAATCACAGCAAAAAAAAATCTCATAATTAGTATTCTTATCCATTTGAATATTGTTTAAAATTCTATTATAAATAAAAACACATCAACTTGATGGGAATGTACTGAGTCAGATCTCTTAGCTCTGCACAGTTAAAAGAGAAGAAAAAAGTTTTGCGACAACTTAAAAATGATAAAATACTGACTCTTATATTTGGAACCCTAACATATTAAAATGCATTACAGTTCATACTGATATCATCAGCAAACATTAAATTTAGTTATGTTTTTTCCATCCCAGCACAAAACTTTATTTGTGCAGAAACCAGTGTAAAATTAGGTTTTCTACAATCTGGCTCAATAACAGTTGCTAAGGACAATATAATGTTATGCCCATACATTGAATGGACACTGAGATTATGAAGATACATAGAAATACAATCACAATCAATTTTCAGTTCATCATTAGAGTAGAAATTGGGATAATTATGTTAGAAATTTGTCCTTTTTACTTTTGGAATCTAGAACTGAATGTGTCCAGATAATGGATTAAATCTTTGTTCGCTTTGATAATTTCCACAGTCCTAAATGGAACTATTTTTGGTTGTCTTAATCCAGTTCCATTTGGCGTGAGTCTATAACACAAAACCAGCGACAATTTCCCTTAATTGGCATTAAATTGGCCCTTACACTCAGAGGTGAGGAGCGATACAAATGGCTGACCAGTGTTAGAAATCAAATTGCCACAAAGGTGTAATAAGGGGTGTTCCTCTGAGGTTGGGACGTGAAGACAGATTCATAGAGCAGTGTATAGAAAGTTTCAATAAAACTAATCAAATACAGGTTATTTGATTGTGTGTCTAACCTATGCACTTGAGGTGTGTGTTCTTGGTGCTAACAGTGGGTGCAAAGAGTGGAATAGTGTTCAGCCACCTAGCATTAGGGTCCTTGGTAAATATAAAATCTCTTCACCAACACCACCATTGTGATTGATTTAGTTTAGGGATTTAAAAGTGATTCAACAGATAGCTTCAAAGTGACCTCTAAATTACATTTTTAGTATTTAATGACTTCTTATAGTGATTGACAATTATGGTTTCATCATCCTGCATTCCAATATGCCTTACAATATTCATTCAACTTGCTATTGCATCTGTAAGCCATAAAGACTGAAATGTAGACTATTGGAAAGTAACAGATATATGGCAGACATACGTGATAGATCTTTCAATTTGTTTGGCGGCAACTGAGGTTTGGCAGCATTATCAAATTTTGTTCTGTTTTCTATTGGTTTCTTATTAATATGGCATAGGAACAGGAGTCGACCATTTAGCCCCTCGAGCCTGTTCCTGTTATACATATTACGAAGAAAAGATTCCTATTTAACACACCAGTAAATATGATTCAGAACCTCACCTAAGACAAGCGGAGGCATTTTAGAAAACAAGATATACTTAGTCAGCTAGTTTGTTGGATAGTTCTTGCTGAATCCTAAACCAAAAGTATCCGCTGTCTTTTGCCACATTGTCCTGTTTATGACAGCTACTGAAAGATTCTCCCAACAAACTTCAACTTTTCTCAGTTCCTACACTAACACTTCAAGCCAACATGTCGTCCATTCATTATAAAAGTGCCAGTAACTCAGTGGATGAGCCGAGGTGACATGGTTTACAAGCCTGACATTCTCCAACCAGATGGCCAGAAATGATTTGCAAATGGCAGTGCAGAGTCAATAGGATTAGAGTGGATAGTCCTGATTACCATTTTCACTGTCATATTGGTTGTTTTTTTTTTAAAAGAAAGCAAAATTGTCGTCATATTAAACACTAAGTTAAATTTGAATTTTAGATTTTGAAACTGCTGTTTAAAGCTATAATAGTACTGTAGACTCAAAGATTGGTTTTAAGAGCTATTGACTGTGATTTATCTTTCTGCAGGTGATATATAAGGGAGATTGATGGTGCTTAAAGGGAGCTGAATCAATTTGGCAAATGAAATAAATAGTAAATGGATGTAATGTGGATAAATGTAAGGCAATGTATTTTGGGACAGGATACATGAAACATATGTGTACAATGTAGGGGTGTTCATCAACAAAGGTGGAAAATCATTTTAATATGATTATTGACCATTCACTGAAAGTATATAGTAATGTGAAGCCAATATTGACAAAAATAAAGCACTAAATGTGCTCCAATTCATTTTTTGTATTAAAGAGTTAGATAAATATCTGGTTAAGAATAAATTGCAGACTCTAAGACTAAACATAGACAGCTATGTTCAAATCTTCCATGGAACATGGTTTCTGTGGACCATGGAAGTTGCTGCCTGTCGAAAACCAATTGCTCAACGATAAATAATGGTGGTTGTGAGATCAAATGGATAACTTTTGTGTTTCATTCAATTACCTTTGGAGGCTAGGGAGAAATTTTGCAGAATATGTCCCAGGAGATTAAATAAGATGGATCGAGATGAAATTGTACACAATCTGTTAGAAGCAACAGACTTACTGGGTCGAATCGACCTTTTTCTTCATTCCATGCTTCCTGCGCCAGCTTGGCTCAGCTAGTAGGACATTCATACCTAGGCCAGAAGTTTGTGGGTGGAGCTCATAATTTAAATATGACACTTTTAAATTTATTCAGAAAAAAATAGAAGTTTTTTTCTGACACTCCAGTGCTGTACTAAGGGAGATGTTTTCTTGTGGTTCAGGTGGCTATTAAAGATCCCATTGATATCATTTTAAGATAAGAAAGGAGGCCCCCAGAGTCAAGGCCAACATTCCTCGCTCAATCATCTTACTGATATTTATGGGATGTAATGCAGAATGTATTCTGTGCTTGCCTACATAACAGTCACTTCAAGAGTAACTCATTGGGTGAAGGACTTTGAGATGTTTTAATATGTTGCGGAGCTATAGAAATTCTATTCTCAGATGATCGAGTTGAACAAATGCAATCTTTGCCTTGGTTGCTTTGACACATCTACCATGAAGAATGAAGATACCCTCTTGGATTGCAATGCCAATGCAACAGAATTTTTCAATCCAGTAAGGTTGGAAAATAATTTTAATGATGTAAGCCACATGCTTTATATCTACCATTTTGGGCTTAATCTTTTATACATTGAAGATAAACTGAGTACTAAAGTGTTCTGTTCTATGGAAACTAGCCAGGTGACAGCACATAAGGTCAATTTATATAATTAAGGCTATTGAACCAGTAGATTGCCCGTTGGCCATCTTTCATGTGGCCCAGAATTCAGCTGAGCCTGATATCAAATACAAACATACTCAGTCAAAGCCGTGCATGTTAGTGTTATAATTTGCAACCATTTTAGCAGCCTTCTGAATATGTATAACTTTCTTATAACTACAGAATAATTTCTGCAAATTTTAAAAGTATAGCTTTTAATGTAGATTCAGAACAATATAAACATACTATTTGCAGTTTTCTTTCTGAATTAATGTTAGAGTATCATATTTGCCTTATACTGCAAAAAAAATTACCTTAGTTCTCAAAATGTCAAAACTTATATTTTAAAAACAGAATATTGACAAAATTCTTTCCAACCATCTCAATTTAATGAGTCAGGAAACCACAACAGCTGTACAATGTAAGTTTGTACAAGTAGAGCACTCTCTTATAGAAACTGAAAGAAAGATACATTTCAGCCAAGGGGCTGCCCTCAATTGAAACTTCAAAAAGCACATATATAATTTTAACTATAGACAAAGGGGGTTAAATTGGTTAACCTCTGAATCTGGACGCGGGCATCGCAGTGCCAAATTAGCCAGCGGCCGGTGGTACCGACGCAGCCAGCGCGTTTAAATTGGTGTTGCAACTTCATTTACCTGATTGACGTGCAGCGTTGAGGCCGAGCTGCGTTCGTCTCTCCATTCTCTCCACTTCTCGCCAGCAGGGGGCGCCCAAGTTGCGGGTGAGTTGCTCGCACCTCTTAAAGGCAGCCTGAACCTTTTTTATTTGCAAAAAATAAGATACGGGTCCACATGGAGTCTGAATGGAGATCAGACATCACACACGTAAAAGACAGATGCAGGTCCCATCCCTATGTTTACAAACTGTTGAGTTACGTTAAAACATTGAATAAAGGTTGCGCACTACTAAATCCCACATCCTCCAATCTGCACACCAGACCTCACCAATCTGAATTTGAACCAGGCCTGCGAGAGAGCGTGCATCAAGGTTCTCTGATGCACTAGTGGTGCAAGAGGTGGATGGCAGGAGGAGCATCCTATATCCGCAGGAGGGCAAGAGGCCCTCCAGACATATGCCCCCGAGGCAGTTGGGGACGAAGTCAATGCCAGGCGCATAGCACCACAAACATGGATGCAATGCAGGAAGAAGTTCAATGTTTTGACATGAGTGAGGTCAACTGTCAAGTAGCGTCTCCTACCAACTGCACCACTGGCCGCATCCACTACTCCACACACTACACCCCCCCACCCATCATCCACATACCAACAAACTCTTACAATCAGTACTCAACTCTTCCAATCAGATGCTTCCTCTCACCCTCACACATTAAAACTGTTGCAAGCCGCACACCCGCAACTCACAGGTCACACGTACTGGCAGCTATTCAACCATGCCAGGCACATCACCCAAACATCCTGCAGGACACTCACCAGAGCACGTCCCGCTTTCTTGCAGGAGAAGGTGGCGCATAACCGGAGGCAGCAAGTGGCAGTGGCATTTAGCCCCACGAGCCTGTTCCGCCATTCAATAAGATCATGGTTGATTTGTGACCTAACTCCTTAGCCCCATATTCCTTAATGCTCTTGGTTAACAGAGTGTTTGGAGAGACCTCCAAAAACAGGTACAAATGCATCAGCAGCCAGAAGCAATAATCCAGCAACTAACCTGTAAATCCTGCATAGTCCCTTTAAATAGTACTGGTGGGGGGGTCCTCCAAGCCATCTATGACATGTTCAGCTGTTTGTGATTAAGACAATGCGTTGCACGCTGATCTAATGCATATTCTCCTTACTTTACATGCTGCCGGCATTCGTTATCTGCACCTGAGCAAACCCCTTTACCAAAATGGTGTCCGGCGCACATCACGCTAGAAGCGTGCGTGCACGTCACAGACACCATTTTTTAACTTCAGGAGGCCGTGTTTTTCCTATACAACGGGCGCTATACGGCTGAATTTCTAGCCCAAAACATCTTGGGTGCTTTAAGCAATAGAATTGTTCAGACTGTATTCTACCTGCAGACAATCTGTCTAATGCATCATTCAATAACTGCCATAGCTAGAACTTCAGTTAAAAATAAGATTGATCCTTCCCATTCTTTATATAATAGTACAACTCTGCTCTGTGCATTGCATAGGATGTATATGTGTATGTGTGTATATGTATGTGTGTATGTATATTCATACATTCCTTTTTATATTATAGACAGATGCATATTTTAAAAGCTCAAACACTCCAAATGTCTATTAACAGGAAAAAATTTGCAAGCACCTCTTTTCACAAGCGTAAGAAACCTGTTCGATTTATATCTGCTGAAACCCGCTTTAAAATTGGCCACATAGGAGGCTCAGACACAACTTTAACAACTCAAAGAAATTCCACTTTAATTTTCTCTGCCATTTCCTCACAGGTCCTGATGGGTGAAATATTTCTTTGTAACCTTGTTCCTTTCTCAGCATGTGCCCCAGAAATGCTTTTCAGCACAACAGGCTGACACAGAGCTCCATGTTATATTTCCGGACATTTGCAAAGTTTTTAAGACGATATAAGTGAATACCTAGAAGGAATTATTTGGTTTTAGCTAGGTGGAAGCTCATTTAAATTAAAGGAAAATTTAAGCAGTCATTATCAATTGAAGTGATGTCTACAAAAAACAGATGTGGTATTCAAGGTGTTGAACCCACAATTTGTAATCCTATCCTTCCAGTACAAAGTGAACTTAGAAGAGTTAAGAGGCCGTACAAAGGGCAGTCATATACTTTTAGAATATCGTCAATGGTATATCGTGCAGAACTACATCTAACTGTTTCAACATTGATTTTTGATTTTCCTCACCAATATATGTGCTCAATAAATAAAAATAGAAAATATTGAAATTGGACAGCAGGTTAGTCAGCATCTAAAAGGGGGAAAAAATAGGCTGATGTTTTGGGTGGGACCTTTCATCAAAGTTCTGATCAGGGTCTCAGACCTTCCAGAATTTTCTGCTCCTATTTTAGATTTCTAGTGTTTCTAATATGTGCTCATGTCATTGCAGGAGACAACATTAACTGAATTAATCCAGTGGAATACCAAACCACAATTTTTTTTTGAATAAGAATCTACAAAGTACCAGGAAAAAATGCCCATCTTTCTCAGAGGAAAAGGATATGTAAATAATTCAACAGAGGAGAGCTTGATGTTTCAGAGAAGCTCTATTTGGTATCAATTGCTTGTGAAGTACTCAAAGAAAGACTGATTTGGGCCAAAATATCGGATCGATTTCTACACCAATGTACACTGGTAACACTCAGTATGGAAAGAGTAGTGTTGCCAGGCTAATTATTAGTCATTACAATCATTAGGTATTAGTTTGGTGATATTTGTAGCAGTCTTGCTTCTAAGTCACAAGGTTATAGGGTCAAACCCCATTCCAGGACTACAGCGCATTATCTAGCTAGTGTCATGCTGAGGGAGTGCTGCATTTTTGGCGCTTTCCTTTGAATGAGATACTATCTGAGGTCTTGTCTGCCTGTTCAAGTGGATACTAAAGATACTATTATAGTATTTGAAGAAGATTAGGAAAGCTTCCTGAGTCCTGGCCAATACTTCTCCATTAATCGACACCATTAAAAGCAAAATTATTGGTCATTCATCTCATTCTTCTTTATAGGACCTTGCTGCTATGTTGAGCCACATAACTAACATTCATTCTATGTTAAGTGCTTTCAGAGATATAACATAAATGCAAGTTCTTTCTTTCTATGACTGCTATTATTCAATTAGGAATAGAGATTGTTGAATATATTTTCTTAGTTAACGGCCTCTCATTTGCAGAACTCATTCAGGTACGAGGACTATCTCTAATGTCTGACTCAGTGAGGGTAATTTTGACTTTGTGCAATAGTCTTAAAGGAATGATAGTGAATTGGCAGCCGGTTTTATATCACTTCAATGGAATTAAAAATCAGGAGCGCTGTTAAACGGGCTGCCGATTCGTAATCACCCCTTTTACACTATCGCACAAAGCTAAAATTACTGCCAGTCACTGCAACTATGTCAGCCAATTGCTGGGAAATTGGGTTATCGCCAGGAACCGACGCTAAATCAGCATTGTGTTCAACGTGCGCCCGGTGACATTAGCAAAAGGCAGGCGCTAAATTGGATTGGGTGCCTCATAAAATGCCAGCGCTCCTCATGCTGTTTATTGGCAGCTCACTGATTGGGGAGACTAGAAACTGGGTGTAAAGGGCTGCTTTGAGGTGAATTCCCGTTGCACAGTCAAAAATGGCAAGCAGAAGTACTGGGGCAAGGGCCCCCTGATTCTCTGATGGTGGAGGTGTTGGTGCAGGAAGTCACCTAATCTTAAATCTTTCTTCAGCACTTAGTTCTGTGCTTACACTACAGATGGAACAACCTGATAGCATCCTATGAAGCTATTTTCAGCATTCTCTCCTATTGATGTTCGGCTAACTTCTATAATTTTTAGGACTGACAGCTCACTTATTTATTGAATGTCTGGATAACAAACATTGTGGCTCCTGCACTGCTCACAAAACAACAATCACTTCACTTGAGATTAATTAATTGCATGTGAAGTGCTTTGAGGTATTGCTGAGAGACATGCTAAGGTGCTAAATGAAGCCTTTTTCTTTTTTTTTGTTATCCTACAATCCTCAGATGCATCTGCTTAATTTACAGAACCTCTGCATTGTAATAACTCCTGAAATTCACTTATTTAGTCTCTCGCTCTTTTGTCAGTTTTTTTTTCTGGGTATCCCATATAAATTATCTGACATCATTACTGACTTGCAACTATTATTCGTGGGTTATATATTCAGACCTGTGTTTTGGATATCGTATCAAATAGGACCAGCATACAATCATAATATGTTCCATGAGGTTGGTGTTACTGACACGCAGCAGTAGAGCTTCTAAATAATAATATTTATAAGATTATAGCCCAGAAATTAATGTGGGCAATATTAGTGAACACATTAGCAGACTCATTTAACATAATTAGATTAGCACCTTAGTTAAAACAACAAATAATATTTCGTACAAACATATTGAACATTCTCCTGCTAATATCAGCAACAATAATTTTAAAGGTGCTTTTGTGACAGTAAAAGGCCTTTTCTTGTAGGTTTCTTGCCATGTAATATTTAATCTGTTTATTTTAGAACTGTTTTAGTTTGCAGTTCCTTCACTTCTTATCAACTGACACATACCAAGTGCTGCAGCAAGTAATGTTCAAGTGTTAAACAAACTTCTTTTCCCTGGGGTTACGAAAGGCTCTGTGGCCTGGTTTATTTCTTTACATCTCATAAGCACACTTATCTCTATCCCCTGAGTATTCAAGTCATCTTGCTACTTACACTATATTCTGACACTTGTACTCTGTTACCTGACATTCTGAACTATGGCATAAACAACGGGCTGTCTAAAATATTTCTGCACGTCTGAAAGGAAATAATCATTTGTATTTATAGCTTGTAGTGGAGGCCATTCTCCATTTACTTGATGAAGTAAAGACACATTACAGAAGTACTGGTTAAATGCTTGCGACACATGGACAAGCATCAGCCAGTACATGCTAACTGTTGTCCCTGGACCCTTTTTCCAGGCCCATCAAATGGATTGGGCCTTGCAGTCACACAGACTGAAGGACTGAACCCTCCAGAAGATGACCCGTCATTCGCTCTCACCCTCCTAAGCACCAGCGGAGTAATCAACATCCTGGTCTAGGTAGTGAGTTAGGGGGATCTACACTGGATGATTCACCAAGTACAAGTGAGCAGAAGCAGGTCAGATGGAAGGACGGCCCAGGAAACAGCTCAATGGAGGGCCAGCTCGCATTCTAGTCCTGTTAAGAGGACAGCGCTGTAGACTTTTGGGGCCCAGACTTTAAAGTGAGATGCTTTCTGTGCACCAGCAAATGATTAAAGCTGTCTGTCAGGGAGTTCCACATATCAGAAGAGTGTGAAGAACTCCAAGTAAGGGGCTTCTGGCAGTGCAGTTAAGAGTTTGGAACATTCTACAGCAAGTACTAGGACTTTGAAATTGTCTAAGTTGCAAAAAAGCACTATGTAACACAAGTATAATGTCTCCTGAAACATTCTAGCATTTTACCCAAGGACAGCTGAAGATCCCTTTTAAATATCTCTGGAAATGGCCTTCTCCGGACTTGTACCATTTGTGGGTGGGATCAAGAACTGGTGGTCGCAATGAGAGCAGAGACTAAAATGGTATTGGGGTTGTAACTAGGTCATCGGACCTCGCTTTATATTTATTAACGAGGCCCCCCACTTGTTTCTGGTGGAAGCTCCAGCTCCCTCGATCGAGGTCTGCCTGAAAATTGGAACAACCAGCAGGGAGTCAGTGCTCCCATTCCACTCATGATTGTGAAACTGCTACCATCTTGTTTTTAGACTCAAACAGGATGGTGGGGACATAAAAATCGCCTAGTGTGTGAAAATTGCCTGCAGACTGAAGTCGCTATATAACGAAATAAATTTGAAAAGAAAAGTTATATAAAAATTCATTGATCATTAAAAATAAAGCTTTTTTTGCCTTCTTAACTACCTTTAGCTTTCCTTAGTACTGGCACCTTATTCTACCAAATAGATTGGGATGGA
This sequence comes from Heptranchias perlo, assembly GCF_035084215.1. Lineage (NCBI taxonomy): Eukaryota > Metazoa > Chordata > Chondrichthyes > Hexanchiformes > Hexanchidae > Heptranchias > Heptranchias perlo. The sequence goes on along the minus strand of NC_090348.1, from coordinate 33,290,487 downwards.
ATGAGAGCAGAAGCACATATTCCATTTTAAGTGAAAAACAGCATTTCCAAATAACGGTGTTGCTATAAAAATGTGTTAGTTTTAAACCTCTACTTGAAATAATAATGTCCATTTATGGGATATTGCCCTAGGACACAGCCTGCTCTTAAATTAATGATCCCTGGAAAATGCAGATGCCGTGGCTGCTCCTGTTGCCCTGTGTTTTTTGGCAGACCATGTTTGCAAGGTTGAAGATGAGTCCTAGAACTGACGGAGGTCACTGATCAGGATTGCAGAAGCCTGTATCAAAAAGTTGGGGTTGGTGCCTGGTCCTGGAAACAAACTAATTCATTTGAGCTGGACTATAAAAGGCATGTTCTAAGTTTGCTGCTTAAATGAGTTAATTTTTGTGATTAAATTATGGCCTTACAATTCAGCTGCCTTCCATGTTTTTAAACTGATAAATCAACAGGTGAAAGTGCACCATTGGAGGTCAATCTTTGAGCCATAACTCTCCTGCTGTTTGGAATTCTCACACAAAACCAATCTACCTTGCTGTCGTTCCACCTTCCTTCAAAAGCCTCCTAAAAACTTACTATTTGACTGTACTTTAGGTGCCCTACTCTTTGATCCTTTCCATCTCTTGCTTGAGATCTTTCTCTTCCATCCCCCCCCCCTCCTTCTAAATGTACATATAAATGAAAGTATAAAAGTAGTTGTAAGAAAGAAATAGAAATAATATTTGAATCCTGCTTTGTACTGGTAAATAATGACCGGATGGCCATTCAAACAACTGTAGCATTGTTACTCTTCCAACTAATGGAGACAATGTACTGAAATCATAGTAAAAAAAGATACTCTCCAATGTTTTTAAAGAAGCCTAGAAAATAAATCTCCGGGATGGCCTTGTTGCAGATTGCAGACTGTTGGGTTATAGAATCATAGAATGATTAAAGCACAGGAAGCCATTCGGCCCATCGAGCCCGTGTCGACTCTCTGCAAGAGCAATCCAGCTAGTCCCACTCCCCCACCCTATCCCCGTAGCCCTGCAAATTTTTTCCCTTCAAGTACTTATCCAATTCCCTTTTGAAAGCCGCAATTGAATTTGGCTCCACCCCCTCAGGCAGTGCATTCCAGATCATAACCACTTGCTGTGTTTAAAAAAAAAAAAAGTTTTTCCTCATGTCTCCTTTGGTTCCCTTGCCAGTCACCTTAAATCTGTCTCCTCTGGTTCTTGACCCTTACGCTAATGGGAACAGTTTCTCTCTCTCTATCTACTCTGTCTAGATCCCTCATGATTTTGAACTCTTCTATCAAAACTCCTCTCAACCTTCTCTGCTCTAAGGAGAACAACCCCATCTTCTCCAGTCTATCCATGTAATTGAAGGCCTTCATCCCTGGAAACATTCTAGTAATTTTTTTCTGCACCTACTCTAGGCCTTCGCATCCTTCCTAAAGTGTGGTGCCCAGAATTGGACACAATGGGGGTGATTTAAAACCCCAAGAACAGATGGGTTGGGGGTGGGTGGGAGTTGAAAACAGTTGTATTTTTGGATCGCAACCGCAAAATTTTTGGACTTGGCATTCCCGGTGGGAAGCCTGTGCTTTTCCGCGCCGACGTTAAACCCGGAAATAAAGCCGGGTTTCGGTTGCGACCCAAGAAACAACTATTTTCACCTCTCACCCGCCCCCAACTCACCCGCTCTTGGGGTTTAAAATCGCCCCTAATACTCCAGCTGTGGCCAAGCCAGTATTTTATAAAGGTTCATCATAACTTCCTTGCTTTTGTACTCTATGCCTCTATTTGTAAAGCCTCAGATCCCATATGCTTTTTTATCTGCTGTCTCAACCTGCCCTGCCACCTTCAATGATTTGTGCACATATACCCCCAGGTCTCTGTGGTCCTGCACCAGCGTTCGAATTGTATCCTTTAGTTTATATTGCCTGTCCTCATTCTTCTTGTATCGCTTCACACTTCTCTGCGTTAAATTTAATCTGCCATGTGTCTGCCCATTCCACCAGCCTGTCTATATCCTTTTGAAGTCTATTACTATCCTCCTCACTGTTTACTGCACTTCCAAGTTTTGTGTCATCTGCAAGTTTAGAAATTGTACTCTGGATACTGAAGTCCAATTCATTAATATATATAAAGAAAAGCCATGGTCCTAGTACCGACCCCTGGGAACACCACTGTATACTTTCCTCCAGCCAGAAAAACAACTGTTCACCACTACTCTCTGTTCCTGTCACTTAGCCAATTTCATAGCCATGCTGTCACTGCCCCTTTTATTCCATGGGCACTTTATCAAACGTCATTTGGAAGTCCATATACACCACATCAATCATTGCCCTCATCAACCCTCTCTGTTACCTTATCAAAAAACTCAATCAAGTTAGTTAAACATGATTTGCCTTTAACAAATCCGTGCTGGCTTTCCTTAATTAATCCACACTTGTCTAAGTGAGTATTAATTTTGTCTCGTATTTTTTTTTAAATTTTCCCCACCACCGAGGTTAAACTGACTGGCCTGTAGTTGCTGGGTTTATCCTTACACTCTTGTTCAAAAAAGGGTTTAACAACTGCAATTTTCCAGTCCTCTGGCACCACCCCCGTATCGAAGGATGATTGGAAGATTATGGCCAGTGCCTCCGCAATTTCCACCCTTACTTCCCTCAGCAACCTAGGATTCATCCCATCCGGACCTGGTGACTTATCTACTTGAAGTACGGTCAGCCTTTCTAGTACCTCCTCTTTATCAATTTTTAGCTTATTCAGTATCTCAACTGTGACTTTGGCAGCATCTTCTTCCTTAGTAAAGACAGATGCAAAGTGCTCATTTAGTACCTCAGCCATGCCCTTTGCCTCCATGCGTAGGTCTTCTGATTATATTTTGTAATCAGGCTTCATAGGAAAACAGAACAGGCTCCAGATTGTCTGAACACAGCATTGCAACATCTTTCAGTCCAAAATCTGTTCACATTCAAAAATGATAGATTGCTGTTCATAATTTCAAATAATCCTTTTGTTGGTGCCCATAAATTGATAACACTTGGTGGAATCTTGACACTTCCCCACAGAATGGGGGAGATAATAATAGAGGGAAAGTTTTCATATAGAGTTACTGTCATTCTTCTAAATGGTTAGAACAAAATTAGCAGAACCCAAGGAGTTGATCAGCTGCCCATTTCCTGGGCCAGGGAGAGGCACGCATTATAGGGGGAGACCTTAAAGATGGGATCAAATTATTAAAAACAAAGATTAAAAAATATGGAAAATTAAAGCCATTCCTGTGAGGATTTACATAGAATTACAGAAAATTTACAGCACAGAAACAGGCCATTCGGCCCAACTGGTCTATGTCGGTGTTTATGCTCCACACGAGCCTCCTCCCAACTTTCTGTTCCTTTCTCCCTCATATACTTATCTAGCTTCCCCTTTAATGCATCTATGCTATTCACCTCGACCACTCTACATGGTAGCAAGTTCTACATTTTTAAAAAAAATGTGAAAGCCCTTAAAGAAGATTTAAAAGTTAAACTTCCTTTCAAAATATTACAAAGAATATTGCAGGGCAAGCTCATAAAGTTTTATTTGTGAGATTTCTCTAATGAACTGGGAGATACTGGTAATGGGTTAAGTTTGGTACAATTCTGTTCTTGTTTACCACAAAATGCAGTTTCCATTGGCAGACTCCTGTCTCTTGTGATTGGACTGTTACACCCTTAAGCAGGTTGCGACCTGGAGTATGTTGCTGTATGATTAATATTGGCCCTTTACCGTGATATTTTGATGAGATTTTACACAGGCTATACACTCATGCGTGCTGAAAGAGTAAACTTATAAAAGACACTTATGAGATCCAATTGCAATGTGTATTATTATTATATGAATGATTCGTGCATTTGTATGAAACTTCATTCTTTTAACCAAGCTGTTAACCTATTTATTTTAAGCTGTCTAACTCACTTATTTTAAAGGGGTTAACACCTCTGCTAAAATAGCAGGCAAAGAAATTTCATGCAAACACTTTAAGTATTCACACGCTAATATCGCACAGTGGGAATCCACCTTGCTGGTCCTGTTTTGGAAATTCAACACTTTTATTTTTTAAAAAACTAATTAATTAAGATCTACTCTGGATTTTTACTCTCCTCGGTAAATACTGAGAGTAATTTTCCGAGTCCGGTTACCCAGCGGGGCACTTTGTTCACTGGCAGTGCATAAAGGAAATTTGGGCATCTGCTGCACATGATTTCCTGACTCTTAATTTTAACGGTCAGAAAATGGCGGGCAGCTGTGCCAACATTTCTGACATGTGTTGCCAGTGGGCAGAGCTCCCAGCCAATGGCATAGACTCGTTGAATTGTCCCTAATGGTTTAAATTTGATATTCAACAGTTTTGAAACCATAACATTACTCCAAAAGACAGGCATTAGGCCTTAGGGTTACAATGGCCTACCATATATTTTGTGAGTTTATTGTGCACGTAAAATTTACCATTAGCGTACACTATTCACCTAAATTGTGTTTTGAACATTTGTTTCCAGATGGCACCACTCTTTCCTTGTCTTGTGATTGGCAATAGTCGGAGGCACGGACTGGAAGCTGGCAGCATTGTTAACACAGCACTCGCGTCAGGATACTGATTTCTGTCACAAAAAAAATGTAAAAAATAAACTGACAACGTTTTTCTGCGTAACCTCCACTGAATTGTTAGAATCTTTCAACTCATTATTTATTCGTGGAATCGCTTTAGCAAAGGCAATTATTTAAGAGCACTTTTTTTTTATTGGGTTATATATTCGCTGTAAAAATAAAAGATAAAATTAAGTTTCTGCAGCATAGAAATGCTGCCATATCCTTCTGTATTCAGCAGGAAACAGAAGTTTTTTTCAAGAACGATGAATGAGAGAGTTGAGACTGTGCTTCTAAAAATGCGCACTCCCATTAACAGCTTGTCTTGTCAGGTTTGTGACAGATGTAGCAAATCATTAATCTAGCTGACAGGTAATAGAGGATGCAGGCTGTGGTTTACAGAAACCAAACAAATAGCATTCAGCTATTGCTGTACTGGTGCTGAAAGCAAGTGAGTGAAAAAGACAAGTGTGACATTTGGCTTCCTAACTCTGGGGTCTTTGATTTGACTGTGTGTCAGATATTCATTTTGACATTCCATTCTTAAAGAGATCAGGATGTCAATGCCCAAATTAACCCAGTGAAACATAGTCCTCTCCAAGGAGCAGTCTTTAAATATAGACAGGGCTGTGCGACCAAAGGGTTACCTCTTTCAGATAGCCAAGGATCATATCTGAAATGAGTTCTTGTAGTGTTAATCACCTGCATCCTACCAGCCAGGTTATGCTTGCTGCACACTTGGCATGAAGGTTTCATCTGAAATATGAAGGTGCACTGTGTGTTGGCACATATGTGCCTGCACATGCATAATGCTGTATTGAATTTCTGACGAAACTACAACACCCAGTCTAAGTAACCCACATAAACTAGCTAAGTATATTACATCTTACTGACTGGGATAAGCCTACTGGCCAAAGAGGATGAGACTTGCACTAGCAGATAAATATCGAGCAGTTTCAAAAGCATGTCATGTTATTGTGATTTACTGATACACACTTGACTCTTAAGGGTACATTTACAATACGATTGCGGTTTTGGCGTGAGGCGGGTTTGGCTTCACACTGACACTACTGTTATAATGTAAAAACGTAGCCTGAATCTGGTAGCAGTACCTGGTCTAATACCAGAACAAAACTGAGTGAGACTTCCTGGAGGAAGTAATCTCATGCCACTTTGCTTCAGAGTTGTTTTGGCATCTGATTTAGACTCCAAGTTTAGCAACAGGGCAAAGCACCCTAGGTGCTCGTCTCATTTCCAATTGTTTAACTGGAGCTGACACATTGGTACTTATTCATTAAGCCATTTTCCAAGAAACATTCCTGGGTGGCTTAGTTATACTGTCTGTAAACTATGATTAAAAATAGCCTAAATGCGCATTTTTATCTCATGGATCATTATTTCAGCAGTTCAATCTAAGTACAGGAAAGAGTAGACGTTTAACAAAAAGCCATATTTTACTCGAAAATAATTAGACCTTGGTAAGTAATGCTGAGGATCAAAGGAACCTGCAAAGGGATATTGATAAGGTAGTGGAATGGGGAAAAAATAGTGACAGATGGAATTCAATGTCTACAAATGTGAGGTGATACACTTTGGTAATAAAAATATAGGCAACAATTACAGGGCTATGGGGAAAGAGCAGGGGAATGGGACTAAATGGATAGCTCTTTCAAAGAGCCGGCACAAGCACGATGAGCCGATGGCCTTCTCCTGTGCTGTACCTACTATGATACTATAATTATATTTTGAATGGGGAAAGGCTGAATAATGTGAAACAGCAGAGCGATTTAGAGGTTCAGTTTTACACGACATTAAAAGAAACACCTCAAGTGGCTAAGGCCATAAAAAAGCTAATAGAACACTGGATATTATGATAAGAGGTGTCGAATATAGAAGTTGAGACGTAGTGGTGAATCTACATAAAACCTACAGATGGAGTACTGTGTATAGTATAGGATCCAATATATAGGAAGGATGTTGAGGCAATAGAGGGGGGACAATGCAGATTCATTAGGATGTTGCCTGGTTTTAGGATATACAAATATGAAGAAAGATTGAAAATTGGGGCTGCTTTCATTAGAACAGAGGAGATCATGAGGTGATTTGATAGACTTTTAAAATATTTGAAGGGATGGAGCAGAGTAGATAGAAACAGACTGTTTCCAGTGGCTAAGGGGTCTACAGTGAGGGAACATAGATATAAGATTAAATGTAAAAAAATTAGGACAGAGAGCAAGAGAAACATTTTTACACGGAGGCTTATGAGGCTGTGGAATGCACTGATTTAGTGATTAAAGCAGAGATTGTGTCAACATGTAATAAGAGGCTAGATCAGTGGTTGAAGGAAAAGGGGATATGGGAATAGGGTGGGCATCTGGGATTAGGACTACTGCTCATGTGGAGGACAAACAACAACACAGATTGAGTGGACCAGTCTGTTTCTGTGTTGTAATTTCTTTATGGTTCTACATGTCGATGGGGGAAGGGAGCAGCTCCGGCCTTACCTCCTCCTTACTGTAGTTCCATTCACCCACACTCACATTTTCCTACCCTAATGCTAGGGCAGCATGAAACGATCACTAAAAACTACATCTATTACTGAACAAGTAAAGATATGTTCTCTAAGAAAATATTCACTCAAAGTCCAGGAAAATGTGCCCTTCTTACTTTCCTTTGTAAATATCGGGAAGTATGCCTCCCAAATTGTCCCATTCTACCCATTCCAAAATGGATAATTGGGGAAAATGTTATGCTTGGATCAGGATTTTGTACTTCAAAGTTATGCTTGGCTCGGGAGAATTCTGCACAATAGGAATGAATGGGAAGTGATTTGATACATCGGAATTCTGCATTTGTTTAATGGGTCAAAGGGCTTGGCTGATACTAAAATAAACAAGAGGGAAATACCTGTCTGGGACTGTGTCTGGGCCTCACATCACTCCTTCTCGATTTCCTATAAACTTGCAGTACAATTCCTAATCTGGGCCATCTGCCACAACCCCTGTGCCTCTCGGAGTCGGAAATTGTGCTCTACAAAGGAATCTTGAACAAAGAAAGATGCTCATCATCATCAAGTACTCTGGGTTGGTGACCTGCAACATACATTTGATTCAGCCCAGCACATCTGAAATTGTTTATCTATCATTTTTTATTCCAAGCGTCTTTGTTTTGCAAATACAGACAGTCTTGCTTGTGCCATTGAGGTTATTTGTTGTTTCTCCCATGAAATCTTGTTCTTTATTTGCAGTATAATCCCCATGCACCGTGCTTTTTCTGCAGGTCCAGATTGACCATCAAACCATTTTCTCAGTTTATCAAAGAGATATGCCCTAATCAAAATCTGTTCATTGCCATTTGAGAGCACTGTAACATTGGAGTCGGAGTAAATCATTTCCAGATAATCCAAAGCTAAATTGCCTACATAACAAGAGTCACTAAACTTTAGAAAAATAGTTTGCTGTAGGTAAAATATTTTGAGAAGCCTTTCTTCCATTTGCTCTCAACTGTTCTTTATTCAGCAATCAAATAAATATAGATAATAGATAAATTGGATTGACTAGATTATAGGACACATTTGTTCTGCGTGCACAATCCCCAGGAACAGGAGAACAATCTTGCCCGATAATTAGAATAGCATTTCAGGAAATACACAAAAAGTTCCAAAGTCCATGGTGCTTTCTACCCACACCATATTTTACATATTTGTGATTGCTCCACTAGCATTGTTTTGCTGATAAAATAGTTCTAAAATATACATATTCATTTATCAGAAAAAAAACAAAACTAGGATGCATTTCTAATTGAGACTTCTAATTATGAATTGAAACTGATCCCTCGGGGATAGGGAGCTTACAGAAATTCCTAATGTGGTAGGTTATTTTCTTTTAGCTTTCATGCAAAACAACAACTACTTGCTGCATGCTTCTTTCTATCTATCTATCTACCATTTACATTTTGAATAATACACACATACTGATCATACACCATATTTTCTGTTGTTGTGAATTCTGGTCACACTTTTATCTCAACATTTACCATTGCAAATTGTTGTGTCAACATTTCCAATTCAATTTTGCTATGTTAACTGTCACTTCGCACTTGCAGGCTCTGGTGACAAAGTGGCTCTGTGAAGTGAATTTCTGAAGTCTCTCTCAACACCATTGTCATTTTGTATATTAAAATAAACTTGTATTCATCAGCTGACTGTGAGCAACACCATAGGAAATCTACCAACCCATATTATATTTAAAAAAATCCATGTGCACATCCTATCTATCGCACTTTGGGGATCATACTTGGCAAGCAAGTTATATGCATTTTTTTTTAAACAGTTCATGGGTTAAATTTCATATCGATGAAACAACATCAAAGCTATCACTATTGCCAGTGAACAGAATCTAGTGATTTAAAAAAAAACAATTAAATTGCTCGTAAAATTTATATCCATTTTGGCCACCATTTTGTTCTCAGTGACTGAATTTTCCAATATTGAAAATAAGGTTTCTAATATAATAAACATATTAAAAAGTTATATATTTCACAGTAATATAATAGCAGAAGTCTCGGGGCCTTCTGATCTGGAGTCACCAAAGACATTCTCCAACAGCCCATCACTCACTCTATCAAGCAGTGCACAGGTCTCTCACTCCGGGGATCCATCTAGTCAGTTTGAGGGCAGCACATTGGGTTAATCACTGGGCGCAAGTGAGTAGACCCAGGTGGCAATGGAGCAGGAATCGCCTTGGTGGCGTGTCATCTGACATCTATCCCCATCTGATGAGAGTCTGGATCCTGATCTCCAGGGCTTAGTTTTGGAAAAAAGTGTGTATTTGGAGCATAAAAAATGTTGGAGTCACTGGGTGACGTGTCTAGAAGCTTGTAATATATGGAAGATAGAATGGATGATTCCACAACCTACATGTGTGAAGATCTCATGAATGGCATAGAAAGTATGCAGTTATCCTTAGTGAGTGGCAGCTCCAGAGACATCTGCAGCACACCTATTATGCCGGTCTTTGCATCTCTTATGAATGCTCAGACTGTTGCCACACAGGACATTGGCTGTAATGTTAACTGTTCTTTGGACAGGTTAGCTCATCATTTTTGATTAAATGGAAAAAACTATTGATAGGGGCTTCCATCATTGTTTTCTTTGCTCCTCTCCTGAAGATGGTGACTGATACTAAGGTCCACTTCCACAGGTGCCAACAACCTTTCAGTATCTCACACAACTAGATATTCTTTGCGTGTGAGCCTAAATATGCAGGAGTATTACAGCTAATCATGCTTTCAATCCTGATTTAAAGTTCCAAATGACCAACTTGAAAGAGTACACCTGGTGTTTATAGGATTGTACTATCCATGTAAGAACATAGAACAGAGCTACACCACAAAGGGTAACTGAGCACTTTGGTCAGCTTGAAGTCCTTTTTCAGTACTAAACATGTTTGCATATTTGTAGCTATCAGTAGCTAGGCAATTTTGAAATTAATTTTAAGAACATGGGTCATTGGGAACTCACATGGTATTTGTGCCAGGAATTGAGGTTTTGTCCGTGCTTTGTTGTTTGCTTTTAGCCATTTTTATCACTTGAGATGAAGGATTACATTTTTGCTACACTTTTTAATGTGATACAGAAACTATGTTTTAAATTTAAATTTGCAGATGACACTGGAATAGGGACTGCAACAGGGACATAGGATGTAGTTAATATTTTGCAGAAGGATTGAGATCTGTTATGCAATTGGACAGATAAATGAAAAAGGAAATTTAATACTAACAAATGCAAACTATTACATATTGGAAAGCAAAATGAACAATATCGGTACATAAAGGGAATAGTTTAATACAGGGACACTTTAAAGGGACCTGGCTGTGACAGTTGAATCAGCACTTTCATTGTCAAGATAATATGGATAAGCAACTAAAAAAGGAAATAGAATTTTTAGATACATAAATAAAGACCTGGACAACATCCAGGCTTGGGCTGATAAGTGGCAAGTGGCCAGGCAATGACCATCTCCAACAAGAGAGAGTCTAACCACCTCCCCTTGACATTCAACGGCATTACCATTGCCGAATCCCCCACCATCAACATCCAGGGGGTCACCATTGACCAGAAACTTAACTAGAGCAGCCAACTAAATAATGTGGCTACAAGAGCAGGTCAGAGGCTGGGTATTCTGCGGGGAGTGATTCACCTCCTGACTCCCCAAAGCCTTTCTACCATCTACAAGGCACAAGTCAGGAGTGTGATGGAATACTCTCCACTTGCCTGGATGAATGCAGCTCCAACAACACTCAAGAAGCTCGACACAATCCAGGACAAAGCAGCCCATTTGATTGGTACCCCATCCACCACCCTAAACATTCACTCCCTTCACCACCGGCACACCGTGGCTGCAGTGTGTACCATCCACAGGATGCACTGCAGCAACTTGCCAAGGCTTCTTCGACAGTACCTCCCAAACCCATGACCTCTACCACCTAGAAGGACAAGGGCAGTAGGCACATGGAACAACACCACCTGCACGTTCCCCTCCAAGTCACACATCATTCCGACTTGGAAATATATCGTTGTTCCTTCATCGTCGCTGGGTCAAAATCCTAGAACTCCCTTCCTAACAGCACTGTGGGAGAACCTTCACCACACGGACTGCAGCGTTTCAAGAAGGCGGCTCACCACCACCTTCTCAAGGTCAATTAGGGATGGGCAATAAATGCTGGCCTTGCCAGCGACTCCCACATCCCATGAACGAGTTTTTAAAAAAATAGGGCAAAAGAGTATAAATCAGAAGGTTGTGCTGAGGCTATATGTGCCCTGGTCAGATCACACTTGGAAGACTGTGTGCAATCCTGATCACAACACTTCAAAAGGGACATAACATGTTGGAAAAGGTCCAGAGAAGTGCAACAAGAATTATCATAAGTAGAAAAGGATGAGTTACTGAAGAAATATCTGAAAAGCTTAAATTGTACAGTTTGGAGAGAAGTATAAGGATCAAATTAAAATATGTAAAGTATTAAATGGCACAATAAGGTTAATCCAGAATATTATTTTGCCAGTCAGCCCAATAGAACACAAGTGTTATATAAATTTAAACAGAGCTTAGAAACAAAATTCTTAACTCAAAGGTGATTTGGAATGATCTACTGGGGAAGATAGTGAAATGAAAGATGTTAGGGGAAGAAAAAGTACAGCTAGATACCAGGCTGGGCAAGTTGCAATAACAGAGGGACAAGCTTCATGGGCCAAATGGCCTTTTCTTATCCTTGACTATTTATGTTCTTGTGATGAAACCCTTTTTGTTAGCCTCATCAAGATACCGCTTTGCTGGAATTCTTCAATATCTCAAAGCTGTTCAGTGTAATTTATTTAAATGGTCGTTTAGCACTTTACTGTAATTCTTATCACCTAGCTCATAAAATAAAACATTGGCATTGATATCTGTAGTGCCTCTGTCATCTTATGACTAAATGTACTGTGCAAATGTTAAGATTAAAAACGGAATCGTAAAGGTTTAAGTTTGACTGTGATTGACAAGGAGATTAGATGGGAATTGGTGTAAATGTGTCTGATCCATATCAACCAATTCCCAGATTGCGATGTTAACCTAAAATGGATCAGGTAACAACACATCGGTTTATTTCATTAATCAGGTTTCATTCAATTGAAACTGTGCAGCTTCCTTCTACCTACAGAATCCTTGTGATTTAATATGGAGCCAGTGAAATTCACACAACATCTTCTGATATCAGTGTGAACATGATTGTTAGCTCTCCTCTATTCATATTATCGTTGTATTTGTTTTTGCAAGTGGTGCTGTACAACATCAAAAGTGCAGAAATTTACCATAAACAGAAGCAAAGAATTGCTTTGTGCTTACAGCGTATGAAGAAGTTACTTAATAAAATTATTTCATCACAATCATTAATGTTTGTTAACGATAAAGGGGAGGAGAAAGACAATGTAATGAAGAATAACCAAAAACATTCTCTAGCCAGTTGACAGAAATGGCAACTTTGTTACATTTGGGTACCTGGCAATTCATTTAAAAGTAACATTGCTCGCAGCAGTTGAGAATTTTCATTTGCAGTCATCGTGTACAAAGCATGTAGAGAAGCTTAAATCACTTTGCTTGTGAATCTCTATAGTACTGCATGTAAAATGGATCATCTCACAAGATGTAGTGTGTTATGCATGTTGTGATGATTCTGTTCAAATGCGAGAGAACCAATACAAAACTACCTCTGATATTTGGTTCCGTTTGATGCAACCCAATTCATATCGTTAATGTTGCTGTCAAAACCAATAGCATGAGTGAAAATGTTCCTTTTGCAAGCTTCTTTTATTGATTTTAATGTGTATTTCACCCATGATACAAGGAGCAATAGGAAATTGTTTGGAATTAGCTGAAAATGATTTTCTGTTCCATCCTGTACTTTGTAGGAAATAAACCAGATTCTTGGTTTACAATTAGCCTTGTTTCACTAGAATGTTTATTAATCTGCCTTCCGGAAGATAAGAGAAATGCACATGGGGCACATGCAAAGTCATGGTATCTGGCACACACGATGAGGGGTATTGGTGTTACAGCCTCTGGGTCACACTATCATATGATTAGATAAAGGTAAACACTTGATTGAAGGGGACACTCTGCTTATGGGAGTGACCAGCATGGCCAAATCCAAGAGTATATTCAGTGCACGTCCAAAATTTGTAACAGTTGTATAGACTGTAAGTAGAATAAAGGCAAGAATACTAAATAGAATAAGGGCATGTTGCCATGCTGAAACTTGAGAACCCACCATTTATTTAACTTCATGAAAAATGTTTCATACATCTTTTGTTTATTTACAGACAACGCAATAACATAATTCTTACTGAAACATATTATCAAATCTTCACGTCATGTCATTGGGACACAAGGAGCTGGTTTCAAGAAAAGGTATCAAGAGATAAAGCTATGAATCTTGGCAATAATTAGGACGGCAAACTAGTTCAGAGGTGGGACCATTATAAGAAAGGTTCTGCCTCCAGAGAGACCATCTAGCATTATTCCTGTTACTTGGAATGCAGGCAGAGAATGTTGCTTGAATCTGAATTTCATAAGGCATTCTGTAGACAGATCTTGTGTTTCTTTTCCGTGCAGATGTGTAGAACTGACCTATGAACTGGTCAGAACAATAATTCTAAGGATATATCTTCTAAGAAGACATGGTAAAGTGGAAAACCATGATAATCTTTGTAATTTATTTGAATTTTCTTTGCATATGGGCTAAGTGTCTCAAAAATTAAGCCATAATACAGAAACTTCTCTCCTTCTAAGGTACCACTTTAGAGAAACAGCAGAGGAGAAGGGGGAGGATGGACTGTGAAGGTTTGGTCAACAGTTCAGACATACACCAAAGAAAGCCTTGTGTTTGTTCCAGAAAAAAGGAGCATTGTCACTTACAGTTCACGCTGCAAGTTCCTATATTGAAAAAGTGTTGGTGGAACTGTTAATGAGAAAGTCCTTCCTTTTTTACTAACAGTTCCACCAGCCCAAAGCACTTCAGTGTTAATGAATAATTTTGAAGTGGAGTTACTGTTCTTATGTAAGAAAATATGGCAGTCAACTTGTACACAGCAAGTTCCCTTAAATAGCAATGAGTAAAATGACCAGATAATCTACATTTGTTGACGGATAAGTCTTGGCCAGAACTAAGGGAGAACTCCCTGCTCTTCTTTAAATAGTGCCATGGGCTTTTCTTTTTACATCCAAGCAGACAGACAGGAGCTCAGTTTAATATCTCCTCTGAAAGGCGTCATTTTCAACAATACAGCACTCCTTCAGTACTGCACTGTAGTATCAGCCGATATTATGTACTCAAACGTTAACCCATGATATTCTGACTCGGAGGTGGGAGTGCTACTACTGAGCCAAGCTGACACTATTACATGGGCTACCAAGGAGCTCAGACCCTTACTAGCTGGAACACATAGGTTAAGACATCTGAGGAATTAGCAAGTGATGTAGTCAGCTCTCACACAATGTGAAGAAAGGGTCACCAAGGACAATGACATGAATTGAAAGACAAACTCTGCACTTTATACATTTAAAGGGAGTCAAGATTTAACTGAACATGTTCTTGAATCCTAAGATTATAGGTGATATAAAACCTGAGCTTGGAATTTGAACATTTTCAAGGAGCCCATTAGCAGGAATGTCACCTAATTATATTGGATGTGTTAGCCAAAGTAGTAAAGTAGTATTAGCAGGGGCATAGGAAAGATTCTTGAATGTGAGGAAAAGTGTAGGATTGCCCATTAGTAGTTGGTGCGCTTCCATGTGAAATGTAGGAAAGTTTAGAATTTTGGATACTCGCAAAACTGAAGAGTGGAGTGCTCAGATTTCACAGTTTACAGACATAGTCATTTGGTTAATAAACCATTTATGACCAAGAGCCGTCCTGTGACTGGAAGGAAGGAACAAAGACTGTGGTGTGTAGTTTGCAGACATTTCCAAGTTTCTTGTTAATTTTCCAGTGACAACTTATTTTCCATTTCCATACAAAATATGAAGTAAAAGCTTATTACAAAAGTTAAACAACTTGGAAAACTATTTTTGGACTAACTGATGTAAATCTTTATACTGTTTCACAGTGGTATCTGCATACAGTTACCACCAGTCCCATGGCATTGCATTTTCAGCTTCAACAGAACTTAACATGCTGGTGGTAAGAGAAACTATTCAATCAGCAGAAGCCAGGAAGAATCAATATTCTGTATCTCAACAAGAAGGAAACAAGCTGTCTGACCCCTATAAGTGACAGAGCAGTGGTACCACCCATCAGAAAATGACACATCATATGAAACAATTCAGAAAACCCTATTTCACCAAGCAGGAGCTAGCAATGGTAGTGTAGGATCCAATAGCACGGAGTACAGCAATCTGATGTAGTGATAAATCTATCCAATCCCCAAAGCAGAAGGGAGGCCTATGAGGAAGCTGCTCACCTTTGATTGTAGTCTCCTGAAATAAGATTTGGCAAGAAATTGTGAAAAGATTCAATAATGGAAGGAGACTGCCTGAGTCAACTGCACAAACCAGTGTTCCCCGCTCCTCAACTCTGGCTTCTCAAAAAATTAGTCTTCTAGATGATGAAGTTGTATATGAATAGTTTTTAGAATGAA
Source organism: Heptranchias perlo (assembly GCF_035084215.1). Classification (NCBI taxonomy): domain Eukaryota; kingdom Metazoa; phylum Chordata; class Chondrichthyes; order Hexanchiformes; family Hexanchidae; genus Heptranchias; species Heptranchias perlo. The sequence goes on along the minus strand of NC_090348.1, from coordinate 33,274,696 downwards.
TAGTTGGTTTGCAGGATGAAAAATGCTTGACTGTTTCCTTTTGATACATGAGTGTAAGGTTTGTCAATCTGACATACAGAAAATGTACAAAGGAATTATATAGACATGGATCATGTAATGTATGGATTATATGTATGTTGACAAAGAGCAAACAATACAAACCACCATATAAAGTAAATGTATCACATTGCTTTCAATTATCCATTGAACAGTAGAAACAAATATTTACAGGCTCTTACAGACACCAACTTAGAAGTCTGCATACAAAAATAATTGAGTAAGTTGTGTGTAAAAGCAAGTATCCAATAAGTACTGCATTAATGAATACTTAAGAAACTAATAATTTAAAATGAATTTCTGGTAGAAAAGAGACACAATAGTAAAGTTGACTTTGGCGGCTAAATGTAATTTATCACTTTTCTTAAGTCTTGTTATAATGTTAAATTCAAAATTATCATTCTAGAAAAACTGTCAATCGTTTTACTTTATTCTGGTGAAGAAGATGAGGACTAAAGCGAGGTTTCCCATTTGCAGCAACAGTTTATGTTAACGTTCCTCATCTGCAAATGTTTGTATTCCAGTGAGTACTGATAATATTCTTGTTACTGAAAGTGTTAATGGAACGGTGTTAAAGGTTTGAAGAGTTCTGCTGGTGGTGACAACTGTTTTGTTAAGAAAATCCAAGATTTTTTTTTCCATTTTTCCAAAATGTTGTTTTGCACTGTGAACTATTTACTATTCATAATATCATTAAATGCACATTTAATTTATTCAATAAACTTTAGTATGGCACTTCATTTCGATTGAATTAGTTTGAAATTTGTTTTTTTAACTGCACACTTTTAACTGTGAAAAATGGGTGCGTGAGGGTGGCATTGAAAATTGCAACAATTTCAGACCCACCCCCAGCCAGCCTGCCTCCAACCCACCCATTTCCGGTTTTCACCGGAGTGGGATGAGGGGAGGGCAACCAAACCACTCCCAGGAGGCAGATTGGTCACTTAAACCTTTCAAAATGGAGGCTGCAGGCCTCCATTTTGAAAGGTTTTGCGATTTTAGCCTTTGGGGGCCGGGATTCCCGGTCACGTCACGTGAGAGGAGGCGAGAAGGCCCGAAACTGCAGGTAAGGGCCATTCTGGCACAGCTTGTGGGCCCAGAGGAGCAGGAGTGCTTCCCCCAGGCCCAACAAGCCTACCTGCAGCGACTACCCCAACGATCGCGAACCCTCGCGATGACCCTTGATCCCGACCCTCCCCCACTCAGTGACTGACCCCCCCCCCACCCTGTGACTCACACCCGATCACCCGCCCATGACCCTCGATTTTCCCCCCCCACCATGACTGACTTCCCCGGTGACTGACCTCCCCTCCATCCTTCCCGATGACTGACTTCACCCCCCCATGCACCCCTGTGCCCCCTTGCCCACCCATGGTCCTGTGACCCCCATCCATACAATCTAAGACTTACCTGAAGATTTACCTTTTCACGTCCTCTTCCTTGCTCTGCTCCCGTCCGACTGAGACCAGCCTGTCAATCAGGCCGGCCATTCGGACAGCAAACCAACGAAAAAAAAGACGTCCTTACGTCAAAATTGGAAGGACACCTGGGAAACCCATAATTCCGGGTTTCCCGTCTGCGATCCGACCACTGGCTCTGAGTCAAAATCCTGGTCTTTGTATTTAGATCCCTTCATTTATATTATTTCTTGGACCCTGCTCTTTCTGCTATGCTCTACATAAATTATAAGAAGACGGTTGGTAATGTATGCAATAGTTGTAATTTATAAAATTTTTATTTGGGGCTTTGTGCCTTTAATTTTACTGTGTTTTGCTCCATAGATATTTAAAACCAAAGTTCAGCAAATGTATTAATAATATAAAAACTTAAAGTCTTTATTGAACTGTCTCTGTCATAAAGAATATTTATTAACTGAATACCAATCAGGCAAATGCTTTATTGCAGATGTCAGCTGGTCCAGTTGGAAGTGCTCTCATATCTGCACTAGAAAGTTGTAGATTCAAGATCAACCTGGGTCATAGAGAGGAGGGGGTCCGTGCTCAGAGTCTGACTTTCTCCAGAGTTGACCAGCGAGATGTCAAGTTTTGACTAATCAGAAGCATTGCCGCAGCTGCACCATCGTTTAGAAGCCAATATACACATCAGACAAATATTATTCCCTTCCTATGCTTTTCTAGAAAATTTGTTATTTTTGACATAGGATAATTATCAACCTGTTTATCCAGTTGATTAGGTAATGCTGCCCACGTTTGGAGGAGCTGCCATTCCTAACTAGAATTGACAGCAAATTTTTCAGACAGCTGCTAAAAATTTGTCAAGATTTCTTCCAGGTATGGGTCAGCAACAGTCTGTCTCTGCTGTGGTTTCACCTTATAGGAATTTCCAGACATGTATTATGAATAGTCACTTTAACTGGGCTACTAATTAGACCTGACATTTTAATCTCACATATAAATGCACTATAGGCAGGTTTCCAATGAAAACTGCACAGCTTTGCTGCCAAGCTACTGAAGATGACTATCCCACTGCATCCTAACTTGCTATCAGTAGTAAGTTAAAAGACTTGATTGTATGTTAGTTATTAAGCGAATGTATCACTCCAGCAAGTGGATATCAACCAATAACCTATGTGAATGGATATGATTTATAGCTGACAGTAAAAGACTGAAAGTTCCAGCAAAAAAAAACAAGACTCACATTGAGTTGATGGCTTTATTGAACCAAAAATGTTTGTCATGCTCCTCTCCCCCAAACCTATTTAGGTGACCAAAAAAATGGAATGAAACATTTCCAGCTACCGTGTGAGGAGCTCAGCACTTCCTCAGATTCTGTTATAAAGTTACTTTTTATTTTAAAGCTTACTCATCAAATAAGAATATCATACAAAAGTTTATAAAGTCCTTTAGAATAGGCCCGAGAATAAAATGTCATGCAGTCTTGCACATCACATATATGTCCTAGGTCCGTATATGTTTTTGTGCTTTTAGTATAGTTATACGTGATATATTTTATAGTGTAGCTAAATGAATAGTTTTATTTATAGTTCTGAATAATAATTACTTGGCCAGTTTTAGCTAGTTTAAAGTACAGAATACTTTACTATACTATACCCTATTGGTTGGACAATACCAGATGTTGCTATTAGATGGACCAGGGAACGTTGCTTTATTTGTTGAACTGGTGTCAATAAAGGTTTTTACTTTTGAAAGGAAAATCAGGTATGTTTGCTCTAAAACAGAACTAAGATTAAATAAATTATAGTTGACTTCATGAATAAATGAAATAAATTGTCTTCCATCTTACTAGGAGACATGCAGTTCTTGTACAGACCAAAGCTATTTGAGGAAAAGATTCTTTCATGTTCCCACAGGCAATTCTTTCACATCCAGTTCCTTGGAGTTACAGTCATAGCTCGACATTATCTCCGAGGGTAAATCTAAAGATGGTGAGGACAATGATTCGATTTCTGACAACAAGGAGCAGGACCCAGACCCTGAAGACACATATGCACCTTGTTATGACTGTTTCAACAGCATTGCTGGAAAGCTAGAGACTGTGTTGCCTGTCTGACCTCTCTTCTATGAATGGTATGTAATGGGAAGACTGGCATGAGTTAACAAAAATAAACACAAGGTGTTAGAAAATATTAACCATCATAAGGAGTGCAATTATTTGTCAATATTTTGCAAAAAGGTCATCATGAGTACAAAATAGGAAATCCTATGCTTTACTCATGTCAACGCTTTTGCTAAAATTAATAGAAGAATGTCACCCCTATAGTGTTTTGGAGATTTCAAGTAGATTGTTGCTGTACTTAATCCTTATATGTCTATCTTAAATCTTAAAACTGTCTCAGTTAATAATCAATCAATGTCTATAGCATTATTTGGATTTGTAAAGGCAAATTGGTTTTGACCAATCAGATAAATAAAGGGAATGCAGTAGATGTAGTGTATATGAATTTTCAGAAGGCATTCGATGAGAAGTTTCATAAGAGGCTTGTTAGAAAAATTTAGGCATTTGGTATAAGGGAAAATGCAGAAGTATCAATAGAAAGTTGGTTGGCAGACAGAAAACAAAGAGTTAGATTAAATGGGTGTTGCTTGGACTAGAGAAGGGTTCACTTTTGCTGTTGGCATACATGGATAATTTGGATTTGGACATAAGGAACATAATCTCGAAATTTTTTGACAACGGTTTTGCATACCGTGAGAAGCACTGTAAAAGTCTTCAAGAAGACATAAACAAGTTAGCGGTCTGCGCAAACAGGTGGAAGGTGCAATGTAATGTGGGTTTGTGTGAGATTACATGTTTTGGAAGAAAAAACAAGATATAGGACACAATGGAAAGACACTGAATGTCTGGATGAACATGGAGACTTATCGTTTCAAATACATAATTCCCTGAAAATGATTGCAGGTCGATAAAGCCAAAAAAAAAGGCAAATTAAATTTTGGGTTTTATAAGTAGAGGCATAGAGTGCAGGAGTACAAAAGTAATGATGAATTTAAACATAAGAAGTTTTTAATGTTATTAGCCTATAGTTAGAGTACTGCATGCCGTTTTGGGCACACATTATAGAAAGGACATTGAAGCAGCATTCACCATGATTATTGCCAGGGATGGAAAACTATTGTTATGAGGAAAGACTTGAGATACTGCTGGAACTATTTCCACCGCAGCAAAGAAGACTATGAAGAGATTCAATCTAGGTTTTTTAAAATTCTGAAGAGTTTTGATAGAGTAGTAAAAGATTATTTCTTCTGGTTGGGGAGACAGTGACGAGGGTTCAATAATTTGAAATTATCACTAAGAGAGTGGGAGAGAGGTTAGGAAAAAATTCTTACACAGAGGGTTGTTGGAGCTTGGAATGCTTTGTCATGCGGAGTGGCAGAGGCAGGAACCGTTACATCTTTTAAGGAAAAATTGGATAAATATTTGCAACAAAGGGAGATATAAGGCTATGGAGAGAGTGTGGAGGAAAGAGCCAGACAACATAATGGGCTGAATGACCTACTTTTTTTTATGCTGTAAACCTCTAAGAATCTACAGTTCATTCCTTCTAACCTACAACCTCGCTACACTCTTCCTCTTCCTTCTTGCACCCCAATTGTCAAAACAAATCAAAACTCATAACGCAGTCTCCTACTCTAACTCATTCATTCCCAGGACCTCAAAAACAATGGAATTGCTTACCTCCCTCGTTCTTTCCTTCCTCATATAATCTTCACACTTGGGCCAGAATTTTGACCCAGAGCCAGGAAGGGGATGGGGGTGGGTGGGGGGGGGGGGGGTTGAATTGTGGTCGGGAAACCTGAAAGCAGGGGTTTTTGACATAAGGACATCTTTTCTTTTTCTTTGTCGGGTTTCCCATCCGACAGGCCTGCCTGATTGACAGGTTGGCCTCAGTCAGATGGGAGCAGAGCAAGGAAGAGGACGCAAAAAGATAAGTCTTTGAATGTCTGGATGGGGGGGGGGGGGGCGTGGGTAGGCACGGTGGCATGGGTGAGCACCGATGGGTATGGGGGGGGGAAGTCAATCATCGGAGGAGTCAGTCATGGGGGGAGGGATTGGGGGTCAATCACTGGTGGGGTGGGTGTTGGGATTGGGGGTCATCGCGGTGGTCCATGATCGTTGGGGGGGGTGATTGGAGATCAGGGTTTGGGGGGGTCCGCGATTGTTGGGGGGTCTATGATTGTTTGGGGATCTGCAATTGTTGGGGGAGCCGCGGTCGTTGGGGAGGGCCACGATCATTGGGGGGGTCACTGCATGTAGGCTTGTTGGGCCTGGGGGAAGCACTCCTGCTCCTCCGGGCCCACAACTGTGCCAGAAAGGCACTTAAATGCAGTTTCGGGCCTTCTCGCCTCCTTATGCGTAGCCTGAAGGAGAAGGCCTGGGAATCCCGGCCATCAGGGACTGAAATCGCAAAACCTTTCAAAATGGAGGCCCGCATCCTTCTTGAAAGGTTTTAGTGACCAACCCACCTCCTGGGAGCCCCCAACCCACTCGTTTTTCACTGTTAGAATTCTGCCCTTGGCGTCACCAATCACTACTTCTTGAGTTATTGCATCTATTTTAATCTTTTCAACCTTGGTGATATCTTGCACCTTGGGCCTTAGCCCTTCATCTCGGTTTTTCAACTAATATATCAAAAACATTATGACTACAAAGGACTGTGGTTACATTGTCATTCATGACTTCATGGGTACAGTGTTTTTACTTCATTCTGTTGACCATAAGCTTATAGCATATTGAGTTTTTTTGCACAATTTTGGGTTAGAACTAGTTAAACTGTCCCATTGAGGGAAAAAGCCAGCTCACTGATTCCACATAAAGTGGCCTCCAATACTGGCATAGCTTTTAGTAATAAGTATATACAAAGTCCGACTTTACAGAGTTGTAATAATGGTCATTAAAATGAGTCATTTTTTGCAGTACGGTATTTTTCTTATTACTTCTGGCATGGAATTGCACCAGCCTTGCATTTTATAGCTTTTGTCTGATTCTAAGACTGTGGAAATAAAATTAATGGAACATTTACATGTTAGTTATTGGATTTTTGCCAAATTTCTCTTCATCCAAACATGATACTAATTTTAGAAACCATGTATTATGCCTTTCATAGGTAAAAAAACGTTCTTTCCCTTTTACAGTTCTTTTCAATTTTCTTCTCTTACATCCCCTCTTTCCTAAAGTACTGGCTCATGCTGAAGTATGGTTACCTGGGTAACAGCAACCCTCTGCTACCTCACTCAAATGGCCATTCTTCACGTGTGCATCTGGATAGTGATTGTTGGCATGCACAATGGGAATTGCAGCTGAGTCCATTACTACACTCTGCCGATTGCCGTAAAGGTGAATTTTCTGGCAAGAAACCAGGAAATAAATCTAGCTGATTTCCTAAGCGGCCTCCGATACTCTCAGGCCAATTGCCCTTAACATTGCAATAGCTGAGATCAGCTAACTCAGAACAAACCAGGGATCTTCGACGTTCCTTTGCAATATTTAGCTCAGTACCGCACAAGGAGATGCATATACCAACTAAGCCATCCAGGAACCCAAAAGCATTTATTTGTTTCAGGTATAAAATAAGTTATGCATAATTGTTACACAGAGATGTTGCTTATTATATTCTAAGAATGTGAGTTCAGAGTGTTAACGAGCTGGGTTTGGAAATACTTGTGACAAATTTTGTGCGTTAAGCAATCTGCTACATGTCCATTTATCCTCTAACTTTATCAGACAGTATGTCACAAATATTACAGGTCCATTTAAAAAGCTATTTACTGTATGTTTCTTGTGTATCAGCTTGGCTCGGTTGGTAGCATTCTCACCGCTGAGTTTAGAATGTCATGAGTTTAAACCCCACTCTGAGACTTGGGCACTTGCTAGTGCAGCACTGGGAGAATGCTGGATTGTTGGAAATGCTGTCCCTTGAATGAGATGTTACATTGAGGTCCTGTTTTCCTGTTCCTTTAGTTCAGGTTGATGTTAAAGATTCCATGGCAGTATTCAAAAGGGATTCGGAAGTTGCCAACATTCATTCTACATAGGAACAGGAATAGGCCATTTAGCCCCTCAGCCTGTTCCCGCCATTCAATGAGATCATGGCTGATCTGTGATCTAATTCCATATACCTGCCTTAGCCCCATATCCCTTAATACCTTTGGTTAACAAAAATCGATCAATCTCAGATTTAAAATTAACAATTGAGCTAACATCAACTGCTGTTTGCAGAAGAGAGTTCCAAACTTCTACCACCCATTGCACGTAGAAGTGCTTCCTAACTTCACTCCTGAAAGTCCTGGCTCTAATTTTTGGGCTATGTCCCCTAGTCCTAGACTCCCCAACCAGCGGAAATAGTTTCTCTCTATCTATCCTATCAGTTCCACTTAATATCTTGAAAACTTCAATCAAATCACCGCTTAATCTCCTAAATACCAGGGAATACAACCCCATTTTGTGTAATCTCTCCTCATAATTTAACCCTTGGAGTCCAGGTATCATTCTAGTAAATCTACACTGCACTCCTTCCAAGACCCATATATCCTTCCTAAGGTGTGGTGCCCAGAACTGAACACAATACTTCAGGTGTGGTCTCACCAGGGCTTTGTATAGCTGTAGCAATACTTCTACCCCCTCGTATTCTAGTCCTTTAGATATAAAGGCCAGCATTCCACTCGCCTTTTTGATTATTTTCTGCACCTGTCCATGACATTTTAATAATCTATGTACATGGATCCCTAAGTCTCTTTGGGCCTCCACTGTCTCAAGCTTTTCACCATCTAGAAAGTACTCTGATCTATCCTTTTGAGGTCCAAAGTGGATGGCCTCACGCATGCCTACATTGAAATCCATTTGCCACAGTTTTGCCCATTCATTTAATCTATTAATATCTCTCTGCAATTGTATGCTTCCAGCTACACTGCTTACAATGCTGCCTATCTTTGTATATTGTAAACAATTTTACAACACCAAGTTATAGTCCAACGATTTTTATTGATGACCTGGACTTGGGAGTAGAGAGTATAATTTTCAGGGTTTGCGGATGACACGAGATTCAGAAAGGTAGTGAACAATGTGGAGGATAGTAACAGACTTCAGGAGGATACAGATAGACTGGTGAAATGGGCAGACACATGGCAGATGAAATTTGTCGCAGAGAGGTATAGAGTGATGCATTTTGGTGGGAGGAATGAGGAGAGGCAATATAGATTAGATAGTGCAATTTTAGGGGGGTGCGGGAATGGAGAGACCTGGGGGTGCACATACACAAATATTTGAGGGTGGCTGGACAAGTTGAGAAGGCTGTTGGAAAAGCATGTGGGATCCTGGGCTTTATTAATGGAGGTGTGGAGTGCAAAAGCAGGGAAGTTATGCTAAACATTTATATAACACTGGTTGGGCCTCAGCTGGAGTATTGAATACAATTCTGGGCACCACACATTAGGAAGACTGTCATGGCCTCAGAGAGGGTACAGAAGAGATTTACCAAAATGGTGCCAGGGATGTGCTACTTCAGTTATGTGGAGAGACTGAAGGAGCTGGGGTTGTTCTCCTTAGAACAGAGAAGGTTAAGAGGAGCTTTGATAGTGGTGTTCAACATCATGAACGGTTTTGATAGAGTAAATAAGGAGAAACTGTTTCCAGTGGCAGAAGGGTCGGTACCCAAAGGACACAGATTTAAGGTGATCGGCAAAAGAGTCAGAGGCAACACGGAGAAACATTTATTTTTTACACAGCGAGTTGTAATGATCTGCTGATAGGGGGGTGGAAGCAGATTCAACAGTAACTTTCAAAAGGGAACTGGACAAATACTTGAAGGGAAAAAAATTACAGGGCTATGGGGGAAGGGCAGTGGAATAGGACTAATTGGATAGCTCTTTCAAAGAGCTGGCACAGTCACGATGGGCCGAATGGCCTCCTTCTCTGCAGTACCTACTATGATACTATGTGACTCTTTATCCTGTCAACTAAATCGTTAATAAATAGGGTGAATAGTTGAGGCCCTAACACAGATCCCTATGGGACACGACTAGTCACATCGTGCCAATTTGAGTACCTGCCCATTATCTCTACTCTCTGTCTCCTACTGCCCAGCCAATTTCCTAACCAGGTCAATAATTTGCCCTTATTTCCATGAGCTTCAACTTTAGCTAACAGTCTCTTATGAGGACTTTATCGAATGCCTTCTGGAAGTTCATATAAACAATATTCATTGACATTCCCCTGTCCACTACTTTTAGTCACCTCTTCAAAAAAATTCAATCATTATTCAATAATTATGGTGAGTCCCCATCCCTGATTCAAAATTAGTTTCCTTGGGGTGTCCAGCATGCTATCCTCTTCCTCTACTGTAAATACTGATGCAAAGTAATTATTTAACATGTCTGCCATTTCCTTATTTTCATTTACAATATCACCATTATCACTTTTTAAGGGGCCCATGTTGTTCTTGACCATCCTCTTTCTCTTAACATAATTGTAAAGATTTTTTGTGTTGATTTTGATATCCCTTGCAAGTTTTTTTTCATACTCCCTTTTTGTAGCTCTTACTATCTGTTTTGTCACCTTTTGCTGTTCTTTGTATCTCTCCCAGTCGACAGGATCTGTGCTATTTTTTGCATTTTTATATGCTTTTTCTTTTAGTTTTATGTTGTCCCTTACCTCTTTTGTCATCCGTGGCTGTTTCTTTTGGCAAGTAGAGCTCTTGCCCCTTAAGGGTATAAACTGGTTCTGCATCACGTTAAATTCTTTCTTGAACACCTCTCACTGACCTTCTGTCATTTTACTCATTAACAGACTTGCCCAGTTTATGTGGACCACCTCTGTCTCATCCCATTTCCACATCGTTCACCTGAGGAAGGAGGTAGCCTCCGAAAGCTTGTGAATTTAAAATAAAATTGCTGGACTATAACTTGGTGTTGTAAAATTGTTTACAATTGTCAACCCCAGTCCATCACCGGCATCTCCACATCATCCCATTGAAGTCAGCCTTACCTAAATTTAGACTCTTAGTAGCTGATACTGGTTTCTCCCTTTCAAACACAACACTGAACTCGATCGTATTATGATCGCTATTAGATAAATGTTCACGCAACTTTAGGCTGTTAACTAAATCTGGCTCATTACTCATTATTAAATCTAATATGGCCTGCCACCTTGTTGGTTCTAGGGTTCTTAAGCTAACACCGCCATAAATAGATTGCCAAGTAATTCATCTAACTGCTGTTTGTGTGCTCTTACAGTGCACAAGTTGGCTACTATGATTGCCTATATAACAAAGGTCATTCCATAAGAACATAAGAACATAAGAAATAGGAGCAGGAGTAGGCCAATCGGCCCCTCAAACCTGCTCCGCCATTCAATAAGATCATGGCTGATCTGATCCTAACCTCAAATCTAAATTCATGTCCAATTTCCTGCCCGCTCCCCGTAACCCCTAATTCCCTTTACTTCTAGGAAACTGTCTATTTCTGTTTTGAATTTATTTAATGATGTAGCTTCCACAGCTTCCTGGGGCAGCAAATTCCACAGACCTACTACCCTCTGAGTGAAGAAGTTTCTCCTCATCTCAGTTTTGAAAGAGTGCCCCTTATTCTAAGATTATGCCCCCTAGTTCTAGTTTCACCCATCCTTGGGAACATCCTTACCGCATCCACCCGATCAAGCCCCTTCACAATCTTACATGTTTCAATAAGATCGCCTCTCATTCTTCTGAACTCCAATGAGTAGAGTCCCAATCTACTCAACCTCTCCTCATATGTCCGCCCCCTCATCCCCAGGATTAACCGAATCATGAGATGTTTCCGAGAGATGTCTTAAAGCTAGATAAATGCAAACCTTTCTTTCCTATTGCTACCCATTTAATTGCCAACATTTCCTAACTCTCTATATTCTCTGTTCAACTGTTACCTTGGTGTGGAAATCCCTTACTGATTTCAGGATCAAGGGCCTTTTCTCCCTACCTATAATACCACCTGCTGTCCCCTCATCCAGATTTTCTGTTAAACATGAAAAGTGCAGATTTTCTAATCTTGCGAGCTAATAGCTACAAGATTGGAAAATAACATCTGTTGTATCTCCTTGTGGGAGCTGGAGATATTGGGGGTTAAATTTGTTAACCCCCGAATCCGAGTCCTGGCATTGCGGTGCACGATTAGCCCTTGGCCGGTGGTTCCGATGCAGGCAGCACGTGAGATTCACGCTGCCTGGTCATTTACCTGCTTGTAACCAGACCAAGCTGCGATGTTCTCACCAGCTTCACACTTCTCACCAGCAGGGGGGCCCCGATATCCCGTGATTTGCTCGCACCTCTTATTTGCACCTCTTATTTGCAAAAAATGCAGGTTTGCACGGAGTCTGAAAGGAGATCAGACATCGCCCATGTAAAACACAGACTCAGGTCCCATCCCCTGTGTTTACAAACTGTTGAGTTAAGTTAAAACATTGAATAAAGGTTGTGCACTACTAAATTCCACATCCTCTAATCTGCACGCCAGACTTCACCAATCTGAGTTTGTACCACGCCTGTAGGAGAGCATGCACCAAGTTTCTCTGATGAGGCAATAGAGGCCTTGGTGCAAGAGATGGACAGAAGGAGGGGCATCCCATATTCACAGGGGGGTGGGGGTGGGGGTGGGGGTGGCAAGAGGCCCTCCTGACATATGCTCAAGAGGCAGTAGGGGACGGAGTCAATGCCAGGCGCACAGCACCACAAACATGGATGCAGTGCAGGGAGAAGTTCAATGCTTTGACATGAGTGGTCAAGATGAGTGAGGCAACTGTCAAGTGACATCTCCTACCAATTGCACCACTAGCCTCGTCCACTGCTCCACACACTACACCCCCCCATCACCCACATACCAACAAACTCTTTCACTCAGTCCTCAACTCTTCCAGTCAGATGTTTCCTCTCACTCTCACACATTACCACTGTTGCAAGCCACACACCCACAACTCACAGGTCACACACACTGGCAGCTATTCAACCATGGCAAGCACATCACCCAAACATCCTGCAGGACACTCACCTACACATGTCCCACTTTCTTGCAGGAGAAGGTGGCGCATAACAGTAGACAGCAAGTGGCAGTGGCATTTAGCCCTGCGAGCCTGTTCTGCCATTCAATGAGATCATGGTTGATCTGTGACCTAACTCCATAGTCTTAGCCCCATATCCCTTAATACCCTTGGTTAACAAAAATCAATCAATCTCAGATTTAAAATTAACAACTGAGCTATCATCAACTGTTGTTTGCAGAAGAGCGTTCCAAACTTCTCCCACCCTTTGCATGTAGAAGCATTTCCTAACTTCACTCCTGCAAGTCCTGGCTCTAAATGTTAGGCTATGTCCCCTAGTCCTAGTATTCAAGTATAGGAGACCTCCAAAAACAGGTACAAATGCATCAGCAGCCAAAAGCAACCTGTAAATTTTACATGGTCCCTTTAAATAGTGCTGGTGGGAGGGGCTCCTCTAGGTTGTCTACGACATGTTCAGCTGGTCGTGGTTAAGACAATGCGTTGGCTGGAGCCTTGAATGCCAAAATGGTGTCAATCCCTTTATATGAGCATTGCACACTGATTTAATGCATATTCTCCTTACTTTACATGCTGCCGGCTTTCGTTATCTGCGCCTGCGCAAGCCACTTAAACAAGATGGCATCCGGCGCTCGTCACGCTAGCAGCGTGAGTTACACGGCCGAATTTCTAGCCCATTATACATAAACGAACAAAAAATAAACTTGACAAATCTTGATTTTGTGGAGGGGAGTGGTACCAGAAGGAAAGGCATGTTGGGAGGAATGTATAGATTAGAGCAAAAATTAGAATTTCAGAAATGGAATGTGGAGAAAATTTCAGAAGAATGAAAGTGGCAGAATGCCATAGACACAAAAAGGACAAACTCCCCTGGAATTCAATAAGTTTATCCAGCCAGTAGTAAGATAAATACAGACTGAAGAGGATGGAGCAGCTCAAAATGTATTGAATCAGCCATTGCACTGCGTGAGGACTGAAGGCTGTGATTACTGAGGGACTCCAATTTGAAGGGAGATGATGAAAGTAGATGGAATATTAAATGAAAGAGTGGATAGGGTTGGATGATGGGTAGAAGAGATCATTGATGTGAAGAAGAAATTGAGTGGAGAGAGCCTTAAAGAACTCCTGAGGCATTGGAGAGAGAGTGAGAGAATGAGCCATCAACTACAACACAGAGCAATTTGAGAGAAACTAGATAATCAGGATTATACCCTTGGTTGGAGGCCAATTTGTGCACAGCAAGGCCCCAAAACAGTAAATGAATGAACGATCAGATAATTAGTTTTTATGATGTTGATTGAGGAAGGAATGTAGGCCAGAATACCGCAAGAATCTATGTTCTTCTTCAAATAGTACTGTGGGATCTTTTACATCCACAAAAGCAGACAGAGAGGTCCTTGGTTTAACATCCCATCTTAAAATTAGCACCTCCTGTAATGCAGCAGTCTCTCAGAACTGCACCGTGTCAGCTTAGATTATGTGCTGAAATCGGTAGTTAGTGAACCATAATCTGTATTACATTAATGACGGATGTTTGTTGAAATCTTTTCCTGGTTGCAACTTTTGTCACTCACTATAATGCAGAAAAAAGGACAATTTGGCTTCTAGTAAGGTTTCTTTGCCAGTGTGTGACCTATAGAAGAAAAAAGCAATGCAAAGTTAATGTATGCTATTAAGGAACTATTATAAGATTTGGTGTAACCTCTATTTTAAGGTTGCCACTGTTGTATGCTGCACGTCTTTGTATAAAGAACATTAAATCTGGATGAAAATTACTTGTACGCCAGACTACAACTGTTGTAATGTTGCTCATTTTGAACTATGGGGGGAGAAAGGCAAATATGTTTCCTCAGGGCCTTCTCCCTCCACCAACTCATTATTATAAGTTCTTGGGAAATGTAGAACTTTTGATCTGAGTTAAATGTGGAAATGGAATCTATTCTTATATTGATTATAAAATTTATGCCATAATTTCATTCTTGGAAAATAAAATCATTTTTGCAATTGAATGAATGAAATTGTGTTGTATGCAGACTTTTAAAAATCTTAACCTCTTCCAATTTTGCAATGTCATAGGAAAATATTACCACCAAGGGCCATATAATTTTCAACACAGTAACACCAGCAGTGTATGTGGAGCCTTCAATACACTCACAGACGAGCACATATTTACAATGTGACCTCACAACTCGAACTTCTGTTCAATTGGCACCTGCTCATATTCAACAAACTCCCATTTTTATCCAACAAAAGCTTAATGTTTTAAGTAGTCCAACAAAATAAAGAGTCCTGAAAGACACTTCAGTCTCAGGGGATCACATTTCTTAATTCTGAGGTACTGTTGAGAGCAAAATGAGCTCAAGTCATAATTTGCCCACTTCTGGCATTGTATATATGACCTATAATCCTATCATTCATCAGAAGCTGATGTCTTACTGCTTCCAGCAAATGTATTACAAATAAACCTGCCTCAATTTCTGTATTAAATGGTGCTTATTTTTGAATATGCAATATAGATTTAAAACTTGGTTTAAAAAAAATTGGAGTGTTTTGGGGTTTTTTTAAATAATGAACTATGCGGTACATTAACCCTTTATGATACCATAAGCTTCTTTTTATATTGGAACAAACTGCATTAACATATACTTCTATTTAAGATGTTTTCCATTTAAAAAAAAAACATTTTAGAAATAGTCCAGGATATTGTCCCGCAATGGACTTATCCTCGAGGACAAGCTTTCAGCAGGTTTGCTGCGGAGGAAACTGAACGGCTGGCACCAGGTTTCAGTGCATAGATCAGGATTCAGTGCCCAACCTCAGGAATGCCAAGATGATGCCAACTTTGATAGCAGATCAACTATTTGAGAGCTTTTTATTTTCCATAGCTTATGAACAATAAAAATATTTTTCCAAATGCATTCCTGTATTTTTCAAACAAATACTTGAATATTGTAGGGTTTTATTCTTTCAAATAATAGCATTTCACAACTGTGCCATCTTTTATTAAAGAACTGGATGTGATTCAAAAGAATACTTCAGCAAAAATGAAGATAGTCACTATTGGCAATTATTGGACAGAAGCTGCATTCAGAGATATTTTCATGGAACACAACTTAGTGCAGTTCAGAGAATACAGAACCACAGCTGTCTGATGAAAGGACTAAATTGCAACATGATAAGATTGCCAGCTTGAAAGAAAAACCCTTTCTGAATTTAACCTTGCAGTTTGCCATGTTGGAAATCTGGAATTCTTCCTTCCTTTCAAGTGTCGCCTGAGATTGGATATTGGCCACGTAGTGAACAATAAGTGAATGTCTGTTTACCATTTGTCACTCCATTGATGCACTGTTACAGGACACCCACAGACATAATGGATCTAATTTATTTTTAAATAACTCCTCAAAAATCAACAAGCAATTCAGATTACAACATTGAATGGAAAGAGTCCTGTTCCTCCATGTAATTTTTTTTTGTTGCTTCCATTGCTCTGCAAACACACATGGTCCAATCCCTTCAGCAGCATATCGCAACAGTCTTCCAGTTGACTATGGACAAGTAATTCCTGTCAGAGTAGATCCTGCTCCTCACAATGTAATGGAATCTCCACAAGCCTTCAGTTGCATTCATCACTAACAACTGTTTTTTTATACTTTGGTATAAACAGGTTAGCCTTGAAAATAATAACATGTTGGAGTGAAATGATCCTCTTGTTGATTATGACCATTGCAGCTGGCAAACAGAAAGTGACAATGAGAGGAACATAACGCAGGCACATTTCATGTATAGTCATGTAACAACAGTAACAATTTACATTTATATGGTGCTTTTAACATAGAAAAATATCTGAAGGTGCTTCAGAGGCAGAAAGAAAAATGTAAGGAATCTTACAACACCAGGTTATAGTCCAACAGTTTTATTTGAAAATCACAAGCTTTCGGAGGCTTTCTCCTTCGTCAGATGAAGGAGAAAGCCTTCGAAAGCTTGTGATTTTCAAATAAAACTGTTGGACTATAACCTGGTGTTGTAAGATTCCTTACGTTTGTCCACCCCAGTCCATCACCGGCATCTCCACATCAGAAAGAAAATGATGGAGGGAGTGATACTGCAATCCCAAGAACTAGTAGATCTAACTGCACAAGTCATTTTAGAGTTAAAATTTGAATTTAAATGCTACCACTTAAAGGAGAACAGCTAACAAGAAAAATTGAACAATATATTCTGTTACGTTTTCATTCTGCTCAGTATCATTATCAATAACTTAACCTGAGCTTCCCCATATGAAGTCATTCCTTTATTTTAATTGATTTTTTTTCTGAACTTGTAAAAATCAAGTACTAAATATAATGTCTCTATCCTATATTTGTAAGATCTGGTGCTCATTGCAGGAATCTATTGGCTCTTTGAGCAGTTGCCATCTTTATTCACACTGGCCACTTCTGTGGTTCCACTGAAGTCATTGTGCAGCTGCAGACTTCCACTTAGCTGAGCTGTTACTTAAACATGTGTAAACAATTTTACAACACCAAGTTATAGTCCAGCAATTTTATTTTAAATTCACAAGCTTTCGGAGGCTACCTCCTTCCTCAGGTGAACGATGTGAAAATGATATCCTCGAAATGAAATCGCATTTATAATTCACAGAACAATGCTTGGTGATTACAGACAGTTTTTTCAACTGCCCGTTGCCCAGGCAATCAGTGTGCAGACAGACAGGTGTTACCTGCCAGGTCTCAGAATATACAAATCACCAAAAAAAACAACAAACAAAAAAAAAACAGAGATAGAGAGGTAGAAACATAGAAAAGACAGCAACTGACCCGTTATATTAAAAACAGATAACATTTGTTCGCTAGTGGGGTAACGTGTAGCGTGACATGAACCCAAGATCCCACTTAAACATGTGGCAGCTCTTTCAAATGGCAGCTCATTGATATTTTCATGCTTTGTGTCACACTCTAAGCAAACTTTGATACACTCAGTTAACGCCTTTTAGAAGCGAAGGTTTACAATAGTTTCAAATCAGCATGTCCATTTAAAAGTTCTTTTTCTTGAATAAAGAATTCATTGATCATTTTAGTCAGGTTTGACATAATGGAGCAGTGAGTTTGAGGCTTAGCAGGACATCACCACTGCAAGGTAACTTTCTGTTATAATTTCCGTCTTGTGTGCTCTGGATGACTGTGTGCTAATGTAATTTTGAAAAAAAAATATGGGGAGGCTGAGGTATCAGGCCACAAAAAAAGCAAAAGATCCTTATTTCTAAACATTTAAGTAACCTCCACAAGGGGTTAGATCACTACAGGATGCCCAGAGGTCAAAAGTATCCGGTCACACGGCTGAAAGCAGCATTATTTTATTAAAACGACCTTCATTTCTTACCTTGTGTAATGTGTGTGTATGTGTAGCTAGGAATGGAAATTTGGGTATGCCCCAATTTATGGTGTCTGACGTCACAACAAATCACTTGTATTAAATTGTACAAAAAACTCCAAGTCGCTGCTTTGCTTTAAATGCTGCTCCCTCCACTCACCCCAATGTGTTGAAACATTTTAGAGACAGTTACATGGGGCGGTATATTTAGACGTTCACCCCAGGTCAGCTCATGTTGTCCATCTCTTACCGTTATTCCAATCACCTTTTCAGGTGGCCGATCTTCCTCATAGCGTGTGTGGACTTTGCTGCTCTGCTGGTGCCTGACTGCTAACTCAGGGGAATCTACACTGTGCTCCTCCACCACTGCTGCTGCATTTCGCCTGAGTGTGAGTTGGATTTGGGTGGTAATTAGGTCGACTGTGACCCTGCTGTGGGTGGATCTGGGTGGTAATTGGGTAGTTTTGGCTATGCCCCTGGTGTGTGTCTGATCTATATTTATTAGTGGACGTCCCACGGCACTGCTCACAGTGAGTTGAAGGAGACACTATTTTATCCCATGTAATGTGGACTAAGGGCCACTGATTTACAGCGATTGAATAAGTCAAACTGTGCTTTTATTACAGTGTTCTGGGATTGTCAGTGGTATTTCCTGACTTGAATTCTGTGATTATGTCTGTATTTGTGTGGAAACTGTGCCCTTGATTATTATTAAATGTTTGTTTAAATATGTAATTAATTTCTTAACTTTTTTGAAAGCCCAAAATACAGAAAGGAAATAAAAGAAGAAGGAAAATATCTGCAAATGTCAGAAATTTGAAATAAAAATAGAAAATGCTGGAAATACACAGCAGGTCAGCCAGCATCTGTAAAGAGAAAGGTCAGGATAACATTTCAGGTGTAACCCTCCATCAGAATAAAGTAGAGAGGATGTATCAGGTTGCAGATAAGTAGGTTTCATGCACTGTATCCAGCAGCATGTGATGGGGCAGGTGGGGGGGGGGGGAGAGAGAAGATTGGGACCATGTGGTTTAATAATATTGATCTGGGATCACTGGATGGGGGTAGCGGGATCTGGCAGGAGAGAAGGGGTATTGAAGTTGGAGAACATTAAAGAGGTGGACCCTTGGGGAGGAAATAATAAAGGGGGGGGTTACAGAGTCTAGGAGTACTGGGAGTGTTGCGTCAGAGTGTGGCAGTTGTGTTGGGCTATGCAGGAAGGAGGAGAGAAGGTTAAAGCCTTGGAATTCAAGGTTGGGTGGTTGTGAGGTCTGATGTTGGAATCTGGGGATAATGGACAATATTCCTGAGAAGTAGTTAAACTGGGAAGGGCCTGGAACCATTAGGAGTGTCAGAGTGAGACCACTGAACAGAGGTGTGCAAGCACTATGACGGGGCAGTCGTCATCAGCTGGCAGGTCTAACTTTAACTGCTGCAACATGAGTGATATTATGGACATCAGAACCACTTATCTTGGAGACAAAGCTGGGACGATCCAGTGGCAAGAAAGCAACAGTGGCACCTACCTTGGAGACTGAGTCTTCAAAATCTTAATCAGAGGAAAGTAAACCGAATATGTTTAATCATGACAGACTAATATGACAAGAATGTGTGAAAGGAAATAACTGTGATACTTATAGGATATGTGTGTGCATGTGCAAGACTTTTAATATACTACCAGTAGATCTTCTGTAATGTTATCTACAGTGATCCTATAGATTCGCTGTTTTATAACAATTGGGATGTTTGTGCCACTTAGGGCATAATATCTGGGTCACTAACTTGCAGTGACTCAATGGCCTCGATTTTTAACTCAGGGCAGGATCGTTGAGAGCGACAAACTCGCATGTCGAGGCCCGGAGAGACTTTAACTCCTAGGCCTCATTTCCATATTTAGGCTCTGACCCCGCCCATAAAAATCACTGCCTGGCTGATGGGCGAGAGCGGGAAGTCGGGCGGCTGGAGGCCATCGTCAGGGATCAGTGGGAACAGTCCTCGGCAGCCAGGTAAGTGGTGAGGGGACGGGTCCAGAGGCGATCAGGGAAGGAGGGGGGAAATCCCAGGGCAACAGGGGCCCAAGGTTTCCTTATGGGGCCCAGAGAAGCAATCCTGCTCTTCCTGGCCCACAAGGAAACTTTTTTTAAAAATGTAAAACTTACCCTGCTGGGCCTACTAGAAGTAAAGGGAATTAGGGGTTACGGGGAGCGGGCAGGAAATTGGACATGAATTTAAATTTGAGGTTAGGATCAGATCGGCCATGATCTTATTGAATGGCGGAGTGGGCTCGAGGGGCCGATTGGCCTACTCCTGCTCCTATTTCTTATGTTCTTATGTTCTTCTGGCCCTCGATGCTGTTCCCAGCAGGCCACCACTGCTCCCCCTCTCAGGTCTTGGGTTAGAATAGTATACTGAGCCTCGATTATGTCATCGAAGCCCGATCTACATACTTAAAGAGGACCCCATCGGCTTGGGACAGGTCTGCTTGCCGCCTGCAATTTACAATTGCAGTCAGTCAGATCAGTGCAGGAAAGAAGTGATTAAATCCCCCACTGCATTTTAACTGCTCCCAACCCCGCCTGGCGGAAACCAAACTTTTCAATTTTTATTTTGTTTGAAACCATTCTGTGGTCACAAGAAAGCATTTTGAGGGATTTGTGGGGAAAAGATAATAAAGTAGGACCTAGTGACATGGCAGGTAGTCAGGTCACAGATGTCATTTAACATTAGAATTCCCAATGGAGTGCCACCTAGTTATGTGACCGGTAGTCATTACCAGTAATTATCATTGATGTTTTAACATTTAAATTCCCATTAGAAATCTTTACATAGCATTTTACAGTGTAAATTTGTGACACAGGATGTCAGGGCACATGGACAGGAAGTACGTGCGATGTACAAGACTTTTAATAATTATACAGACGAATGGACAAGCAGATATTTTTTGTGAAAACCTCCACAGGCTGAGTTTGCCACGTTATGATAAGTTAGCATTAAAAAGGAAAAAAATCACTTACAAATCAGAAAACACATACTGCATTATCCGTTTTGTGTCAGTTCTAGGTTTTTCACCTCAACTGAGGACAGCTTTAGTTTTACCACCAAAGATCGAAGTGTATGTTTATCATAGATTTTTGCAGAACAGCAGAGGCTGAGCACTGAAATAGATTATGATGCAGTGAAACCCAGTTTAAAATTCACATTTGTTCAAATTTGTTCTTGTGCCTCAGTTTATTAATTTTACAATTGTCAGCTATTTGGAACCCCTTTAACTGTTGCTCACATTTTAACAAATGCCATTTTAATGGCTTCATCGTCAAGACACAACTGGGATGTCTATATTACTATGGTTGCTATATATTTGGTACTTTGCAACAGTAAAAAAAATCTTCCTTAAATTACCATTTTTGCTCCCTCATTGTCTCTTTTACCAACAGTGACATCCAGTCCATGATTGACATTGAGCTCAGTAAGTGGTTATGTCATCCTAATGTCATAAGGCTTATTTTGAAAGTTACTTACCCCTTGAAGGTTATAATCCTAGGTGACCTTAAGCTATAATATCACAGAAATCATCCCTCTTAAATACTCCAAAGTGGGCTGGGGCTGGAAATGTGGTATAATCCTGTGTATACTTTAACAAAGCATAATGATCTGGTTGTAGTTTCATAAATATTTTTCATAACAAAATTATAATTTTCAAGGCCATTAAAAACAAACAAAATGTGCTTGCAATTCCCAACATTTTCCTATCAATTCTAAATAGATGTAAAGTTCTACTTTTAATAATGAATAGGACAGTTTAAAAACGGTCCCTGGTGCAGAGTTTAAAGTACAGATCTGAGAGACTGAGGTTATCCTGATTATACCTTACAGGTTCAGCAAAGTTTTCAGAAAACATGAAAAACATCTTCAGCAAAGCCCAGAGTTGCACCAATTCACTGCTAACAGTACTCTGAATGAGAAGCAGGGCCTAGAAAGAACTGGAAATGTCCTGTGTAAAGAATCCTAGACTTCATTAGCCCTATTTTGCTTCAGGTTAATTTGGCTTCCTAAAGTTGAAGTGAATTGAGTGTCATTTTGAATTTTTATGTTTTCTGGTATTCCATTTTGGCAATTCTAACTAGCTCATACAATGCTGTAAACACAGAAGATATTTTAAAATTAATTCCACTAATTTCATCTCAGAAGACATCACACAGACTTTTGGAGATAACAGATTCAAGCCCATGTGATGCAGGCCCGCACGTATCCCATAGGCCTGTTTTCTCAGTGGATGATCCTGCTAATACTTTTATAGCCTAGAAATTACGGTTAGCGCTATTAGCATTTGAAAGCTTAAAGTGTTTGTATGCCCTTCATTTTTGCAGAGTTGTTAACAGATGAGATTAATGTCTCGGTCACAACACAAAAGGAATGGGTCATGCAAACATGTTAAGTGTGGGATACTGATATTACAAATTGTAAACTCTAGCCTTCTTGCTCAACCAGAAGTTCTTTAAAGATACTTTTCTACAGTTTGAAAGAAAAAAGTGCTTATGTTCTATTAATTAGTAAACCAGTAATGGGAAAATTATCACAGCTATGTGGAATTTGTTAGTATCAATAATGTCTGTGGCAAGCATATAATAAATACATCATGGCAATTAGACAGATTTTGAAAGCACCTACTAAAATTTATAGGCACTTTGAGAAAGCACAGGTTCCTTCCTGCATTGTAAAAATGATAATTAATTGTAATGTCTGACTTTTCAAATTCTTTGTGTTCGGGCTTCTGCTGTCAACAGCACTGTTGTTTATTCATGTCTTTGGGGATCTAGGTAGCTAAAGACAGACGGAGTACTAGTGATGGGCATTACTTCCTCATGTTTGTGCAGAGAAGGTTTTTATGAAAATAACATCTGGCACTTTTATCATTTACATCCCGTATGCTGGCAGATGTTTCTTTCAACGAAGGCTTGTTCACAGACAACAGCAATGTGCATTTTTTTTGAAGACTTCTTTGAACCGTCATCACCAAATGTAACGTGTATTTATTTTTTGTCAACGTTGCTCCTCTAATCAACAAGGCATCTTGGTCCACTAATGTCCAGATGGAGATTTTAAGACTCATTTCAACACATAGTCACGTAAAACTGATGAATGAATGAATGAATAAAAACAAACTGATTTAGACTGTGCCATTTCAATGTAAAACCTTCCAGTCTCCATGCAGTTTTACCTATTATTTGAGGGGTTTGTTGGGATTTTCCATAGGGATTCATAAAAACCACTGTTCCAAGCAATCCTTACAAACTGGCCAACTAAGCAAAAAAAATGACTTGATAAAACATTTTTAAACATAATTTTCAACACTTGTCTACTGGATTCGTCAGAAACTTAACATTTATATGCACAAAGCACTGTTTATAAACCTCTTTATTTTGTGTGATTTTAAAATATCTTTTCATGTATTGCTGCTTAGTTCCCATTATTCTAAACACGCAAGGCATAAATCTGAAAATTAAACATCAAAATATATATCTGCAGGATCAAATAAAAGGCCAGTTTTTATTAAATGACCCTTATCATTGAAGCCATTTCTCTGGCTTGGTCCCCTCCCCACCATTGGAGAGCACTTACACCCTCTTCATCTTGCTCCATCTTCATATGCTTCATCTCTCTCAGTGTATTGGCCCCCAGTCCTATGCTGGGTCCCTTCTGGGCCAAGGAAGTAGGAACTGCCAGTGTAGGGAGTCCCTGCCTATGGTTCCACTTCCCTCCTAACATCAGTGGTCTTGTGAAGGGTGGGCGGAGGTTCTGCCCTTTACAAGGCCGACCAGGAACCTGGCATTACCTTACCTGCATCTGGGATGTTTCAGTGGAATTATAACAGGACTCCAGCGAAACCCACGAGGAAATTTGGGGCCACCATTTAAATACATGCCATCATCGTCATTGTTGTTATCGTCATTGACAACGCTTGGCCTTAAATGCCACCCAAAAAGGCCATTATGATGCTTGCTATGAGACTCCAATATGATTGAATACCCACAGCACATGATGACGCCTGTGCTGCGACCCAGGAGTCAGAGAGGAGGGGATGGTTGTCTTTTGAGGGCAGCAGGCAAGGGTTGATTCGTGGAAATGTGGGAATTTATATGTCTGGAGCTTTGCTTGATTGCTCATCAGAGAGTTTTTATGTCGAACTTTACCACAGGAGACTAAATGGGTGGGTTCGAATCCATGATAGAGTAGATTGTACATGGTCTGCGGAAGTAGAGGCCTTGATGGACCCAATGGTCTTCTCCCACTTCTAATGCTCTTACAAGTGATGTTTTTCCAAGGTTGCGACAATGGTACATTCATTGTTGAGGCAGCGTAGATAGAACTGCAATGAGTTGTGCTATACCTGACCTGATATTGCTTGATGCCGCCACTGCAGGCCTGAACAGAAAACCATTCCATTTTGCTTCTTTTACTTCAAAACCACCATACAAAAAGAAGATAAAAGCTGATTGTTTCACAGAGTCCACAAAAAGAATACAGACAGAACAGCCCAATCCTGAAAAATTTTAACTTCAAAGTGTTTGCCTCTGAAACTGAGATTCATATTAATATAGTTAACCCTGCAGAAATATCCTTTTTAATTCATATTAGAACATAAGAGATTCAGATTAAGAAGGGCCTTCAGCTCATTTGACCTCATTTTTCCAGAATATTGACCCTACCTTGTTCCCCTCACAGCATTTAATTTTCTCAAAAGAATCCAGTATCCTGGCCTCAACCTCACTTCCTGGCAATCCATTCCTGCTGCTGATCAGCCCCTGTGTAAAGAAATACTTCCTGACCTCTGCCCTTTGCAGCCTTGAACCTGTGTCCTGTTGGTCCTGCGTGATGTATCTGAAAGCATTTTTGTTCCTCAAAGTAAATCCAGAACAATGCTTTCAGATGGAAGAAAGGAGAATTCAGGCAGAACTCATTATAGAATTATTAAATCACAATTGATTTAGGGGACCTCGTTGATTAATGTTAGCTTATATCATGCCCGCGAAGAAAATGGAGCAGGTTTTCATTTTCACCACCTAGGCGGTAATCTGGCGGAGCGGATTGCCTGAACATTATGGCAGATTTTATAATGGGCGGGCGATCCGCTTCTCCAGATTACCTCTCTGGCAGTGAAAATGAAAATACTCTTGTCCCATTTTAGGAAGGTTTAAAATTATTGTTCCTTCATTGCCACTTGTCCTTCCCACAATAATAGCATTTGCATTCACGTATTTGTAAGCTTGGAGCGCAGAATATTCAGTGCTGATATAAAAAAAATACTTTTAAACAATGTCACTCGGAAATTGGCTTACAGGAGCTGTTGACATTCTGATTGAAAATCCTACTGTCCAGAATTTTAGCAAAAACATTGATTTGAAAAAGCAAGTTACCCCATTTTTATTCCTGCTTACTTTTTTGATAAAATTAGGGATAGCAGAAATGTCATTCCCCATGTGACTGAAAGCTTCACACTCTGAAATCTACGAGAAAACAATCTTCAGCTGTCTAGGCCCTAAGCTCTGGAATTCCCTCCCTAAACCTCTCCGCCTCTCTATCCCTCTCTCCTCCTTTAAGATGCTCCTTAAAATCTATCGCTTTGACCAAGCCTGTCAAATTTTGTTCGATAATCGCTTCTGTGAAGCGCCTTGGGACATTAAAGGCGCTATATAAATGCAAGTTGTTGTAATAATGAGAGGATTGATGTCATGTCGGAGGCATCTAAAAGGAGCAATCCCAGTATAACTGAATGATCAGGTCAGCAATATTTAAGTTGGAATTGGATTTTTTTTACTTCAGATGGCAATTACAACCTGGAGAAGCTAGAAGCAACCCTAATCAGAGCAGGGGCCCCATGAACTTGGCTCTGGTATTAGCTGGCTGTATAAAAAGAGTTGCAGACACTCTATCATCCCAGTACAATTCATTTACACCTTCTGTATACCCAGCAACCATCAGGGTCAAAGTTATGAGGAAATTTTAACTGCATAATAAGAACAGAGAGAAAGATAAATAACATTGTAAAAGTCAGATTGCAATAGCACTAGCGAATGGTTAAAACAGTGTAATATTGGACTCGCAGGAGGCAGCATACATCTCTTCCACAAGGTACGATATTGTGCTTTCCATTGGTATTTGGTACATCTCTGTGTTGGATTACAGCACTTTCTTTGTTAATAGTATTTTTTTGAATCAAGTTCTACAAAAAATATCATTGATTTCCGAAGGTCCGAAGGTGTTTGAGTTGGAGTGCAAACAATGTTTGTGGCTGTAAATGTTCCAACCACATCAACATGGTTTTGCCTGTAGGAAACACTTCATAATTTTGGGAGTTACGCAAAAACATTGTGGCAAATTTAAGCTTCCTCAGTGTCACTGCTGTGGTGGTCATTTTTATTGTTTACTTCAAAAAAGCCATTCGTAGTGGCCTGGTGTCTTGCATAGTTACGGCAGTAGTTAATGATGCAACCGCATTCAGATTGAATGTTTTATTTTTTCGACTGTTACAACATTTAACGTTTTTGTGTCGCCATGTGAATAATTTGACAGCAGAATTGTCCCTCAGAATTGATTGTAACTTTACCACAGTATCCAGCCCTGGAACATGGAAGATAACTCCCACGTTTTACAAATTTGGAGAAGGAGATAGACCAAGTAAAATGAAAAAAATAATAATGTGTCTTTTTTTTTAAAAGAAGGGTTCTCTGAAGAAACCTTTAAAACCACCAAATAAATGTACCCTTTCATCATCACAGAAAGAGTCAATCAGGAGAATAAAACAAAAGCTGAAGACTGATATTGCTCAGTGGTGTAACGCTTTTATGGGCATCTGCTGAGCTTGGTACAGGGGTCTCACTCTACTCACTGGTGTCACTGGTCCATTCACTGACCATATCCAATGTCGAGTGAACTGAAATGCTGAACCAGCCCAACACCCTCGAGCATCAAATCCAGGATCTCCATTTAGCCACAGACCCATGGAGCGATGCTCCCAGTCAGGGAGAATCAGTTGGATATAGGAGGATGAGTTGGGAGAGAGATCAGGAAAGTGAGAACGCTTCTGTAAAAATAATAAGAAAAATGCAGTGTTCAGAAAGATCTTTGTTCCAGCTGTGTTTTATACGCTGCCTTCTTAGCACCAAAGCCATGAATATCTGTTTGCAAAAGTAGAATAAGCAAACTTGTGGACAGCTCCAAAGACAGTCGCTCAGCAGATGTCCTGGCACAAAGACAGGCTGAGTTTGTGCAAACAGCCAGAAAAGTGTTCCAGTCAGCATCGCTTGGAATGCTGATGCCAAAAACTTTTTCCTATTATTCTGTTTTTAAAGAATACCAGATAAAGAAGTAGGATTAATGTATTGAGCTGGTATTGACCATTATTGTGGTAAAAGATTATTATGATGCCAGTAATTTACAGCACATCTGATTTGTAGTGGTCGCGAGGTGAGTAAAGGCCCAAATTTAGGAGGTCCGCAGAAGGAAAAGATATAAATCTGACCACCAGCAGTCTGGTGGGAAGGGTATGTGTTCCATGCAATCTATTAATGGTGTGCAATCATCTGAATGGCAGTTTCTAAAACTGTCTTTTTGTTTATAGAGACAGATACTGCTTTAATGATTCACACTCTTAAACTGAACACAGTATCAGGGAGTGGGGTTTATACCCAAACTGTGAATTTATATGACGTAGTGATCAATTAGTGGCAGTCATTGCCAAAATAATGGGTTAAACTTTTAAAAGTTATTAAAAGAAAAACAACTTCTGCACATACACCAATTAACCAGTAAGTTCTCTCCTGTAGGTGTGATCCCAAAGCAGCAGTACCATTAATAAATAAATGTGTTTTATATCACTCCCATGAGAGTATGGACCATTTCAATAGGAAACATATATTCATGGTTTCTTGTTTGCATCATTTATTTACTTGTGGCAATGAGAATAGATTACTAAAGTACTCCGTACACAGAATTGCCTCAGCAAGTGTCCCAAAATGGTATATTTTAATAAGGCCTTATGATATCAGTCTCAGTTTCTATCTTTGGGACTCGCTAGCATTGTAAGTATAAATATATGTTGAAATTGGCAGTTCAGGCAGGCAGTAACTGAAATGGGAATTGTGTTCAACAGGTAGTTAGTGGTGAGGCTGCATACCACAATGATAAATATTTAGAGTACCAAAAAACCCAAGGGTATAATAATTTAAACTAGCTCCATGACCTTATGGAAACATGGAGAAGTTGGGACTGTGCTTGTCCATATTTTCTAATGCTAGACAGCAGGATTTTAAAATGGAGAGCAGCATTTTCTACAGAGAGGTGAAAACCGATTCACATAAAGATCTGGGCTTGGAGTTTCCGCATGATTTCCGCCCAGGTAACAACTTAATCTGGGCGGAATCAAATCAAATAGTGTAAAAGATTGCGGAATTTTGAGCTTAAGTGCGTTGCACCCATAACTACCTTATCCACGATCTTTTCCGCTAGTTCAACAGACCCTTCGCCTGAAACAGTCCCCGCCCATAAAACTGGCCAAGCCCCCAGGTCGGAATGGCGAGTTTCTGCTGATTGCGCTCGCTCGGTGCGGGGTGGGGGTTCATCACATTGCGACCAGATTCTCAGGCCCCAGGTAACCGTGGTCACATGAATCCAGTGTTAATCACCTGACCAGCAGTGGCCAGCAGTCAATTGAAGCCAATTAAAAAGTAAGACCACGGGCATTAAATCAGTCAATGGATCTGACCCTGCTCTGCTGCAGATCAATTAGTTTAGAAAGTTGAAGAATGGCTCAGTTCCTGGCAATCCCACTGCCTTGTGATATTGGAGAATGCCCTGTTCCAGTCATGAATCGAGTACGATCGATTACAATTGCCGATCGCGCTGATTCATGGGAGATTTTACGTTCGAACATATGCTAGTGAGTTTGCGCGGAAACTTCAGTGTAACTTTACCTCGGCAGAACCAGCGTCCAACGCATTCTGGGCACATTTTGCCGATAGCGACCCTAGCGGTCTCTCCGCTACATTAAAGTGCCTTCTGTATTTACAGTAGTACATGCTAAAATTAGTATTTTTTTAATTCTTCTGCAATGATATTTCATATCATCCTTATGGTACAAACGGAATCTCAATGGAAAGTCACTGAATATGCAATATGAGTGCAAAATATTCCATATTCTTCACGGGTAGAAATGGGCAGTTGGCCGACTGGCAGCAGTTGAAAATCGAGTGACCCAAATGCTGCCTGATGGCACTTAGGTAAGTGGTTTCGGCAGAGATTCATGGGTGGGAAAGATGGAGGACGCCCAGGGCAACAGAGGCCTAAACTTTTCTAGCGGAGCCTGGAGGAGCAGTAGTCTTCCTCCTGCTGCTGGCTCCACAAAGGAAAGTTTAAACACTTACCTTACAGGACCTCTTCTTCCTGCTAACCAGGTTTCACTGACCAGGTGACCACATTGGGCTCAGTCAGTGTTTAAAATGCCATCGGGGTCCTATGTATGTATGAGGCTCCCGAATGGTTCAGGCAGGCGCATCGGCCACCTGAAAAAACAATGGTGTGAAATCGTGGGACTGGAATAGAGCAGGAAATTGTCCCACTCCATTTTAACTCTTGTTCTGTCCAGTTTGCTCTGGGCAGGGGGAGTTAAAATTCCCCTTCTCATATTCTCAGGGCAATTAAAGGTGAACAATAAGTGCTGTCTTGCTAAAGTTGTTCACATCCCAAAAACAATTTTTTTTAAAAAAATGCTGATTAACTAGTACAGTAATAAAAAGGATGCACAGATATATAGCACAGTAATTTGGGATTGGGCCATTCAGCTGAAGGACGCAATTGCAGTTCCAGCGTACTGCTATGCCTTTTGTCAGTTATCGGCCAGTTTAAATATAGATCTATGAAAGGTCAAAGGACAGAGGTTCAGAGCTGTTGTATTGGCTGCTCGTTATTTATGATTCACAAAATGATTATAACCAGCCACTATATTTTCAGTCAAATTTATAAAAGAAACAATTCTTTGTTCAAACTTGGCACCTACACTCAGTACTGGACATTTATAAGCCTGGTAATGTCAAAATAAGTTTCACTATCAATTTAACATGTGTGTTTACAGAGCCTTGTAAAACGTGTGCTGTGTTGTATTACAATTTAGAATACATACTTCCACATACACAAAGGTTTGTTTCCATGTAAAAAAAATTGCCAAGTGCTGTCTGAAACAACATTGTGGCTGAAGTGTTGTTTTTACAATCTATATTATAATGTCCATATAGCAACCAAAAAATAACTGCTGATGTTTGTTACTGCAATCATTCTTTTAAAGGACATGATAGGAAAGAATAATAAATAAACTGAAAAATGCAAAGCTTTCAACCAGACCTTTTATTGTGCTCGGTAGCCAAAGTCTTAAAGCCTGTTACAGTACAGTAATATGATATGAATGATTTTACTGTTACCTTCAAGCCAGTTACCTTAACAGATTGACATTTAAGCAAAGTTTATCTCATACTGTTATCTTCATAGGGCTAAGAATTTTTCTTGCCCGCTAATATACCTGTAATATTAATTGTAATATTATCTTGTAAAGGTGCTTAAGGAGATGCAATTATAGCTATAACTTGACTGGGAATTTTTGCTAAACCACTTGCCTTTGGGGACTTACTATTGCTGCACAATGAACTCAGTCTGCTAGTGTGTAACCTTAGAATCAATATTTTATTATCATTTGTATACTATTTATTAACAAGACTTAAGTGTGACAGCTTAGTATAATATTATATCTATTAATGCACTTTTAAGCACTATTTGAAGCAGACCGACTCTGCCAGCAAAATATTTCAGTGTGAAGTTGAATATTATCAGCACCATGGTCTTTGTCTCTGTACTTTTATCTCTTGCTCCTGCTCAAACTCCAAGTACTTTACCTCCTCCCAGCAACCTCACTGCGTTGAAATCGAGGTTCATCACACTGCCTCCTGCTCAAATTTATTCTTTCCTCGAACCTCAGAACTGTGATTTCCCTTTCTCCTATAAGTTTATAGGGATTTATAATCCAAGCTTGGCATCATCTGATCATTGCTATTTGACTTATCTTGTATTCTTTCCAGCTATTTTCAACCTTGGTGATGTCCAGCACTATGGACCTGTGTTTTCACCTATGTTCTTCATTTTAAAAAAAATCAATACTCTCTTCCTATTTGTATTCTATTACTGGACCATAAGTGGATCAGCTTAATATACTTTTTAAAAACTAACATCTTTATCTACCCTCAAGCTTTATTTTCAGCAGACCAAGTGCAAGGTTGAACCTCCCCTATACAGTACATTATCAGCACTATATATGGTGTGCAAGGCGAGAAGATTTGAGAAAACAGAAGAAATACAATAGACACACAATAGCCTGCAGTAGGAGTATGTATAACAAATCTATATTTCACACAAAATGAACTACCTTCTGTTAACACCACCCATTCATAGACGGCATTATGTTGAGTTGATTCTACTCAAAAGTGGACTAGGCTTTAAGTGTCACAGGGAAATATGGTTGCAAATCAATAGTTTCAATCTCAGGCAATTGAAAGCAGTTCTGCAAATTATACAGCAGATAATTCGCACTACCCTCAGAAGTGGAATTTGAAAATATTGGCCCAGAATTTGCACTGAGCAGCGAATGAGCGGCGCCCACCACTCAATGGATTTAAACTTACCCACAAACTATCCACAGGCTTTTGGGTGCCAACTTCCTGCAATGGGGAGTCAAAAAAAGTGCAGCGTCCTCTCGGGCATCTGGGAGCTGTGTAAGCGGGGCAACGAACTGTCTGTCCCCTCAACCAATCAATTTGAAGCATCCTTAACAAGCCGCGCAGCGTAAGAACCAGGGATTGCAAGCTACAACAGTAAATTCAATGTAAAACCGATTAGAGAAAGCGAAATAGAGAGGGTAAGAAATACTGAATTAAAAGACAGAGATAGAGACAGAAAGAAAAAGTAAAAAAAATAAAAATTTAAAATTTTTTAAATGTCCAACAACAATTAAAATTGGAAGGAATGAGACTCCACATTTTTAAAAGTTAATTTTCAGTGCCAGAAAGGTTTTTTTGGCAATCATTAAGACTTACCACATTGTTAAAAGTTAGCTTAGACTTAAAAAAACACTGAGCGCCCCTTTTTCTGGAGAGATTAGTTCATTTCCAGCTGAGCAGTGCAGCAACTTCGAGCTGGTCCATTCAATCCAACGATGAGCCAGCCGGTGACCTGTTCTTCCCGCACAGCTTTCAGTGGAGCAGGGAATCTGGTC
Source organism: Heptranchias perlo (assembly GCF_035084215.1). Taxonomy (NCBI): domain Eukaryota; kingdom Metazoa; phylum Chordata; class Chondrichthyes; order Hexanchiformes; family Hexanchidae; genus Heptranchias; species Heptranchias perlo. The sequence continues at coordinate 33,242,457 of NC_090348.1, read as the reverse complement.
GAGCAACTTCCGGATTTCCGCGGTTGACTGCGCATGTTGCTCCTCTATTTGCCCTGAAATAACGGTGAGCCCGAAAAGCATCACCTTCATTTTAACTGCATCTAGCTCTTCTCATGAATTAACTAAAGTTAAAATTATGCCCCCAACTCTGCATTTTTTCTTTTATGTGTGTACATCTTGAAGCAAGATAATAATTTGTTTGCAATTTTTTACTTTGTGCACAAGAACAGAAAACAAAAATATTGGCAGTAGAGTTCATAAATATTTTGAATCCAGTCAAATTTCTGCTTCTAAATGTATCAAAACATGCCTCAGCTCTGTAATGAGTTGGATGGGATGGGATCACAAGTTGGGTATGTGTCCTATGGGCAGGAGAAGTTATACTAAACACAAAGACAACAATGCTGATTAAAGGAATTAATTTCTTTTGGGCTGGAATTTCACTATTGATTTCTACTGCAATAAACACCAATTGTTTCATTTTCCATTGTGAATGGGAGTGCACACGGAGGCATATACAGTTTGCTCTCGTGTACTTATGTACTTACGCCCATACCTTAAATTTAATGCAGACATTCACAAAGGCTGTGTAAATTCCAGATTTAGAATATGAAAAGGTCTTTGTTTCCCCCTTCGTTCCCCTGAGTCACCTGATTTATCCCTGTTGATCATGGACATGCATTTATTAATTTCACCAAATTGTGGCAAATGTCCAGTGATCACACAGTCTCCCATTTGTATTGGAAAATGAGCGCATATTTCACTCTCTTCATGATATGGAGGTCACCAGTCTTAATAGTGACCATCCCTTTTGATTAGGAATTCTAAAACTTTTATAATAAACAAAGTCTTTACATGGTGGAAGCCACTGATCCTTCTGAAGGGTGCTTCCACCTTCCCCATCATTGCCTTCACCACAGACTCCCATAAATGGGTTACTCTCTGATCTAAGGGATTGAAATCAGAATTTGTATGCAAAATTATGAGCTTACCAGAAGGGCAAAATAGTTGTGACTGGACAATAGCTATTTTAAAAGTGTGGTAAAACAATGCCACCAATACAGAAAACCCTGGCCTATAAACCCTTCTTGTATCCATTTCATCAATACTTTTATGTTCTCATTCCTCCTAATCTTCAAATACATTATTCTTGCTCCTCCCAGCATCCTCACTGTATTTAAACGAAAACTCGTCACACTGTCTGATGCTCTGACTCATTCTTTCATAGGGTATTAACGCTGTGCAACTTCTTGCCTCACTCCTGTAAGCTACAGGCTTTTAAAACCTGAGCTTAGTATTTTCTTTTCACTTACTTTTACTAACCTTGGTAGTATCCAGTTCAGTCGGCCTTGGCCCTTCATCTAGGATTCTCAGGGTAGCAGGGGCAAAAAGGGGGGAAAATAGAGAACAGAGAAAGTCAGTTCTGTTAGAAATGTCTTATTTTCTCCTCAGGGTTATTCACTGCATTCTGATGTGCAGACTGCAGATTGTTTTTATTGACTAGGTGGCCCAGTAGTTTTTGATTGATCGTTGAGCCAGCATTTTCTGGTGTAAAACATTGAGTGAAATTTCAAAGGCATCACGATATAATAAAGCAGGCAGGTATAATGACTAATGGGAAGTGAAGTCTCTCACCGCAGGACTATGTCAGTGCTTCTGTATTCTATCCAATTCAATCAGACTTTCTACTATGAAACCAGAACAGAATATGAATTTAATTTGCTACTAACATTTTCACATATGTAACAGAATCCAGGATACCACTGGCACAATTATAATGACTAAATAAAGGGAATGTCTTCACTGTTAGAAAGCTCAGTCAGTACCCCGTTGATTAAAATTTCAGGAAACTGTAGTTTCCTTTTATTTTTGTTTGATTTACTCTTTATAATTAAAAACAAATGAAATGAATTTCATGAAGTAATCTGTTGTCACCAATTAAACGCCTGCTTACCACTGGAGGTCCAGTCGCTCTGATTTTCAGGTGGACCTCAATTTAGGCAGCCAGTGCTCCTGCCTGAATAATAATTAAAATATTCAAATAGGGATCAACTGGCATGGTCAGGTTCAGACACCAGGATGTAGCCTGGATGGTGGTGAGAAAAGCCCTCCCAGTGCAGTCCTTCCAACACGCACGGAATCTCGGCGCCACCGCAAGCTGCCCTCGAGGTTGCGGCGGGGAGGAGACCCTCGTCCACCTCCTGGTGGACTGCCCCTTCATGCAGAGGGTGTTGATTAAGATGTGCTGGTATCAGTCCCGGTTCATTCCAAACAGTTCGGTAACATAGGACGCTGTGCTCTACGGGCTGTTCCCCAGGACTCACACCGAGACAGATATCACCTGTGGCTGGAAGACCATCAATTTGGTGAAGGAGGCCCTTTGATCACCCTGAAACCTGCTGGTCTTCCAGCTGAAGGAGCTGTCCATGACTGAGTGTTGCCGACTCCAAGGTCCAGGAGTACGTGCTGCAGGACGCACAGAAGCGAGGTGTGACCTACGCAAAGGGTGTATGGGGAAAGGCCACCGTGTGAGGCCACCCCACCTTTGTATTGTACGCCACGAGTCATAAGAAATACTGTATTTGAATTGTAATATTGAGATAACTTTGTATACGATCTGTAGTGTATTGGTTTGAATTGTACTGGTTTGGAATCGTGATATTTACGTTGAACCATGTGTATCTTTAAATTCTATGAAATAAAGTATATTTTGAAATTTAAAAAAAGTTCCGCAACACAATTTTCATGTCAGTCAGCGCCTCCACCACTACTTCCTCTATACCCCACAAACCATGAGCGGTACATGTTGAGAGGCGGCCATTTACAATGCTACTTACACAGTGAGGTTATTCACTTTGGGAGGAGGAATAGAAAAACAGAATATTTTTTAAATGGTGAGAAACTATTAAATGTTGGTGTTCAGAGAGATTTGGGGTCCTCGTACAAGAAACACAAAAAATGAGTATGCAGGTACATCAAGCAATTAGGAAGGCAAATGGCATGTTGGAGTCCAAGAGTAAGGAAGTCTTACTACAGTTGTACAGGGCATTGGTGAGACCTCATCTGGAGTACTGCAACAGTTTTGGTCTGCTTATCGAAGGAAGGATATACTTGCCTTAGAAGCGGTGCAACGAAGGTTCACTAGATTAATTCCTGGGATGAGAGGGTTGCCCTATGAAGAGAAGTTGAGTAGAATGGGCCTATACTCTCTGGAGTTCAGAAGAGTGACAGGTGATCTCATTGAAACATATAAGATTATGAATTGGCTTGACAGGGTAGATGCTGAGAGATTGTTGCCCCTGGCTGGAGAGTCTAGAACTCGGGGGCAAAATCACAGGATAAGGGGTCGGCCATTCAAGACTGAGATGAGGAGGAATTCTCTGCCCCAGAGGGCTGTGGATGCTGAGTCTTTGAATATATTCAAGGCTGAGAGAGGTGGATTTTTGGACTCTAGGGGAATCAAGGGATATGGGGATCGGGCAGGAAAGTGGAGTTGAGATCGAAGGTCAGCCATGATCTGATTGAATGGCGGAGCAGGCTCGAGGGGCCGTATGGCCTACTCCTGCTCCTATTTCTTATGTTGTTATGTACTTCAAGGATCATTAGCTGCAGTAGGAGAGAGCTGGAAGCAGACCTGGCACTCATAATTTCTTCATTCTTTTGGGATGTTTGAGCTTTAAAGGCTTCCTTAAGCTCATCTACTTGTGGCTGGGTGTGCTGATTAAATTTCCCTGATGATGAAATATGCTGCTCTGTTTAGGCCCCAGTGTTTTTCCGCCCTCCCCTTTAAGGTGCTGCTACAGACCCATGGCCACCAGACTTCCCAGCTGCTAAATGTCTAAGCTGCCAATAAGTAGTCCGATTAGTGCTGGCAGATTGCCTCCTGCCTGCAAATGAGTCCAGCCTTCTGCTGACATCATCAGGTGAGCCAAGCGGTCGCCCAACCCATGGCCCTAGCATTTCCAACTCAAGACCCAGGTTTGAATCCAGTAATGTAGTGTTACGATTTTGACGTAAGGATGTCTTTTATTTTTTTTTGTCGGTTTCTCTTCCGACTGGCCGGCTGAGTGACAGACTGGCCTCAGTCCGACGGGAGAGCAGCCAGGGTGATGACGTGTTCAGGTAAGTCTTTGTTTCTATGGATTGGGGGAGGGGGGGATGGGTGGGCACGGGTTGGCATGGGGCATAGATTGGCATGGGGCATGGATTGACTCAAGGGTCACGGGGGGAGTCGGTAATGGGAGGAGGGATCGGGGGTCAGTCACGGTGGGGTGTGTCAGGATTGGGGGTCATTGCGGGGGTCCGCAATTGTTAGGGGGATCAGGGTTGAGGGTCCACAATCGTGGGAGGGGGCGATCGGGGTCGGGGTTCTGTGATTGTTGAGGGGGCCGCAGCAGGTAGGATTGTTGGGCCTGGGGGAAGCACTCCTGCTCCTCCGGGCCTACAACATTTAAAATTAACACTTTTTTTCCCAAATCCTTTCTGTGGAAAATGGTCAAAAAATCTCAAAACTTGACACACTCCATAGTTGGAAGTAACTTTAATTATATCCAAAGTAAAGGTTCCATTACCTCTGCCCCAATAATACTCCTTAATCCCAATACAAAAGGTGTGACATTTCCATTTCTCAAACTTGTGGGGCTCGATTTTTGCACCCTCGAGCGGGTGCATTCGTGGCGGGGGGGGGCTGCGAAAATCGGGGATTCCGGGGGCGGGTCCGGAGCCCGGCTCCAACCCGCCCACTTCCGGGTTCCCCAGTGACGCGCTGACATGCGCGCGCAGCCGGCGGGATGCCACGTAAAGTAATTATTTAGGTATTTCAGGTCGTTCAGAGACCTGATTAACATGATATTTTAGGAGGGGTGGGATTTTGCAAATAACTGGGACTCCACCACCCTCCTCCCAACAATAAAATTCACCAACTTGCACACTTACCCCGGTGTCCAGACACATTTGTCTACCTTGCGGACCCCCTCAAATGTACATCTTATGGATGGGGGCCGCCATAGCTGCAGTCATGACCTCCTTGGAGGACGACCAGCATCACCGGCCACGCCGTCCGCCTCTGACACGTGGAGCTCCACAACACAGTGCTGTGACACATCCATCTGCACAGCAGGAGGGAGGGCAACCACAGAGAGAGATGCGTTGCAGAGGGCACTATCCTCGCCACAGGGTCTACAGACAGAGGCTCAGTTTCCGGGACCTCTCTGAGCAGCAGTGCACACGGAGGCTCAGAGTCACTCGACATGTAGTCGTTAACATCTGCAGCCTCCTTCATGCCGAGCTGCTCCCGGCTGGCCCAAGCACTATCTTCTGACCTGTCGCTGTCAAAGTCACCACTGCCCTCAACAACTTTTCCTCCGCATCCTTCCAGGGTGCCAGGGGGGACATCGCCGGTGTCTCTCAGTCGTCTGCACAAAAGAGCCCTGCAAATACACCTACACCCACTCTGCAGTGACACAATGGGTGGCATCAGTTGTGGGTCTTCATAGTGATCCTCAGGAAAGGGCATTATTGCACAAACCAGACAAGATTCGCAAAGACATGGCAGTAGTGGTGCCAATATAATATGTAATGTGAGTTGATCAGAAATTAAATATCGGTAAAAACCATGACAAACCCTCAAACACCCTTGTGCATCCCCTTCATGCTCACGACACGTTTGCCTTACGCTTCCTACTGCACAGATGTGACGCATGCCCTGTGGCTGCAGCACAGGTAATGGCAGGTTGAGTGAGGCTGACTGTGAAATAGATGCATGAGAGGGTGAGTATGAGATAGAGCCATGAGATTGTATGAGGATTGGGTTGAGTGGTAGTGGCGGGATGAATACTGGCGAGGTGGGTAAGTGCAGGTAAGATGAGGATGAGGTTTGAGTGGGTGTGAGGAGTGATGTGACAGAGTAGTGTTGGCAGTGCAGAAGGAGATGTGGGGTGGGGGCAGTGATGTGGCAGACGGAGTGTAGGGTATGAGTAAGTGTACTCACTTTGGCTGACCTACTGAGGTCATTGCAGCGCCTCCTGCACTGTATGCAGGTGGGCGATATGTTGGTGGTGCAGGTGACCTCCTCTGCCACCTCGAGCCAGGCTTTCTTGGTGGCAGAGGCAGGCCGCTTCCTCCCGCCCGCCGGGGGGAAGATCTCTGTCCTCCCCCTCCTCCTCACCCCATCCAATAATACCTGGAGTGAGGCATCATTAAACTGGGAGCAGCCTTCCCCCTGGGCTGCTCCATGCTGTAATTTTTCCTATTTCCTGCAGCATCAGTCAGTGGAGGACTGCCCCTTTAAATAGGGCTCCTCCAGCTGACAGCCTATGCTACGCATGCGCAGTACGCCCGCTGTGCAGCTTTCCAAAAGCCAGAAGCAAAGGTAAGTGGCTCCAATTAACCTGCGATTCCGTGCGGAGCACCCCGATTTCACTGAGCACGTTACCCACGCGCCCAGTCGACCCCCCACTGCGAACCCGCCGCCCTCCTAATATCGGGTGTGATCTCTAAGTAAGACTGTGAATTAATGCCTTTTGAAAGGTAGTTTTGTGTTGTAGATACATGACTATTTAGACAGATATTGTGACTGTCCAAACACTTACAATTTCAAAGCTGGCTGTGTAATTTTCGAAGACCATGGGCACATAGTTCTCTGGAACCTAGACGAGAGACTTTTATCCCCGCACTCTAGGGTGGATTCATGCAGGCGTGTCAGGAATGAAAGAATAGTATTTTGTTCAGTTATTTTTCTCTGTCTCTCATCTCCCTGAGGTTTTCATGCACCACCTCTCCTGTCCAAGAGGATGGGCAAAGATCAAGTTCAAGTTTCTGGCAACATTGTTCAATATCTGGCTGCAGGAGAGCACATGATGATGACTTGCTCTTCCATGTTCTATTGTTTAGTTTGGAGAAATGCTTGATCTCCATTCAGTCCAAGCCACTGCATGGTACGATGCAAGGATACTATTCTATCCTATCCCAGTACCTAATCTTCCCTCTAACTGTAATCCTAAATAATGAGTTGCTGGTTGAGTTTCACTGAACAATAGGAGACAGAACACTTTCTGTGTAACAGCTCAATGTTAAAACACAAACATCAAAAACCCTTTCACTAAAATTTATTAAAACAACAAAAACTTTAAAAGAAAAGCAAAGATCAAATGTAATGTTAAGCTGATAAATACTTGGGTACACAAGAATTATATCAACTTTCCAAATGTGAGAGTTTATTTTGTTAGCAGTGCTGGGAACTGATGTTAAGTTAGTAATAGTGATGAAAATTATTTATAAACGTGTTAAGCGCCACATCAGTATGATAAGTAGTCAATGCGTTATGTCAGTTGGCTGTTTCTTCTTGTCAAAATGTTACAAATTGCTGTTGACACTCAAGGGCTGATTCTGTGATCCCACACTCCAAGCGGCTCATGGGCCACACATCACCAGAAACCGTCAGCATACAACCGATGATTCCACGCCCACTAAAATGAATAGGTGGGAGATCATGGGCCGAGTGCTGGCGAATTCCCATCATGTGCTCCCTGTGAATGCAGCTCCCCACAGGGAGCATGAAATCAGCCCTTCACTATCATGGCTTACACACAAACAATGGCCAGTTTAGTGAGGTATCAAAGGAAAACTGACATCCATAAAATTACCCCAGGAAGGGAGGGGAGAAAAAAATAGTCACTTTCAAATTTAAAGTTTACAAACTTTGAAAGTTCCTAAAATTTAAATGTAAAAAGTTTAAAAGTAAAGATAATGTAAAGTTAAAGGCACTAGAAACATAACAAGAACGAAATGCAGAATAAAGTGATCCAAGAGATACTGAATACTGGAGAAGAGAATAAAAAATACAAAATTCAAAACTAAGAAAACTTAAGCAAGTATTCGAGAGAATAAAAGCATAAAACTTTAAAAAACATTTTAAAAATGAATGGAAAGAAATAGAGCAAAGATATACTAGGTGCAGAAAGGGTATATTTATGGATACAATATGTGTGCCTCTCTTTATTGACCATTTATTTAAATATGCATAGATGTTAGGAACATAATTTTAAAACTTATTTCCTAATATTTGACTTTAACAAATTCTGGAAAGAGGATTTAACTCTTAAATCCAGTTAAGTCTGAGAATTTAACATTTTTAAGATTCCAGCGGGACCTTGATCACAAAAAGGATAAATTCCATGTCCCACCAGTCTATATTGTGTATTTTCTTTTTGTCCTGTACCTCCATGAAGAAGCTGAAAAGTCCAGTTTTTATTAGTAAGCCTTCTGTTTAATAAAATATTGTGAGGCTCTTTTTTTGCCTGTGTTGGCAGATCAGTTTGTCTTAACAAAATAATATTTAAACAGATGGCTGAAATGGTCCCAACATCTGTAGCAAGGTGACTATTCTGTTTTGGTTTTGGTGAGTTTGCAGTATGTAGTTTTATTTAGATAAGCCATTTAGTTATGATTCATATAATTTTCCTTGTTGGCATTTTGAAAACATGGATCTATCAGTTAAGGAATTAGTGCTATAAATATACGATCACTGGTGACAGCAAGCAGTAGTACTGCTGCTGATCACTGGATTTTCACCTGCTAACTGCAGCCCATATTTCACATCACTGTAGGTTTACGATTCATGAACAAGTGAATGTATAGCAGTAAAATAATGTGTATATATACATATATATTTACAATAGATATTATACTAAACAGGTTTTTAAAGAAAACAATAAATATATCACAATCTATATGCTAAGCCATTATTTTATAGTTAATCTTTATATAAGTACTTTTGCATATATTACAAAAGTGTCTCTACTGCAAAAGTAATTCATTGGCTTTGAAGCACTGAGGATGTGAAAGGTACTATCTAAATGCTTGCACCATCCATCCCACCCTCCCTCCCTCCATCCATCCATTTGTCTTTTCTTCCCATAGTCTTTTTATAACTGCAGGAGCTAGACTGGTCTAACCTATCTTTCTCTAAAAGTTGCAACTGAATCGACTTGATTTGATTCAAAGGTATTAAGGGATATGGAGTTAGATCACAGATCAGCCATGATCTTATCAAATGGCGGAGCAGGCACGAGGGGCTGAATGGCCTACTCCTGTTCCTATGTTCCTATGATTGCCAAACAGCTCCAGCTCATTAGATAACCTCAAATAGAGTTGTTGGTGCTTCTTGGATTTGCATAGCTGTTAGCTACATTCAAAAGTAACTGACAATCATACAAATTAATGAGCAAATCATACATTCTGTGTTTCTTCGGTTTCTCCCTCAGCCTTCTGCATCTTTGGAGATGGCCGGCAAATACTTGCAACATTCGTATTGAGTTCAGCTGGAGCTTGGGTTTCAAATGTAGCTCATCTTCAAACTTTTTCTTCATTTGTGATTGACTGAAAGGAAGCTCCATCAAGGTAATGCTTCATTTTCATCACAAGGACCGTAAAAAGTAGGGGAGGGGGGCACTCTGATTAAAAATGGTTGAAGACAGACAAAGGCAGGGATATTTCATATTTCATCCCTATATAGTAGAAGCCAACTTCAGTAGGGCATGAAGAAATGGGACACCCACCTTGTAGGAAAGAGCTATTAGGAGCCATTTTCCATTAATGCATTCCTATGGACCAATTTGCTGGCTAACTGGAGAGTCAAATCCCACCTATTTCGTTAAATAGGATGAATATTGACTGAAATACCGTGAAACTATGGAAGTTGCTGACTCAGCGAGGCACAGAAGCTGTGAGATTGAGCTCTATCCATCTGAGTGCTAGTAGAACAGTGAGTGTAAAAGCTTACTGTTCTACTTGTGCACCTCCCTGACTCGGGAATCTCCCAGATCACTGCATTTCAGTCAGTTGTATGATTCAGCTGTTCTACCAGCACATGAACAGCATTGAGTCTTGGTAAAGTGTTGTGATCTTCATCTCTGTTGGTGGTAGAAAAGCTAAATTTCACAGCTGACTGAGATGTTGGAAGGTTGAACAGATCATTGAGTTAGTGAGATCACGGAGTGAGTAAGCCTGACAAATGGAACTATTAACTGTGACTGATGTTAGGAGGATTGATTGAGTAATAGGAATTAAGCCGTTTCCATCTATCAAACAGCCGCTACTCTATGGCTATGACTTTCTTCCACTATCCAACCCCAATTTGGATGGCAAAGCCTACCGCCACATTCTCACCTGGTCTCTAAATTCCTCGCCTGGTCTCTAAATTCCTCGCCTGGGCCCAGTTGAGAAGACTGCCGGCCATTCCTTCCCCACCTGCTTCATGTAAATGATGGTGAGGATATGGTGCCTGGCAAGCCACCCCATTTCCCTCCCTTTACCACTGACTCCACCAGCTCCAAAGATCACCAGGAGAAGGGTGGCGGTACAACAACAGCATGCATTTATATAGCATCTTTAACACAGATAAATGTCACAAAGTGCTTCACAGAGGTGTAATAAAAAAATGGATTCTGAACCAAAGGAGGGCTGACCAAATGCTTTGTCGAAGAAGTGGGTTTTAAGGAGGTTCTTAAAGGAGGAGAGGGTGATAGAGAGTTGGAGGGGTTTACGAAGGAAATTCCAGACCATGGAGCCTAAGCATCTGAAGACGTGACTATCATTGGTGGGGCGAAGGGAGAGGGAAATGCAGAAGTGGCTAGAGTGAAACGAATGCTGCATTTTGGAGGGATTGTAGGTCTGGAGGAGGTTACAGAGATAGGGAGAGGTGAGTCAATGAAGGGACTTAAACCAAAGATTGAGGTTTTAAATGTGAAGCGTTCCCTATCAACATTACAGGCACCAAATGTGCAATGTGGCTTTGTATTAGCAATATATCATCTCACAAGAAAAATGGGTGTAAAATATCCCCAGACATTAAGCAAAACCCCCGCAGAATCGATTCCTGCTATTCACTTACAATCTTATGTTCTACTTACTATTCCACTCCACAGGGGGTTGGGGTGATGCAGGAGATCAGCACACTGGTCTTCCATCTTAGGGATCTCGGTTTGAATCCAGGCCAGAATGGTGGATGAACCCTTTCTCTCCCTGTTAGTTTAAAGGGTCCATTGTAAAACGGGCTTGGGCAGTCTCAACCAGGTTGCGAATGGACACAGGGCACAGCACAACATTGCTTATAATTTGTTACAAATTGACAATTTCAGGTGGGCAATAAGAACGACTGGTGAGAAATAGAAAGAATTCATATTGATGCCAAGGCTGGCACTATTCTGAGGATGGCCTCAAGGAGCAATGCTGAGTTTCTCAGAGTTTCTGCTCAGAACTTTAAATGGTCTGGTTCGTGTTTACCTTTATTAGTACCATAATCACCAGAGTGCATTATGCCACCAAAAGCATGATTCTATTGAACCACATGATATCAAAGTCAGACTGTAGCTGACAAGAGCAGCTGATAAATTTCTAAAAGTGTTGATACAGTCCTAAGGCTACATATTGTGTGGTAGACTTTAAGCAAAAGTTGTCACATTTGGAGGTGAAATGTGCACTTCGGATAAATGTTAGGGTTATACAATTCTTTGCACAGTGGGGAAAATGAATAGAACAATTGATGAATGCAATTTATAATGGTTTGTTAAAATGGCTTTTCGCTTAATTAATTTCAGCTGCAGAAATTCTGCTTCAGGCGGTAATGCGCAAGGAAGTCAATCCTTAATTCTATTAACATTATACAGCTATTACTGCTTTTTGTTTAAACACTGTCTCAATATGGTCAGATTGTTGAGTACATTTTAAAGTGGTGGCATCCCATTTTATTGACCTGAGATCTATTTCAAAAGAAGCATAAACAATACAATTTAAACACTCCCCATAACACGCTCCAGCCTTTCCTTTAGTAGCTATTATTTTATTTTGCATTGAAAAACATGTAAGAATGAATAGGGTGCAATCAGGCTTTGTGAGTTTATTTCCATACTGTTTAATTTACTATCGAGCTGTAGGAAAGAGAATGTTTTGCTTGTTTGACTTTCATGCTTCTCTGGTTTGGTGCATGGGTCAAAAGTAGAACAGCATCTTTTTAAAGAAACGATTGGACAGCCATCATTTGTACTCCCGACGCTGTAGTTCAGCTACTTTAAAATTTGATTCTTTTGTTAAATAAATGAGAGGCTGAAAAGAAATTAGCTACAGCATAAGTAAAAGTGATCAAGCTTCATTAAATGTAAAGAAATTATTAATTTCTAGAGGAATAAAATACAAAAGCAGGGAGGTAATGTTAAATCTATACAGAACCTTGGTTGATCACACTTGGAGTACTGTGCACAGTTCTGGTCTCCATACTACAAAAAGGATATTGAAGTACTGGAGAAAATGCAGAAGCCTTTCACAAGGATGTTACCAGAATTGAGAGGATGTAACTATCAGGTAAGATTGAGCAGAGTGGGGCTCTTTTCTATGGAAAAGAGAAGACCAGGAGGGGATCTGATGGAGATCTTTAAAATTATGAAGAAGTTCAATGAAGTGGAAGTGGAGAAATTGTTTCCACTTATGGGTGAGTCTGGAACAAGGGGCATAAATATAAGATAGCAACTAATAGATCAAATAAAGAATTTAGGAAGAATTTCTTTACACAGAAAGTGATGAGAATATGAACCTTGCTGCCTCATGGAGTGGTTGATGCAGATCGCATTGACACACTGAAGGGAAAGTTTGCTGTTTACATGAAGGAGAAGGGAATAGAGGGATATGGGTTTAGGGTGGGAAGAGGGAATTAGAGTGGGAGGAGGCTTGTATGGATTATAAACATCAGCATGGACCAGTTGGGTTAAATGGCCTGTTTATGTGCTGTAGATTCTATGTAATGCATATGTATAATATAGGCGGAATGTTAGTAAAAAAGAAAAGAAAGAATTGCATTTATATAGCATCTTTCATTACCTCAGGACACCCCAAAGTACTTTACAGCCAATGAAGTACTTTTGAAATGTAGTCACTGTTGTAATGTAGGAAAACACGGCAGCCAATTTGCGCACAGCAAGGTCCCACAAACAGCAACGTGATAATGACCAGATAGTCTGTTTTTTGAGTGATGTTGTTTGAGGGATAAATATTGGCCAGGATACAGGGGAGAACTCCCCTGCTCTTCTTTGAAATAGTGCCGTGGGGATCTTTTACGTCCACTTGAGAGATCAGACGGCCTTAGTTTAACATCTCATCTGAAAGACGGCACCTCCAACAGTCCAGCATGCCCTCGGTATTGCACTGAAGTGTCAGCCTGGATTTTGTGCTCATGTCTCTAGAATGGAACTTGAACCCACAACCTTCTGACTCAAAGGTGAAAATGTTGACACTCAGCCATGGCTGACACCTAGTATGAGAAAAATAGCAATGTGAAGCAAATGCTCAAACACTAATGTGTTCACAATTCCAATACTATTCATTTATACCACCGACTCAGTCCCTCTCCCTGATCACTGTCTGAGGCTGAACCAGTCCGTTTACAATCCTGTAGTCCCATTTTTGACCCTGAGATGAGCTTCCGCCCCCATATCCACTCCATCAACAAGACCACTTACTTCCACCTCTATAACATCGCCTGTCTCCGCTCCGCCTCAGCTCATCTGCTGCTGAAACCCTCATCCATGCCTTTTGTTACCTCTAGACTTGACTATTTCAATGCTCTCCTGGCCGGCCTCCCATCTTCCACCGTCCATAAACTTGAGCTCATCCAAAATTCTGCAGCCCATATCCTAACTCGCACCAAGTCCCGTTCACCCATCACCCTTGTGCTCGCTGACCTACATTGGCTCCCAGTCCAGCAGCATCTCGATTTTAAAATTCTCATCCGTGTTTTCAATTCCTTCAATGGCCTTGCCACTCCCTATCTCTGTAACCTCCTCCAACCCTACAACCCTCTGTGCTTCTCCAATTCTGGCCTCTTGCGCATCCCCAATTTTAATCGCTCCACCATCGGCGGCCATACCTTCAGCTGCCAAGGCCCAAAACTCTGGAAGTTCCTTCCTAAACCCCTGTGCCTTTCCACCTCTCTTTCCTTCATTAAGATGCTCCTTAAAACCTTCCTCTTTGACCAAGCCTGTCCTAATATCTCCTTATGTGGCTCGGCATCAAATTTTGTTTGATGACACTTCTGTGAAGTGTCTTGGGATGTTTTACTATGTTAAAAGCACAATAAAAATGCAAGTTGTTGTTACCCTTCATTACAAATGTCACATACATACATAAAAGATGCTTTTGTTTATTTAACCAAGGCAAGTGGTATCAGTATAAGTAACTGGAACACCTTTCCATTTCAGGCACTCACTGTTGGCAGGCATCAAGCATTCTCAGGTTAGCTGCAGCCTGGCTGGATGCAGAGTAAAGATTATTGCGCTCTGCTCCAGCACACCTTATCTGTAACTTCAGGGGAGTATCCTCTACTGTGCAAGTGTGGGCATTGCACTTCCAGCCACTCTGAGAGCCTAGAAATTATCATTGATGCTATCGTAGGAATACATAACACACATATAAAATTCTTCTGTTTTAATTGAGGCTTAAACCCAATTAGTTTAACTGGGTTAACTCCTCCATTAAATAGCAGAGAGAGGAATTTGATATGACCACCTTTTAACATTCATATAATAACTGCGCTGACAGTAATTTCCAGTGCGCAATCTAAGTGAAGCTGCCAATTTATTGCCAATTAGTGCCTCTGAGGAGCTATGCAGTTGGATTCATGCCCACTAGGAAATGGTTGAGACTTGCCAAACAATTTCACCGAGGACTTTCCAGTCACCAGAGAGAGGAGACTTTAATTCCCCTCAGATTCAGCTGGGCTTCAGAGAGGAAAGGACAGTTTGAAGGAACATGTGGGGGAAGCAGAGATATGCCGTGTTATAACAACAGTTTTAAAACTGCCTACGTCATTCTGACTTTGTGAAATTGAAGATGGCAGTGGAAAATGCAAGTGAGTTTATTTTAACGATATATCCAGGTGGTTTTGAATGAAAGACTCAATATGAAGAAATATATATGCAAATACATCCTCATTGTGAAATGTTTGGTAGCTTTATCCTGCTGACATCTTTAATAATGCATAGCAGACTGGGGAGCTGCACCAAACAGACAGAGGAATTTTAGATGCAAACATTTTATAATGATGATATGAGCCTATGAAAAGAAGATCAAGAAGAGACCATCAGACACATCATGCCCACCAGAGCTGGATAACAGCTAAGGCAGGCATGTGGTTGCTGGTCTGACACCATTCACCCCCTGCCTTCCCACCCCACTAACCACACAATCTCCTGGGACAGGCAAAGAAAGCAAAGAAAAAAAAACATGTTGGCAATTCAGGAAAAAACTCTGGGAAATTCCTCTGCAACTGCTTAAGGCAATCAAGCAAAGCTTCAGAAGACTGCTGTAACCCATAACTCTTCACAATCACAACTAGCACTTAGCCTTTATAACTAGAAAATGTCCTCTTCTCGAAGGAACTTGTCAAGTTCCCTTTCAAAGGATTGTCGCGACTCCCCATCCACCTCATGTTTCATCACTTTGTTCCAGAGGACAATGTCACTGTCAAAATAAATACTTCCTGGCACCTCACCCAACTCTTTGACTACGGGCTTCATATGCATGACTGCTAGTCCCATTGTGTCATTTTATAAATCATTATCATATTCCCTATGGATTAGAATAAATTATACATCTTACTATATTTTTTACTACTGGCTAAACAGTTAAGAACACTGAGGGAAGACTTCTGCTGTTCACTATTGGTAGCAAAATCAGAAGCAAGTGTAAAAAATGTATTTACAATCTCACTACAAATAGCAAACAGAGGAAATCTTCCCCCATTGCGGCTGTGGTCTGAAGAAAGAATCCCTCATACATAAAGGCACATTGAGTGAAGCTACAGCCTCAGCAAGTAGTTTCACTCAACGGGAGTGTGGATCAGAGAATTGGGCAAGGAGGTCAGCACACCTGATTCATACACCTCCGATATTCCCTTGATTTTCTAGTAGTGAAGCCTTGCAAAATTTACTCTATAATGAAACAATAAAGCAGCAACCGAATAGTTCTATGGTATGCAGGCAGTGGATTTAACAATTAATAAACAAATATATGACGAATTAAACTTTACGGCAAGATTTAAAGTAGATTATTTATACATTCTAAATTATTGCAGCAGCGGCCTTTTTAAAATTTATAGTGAGAACTTGAAAACAATGATTTTCACACAAAAAGGGGTAGCAACTTCTGGAAGGACTTTGCCATTATTCAAGTTTGGAGGGATGTTCTGAACAAAGTTCCATAATTTAAAATGCTTTATGACAAGATTCTGTTTAAATATATTAAGTAATGTTGCAGAGATATTTGGTAAAGGAAGGAAAGATGTAAATAATAAGAGTATATTTCTTGGCATCACTATCAAGAGCCACACAGAAGGGTAGTAAAGAGTTTCTATCCTGTACTATACTATACACAGAGATACATTTATGTAACTGTAGTATTTATTTATTTATTCGGTTACTTGTAAATGTAAATAAATACATTTTCCAGGAGCCAATCAAAAAATAATTGTCTGAGGAGATCTCTTATAAACTTCTTTCCAAATTCTTTCAGTGGATATCTGCACTTTCCCCTCACTTCCACACCTCAGCACTCCTCATCCCTGCTTTGACTGCGAATACTATAAAGTTAATATATGTGCGGGAGTAATTTCAAGTATGTGATTTTATGTTCATGGGATATTTATTCCTAGTTGCCCTGATTTTATAAATGGTTTGCTGGGTCAATTTAGAGGACATTTAGTGTGGGACTGGAGTGACATGTTGGCCAGACCAGGTCGGGTGACAGCTTCCTGTTTTTTTCCAGCAATCCAGTAGCTTTCATTGTCATTTTTTCCCTGGTTCTAGCTCACAAATTTAGCAAATTTATTGAATTCAATTTCACAGTGGGATTTGATTCCAAACCTCTGTGTTGCTAGCCTAGTACCATAACCACTTACACTACCACACATCATAGATACTAACTGAATCAATGAGATAGCTGGCTTGTAATTACGCCCAGCAATTGGTTTTGTGGTTATTTTCATGTATTTCTAGAAAATTGGTACTTTGTTTTTTTACTATAGTATTCAGTGATGCATTATTATATTTATATAAATAGGTGACTGGATTGGGCCTCGGATCAGGCAACACACCTTCACTGCCACTAAACTAGTAGAAAAAAAAACATTTTAAAACCGTGATAACAAATCTATACATGTTTTTCAAACCACGTAATTTGTTATTCCCCAAAACGTCTCAATTCACATTTCGCTATGGGGAAAATCCACCGACAACCAGTAGAGGGCGATTCCCCACTGTGAACTGGGGCACTGTCCGTAGAAAAGTGCCGACGCTAAATTTGAGCTGACCGATATGTACAGTCTCTGCATTAATGCGGAGGCTCTAATCAATCGCCCTGCGCCCAAGCGCTTTATCTTTTCCTAATGGTGCGTGAACCAAAAATGAGTAATAAGTTACCAAAGGAGCCGAGAATCCCCAGGACAGCCCACAGGATGGAAAGAAAATATCACATTTAAAAATCGTTGAACTCTTCCGAATTTTGGTTACTTTATTTTTGAAGTTACAGATCAGAATAAATGTAGAGCACATAACTTTATAAATAACCACTACACTTTTTGCAGGGGGTATGTTGGTTGATTAGAAAGACCAATGTAGATCATAACAAAGGCACACAAATCAAAATATTCCTCTCACAACTTTCAACATTTAGAGCAGCGAATTGCCAGTTCGTAGCTGGGCTGAAATCATGTATTTCGGATTAATTAAAACATGTTTTAAGATGTATTTACTTGTAAACTAATGTGTATAAAGAACTTTCACAATGTGTTATTAGATCAATCCATAATTTGTTTTAGTGTCAAAAGTAAGTTGTGTTTTTATTTTTGTACACACTCCCACCGCACTTCAACACAGGTCACATTCAGAACAGCCCCTACACGTTCAGGTCGTCACATTCAGTTATTTATTCACACAGTAACATTCAGACATACAGATACACATGTACTGGGCACACACAGATACATGGGGCATACACAGCATTTAATAAACGATCTGCGACATGGCACTGAGCCGCATCAAACGGGGGATAAGATTAAAGTGCATGTACTTTTCATCCCAAGTCTTCGTGTTTTCCGAATCCCCACCCACCAGTTAGTACAGTAACCAGACTATGTTACACTCGCCAGCACCTTAAACACTGGCATTTTAAACATTAATGTGTGTTGAGTGTAACACCAACTGGTGACTATATCGACTCATTACTTCCTTCATTGGCACATGGGTGGGAACAAGCAGAAAGGGAATGGGGAAGGACAAAGTCTCGGGTAGAGAGTGAGAGGTAAACAGATCCAGCGAGATATATTTACATCCTTCTGGCGCTGGGCTCGCTGGTTTGAATTTGCCAGGCCTGGCCTTTTGGAAACCTTTCTTCTCAGTCTCTCTCCCATTGGTGAATAAATTCGAAGTCCATCAATGGGAACAGCACTGAGGACAAATATTTTGAAGCACAAGTCAGGCCAAATTGAGAGAGAGATGGGCAGCATTTTAGGAATACAAGTGCAGAACAGCTTATGGCAATTGGCTATCCTGACTTTAGTGCAGACCCTTGATGCTGATTTAATATTGGATAGTCCAGCAGAATAGATATCCGGAGAGATCTGAAATCTGCGTGAGCCAGAAGGGAGGATTGCTTTTAAGTATCATATTTCTGATTCAGTAAGTTGCTCATAACTTTATAAATAACCACTACACTCTTTGCAGGAGGTGTGTAGGTGTTTTTTATTCGTTCATGGGATGTGGGCGTCACTGGCAAGGCCGGCATTTATTGCCCATCCCTAATTGCCCTTGAGAAGGTGGTGGTGAGCCGCCTTGTTGAACCGCTGCAGTCCATGTGGTGAAGGTTCTCCCACAGTGCTTTTAGGAAGGGAGTGCCAGGATTTTGACCCAGCGACGATGAAGGAACGGCGATATATTTCCAAGT
The DNA here is from genome assembly GCF_035084215.1 of Heptranchias perlo. Taxonomy (NCBI): domain Eukaryota; kingdom Metazoa; phylum Chordata; class Chondrichthyes; order Hexanchiformes; family Hexanchidae; genus Heptranchias; species Heptranchias perlo. The sequence continues at coordinate 33,223,473 of NC_090348.1, read as the reverse complement.
CAGGATGGTGTGAGACTTGGAGGGGAGCGTGCAGGTGGTGTTGCTCCCATGTACCTGCTGCTCTTGTCCCTCTAGGTGGTAGAGGTCGCAGGTTTGGGAGGTGCTGTCGAAGAAGCCTTGGCGAGTTGCTGCAGTGCATCCTGTGGATGGTACACACTGCAGCCACAGTGCGCCGGTGGTGAAGGGAGTGAATGTTTAGGGTGGTGGATGGGGTCCCAATCAAACGGGTTGCTTTGTCCTGGATGGTGTCGAGCTTCTTGAGTGTTGTTGGAGCTGCACTCATCCAGGCAAGTGGAGAGTATTCCATCACACTTCTGACTTGTGCCTTGTAGATGGTGGAAAGGCTTTGGGGAGTCAGGAGGTGAGTCACTCGCCGCAGAATAACCAACCTCTGACCTGCTCTTGTAGTAACAGTATTTATATGGCTGGTCCAGTTAAGTTTCTGGTCAGTGGTGACCCCCAGGATGTTGATGGTGGGGGATTCGGCAATGGTAATGCCGTTGAATGGCAAGGGGAGGTGGTTAGACTCTCTCTTGTTGGAGATGGTCATTGCCTGGCACTTGTCTGGCGTGAATGTTACTTGCCACTTATGAGCCCAAGCCTGGATGTTGTCCAGGTCTTGCTGCATGCGGGCTTGGACTGCTTCATTATTTGAGGGGTTGCGAATGGAACTGAACACTGTGCAATCATCAGCGAACATCCCCATTTCCGACCTTATGATGGAGGGAAGGTCATTGATGAAGCAGCTGAAGATGGTTGGGCCTAGGACACTGCCTTGAGGAACTCCTGCAGCAATGCCCTGGGGCTGAGATGATTGGCCTCCAACAACCACTACCATCTTCCTTTGTGCTAGGTATGACTCCAGCCACTGGAGAGTTTTCCCCCTGATTCCCATTGACTTCAATTTTACAAGGGTTCCTTGGTGCCACACTCGGTCAAATGCTGCCTTGAAGTCAAGGGCAGTCACTCTCACCTCACCTCACCTCTGGAATTCAGCTCTTTTGTCCATGCACATATATACACTCATACATCATACATATACGCACGCGGTAACAATCTTACAAATGCATATATGTATATATACTCATATAGACTTACTAACAACCATATACTTATAGACACACTGATAAATATATACGCATGTAGATATGCCAAACACGGGTTCAAATTAATAATAAATATTAATATATTCAAATGAAATTCCTCAGTTTGTTATTTTAACAAACGCATTAACATGATTAAAATAAATGGATTAGCCCCTGTATTAAAATAATGGGCGGAGGAATTTCACATGAATGTGTTAAAACGTGTATTAATAACAATATACAACACAATTTCAGTACCACTACCACATACAAACACACATACTCATTCAGAGGACTTCCAAATGTTTCAGTTTCCCTATCCTCAGCTTTCTCACTCGGTTATCTGGTCTTTCATTTTTCCTACTGACGCAGATTGCCACCAACAAGGGAATTATCATGAGAGGAAGATATTTCTCTCTCATCTAGTTAATGATTAGATGAGCCCTGGCCACGCATTTTTGTTTTTCAATGACTTATTTCATTAAACAAAATACAACCCACAAACATTTCATAAACTAAAGGGCACTGACTCCACAAGAAACTGTTTGGTAAAAGTATTTTACAATTGTTCAGAAGCAATTAGTGCAGTGAGGTAAATTGAATCAAAAAGCATCATGGCCTGACTTGTTAGCAGGTGACAATGATCATTCTGGCTCTGTTGGTCACTCTACCCAAACAGAACGAGGTTTGCCGATTCTTTTTCACGAAGACAACGTCCCTTTAAATAACAATTACACCGCTGCAGCAAAACGTTGGGAACAATGAAGCTGCCCCTTAAAATAATTTCCTCATTACCTGACACCAGAATACTTTGAAATGAAAGTGCATCTGACCTCTATACGTTGTTTTTGTAATAAATTTTAAAATAACCTTTGAAGCTGTGAAATTGTAACAATGTGCTTTAATAACGGAATGGGAAGAGAAATGGGAAAGCCTTGAATTAACCTGCCCTGACTAGATTTGAATTATTATAGTTTGGGTGCAGTGATAAACAACTGTGTAACAATGGAGACCATCCCATTTTATATCATGTATAATTAGGTTTGGAAAATTATAATGACATTTTCTGACGTTCTCCGGTATAGGTCTTTAAACAAATTGCTCGACCTTGACGCTCTGTAACCCTTCCAATTGTAAAACGTCTTGCTGAATTCCATAATAAATAGAGAAGCAAGCTTCTTTCTTTTTGTTGTTGTTAAAAGTTCATCACGAGGTCGTGCACTAAGAATGGTTGTATTCCTATCTTTATGTTTCTCCCCCGTGTAAACCTTTCCATGTTTGAGGTCCCCTCAGTTGTCACGGACATCTCACAATGTAGTATTGTCAAAAAAGTGCACGCCATCTCTCGAAATACTTTGCTTTTGGCTGTGACACCCAGTCCAATTGCTGTGACCGGCGCTTCTTTGTCTGCCTCGCTTCTCCCCGCCCTGTAGGACGTTACACAGTTGTAATTAGTTGCTCATATTTACAGCCAACTTGGTTTGTTGACAGAGAGAAAAAAAATGAATGCAAGAATGAATGGATGAATTCCAGATCAAGGTAGGAAACTGTACGTCAGTGCAATTTCAAACAGCCTAAAGGGAGGGGGATAAACTCGTTCTCCGCAGCTGCTGACCTAACAGGCTAAATCTTCCAGTCCGTATCTTTAAGGATCACTCAGATTTACAGTTCTCTGAAACGAGTTGACTGGCAGTAATTTTTTTTTGCTAGAGCAGTGTTTTCTTTCTTCCTCCCCACGTTCGCTGTAGCGCCCTCTACTTGATCTGCCTTTGGACAACTTGAAGTTTCATCTGACACTTGGCTGCATGCTGGCTGCATCCCTCCTAACCCAGCGCCAGCTCCTCAGTCAAACATTTCATCTTCACCCTGGACGGAGCTTGCTTTTCATTCGCCTAGATATAAACTAGCCGCAGTGGACGAGAGAGTTTCAAAAGGTAATTCAGTAATTCGCTGCCTGTTTCTTTCGCCTGCTGCTCGTTGTTGTACAGAGTGGCTCAATTAATCTTGACTGGAGCAACCGCGATTCGACACTATATTAATAAATGCAATGTGATTTTATTTACCACTTGCTGATTAAATAATTGTACTTTCTTATTTCTAATATAATACAATATTTACAATGAGATTAACGCACAGGTATTACTTGAAACTTAACTTCTAGTCGCCATGACTGCAAACAGTGTTTGGTTAAAACAGTATTGGCTGGTGCAAGCATCCTGCACTTTGTGTTTACTTTAATCACTGAAATATGTTTCTACCTGTTATTTTTAAAATCATTTAATTTTTTTCATTTACAAAATCATAATAAAGTACCTGTTGCAAATAGATGTATATTGGTGCCAATGTTAATGCAGAGAAAAATGTTAACTGTTTGACTGCTGAAATCCTATCATTCCATGAAATCTTGCAGTTAAGGAAATCCATGTCTGGCATAATGAAACTTTCAGCTGATCTATATCCTCCATTAGCTCAACAGATAAATGCACCATGTAGTGTGGTTCAGAGCCTGTAGAGTAACAAGGTCCCAGGTTTGATTCTCGGTCTGATGTGAATTTGTTGACTTGGGTCAGGGTGACAACTTTAGTGTCTCAGGGTTAATAAAAAGGGGAAGGGGGGAATTCCTACTTGGAATTGTTATCCAGTGACTCCTGTTAGAAGTCCAGGTATGTGGAGTTTTGATCAGGCTCAGTGTGATGGACAACTTGGTCGAATAGACTGCTGGCACTAACCTTCCAGGCTGGCAAATGAAGAATGACCATTTGAGTGAGGTACAGGTAGGCTGTCATCACCTGTGGAATCATGCCAACTATAAGTTATCACCATCAGGAAAGGAAATGGCGAAACTAGAGGGAAAGAAAGGTTAATAGAACAGAGAGCTGGACTTTACAGTACACACAATAATTACTAGAGGAAGTCAAATAGTGTAGGACAGTGTACTGATTTACCTTAATATCTAATACAACAGAGACAGACATGTTGGGTTAGATTGTGTACTAAAATCTTAACACCGTAACATTTTTATAGATAACAGATGGCAAACCCTGTACAATTGGGCTATTCTACTTATGCTTTCCAAAGGAGTGTTGATTTGCTTTGATGTGTTTTACTACTCTGGTGCAATTTAGGAAAGAAGTCTTTCAAACATACTAACTGGAAAAGTAAATCACTCTTTCCTCTACTTAATTAAAAGGAAACAATTTTTACGTGTAATTTACTGCAGCATTATTTCATAAATTGTATCTTAAACTCTAAAGTATAGCTTGTTAAATGTTGACCTGTTTTGCTGAAGTTTAGAGGAGTTTAAGTTTAATATAAAGATATATATATATATTGCTTCTGTCCCTCATAAAATCTTCTCAGGGTCTTGAAATCTCATCAAAAATGTGGAGTTCCTGAAATTAAAGTTGAATGAACGGGGCAAAAAACATCCTAACTGAACTTATATTTACAAATCCATAAGCAAAATCCTAAATTAAAGCTATTATTTTCAGACTGCAATGTGATAACACACTATGGTGAGAAAAACAAAAGGACATCTGTAAATTATCACTTAATGGATGCCACTAAGAATTTTTTGGGAATAGTTGATAACTTGACCCAACCAAAGTCTGAGAATGAATCAGATATAATGCAGGCAGTCCTGCAATATTAGTGTGTGCTTGTGTGTGTTGTAGGAGGAAAATGAAAGATTTTGAGAATTTTACACACTGTTAAATCTCAGTAGTATAACCAATGTTTCCTTTTGTCATTGTTTGAGAGCTTTTAATGAGGTAAATGAAAGCTCTTTAATTTTATATATTTTTGTTACTGAACAAATCATGGAGGCTGTATATAAAAGGCTAGGAAAGAAATATTGCATAGGTTTTTGTGGTTTCTGGTGAGTTCGGTTGATTGAAATGTGGAATGTTGTACAGAGAGAGACCCGTTGGAGCCCTACAGTGGTGTTTTTCCGTAGAGTGTGTTATAATGAAAGTAATCTTTGGCTGCAGCTGGTGTACTTGAAGTGGCTCCAATTCATTTTGGCTTTTCCATAAAGAATATTTGATTCTCTTATGACCTGGCCTTACTGCAGCTTTTGCACCATTTGATGCAGTTCTAATTTTGCATCAATGCAAAAAGTGCTGTCTAACTGGCTCATGAAGCCACTGAACTGAGAGAGCAAGTGGTGTGAGATCACTTGGAAGAGAAAATTTAAGTGGAACAGGTGCAAAGAGAATTTTAAAACATTCCCAGGTGGTCCCCTGAAACCCTAGGAACTTTCTGAACTTCATTTTTATTTTTGTGGAGTTAGCAAAGAGCCTACTGTCCTGTCCTTTCTTCAGCATGAAAAAAATAACTGACATTCATGCGTAAAAAACCTCACACATGTCAAACTCCATTTGCCTGACTAGAGGGTGGTGCTGAGCTAGCAGTAGAGATCAGGTCAGTTGATTTTTCAATGCTCTCTAACCAGGTAAGCATTTTTGGAATGACATCTTTCACATGAGGCATTAAACTGAAGCTCTTCCTACCTGTCCAGATGGATACAAAAATTCAAAGGCACTATTCAGAGAATAGCAGGGAGTTCTCCAAGGGTGCTGGCCAACATTCACCCCTCAACCAACACAAGCAAAACAGATTCTGGTCATTAATCATTTGCTGTTTGTGGGATCATGCAGGCTGCTGCATTTGGCTTCAAAACAAAACTTAAGAAGGATGTAATTGGTTATGAAGCACTTTGGGACATCGCGGGGTCATAAAACATGCTGTATAAGTGCAAGTCCTTTATTTTCTGTTGTTGGTCTTAGACTAATAGCTGTAGGATAAAAGAGCAAACAAATATAAGGGTATGCAATGCAACTGATGTATGAAACAGAAATAAATGAAAGGAAACATGGACGTGACTCCAAAATACGATAAGAATCCCAGGATTCCATGAAACTGAATTTGATTTATTCAGTCACTCTAAATCAGGGACCCTTATCACTAGTCTGTCAAATAGATGGCATGTTGATTATAAACAAAACACATTTATAATGTGTGCACCAAAATCTATTAACCATCAGAATCTAAATTAAAATATTTTGTTATATGAAATATTGGGGCTGATTTGCCTCTCTCTACATACTGGGGTGCAAGTCACCTGAACCTGCCTGTATTTCTGGGTTCAGGTCACATGCATAGGCCTGACGCAGGTCCAACAAGAGCAGCTGGAAGACCTCCAAATCCTTCTGGCCCTGTTTTTTTTTAAAAAGGCACAAAACTTTTCAAAGCCTTCACCCGCTTGCTGCTTGCCTCTTTCAGGTTGTCCTATCTGAAGGGGCTGGGCACAGCCAGTAAGATGCACTAAATGTGGGCACTGCTTCATTTGGGCATCTGCTTTTGGGAAATGTGATGATGTCACATATAAGCAATCTGCCTTTCCTTGGGAAAACCCTAGCATAACACACGCAGTGAAGAGTGGGCTATGTTTAGTTTAACTTCAGACATTTTAATGACTCCTTGATCAAGAATTGTGCATAATGGGAATAAGTTAGCAATGACTTGTTACTTTAGAAATCTGTGCTTGAATCAGTTATATCTTTAGTTGCAGTGAAATTTCACTGAAAAGTTCATTAGTATCTGAAAACTAATAGTCTTTCAGTTCCGAGAGTTCTCATTGCAATTGTTTTTGGGACATGCCTTAAAATGTGCTCTGTGATTGTCCTTGAGTTAAAGAATCGAATAAAAATCGAACCAAAAAAAAAATCCAAAGCTGTTTTGCACGTGTGATTCATCGTATGGTAACCACCTGATCTCAGTCATGCTTTCAGCACAGAGACTGGGAAAGGAGAGGGACACAGAGGGTGAGTCACTCCAGGCCAGTACATAGTGAGTGTCTGAGCTCAGTCATGCTGTCAGCATAGATACTGGAAAAGGAGAATGTGACAGAGGATGTGTCACTCCCGGCCACCCTTGTAAGCTACTGGTGATCATAAGAAATAGGAGCAGGAGTGGGCCATATGGCCCCTCGAGCCTGCTCCACCATTTAATAAGATCATGGCTGATCTTCGACCTCAACTCCACTTTCCTGACCGATCCCCATTTCCCTTGATTCTCTTAGAGTTCAAAAATCTATCGATCTCAGCCTTGAATATACTCAACAACTGGGCATCCACAGTCCTCTGGGGTAGAGAATTCCAAATATTCACAACCCTCTGAGTGAAGAAATTTCTCCTTGTCTCAGTCCTAATTGGTCGACCCCTTATCCTGAGACTATGCCCCCTAGTTCTAGACTCTCCAACCAGGTGAAACAGCCTCTCAGCATCTACCCTGTCAAACCCTCACTGAATCTTATATGTTTCAATGAGATCACCTCACATTCTTCTAAACTCTAGAGAGTATAGACCCATTCTACTCAGGAGTACCATTGGCAAATGCCTAGCATCAGATCATCAGGTGCTTTTTTAGGGGGGGGTCCAGTTTATTGGATGGGAGAGTCTGAAAGATGGATGAAAAAGAATAAAAATTAAGGTAAAAAATTGAAACTCCATTTATTTCAGGAGGAAATGAAAGGAAAAACTTCAAATGCAGGAACTTTGAAATTAAAAGAGAAAATTTTGAAAATACGCAGCAGGTCCATCAGCATCTGAAAGGGGTTAAATTTTAGGTGGAGGGCCCCAGTCAGACCTAATACTTGAAGTACTTAGGACAGCCCCTATATAAGAGCTTTGGGTCATCTATTTGATCTGGAGAGAACTCCTTTGTGGATTACAACTGGGTTTCTTCAATACAAAGTTAGAAACACTTTTTTGTGATGTTGCAAAGCTAATATTTGTAATTTCTTTGGAGGCAAGATACATTTCCATTATTTTAACATTAAATTGCACTTTCTATTTCTGGCTGTGTGCCAACATTTGTGCCTTGCTTTAATTGCAATTTTCCTATTCAACTATCTGAATTAGGGTTGTAACGGTGCAAAATGTGCTCCCCATGTGATTTCCCCCTCACTAAAGCTGAACAAATCCCTAGAGCAATTAAATTCAGATTCCACCTGGTCTCAGCACAGTAAAAACACTATAAAAGCTGACAAGGCAAAACACAGCTTAGAATGCAGAAGAGTGACTTAAGAGTTATGTGTTGATACTGTGAGCTGCTGGAAACACAGCAAGAAGCCTAAGGAGAAAATATTTTTTGTCTCGTGTCTCCTTGCTCCAGTATTGCTTCCTGGCTCTGCCTGAAGGGCAACTCTATTTGGTTTCATGATTTTTAGTAAGTAGACAGTCATAGTTATAATTTAAAACAATTTTACAACACCAAGTTATAGTCCAACAATTTTATTTGAAAATCACAAGCTTTCGGAGGCTTCCTCCTTCCTCAGGTGAACCACATCATAATTTACAGTCAGTCGTTTGCATTGTCTTGTCTTCAGTAAGAACGACTGGCACTTGACTTCCATATCACTGGGCCTTCCAGTGATGTGGCAAGGATTGGTCACTTAGTCAGGCAAGTTACTATATCTGTCATCATGTGAACTATGAGTGTAGGGTCATTATACTCTTACCAGATTTCTAAGTCTCGAGGAAGCATAGAAACAGAAGTAGGCCATTTTGTTGGCCATGATAGCTCTTTATCTTTTAATCCCAATTCCCTGCCCTTTCTCCATATATCTTAATACCTTACTTCACAAGTATCTTTCTCCCTTTTGAACACCTCAATCAAATTTGCATCTATGACCTTTTGGGGGCAGTGCTTTCCATATTCTCATAGCTTTTTATGTGAAGCATTTTTTTCCTAGATTTACTTTTAACCATTTTAGTTCTTAATTTTAAGATTATGTTGCCTTGTTCTGGATTCCCATAATCTAGGGAAGAGTCATTTGCTATCTACCAATTCCCTTCAGTATTTTAATCACCTCAATCAGATCATCTGTTAACCTCCTCATCTCCAGGTAATAGGAAACAAGTTTATCCCTTGTCTCTTATCATAGCTCAGTCCCTTTATCCCAGATATCATCACTGGACTTTGTCCATGGCTGATATATTCTTACAGAGGTGGGGTACATAAAACTGAACACAATACTCCAAATGAGGTATGATCAGTACTCTATAATTACAATATTAATTCTTTATTTTCTATTCGAAACCTCCTGTGCTGAAGCCCAGAATGTCATTAGCAGCAAGAGAAAATTACACATGTATTTCATAATATTACTGGTCCTTTTATGATTTAATTGATTGGAATACACTTTGAATTATGTATTCCTTTGTAAGCTTTTATTCTATCCAATTTGTGTCAATGTGAAATGGTTTTGGCTTCATATTAATGCAAATTGTGTAATATAATTCTGCTGTGAAGTTATCTGAATCTAATTTAAGCAAGTGAGAGAATTGGCACCTCTCACAGTACTTCGGCTGCAACCAATGTGAAGCAAAGTTTAAAAGTTCTCAATTGAACGGTCTGAGAACTTTTTAAGCTTAATTTTTACTCATTTTAATGTTACCAAAGGGCTGACTGCCCAGTTTTTTTCTTTCCTAACATTAAGATTTAATTGACCTGCAGTGAGTGGAGCCCTACTTGTATGGATGTAGAGATCTCCATTTTTTTTCTTGCGGAGAGTGATGTGAAGCTGGGATTTAAGTCCTGGGTCACAGGTACCAAGAGCAAAGTGCTGTCCTTAGTGAATAAAATCACACTCTATTAGCACAAAAGGCTCCATTCAGTCAACGTGCAATGTCCAGAGTATTATCATGTGTGCGTCTGCCAATTAAAAGCAGACACGTCCATCCTTGCTCAACAGGAGATCTGCAGTAAAAAAATCACTTACAGGAGTAAGTGATTTTAGTAGCTAGTGCGGTTGGCACTGGATGATCAGTGACACGTTAAGAAATGCCTCTGGAAGAGAGATATAATCACATGTGGTGTTCTACTCAACTGAGAGAGTCTTTGGTGTACTGAAGGTGTACTTCAGATACTTTGCCCTTGATAGTAACACCCCCACGACGGGCGGGAGAGGGAAACTCAACTCCAACCGGACACGTACGTGCCTGCCGCCATTTTTTCAGCGGCGGATGGCGTGGCGTGTGAGTGGCGCGACACTTCATTAACATATTTAAATCAGGCTCCCGCAGTGCAATTTGGCACTTGATTTAAATTTAACACTTGCTGCGCGGGTTTCCCGCGGGTCAGGAAACCCGGCAGTGAAAGGGAGGCGGGAGCTGCCGGCTCAAGAAGGTAAGTGCCTTTTACAGCACTCCTTATGGTCCAGGAGGAGCAGGAATGCTCCCCAACCCCTCAAGGGAACCTTTGGCTTCCCTTCTGCCAATCGTGGCCTCTCTCTGGCCCCTGCCATTATTGCCTATCTCCCCACGGCCCCCCCCCCCCAACCCCCAATGGCTTCTCTCTCCTATCCCCCCACCCACTGCGATCACAGCCAACCCACTCCCTCTGCTCTTCACCCCAAGCCCCGACCAACACTCTGCCCCCCTCCCAATTGCCGGGGACAGTCCCCAAGAGTCCCCAACTGTGGCCTCCTGCTGCTGGTTTTCCCGCCTGACAGCTGGCCAGCCTGTCAATTTGGCTAGCTGCCAGGTGGGAAACGGAATTTAAAAAATGATAATGAGGTTAATATCGGCAGGACCCGGGGGTCACCGGGTTAATATCGGCAGGACCTGGGGGTCACCGGGTTCGTCGGCTGTTTTTGGCCTCCCCTGCTCCCCGTAAATATCGGGGCCCTTGATGTCAGACATGAGTGGAGATGCTGCTGAACAGTAACTCAGCAGATATCCACCTCCCTGATCACTGATCCTGATTTGTTTTTGGCAAATACTGTAATATCGAAATCCATTGTGAAAATCAATCCTTTCCATACAGCCACTAATTGATGGCACTTGCATAATTTAAACACACAGAAGAGCAATGGAATGTAAAAATGTAATAGCATCACTTCTGATTATAGGTACTGAAATATTAATGCAGAATATGTTAAATTGCTTCTATGTTAACATTAAAGTGTGAACAATAGTGTTAATTGTGTACTCAAAATTAGTTACAAAATTATGGATTTTGAATCATGTCATAAGATAACACAGCAACAAAATTATTAGCACTTTAAAATATACAAACAGATTATGAATATTTGTTATATGAGATATAATATATGTATATATATATATAGTAATATTCAAACATTATTTTGAGGAGTATAAGTGATGGCAAACATCCTTGTGTCTTGGTCACTAATATTGGATTGAGGGTACCCACTGGGACCCACTGTAGGTCAGTATTGATTCTGGGTCAGTTTGCTTTCAAGCTGCCACGCTGACTCCATTCAGACAGCAATCATTTGCAAGGAATCTGAGCAGCTATAAAGATCACAATGTGAACCTAAATAACTACAGGCACAGTGGGGCTTGAAGGAGCAGACAGGCATTGTGGCATCCGTGTGTTGATGCTGTAACTTAGAAGCAATGAAAAATTGTATAGCAGACTTTTATTTACTTATTTTGAAGTGTACGATGTAATGACACAAATATGACAAAAATCCCATTATCTCAGTGAGCAAGTGGTCAATCTATGGAGCAGGCTCCCTAGGGAGACGATGGAAGCAGTTAGTAGTGATTCATTCAAATGCAAATAATATTTTGGGATGCAGTATATGAGAAATTGGTGACATGACATATGGTAAGTCTAGCATGTTTGGGAGAACCAGATGACTTTGGACCTGTGGTTCCCAAAGCTTTCCACCACTAGGGTTTTCTTCGCCTCATGTCTGGGTCTTCTGTAGACTAATTGATAGAGATTGATTGCTATGATTAGTCAATGACTCTATTATCATTGAATCATGCGACTACCAGGATGGTAAAAGGTGAACTAGATGGGCCTTGGTCTTTTTTTGTCTAGCCATTCTTATGTTCCTATGTGTATGACATTCCCTTTGCAACAAAAATAATACAGCTTTTGTCTGTTCTCCACCCTTTCATGTAAAAATGTTTATCAAACCTTTTTTTGATTTTCCATGCTAGAACTTTTTCCGAGTGTTTACTGATCTTAGATTGCTGATACAAGTGAACTCATTGTGCCACTGATTGGGATTGGAACCTATGTATCCCAGCCTTTGGGTAATGTTTGTGCTTAAGGCACTTTTACGTTGGAGCATAGTTAAGGGAGGATTGCCCAACCGAGCCTCTCAGTGCTGTTCTCCCTATTTACATTTCCAACCAGTGCCATTGTACATCAGATGCCAAGCAAAAGTCAAACTGGCAAATTAGGCAACCCTTGGCAAGACCCATGGAAAAAGTGGGTTCAGCTAGGCAACTTTTATTCCTAACAGCTAATGGCATGAAATATATGGCTTTTTTGTCCAGTGTAGTTTTATAATGTAAAATCGCCTTAAGACAATCCCAACCCCACCCACCCCCACCCCCATTTGAATTATGAAAATCAGATAGGTTATTAGATTCAAAGTAAAGATGCGTTTGAGTTAATAGATGAGGCAAAAAAGTAGCATGAGTTTTATCCAGGGGTTTAGAATTCTCCCCCCACACCATCCCTGACTGCCAAGTTATTTTGTCCATAATTGTGAAAGTAACTGCAATCACCCACTTGTCTTTTCTGTGTGTAAACTGAAAAGCCACCGAAAGGGACAAAATTGGAGAGTCTCTCAATCCTGAAAGGGTTAATCAGTTGTTAATTACCTTGTATTGTTGAACTTTGTTTTAATTAGTAACATCTGTTCCTTATACATGTTATTAAATGCAGTCAGATCTAATATTATATGTAAGCTGGACCATTCAAGCATAACTGAGGCAGAGCAATAAAGGTCCTTTATTACCTTGGGAGTTGTGGGTATAAGAGGTTAACAGGCACTGAAATTACCTCCATCATACTGGAAGAACTCTTAGATTGATGAAAACGACACAACAATTAATCATTTTTTAAAATCATTTTCTTTGTCCTTGTGATGTGTTTGAAAGTAATGATTAGCTTGCACGGTGGCCTTCGTACAAATGGCTCAGGAGAGAGTCAAAACCACTGCTTTTTTTAATGCATTTTACTTGAGATGAATTTCAAATACATATATGCTACATATGTAATAATTGCATTCGTCTGATGTTGCTTATGGACAAAAATACAATTGATTCACTCTTACTGTAACTGTCTCATTTGCTTTGCAACATCTAACTCTTTCTGCCTGCCTTGCCCTGTCATTCCGGTCATCTTCAACACTTTTTCGCGCGTGTGTGCGTGTGTGTGTGCGTGTGTGTGTGTGTGTTTGTGTGTCTTACACTTTCTCTTGTTTCTTTCTTTATCTCTTATTCTCATTTTTTTCTCTCTATATGTAAGTCTTTCTATAGTTTTACTCCTCTGCATTGTTCCCATTGATTCTATATTCCTTTCACAAATGATTTCTTTCTCTCTCCTTTTCACATCTGTCATTCTCTCTCATTTTTACCTGCTATCGATACGTGGAGCCCAAATCAAGGCTTTAACTCAGATAAGACAGACACACATTTGGCATATCGATGTATTGGAACTACAAAAATGTTATAGGGAAAGTATTCGACAACGAATCTTCCCATAGGGACAGGCTGCTTGCTTTGTTCTAAAAATAATCAATTAAAGTAAAAGTGCTTGGAACTAGGTATGAATAGATTTGTGTCTCGTATCTGTTACAAAGTCCAGGAAACCATTACTTTGATAGCTTTGCTCAATTGTGTGTGAGATCTGAAATAAAAACAAAATATTCTGGAAATACTTAACAAGTTGTACAGCATCTGTAAAGAGAAGGATAAGTTTGAATATTCTAGCATTTTCTGGTTTTATTTTGGAATTCCAGCATTTTCAGTTTTTTAAATTTTGTTATTTGAATTTGTGTATGAAATTTATATGACAATCACTCTTTAGTCTTCTGAAATCAAAGCAGAGTTATAACCCCAGAAGGAATATTTGCTCACATGGTGTTCCTATTCTTTTGAGGTTGAAGGGAATGAGCGAAGGTTGTAGAAGAGAATGGATTGAACCACAAGTATTAGTTTTATGTTATAGACCCAGCTCCAGGTTTAGCGTTATTAGGAAATTTATTTAGGTTTCATGGTCTTGATTATTTTGTAAACAAATAATCTAGTGGAATCTGCTATATTGATTTTTTTAATTTGCTACTATTTAATTTTCAGTTTTAATAAACCTGATTCATAAATTATAACCTTATCCTCCCATTATCTAAAGAGTAGGAGGACATGGAGCTCATGTCATTTCCAGTGAGCAAATTATTGTAACGAGGGTGTTCTGTTCGACCCCAGGCAACACTATATTACTTGACATTGTGTGCATAGGATCACACTTCAGCTTGTAGGGAGCAAGGGCTCACTTACAGGAATGGGCATTTGTGCTGAGCACAAGAAACCATTATAAGGCGAGTACCACCAGCACTGATCACCCTCGAGGAAGCCCACTGTATCATTTAATAACAGCAACATGCTGGAACTGGCAGCAAAATGTGATGCAAGAGTGAGTTTGTGATTAGGACTGTTCTGAAGGAAGTTTCAGGGTTAGGCTGCTGCCATGGAGGAGAAATGTGCCTCATACCTTTGGAAAGACAATATCATTTCCACACCTATCAGAGAAAACATAGGAACAGGAGTAAGGTATTCAGCCCATCAAACCTGTTCCACCATTTTGATTGCCATGGCAGCTGTTTATCCTTTCAATCCCAATTCCTTTTCACCATATATCTCTTAATACTCCTCCTTTTAAACAGCTCAATTGATTCCACATCTTTTGTCTTCTGGGACAGTACATTTCATGATCTCACAACTCTTACAGAAGCAGGACCCCGTACCTTCGGACCTCTTACCTAATATGAGGAAGAATTCCCTCCAGATCTTCGATAGGGAGGATTTAGGAGATGAAGTACGAGAACAGCCATGAATTCAAAGTTTGGGTCTTCTTTCTTACATCTGTCCTGGTTAAATATATAGGGTATGCTGAAGACACAATATTAATACTATAATTAGGTTGTCCCTGACTATCCCAACTGTGTGAATTTTCCTGCTTCTCACAATAGCCTTTATTGCCTGCCTGAGGTAGCTAACGTGTCGGATTGTGTGCAGTGTTATGTGAGGCAGGCCTGGTGGTGAAGTGTGTGGCATGTTGTGCATAAGTGTGCCCCGGTAATTGTGTAGCATACCATGCATCAATATCTTGTACAAAGCAGTTGCAAGATGGGGGTTCACGGCCTCAGTTTGCTACAAATTGAACCGCAGATCTGAATCGGGCCATCAGAGGGTCGAGAGGGAGAACACAGTACAGAATACCAGGTGAGGCACTATCCCACAGGGCATCTGATAACAGAGTCAACACAGGGCCCTCTTAATCTCATACATTAAGCAGCAGCCACTTTCAGCGCATTATTGGCAGAGACTTTGAAATAACTCACCTATCTGTCCTCTTGCCTTGGAATGTTGTATGACACTGGGGGAGGGAGAGAGGTATGGCTACATAAAGAGGTTTTTTTTAAGTAAAAATAAGATTTAAAGAACCTTAAAAGACCTGTCTTTCATGGGCCAAATTCCTGAGGCACGTATAGGCTAGTTTTGTGCACATTAAAACTTTGTAACAATTTGCTGTGAAGAAACCCCTTGTTCAATAGTATGTGTTTTCTGCTGATTGGTTCCTGTTGTCGAGTTTTTCCCCCTAGTTTTGATATTACAAATGAACAGGACATCTGATAATAAATGGCTTAATTGCAGTAATCATACCGTAATGGTATTTATCTACCGGCTTTGGGTCATTTTGAAAATGTACAAACTCTTTGTCTCTAACCCATGAGCTGACCTGTATAACATGGCAGTCCCTTTGCTTTCAACAATTTTATGACCTCCCTGTGGCATCTATCAGTGAGTTCATTGATAGACTTTATATATTTGTGGTTAGTCTCTTCACATCCATGTGTTTCGAAGAATCATAACATTTTCAGTCGGATTCAAAGAGGCTTCTGTGTGCACAGCAAGCATTGAGTGTTTTGCATTTAAAGGACTTAAATACTCAAGGATTTAACACATAATATACAAAGTGTAAGTGGATTGAGGAAAGTAGAACCAAGGCAGAAACAGCAGGGATGAGGGGTCAGTTCAAGGATGTCCAGCTGAGGTCGTTTGTGCACATTGTACAGTAGAAAGGAACGCTGATACCAGAGAAAGATCTCAGTTGCAGAGTTCATTGGAAAGAGGCTGTTAAACTGAGAAATCGGGATAAAGAGCACAAGAATGGACTTTAAAGGTGGCAAAATTAATATAGTTAATAAAATCTGTTCCTATATTAAAAATCTTGTAGAGGGTATGCACTTACTGTCCACAAATCTTATTTCATGTTATCACAATTTTTGGTCCTGCATTCTGTCAACATTTACTATCATCGTTTTTCATGTCGCCATTTCCCGTTCAATGTTGCAATGTCAACTGTCACTGTCACTATATACTTGAAGATTCTGTCCACTAGGCGGCTCTGTGGAGGAGTTTAAGATCTCTCTTCCAACTATGTAGATGTGTGTGTGTATTATTGTCATGAAGTAACCATGGGCAAATTATTAGTACATAGTTTAAAAAATGGAATGTTGTGGAGGTAAAACTACCAAGGAAAGTTGACATGGAAGTGCAGAAGCTCTGGTTGTCATGCATAGAAACATCATAAATGCGTTCAAAATGATTATTGTATAGAACCTACAGCACAATAACAGGCCATTTGGCCCAAATAGTCTATGCTGCTCTTCACACTCCACACGAGCCTCCTCCCACTCTGATCACCTCTTCTGACCCTGCCCCCCGTATCCTTCACTTTCCTCCTCTCTCATGTATGCAGCAAACCTCCCCTTAAATGTATCAATGCTATCTGCTTCAACCACTCCATGTGGTATTCGCACCACTCTCTGTGTAAACAAATTGTTCCGAAGTTCTTTATTTGATTTGTTGTTGTTACAGATTGCAAACAGAATGAAAAGTGGCTGCTTAGCCCATCAAGCCTGCCCCTTCCATAGACCATGTACACCCACCCCAACTTAGACTTTGACCAATCTATTTAATGTATCAGGATAAAGTTCTGTACAAATACTCATCAACACCAATAGTGATCAAAGAAAAAATAATTTTTACTATATCAACTGGTGCCCATAAAAATGCTGTAAACTAAACGGTAAATTTAACAATCCTGCAGTCAAAGGGAATGTGGGCTGGAGAATTGGCACTATAGTATTGACCTTTGACCTATACTCCTTATACCTCCCCTCTGCAAGTTCAGAATCACTGAATTTACACTAAACTTTTTAAATATAATATTGTAAATAAAAGAAAATTCTACATTTATTTAATATTTAGAAACATTTGGCATTGCCAAATTACACATCCCAGAATTGGCAGATCCATATGTGATATAAATAATAGGCAATTTTTTCAATACAGGCTATTGGATTTTCAAAATAATTGTGATCAATAAACAATTATATCTAGCCTTAATTTATTGAAGAAGTGTTACATTTCTGGCAGTGCAATATACAGCACAGTAATTCGCCATGTTTTTTTCATTTTCAAAGAGCACTAATCAAATACAGAAAGGGTTAATTTATTGTTGGCATCTTTCCTTCATTTAATCCCTTCCCCCAACAAACCATCATCATCTCAGCATCCTTCATTACTTGGGGAATTTCTCCATGGTTTCCAACAGCAGGAATGAGGCAAACCTTTATGGGTAGGGTGACCAGAGTGTTCATTTCTAGCACCCCTGTAGTGGGACAGCACACCGAGAGGCTCAACTGAAAACTAGGGAATTGAGTAGCTTGTCAGTATGTCACAAAACTGTCCTTTCAACTCTTGAGCCCTAGGTTCCACTCAAAGCGCAGACAGAAGACTGATGACCTCCTCTATTTGACAGCAGTGCAGAGGTCAAACTCTACACAGCTTTCATTCTTTCTTTCTTCTCTTCACCAATCACAAATTAATGTCTGTGGTGTTGAAAATTGAAGGTGTAAAGCATCTATTTGGGGTGATTATTTTTCTCAAAACTAGTCTATGGTTAAAAATTACTTGTGAATTATTTCAGATATGGCCTAGCTGCAGCAGAAATACTGAAAGGAACAAACTCTTCAAAATAAAACCACAGAATATCACACTGGCATGTCTGGGTCATTAGCTATAACAAACTGCACTGATACCAGACAAATCCGCAGCAGAAGTAATTTCTTTAGCTGCTGTTGGTGGTCCAACACCATCCGCATTGTGTAAAACGTGAACATACCTTACTTTCAACAGGGGCATTTCATCATAAACTCGAGCAAAATACTTCATAATTGTTTCAAGCTTTCTGCTTATTTTATCTTTAACTTGTCAAGTCTGAGACCCTGCTTAACCCAGGTACCACCCAAACCCCATTGATACAGCCCTTGCATTGTTATGCTGTCGTGCTTCCCTAAGAAACTAATGTTCGGTCCTTTCAGTTCTCATGGCCATGCGTAACCAAACATGAAATAAAGGCAATTGTAGCAACTTCATAAATAAACAGGAAGATCCATTCAGCTTTATAGAGACTTAACTTTCTCTTTAGCAGGTCTGTCACTAACCTGTGAGAAAGATTAATGATTTGGACAATCACCACCTGGAACAACCTTAAGAAACCTTGTGTAAATAACATGGGATCTACTACTTAAGGTGCAAATGATTACAAAGACACCTAAAGAGAAGAGACCATCAGATCCTGCATGGTGCTGTTGGTAATGCCACTAGCCAGTTTAGTTAGAAACCAACTTTCCAGCCAGGTTGAAGATTGGGAGAGATGCTGTATATGTTATTTTGGCACTCGGCTGGAATTGTTTGCTGTATGGTAACTGGCAGTTTTCACAAGTTGTAAATAAAACTTCATTGACAAAGGCTGGTTTGCAAAAATTGCATTTTTCAGAATTTTTTCCAAGAATGACATTATTATTTGAGCAAAAATTGAGTGAATTGAGTTTGCAGTAAAATCATAGAAACCTTCATTTTGTCAGATCGGAAAAAGTTGTGTTTGTATAAGTTTGAGTTATTCGCAGTAAATATTACACTGGGTTAATATTGATTATGTTTCTGATTAAACTGTTCAAGTGAAATAAAAAATCAATTAAAAAGTGGTGAGTAATTGTGGTAGTAGTTTAGGTCAGTCAAATGATTACAAATAACAACACCACAGTTTAACTTGACAGCAGACTGAACCCACCGTTGACTTCTCAATGAAAGTTTTCCCAAGAGATTGAATTGCTTCATATCAGGGTTTCTATGTGTTTCTATCTAAAGATGTGGAGATGCCGGTGATGGACTGGGGTTAACAATTGTAAACAATTTTACAACACCAAGTTATAGTCCAACGATTTTATCGTTGGACTATAACTTGGTGTTGTAAAATTGTTTACAATTTCTATCTAAAGATCAATCAATCTATCTGATCTGTATAGGTTGAGGTTCGATATAAACATTGGGCTGAAATTACATTGAGCAATATTATTAATGAATGTGAAGATGACCCACCAACGTGGGGAAGTTTGGCATGTGCATTATTTTGTTTTATTAGGAAAAGACAAATTTTACTGATTGAATGAATGAATGAATTAATTAATGAAATAAGTCTGATCATAACTGTTGCTCTGTATGTTAACTCGCCAACTGAGGAAACAAGTTTATGTATTGTTCTGGCCTCATCTCATGAAAGAAAGAGTTTGCATTTATGTAGTGCCTTTCATGTCCTTAGAATGTCCCAAAGTGCTTCACAGCCAATGAAGTACTTTTGAAGTGTATTTATTGCAGTAATACATTCAAATGTGGCAGCCAATTTGCATTCAGCAAGGTCCCATAAACAGCAATGAGATGCATAACCAGATAATTTTTTTAAAGTGATGTTGGCCAGCTCACCAGAAGAACGCTCCTGCTTTTATTTGAATAGAGCCATGGGATCTTATAAGTCCTCCTGAGAGGACAGGGGAAGTCTCAGTTTAACATCTCTTCATTAAAGACTAAAGTGTACACAGTCTGTCTTTTGAAAGATTGGTGAAGCCCACATGAAGGCATATACGAGAGACATTATTCAGTTTGTATGTCAAGGGAGATGGATTGTTACATTCCCCGTCTTATGCTATTATATAAGTTGATACTGGTTGGTGTGAGTAACAGCAGAATGTACGGAACGTGAAATTTGCTTACGGGAGCAGTTGACAGCACTGAACCTGATAAAATATCTATGGCACACTCAAAATGTATAACATTGCTAGCATAACAAAGAAACGAATCCATTTATTTAAAATGGGTTAATGTCTGTTACTGAAATAATGATGTGGAGATGCCGGTGATGGACTGGGGTTGACAATTGTAAACAATTTTACAACACCAAGTTATAGTCCAACAATTTTATTTTTAATCCCACAAGCTTTCGGAGGCTTCCTCCTTCCGAAGCCTCCGAAAGCTTGTGGGATTAAAAATAAAATTGTTGGACTATAACTTGGTGTTGTAAAATTGTTTACAACTGAAATAATGGACAGAGAAATTTCATATGAACACATCATCATGTTTGTTACTAATATTGCATAATATGGTTTCAATCTATGCTGTTTAA
The DNA here is from genome assembly GCF_035084215.1 of Heptranchias perlo. Lineage (NCBI taxonomy): Eukaryota > Metazoa > Chordata > Chondrichthyes > Hexanchiformes > Hexanchidae > Heptranchias > Heptranchias perlo. The sequence goes on along the minus strand of NC_090348.1, from coordinate 33,202,807 downwards.
ACAGTATTATTGGAAATAGAATAGTGTACTTGTGCTCGCCCATCTTGTTGAATATTGTAGTTGGGAAGCATCTAGGCTCTGCTCATTCGTTCTGATTACAATGCCCTGCTAAATTTGGATTTCATTTTCTACCTTGTTCATAAATTAGTTTTAACACATATTACAATGAGCCACTGTTTTAACTCCAGGGCTTCATTGTTCTTGAGGTATTTAGAAACCGCAAGAGAGGAGGATTTTCACATTTGTGCAATTTTATTGATTAACAAACCATTGAACGGTGTTTTTCTTAACACTTGAAGCGTGATATTTGACCTGACATTTTATGCATAATTACATTTCCTGCAACTTTACAGCTCGCAAATTTATTTAATTTGTGGAACATCTTTTAAACAAATGGCCATGTTTATTCAGCTAATGGTTTTGATGTCCAATAAGTAAACATTGATGACTGTGTTGCTTTAGTTCAATCGACTTCTAGCAAAGCAGAAAGTGAAAACAAATAGCAGCAGCACTGAGATTGGCACTTCATAAAATACGAAGTTTGCTGCCAACTCATTACTTGTTTGCACTAGTAAGTGACTACAATGACCCAAGTGTGGAGATATAAGTTATACTGAGAAAATGAGTAAGAAAAAACCATTGGAACCATTTCTTAAAAATGTTTTTCTTCACTTTTCTCCCCTTTAGGGTGCTGACTCATACTGAGGTACAATTCCACAGACAGTGGACATCCTCTAGTTCCTGAGCAAAGAGTCCCACTGTTCATGTGTGAATCAACACTGATTGTGTTGATGAGGCCTCTTTAATCATCGGAGCAGTACACCTGAGCCTGACCATGTACTCACTTGATGAAGAACTCTGCAGCCTGAGTCCTTTCTTTCACAAAGTCCAGAACACCCATAATCTCTTGTCAGGCTCCATTTATTCCTCGTACTGAGTGTATTGAATACTTTTTTTAAAATCTCTCCCCAATCTTGCTCTACCTTCTCATCCTGACTCTGGATTACTGCTAATCTCCCAATCCCTCTGCAATACTATCAGAGGCCACTCTTTCAGTCACTACATCTCTGCTTTTTGGAATTCGCACCCAAAACCACAAAACTTTGCTGACTCGCTCCCTTCCATCAAAAGCCGTGTAAAAACCTATCGGGTTCTGGTCCCCCAATGCCTCCAATTTAAAATTCTCATCTTCATGTTCAATTCCTTTCATGGCCTCACCCCTCCTTACCTCTACAGCTTCCTCCAGTCCTATTTAAACACCTCATTAATTTTCTGTTGCTCCAGTTCTGGCCTTTTGTGCATCCCCTACACCCTTCACCCCACCATTGGCAACTGAGCCTTCAGCCACCTACTTCAGCCCCACACTTTGGAATTTCCTGCCTAAGTATCTCTGCCTCACCACCTCACTCTCCTCCTTTTAAGACCCTTCTTAAAATCCACCTCTTTGACCAAACTTTTAGTTACTCATCTTAATATCTCCAGTTGCTTCTGATTACATTTCTGTATAGAGCTTTTGGATGTTTTTCTCCATTAAAGGTACTATATTAATGCAAGATGTTGATTGTTTTTGCGTTACTTTCCATTTCCCCACCTCACTTTAATCTCTCTTATTTCCTGCTAGGCGTCATCATCTCCCAGTTGCATAGGACTTGGAGAGGTTTTTCTATGTTATAGATGAGTGCAAATTGTTGTTGATCTTCTCTTTTTAATGTATTTTAATTTCCCCGCCTCTCTTTTGGTTTACACACACAATATGCTCTGGTGTAGATATCAGCCAGGCACCCTAATTCCAAGCTTCTACTAACTACTCCTTACCCTGAGGTAAGGAGGAGAACAGAAGCAACCTTTGCGGATTTCCACTCTAATCTCCTGACATGACTCTACATGGTGTCTCGTTTCTAGCATAGTTGGTATTAGGAACTTGTGTGAGGAATAACAGGCCCAAACCAGCAACCAACCCACCCCAGGACATTGATGCACCAGTGTGCTACAATGCTAATTTAGGGAACTATGGTCACAGCCTAAGAAAATGGAACTCATTGCAAGTGTCCTTTCCAGATTTCAAAAGACACACACGTACTTTGTAACCACATGACACATCAAAACATAATGAAATGTTTCACAAAAAAGTGTTCAGTGTGCCCACGAACAGTTCACAAACACTGCCTTTAGTCACTGTGCGTTGAGATCTTTCCACAGTTCACCTGGGTTAAATTAATCGAGCTCTTTTATGATGTTCAGCATTACCAAATGTTTTGATGGATGGGTCTAAGATTTCTCCCTTTTTGTTTTTCTTCTTCCTTTTTGTCATCATAGAATCATAGAAAGGTTACAGCACGGAAGGAGGCCATTCGACCCATCGAGTCCGCGCCGACTCAATGCAAGAGCAAACCAGCTAGTCCCACTCCCCCGTCCTTTCCCCGTAGCCCTGCAATTTTTTTCTTTTCAAGTACTTATCCAGTTCCCTTTTGAAGGCCATGATTGAATCTGCCTCCAACACCCCCTCGGGCAGTGCATTCCAGATCCTAATCACTCGCAGTGTAAAAAAGGTTTTTCCGTACAAGGCTTCACTGGGCCAAGCAGTTTCATGACCTGATTCTAGCTTTCCACAGTGATTGTAAAGCATGCAATAGTGGGTTGACCATGACTGTGTCTGATTTTTCTCTTCAACTCTTGGCAAGACCCCTGGCCTCTGGTCTGCACCTTCCCACAGCAACATAATTTACATTGGCAACTTTAGCAGAGTGGAGGATCAGACCTACATCCCACTACTTTCTGGCAGTATACTTTGGCCCTCAAATATGTTCTAATAGAAGTTCCCCCAATGTCTCAGTGAGTGGCTGAACCATACGGTCCAGAAAAAAAATCCCTGCTCACTGTTGAGTTTGTTGATCTGAGCTGGGACATGAGTAGGAGTGCAAAGAGTGACCTCAGTGTCTGTGGTTAGAGAGGGGAAAATTGGTCAGGATTGCCGATCTTGAATGCTATCCAGTGCTATCCCTGCTGGAAGTGCCCACGTGTGCATATTAGGTGAGGGCAGATTGGGCTTAATTGTGATATTCCTTTCTAATTGTCTCTAATACAAATAAACAATTGTTAGTTGGACGAGGTACCTCCCATTGTAATGTCCCAAAAATAAAACAAAGCAAAAATTTTAATTGTTAAAAACTTTGTGCTCTAGCTTGTTATTCTGTAATACTTAGCAGGTTGATGACATGAGTACGATGACTTCATTGATTGTATGTGGGGATGAGGACAAGGGAACGAAAAACAATGGAAAGGTTTTGTGAAACAGTGCTTTTAATAGACCTTTAGCTGACCTAGCTCAATTACATCATTACTGATGGAATCCCAGGCTAACCACTCACAAAATGGTCACTTCTAGCATGGATCACTCATGGAAATGTATTGTTTATCTGCAGTTATACTTCCAGTTTTGTGTCTATGTCAAGTGGTTTAGGTGTGTATTAATCCAAAAGACTTTGAATAACTTAGGAGATTACCAAGCATGCTAAAGTTGTGATGTGGGTGATTCCCTTCAGGTATCTGTCTAACCATCAATTTAAGATTGCGCTGAGGACAGAGTAACTCTCACATGAAATATTTTTGGATTTGTTTTTACACTCAGGGTAGCAGAGGATTATAAATGGGGCTTTGTAATGTGATTTTTGATTACGATTTCCCAGGGGCTTTTTCCTTAAACACCAGAGTAGCTCCTACTAAAGCTGTGGGGAACTGCTGAGCACATGCATGAACTGGTTTTTAAAGGGAAAATGTAAATCTGCCACGTGGTATGAAAGCAATGTAGGTGTCAATCTTAGCCAGAGAAAATTACTAATGTAAATAAAGGCCTCCTGTGTTTTTAAAGTAACAAATGGTCACTGATTCAAGACTTCCATCAGTAGGTGTAGGTCAACTGACACCACAAGTGAAGCTTTGTAAGAAATTCTAATGTCACATCTGTTCCTCTCCATGATGCTCAGTGAGGAGAACTTGCCCTTGCCTATAATCTCTATACATCAGCAAACAGCTAAAGAAAAATATCGTGAAGGTATCTGGATGGCCATTGCAAACAAAGAGGACACAGAAGTGGCCTATAACTGCTATTCGGAGCATATGGGGCAACAATTATGAATTGAAAAATCTAATTGCTTTAATAAATCTGAGACAGTGAAATATTTTTGGAAAGGTTCCCACTCTTCAGAAACTTCTGTGACATGAACTTGCCATTCGTAAAGGACAGATAATGAAGATTGAGTTCCAACTCTATTAACATTCTCTGACAGAGTTGGAATTAAGGATTTCACATTGACAGCAAAAGAACCATAGAACCCAAGGTCAAAGCATTATCTGACTAGAATTTCTAAAGCTAAAGCATGCAAGGCAGCTGCACACCCCTCTTCAAAGCTGCAGTCCGCTGTTGTTTACAGCTCTGAATAAAACTTTTGAGATTTCTGAATGAGAAATGTATTTTTTTACTAGATAATATAACAACCTACCAATGGATTTTTATTGTACATCCATTGTAACCGTCTTCAGGTAAAAACTTGCAGTAATTTGTCAATTTAGATTGAAAATAAGCATTATTTAAAAGTTAAAATTGCATTTCTAGTCACTTAACAGCCTATAGCAATATAGGGGCCCAAGCCCTCATTCTGTTCTGCAAGCTGCAGTGTTGCATGTGTTTAGGGTAGTTGGAACCACTCATATACATAAAATGAGGGTTTTTATAAGAGTGAGCTCTATAACCTCCTCCAGCCCTACAACTCTCTAAGATCTCGGCACCCCTCCAATTCTGGCCTCTCGCACATCCCCAATTTTCATCGCTCCACCATCGGCGGCCGTGCCTTCAGCTGACTAGGCCATAAGCTCTGAAATTCCCTCCCTAAATCTCTCCACCTCTATACCTCTCTTTCCTCCTTTAGGACGATCCTTAAAACCTACCTCTTTGAACAACCTTTTGGACACCTGTCATAATATCTCCTTATGTGGCTTGGTGTCAAATTATGTTTGCTAGCGCTCTTGCGAAGCACCTTGGGATGTTTTGCTACATTGAAGGCACTATATAAATGCAAGTTGTTGCTGTTGTTGAGCAGACACTTCAAATCAGTGATGTTATGGCCCTCCCACATTATAGCACCAGATATGGTACCACCACATCTTTGTTAGCCTAACTTTTTTTTGATCTGCTAGCTGTCTGACACACAAAAACCTATCAACATGCTTATGCGTGTCCAAAACAAACTACTAAGAAATCGACATTGAGATCCATTTGCCTGATATGGAACTAAAAGAGTCTCTCTGTAGGGGCATATCCCACTTACCTATGCTCAGAAAATTTAGGTACAGGCTGGCAAGAGCTAAGGCTTAGAAACCCTCAAATGTGCGCAGGATTACTGCTGGAGTTTAACTGCCTAAAACTGCACAATTTATCACCAAAAAGAATTGGTAAACTTTCTGTTAGTTGCCTGGTGAAGACAACTGTACCTGTTAAAGCATTGGCTTATAATTTATCCTCAGCCAAATAACGTCCTACCTGTTCCCTCAAAAAATCCATTCTGCGATATCATACATTAACCAAAAAAAACCTAAAGTTTTAGCAAAGTTAGTTCACAACAGCAACAATATATTTATGCTGCACATGTGCTCAGAAATCAACAGAGAAGATTACAGCATCATGATGAGAAATAATTCCATGCATTAAATAAATGTCTGTTTTCCTTTGGTGTGGACAGCAGACAGTGAGACTGGTATATGAGAATGTATAAGGAGAGGAGACCCTTCCATGGAGACCCTTCCATATAGGAGTGATTGAAGGTGATATAACAGCAGCAGTACAATAAGGGAGGACTCTGCTTTTGTTCAAGTAGATCTGCTTCACAGTATGTTCATCTTTTCCTTGTTAGTCTGTGATTGCCTGCCATCACACACAGACAAAAACCATCTGATGAAAGCCTTGCAAACTGGCACGCTGAGCATAGCTTTAAGAAAATAGAATGGAAAAATTAATGAGTTATAATGAAATGATTTGCAGTTTAAAAAGGTAAGCCAAAATACAGTTCTCTGTACCTGTACCATCAGGAATTACTTAGTGATTCTTGTTTGTTGAGACGTAGACTCTTTCAGGGTATCAGTGAAGGACGCTGGCAATGCAAGGCTACTATCATTGATATTAAGAGTTTTTGGAGTAAATAATATGATTTCATATGTCAACTACAACTGACTCCTATATAACATCTTTAAAATCGTCACAGGGTGCTTCATGGTTTGAATGGTTTGTTGGGCATCTTTCCCACATCTTTTATTATCCCAATCACTTATGGTAACAGCCCCAGCCGTTGTAAATGCTTTACCTCACTATCCTAAAAATGCTGCCCCTTCTCCACTGAACGACACAGTACCTTTAATTGACTGGGTCGCTTCAGTAACGAGCAGCTTTACAACAACATTTTTTAACTCAATCTTCTTAAACGCCTTTAATGTAAGCATATCACTGGGGGAGTGATTGATTAGATGTGTCCTATTCGGTGACTGGGGCACTGTTATCCACTTGTGACTTTACTGCTTATGGGTTATCAGGTAATGTTAATCAGGAGATAAAAATCATAAACCATTGTCCCAGTGATGGATTCTTTATTTATTTGATCATTAAATGGCAGAAGAAAAGATATTATTTTGTAAACAGAAATTTCCATCGTCTTCTAGAAAAGGTTTTAAAAAAAGATATTTAAAACCATAGATTACGTTCCAGACTAAGTGGCCCTTAAGTAATTTTATGCTAGGAATAGGATTCTTCACTATGAGCCACTCACAGGTCATAGACTTGAACCTTGACTAAAGCAGGTCAAGACTTAACGAGCCAAGGGCTGTGACCCAGTTAGTGAAAGTCAGAACTGAGAGGGACTCTCAGATTGAAGCAGACTTGGGCCAGTGATGGCCTGCATTGTGCCCTGAGGTGCTTGAAACCATGACAATCAGTATGTCTCTTTGTTGAGAAATACGGAGTCACTGAAATCACCATACCTGGTGTCACTTTTAGGGTTTCTTGAGCCCATGTGCAAGAAGTGCTTCAGTGAACACATCACCTACTGATAACAATTTCTCCATCTTACCATTAATAAAAGATGGATAGTCC